>NC_091708.1:19382500-20007500 GCF_041296265.1 Equus caballus
TTGCCCATGGCCGGCAGGATAAAGTCAGACCCCTATAATGATTTACAAGGCCTTTCAAGGCCACCTCTCCAGCCTCATACCTTGTCACTCTTTCTCATACTCTACATCTGGCTCTAGCAAATTCCTTGTACTTCTGCAAACTTGCTCAGCCCTTTGTTACTTTCCTCTACACGTACCACTCTTCCCACCATGCTGCCCCTTTTCTCCTGACTAATCTCAACTCACTCTTCAGGAATTAGATGATATATAATTTCTTTTAGGAAGTGTTTCCTGCCCCCCACCATTGAGTTAGGTGTTAATCCTGGGTTCTACCAAGCCCCGGCGCTTACTGTCTCTACTTAGCACTTTTCGCATTGCATGGTAATTGTCTATTTTCTTGTGATAGTTTTAAAACATGTCTGCATATTGACACTTGTCCAATGAAGAGGTGGAGTCTAATTCCCCTGCCCTTGAACATGAGTGAATTTTTGTCACTGCCTGGAGGAATGGAATGCACCAGAAGTTCTGCTGTGTGAGTTCTGAAGCAAGGTCAGAAAAGGCCACGCAATTTGTGCTGGTTTCTCTTGGGATACTTATGCTTGGAACCCACTCATCATGCAGTGAAGAAATGGAAAGACTATATAGACAGGCTGCATTTAGATGTTGTGGCCCCAGCCCCAGCTAAGATGTCAGCCTACAGCCAGCATCAACCTCCAGATAGGTTAGTGAATAAGCTTTCAGGTGATTCTAGCCCCCAGGCTTTGAACTTCCCAGAAGATATGGAACAGAGATGAGCTGGTGCTCTGAACCCTGCCAAAATTAGAGATTTATGAGCAAAATAAACTATTAGTTTTGTTTTCAGCATTAAGTTTGGGTGGCTTTTTAGGCTGCAATACATACTAGGAACACTTGTCCATTTTCCCAGGACACCCTTGAAGATAAAGACAGTGGCTAGTTAACTAATGTATCTGTGGAACCTGGCATATAATAGGTGTTCTATATGTATTAAATGTGGATGAAAGAAGAAAATATGGTTCCAGCTTTTAAAAAGCAAGTTCAGAGGAAGAATGAGCTTCACTGAAAAGATGGAGGGCATCTTTGAGATTTGGGATTTGTTTTGAGGAAAACAGCTACTATTGACATAAGTCCCATAGCTAAAAGTAGGTTTCTGCTTCCTGCACCATTTCACGTTCATGGGAGAAGACACAATATGCCCGATCTACACCTGACAAAAGGTTTGTCTCATGTCCTTAGCTATAGAACTTCATTGTCCAGAAAGAGGAAAATTACATCCTTCTAAAAGTTACAATCTCAGAATGTACAAATATGAGTTTGAGGAACAATTTGTAAAATGTGGCATTTACTCTGGATAAACAGGGCAGTTCTAAAAGACTGTATAAAATTTGAGTTGCTAACCAAAAGCAGGATCCTTAACCATTCCTGTAGCTTTTTGGGGCATATCTTCACTTTCTTGGGATAACATAGCTATTGCCCGCCAACTCCCTTCCAAGAACATCACCCCTCCCCTTCTTGGTCTATACTTAAAATCTTGGCTTCCATTCTTCACTGAAGACTCTTTCCATGAAAATGTCAGTGGTTATTTGTGTGTGTGTGTATGTGTGTGAGTGTGTACTAGTAGCAGCTTTACAGGTCAACACTTTTGGTAAACCTGGCAAAAACACCCTTTCCATGCACTATCTCGTCGTGTAGTCTTTATTTCACACCCAAAGCCCCCTCCTCTGAGGAGAACCACCACGTCCAAGTTTCAGTCTGGCCAAGCCCAAGCCAGTCAGTCAGGGATCAGAGGGTTACTGAGCGCCTCTGGGAGTGTCCGAATGCTTTCAGCCCACACTCAGAAATGGCTATAGGCATCCTGAAGATTTTAGATTTGCCTAAAAGTCTGACCAGAAAGAACAAGAACCGTTGCTAATTGGAATTCTTAAGGGTAGCTGTTTAGTCAGTCAATGTATCACAGGAAAGGAAGTTACATATCCCTCCTGAGAAATATCATTGGCAGAATTCTATCAATATGACTTAGATTCTAGGATTCACTAAGAAGGGACGGGAGCCTAGCTGTTCCCAGATGGAAGAAATGACACCGCTTCAGAGCCAAATGTTCAGCTCTTCTCTGACATCAATCAATATGTAATTTGATTGCTATAGTTAGTGCTAATGCAGTATAATGAATATATATATATATGTATATATATTCAGCTTATTAGGTTAATGAGAACTGAATACGTTTTCAGAATTTTATTTTGTTTTCCATAATCAGTCAGAAGATCTGTTCTGTGTCCAATTAATACATTATTTTAATTCCTTCTTCACATATTCAGCAAGCATTTGGAATGCCCATATGTGTCAGGCACTGTGTTATTCACTTAAGGAACAGAAACGAGTAGGGCAAAGTTCTTACCCTCAGGGTGTTTGAAGTCTTATGAAAAATCTAAACTTCTGAGGGAAAATCTTAGGATGACTTTAGAAGCACATAGGATCTTTGCTTATTTGGTATTTCAATAAATCACTGAATGAACAGACTTCATAGTTTTTACAAGCACATAATAGGTATACAAGAAAAGCAATTCTGTAATTGCCAAGCAAATCACAGTACCTTTTGGCCACTGTTCACTACCCTCTTGCACGGCCTTGGGGCATGGTTAAAGGTTAGCAGTGGCAGTAGCCTTTCTTCAAGTTAATTCATATACAGATAAGGAACAAATAAAACCATAAGAAGTGGAGCTGCTCTGCTTGAAGTGTGAGGAGGGAAGGACCCCAGACATATTCTGATTAGATCTCGCCTCTCACACACTGCAAGCCCTAAGAAAACTCTGCAAAAGCCTTAGGAGTCCATGAAGCGCTATTTGAAGACCGTGCGCTGAGTAGATGTCCAAAATTCCCTCCAGCTCTGAAAGTCTGTGCAGATGACACTGAGTCACTTCACTGTTAACTGAGTGACTCTAGGTGCCTAACTTCTCTTCTCGGGCTCTCAGTGGGCCAACTTGCAGGCATAATGCCCATTTGCCCCCTCTAGACTACGAGCTCCTTTTGTGTAGGAACTTGGTTTATTCAACCTTGTATCTCTAATTCCTACCATGAGGACTGGCACTAAGTAAGTGACAAAAGTGAACATGGAATGATGAACAAATGTGCCTGAGGACAAATAGGATTCTCCTGGGGGAACCACTGTGGTAGCAGGGGAAGCAGGAGTATAATCTGTTATGGACTGAATGTTTGTGTCCCCCCAAAATTCATATGTTGAAATCCTAACCCCCAATGTGACGGTATTAGGAGGTGGGGCCTTTGGGAGGTGATTAGGTCATGAGGGTGGAGCCCTCATGAACAGGAAAAGGGACCCCAAAGAGTCCCTTCACCCCCTTTCTGCCCCCTTTCAGGATGCGACGAGAAGCTGGCAGTCTGCAACTTGGAAGAGGGTCCTCAGCGGAACCTGACCGTGCAGGCACCCTGATCTTGGATTTCCAGCCTTTAGAACTGTGAGACATACATTTCTGTTGTTTTTAAGCCACCCAGTCTGTGGTATTCTGTTATAACAGCCCACGCTAAGACACACACTCTGACCACCTCCTAACTACCTACTTACCTGGACAGATATACATACACATATGTCTGCGTGTGCACATGCAAGCACACATACACACACATGCACATGCACACAGGCACATCCCTTATCCTTATTCAGGGCAAGAGAGCAACAGCTATAGAATTGACTCTTTCCCTATTGTAAATAACTTGTGTTCTGGGGCTACTTCCCACACATTTGCTTACTCTTTAAACCCCTAGGAAGCTGACCTATTCTTCCATCCTCCTTTTTACTTCCAGCCTTTTCTCACTCTCTCTTATGCTCAAAGTAGACACTCAGTACATGTTGATGTTATCCCTCTGCTCTTCCCATGATGAGATCTTCAGACCCTCATCAACTCGATCAGATCATCTGGATCTGCTCCAGTTTGTTAATGTCTTTCCTAAAATCAGATGTGTGGCTCTAGAAACAGTACTATTGTTGGCTATGACCATTAGAAAGTACCGTGGGATGGGCATTTCCATCCAACATGGACACTATTCTTCTATTATTCAACAACCATTTTATACACACATTACATTTGGAATTGACTAAAATATCCATGTCTTCTTTTCGTGAACTAACAAGAAGTCAATTCTCCACCATCTTATACTTTTGTCTTTTTTAAGACACATGCTTAGGACTTTACATTTGTCTTCATTAAAAATCATTTATTAGTTTGAGGTGTTGTTCCAGTCTGCTTTTCTTTTCTTCTTAAAAAAAATCTTGATTTTTATATTCATTGTATTCAATATCTCTCAAAGTATTGTGTAAAGGGATGTACAAATTACACTCAAGTTACTGATACAACTGGGGAAAACTCAGAGTCTGATGACATGCCACAATATACCTCTCTTGAGGTTGCCCTTGGCCCATGAGCCACATGTTTAACTAGCAAAAAATCTACCATGTTACCATTCACGTGAGTTTTCTCCATCTTGTCCTCAAGGAAACACTTTAACTTTACTGAAATCAAGATACACTGATTTAAAAAAATTTCTCTTTTCTATCAGTGTCAACCCTATCATTAATGGGAACAAGGTTAGCTTAGCATGGCTTGCTTTTAGTAAACTCATGCTGTTTTCTTTGCTATGTGCTTACAAACCATCTGTTCCACCATCTGATGCCAGGGGTTATACATCAAACCTACCGTTTTCATGAGTTTATTTTTTCCTATCTTAAAAGTTAGATTTATTACATGCAGAAGTGAATTTTGTTTTATTTTTATTAATGAAGCATAACAGATTTTGGTAAGACTTCGTATATAATGCGTTCACAAATAAAAATATATATATTAATGCCTCGCCAGGGCCTTGATTTTATCACAACTTGAGAGTTGAGAAAATACAGGGAGCTTATGCATAGGTGGCCCCCGTGGGTCACCATGCTGCTGTCTGCGTCACATGTTTCTAAAGTGCTGCCCTCAGTGCCCTTCACAGTTCCTCTTTCTAATACTGGTGATAAGCACCATGGCAGAGCCCAAACCAGCAGGCATACATAGCGGTTTGACACAAACGATTTAATAATTGGTGGGAAAAGAAGGGCTACATAATAGAAAGAAGGTAACTACACTAAGATAGCACCAGCCAAACAGCAACTACCTTAGTCCAGTATGGACGCACAATAAACATTACTAACGAAGACTGAGAAGGCAGGAAGCAGTCTAAATTTTACCCCATTGTTACCCCCAATAGGTAGTGTTATCAATTCCACACTTCACGGAATTGAACAAAACAAGCCCCCATCTCCAAATCCATTTTTTAAAACCCAACAATAGCCAAGGGAAATTCAAGGTAAAAATCCAGCTCTTGTACCATTCGTTTTTATATTCAATGTGTTCTGGATCACAAAGAGAAAGAGAAGGATGATGGAGAGTAACGCAACTAACTCATGCTGTAACTAGAGCTGGTCTGCCTGCCTCACGGCATCTGTAGGTCCATCCAAACACATGCACAAGCACTGATTTTCTTTGCATTCCTCAAAAGTTTATGTTTCAGGACTCGTATGTTCCTTTATGTGGGAAGTAGATCTTCATACATAAGGACACTCAGAGTTTTTCTAATTTTTATGTGCTTCCCACACCCTTCTGGTCTGCTGTCTTTCAGAAAAACCATAATTGAACTCCATTGAATGAGTTCTCCTCTTTAGCTCAGACATTATTTATAAAATTTCTAGAAAAACATTGTCTGTCTCCCAGACAGAATATTACAAAGCCACTCTCCTCTGTGCAGTCAAGCTCATTATCATTGCCATGCAGGAAATAATTGCAAAGCTACCCACCATATTCTTAACCAATTGAAGGTGAGGACCAAGGGAAAGAGAAACAAAAGTTGCTTCAATATATTTTGAGAAGCATTAGGTAGATGCGAAGAATCTGGCACAGTAAATTTTATTTAATTAGAATATTCAGGGAATGGGCTCTGCTTTTTGTGCGTTTGTTTGTTTGCTTGCTTTTGTTTTAAATCCCCGAATTAAAAAGTTGCTGTTTTATCGTGTAACTACATTTGCATGTCATTCTGGAAAAGGCAAGACTAAACGGACAGAGACTAGAGCACTGGTTTCCAGGCGTTTAAGGTGGGAGGAAGAGTTCTCTACAAAGGGGCAGCACAGGGTACTTTTTGGGGTCATAGAACTGTTCGCCATCTTAATTTTGGGAACTTTGTTGCATGGCTCTGTGCATTTTTCAAAACCCATAGAACTGTACACTGAAAAGAGTGAATTTTGCTGGATATAAAAATAAATGAAGAAAATTTTCAGTTGCTCTGTGCTGTAGGAGGAAGAACGCTGGACTGGGATTCAGGAGCCCTCTGTTCCACTTCTCCTAGCACCATTCTCCTTTCTAGTGCTACAGACAAAAGTTATTTTTGCTTTTATTTTTATTACTAGAAATCTTTCTAAAATTACTCCAGGAGATGCATCTGCCTTAGGAAGCAGAACACACAGGGGAGAATGTCAACTCTCTTTGGCACGTTTCAATGTCTTTGGGACTTCAGAGCCACATTTGGGACACAGAAGGTAACTACCAGCATGGCACCACAGCCCCTCCTGGCTGAACACTCTCCCTTCCCTGTCCTCCTCTGGAGCTTTGCACCTCCACAAGCCATCTTAGTTTAATAGATTTTGCTTAAGTATTAATGTATTTACTTATTCATACATTTCATTACAAGCAAAATGAACTTATGTTTCTTATGCACTTAATGTTCTTAGATGCACTTAATGAGTTCAACAATCAGGCTCTTGAGAGAGCAACATATGGCCGTTCGTGATAGATTCAGCCACACAGAGACATCTATGCTGAGTGGTCCTCCTGTACATAGTCTCTGCCGCTTTCGGCTCTGCCTACGTCCCCTGTAACAGCTCTTGTGATAGAGTCGGTGTCTCAGACAGAGGATCCAGAGAAATCCTCCTATCTTCACAGGCTTTAGTGTGTATTTTTAACTCCTGCATTGAAGTGTTCTTTGTAATAACAACTGTTTCTTGTTATGCTCTTCCAGGCTTGTTAATAATTTGCCCTCAGCATTTCTATGTAATTAGTCCCAGAGCATTTTTATGTGTCTCATTTTCAATACCTTCTCTCTTTTATCAGCGTTCTCTGTCTCCAGAGTTGGTCTCCCAGATCATCTGGTAGTTCTACATTTCGTTAGTTTTTCTTACATGATTTTGGGGGTTCAAAAATTTATTAAAAATTTACACAGTTCAGCCATTTAAGTTCCTTATAACTTTTAATTAAGTAAACTGACACACAATCACTGGATGGTGGCATATTTGTTGACTATAGCCATCAAGCGAAACCTTGCCCAGCAGAACCTTGGGGTGGCCTGTCTAAGCATTATAAATATATATTGAATGACTGAAGTACTTATCCCATTTTGTTTGTTCAAGTGGCACCCAAGTTCCAGCGTTTCTGACAGAGACTGTAGACCTCTGCAAAATGAAGCGGAAAAAGGTCTCCAGTCAGGAGTTATCCTTGGCTCCTCCTTCATCATCCTTCACCTCCTACTGGTTGCCATGTCTTGTCAACCCTCTTACTTCTCTGCCCTGCTCTTTATCCCCAGTGCCCCTGCCCTTGAACTCGCCTCCACCCTTTCTATTCCTGGACCACAACCACTGGTCTAAGGAGCTTGGTGCATAGAAAGTACTCAGTAAACATTGGATGGATGGATGGACGGACGGATGGATGGATGGATAGGTGGATGGATGGATGGGAAAGAAAGAGGGAGGGAAGGAAGGAGGGGAGAGGAAAAATAGAAAGAAGGAAAAGAAAGAAGGAAACAGTTCTTTCTGATATCATGTGGATAGAGTACTTGCAAATCAGAAATGACTATGCTGTGAAGCACATTTAATTTCTCAGCAACCTAAGCAGGAGAATGAACCCAAAGACATAAATCCTCCCCTCTCCCATTCACCAAGGATTTAACTATCCATGTAGATAGCTGGCATTTGATGAATAATAGTACTTTACATTCCATCAACAAAAGGTAGAGAAACAGGTTGTATTCTCACATGGTCCCCTGGGAAGGTGATGAGGCCCTGACATCTTCCACCTCCCATACACGTGGCTGCCCAAGTCACCACGACCCTCAGGAAGAGTTGCCTGACTGCCTGTTGTTTCAAACTAGAAAGCCCCACCACGTCACTTCTCCAAGAGGTGTAAGTCCTTCTCCTCACTTGCCTGGGTGTCTAAACCCCCTGCCCTGGAAAGCCATGCTGGCCAAGAGAGAGGCAGCCTGGGTGATAAACTGATAAACTAACTAAAGAAACAAGCTCCTGGAAGACACGCTTAAGACCTTCACTCTATTTTTAGTGGAAATTGACTCCTCACTTTAGACTATGTTGATCATATCTCTGTTGATTGAGGCATTCTTTTTCTAAACTGTTACCATTTATTTCAGTGATATGATACTACAATTTTATCATGTGTATACAGGGGAGTGCTTTTTGGCTTTACTACGTGTGGGAAAAGGCTCCACACAATGAATGGAGTGTGCATGTGGGTGGGTGTTATTAGCTTTGGTACTGCCTTGGTGACTTTTGCTTGGTGCTCTACACTATGGTCTAAACAGGACCTACCTTCCCTTCCCTGAGGACACTCTACTAAAAAAGCCATATCTGGCTTTTTGTCTGTGGAAAACCACATGTTTAAAACCAAATGAGAAGGCAAAAAGCCAATTGCCCACGGCAAAATCTTAGCAGACTTTCCCTAAAGACAGAGAAATTCTTTCCCACCACCTTTAGCCACAGTGTGTTGTGAAAGCTCACTGCATGGCTCGGGTCGGGGGGCAGGGTGGTGGGGGGGGGGACACGAGACCAGACCCAGACGGGACAACGGAGGAGAGGACCCTATAGTCCAGGGCTCAAACAATTCCAACAATCTGGAGGTTAGAAAGGGGTGAGCAACGACAATGCGGCCAAAGAAGAAGACGGAACGGGCTGTCCAGCTGTTCTATGAGGCAAAGACAGTGTTTCTTTAAAATGTGTTTATTAGGCGTGCTCAATAGACTACTGTGCAAATGTAGGTTCCTAATTACTGAACTTTGTTTACTAATAAATGGAGAAGCATTCCAAGGTCATACACGTCACCTGAGAATCCAGGAGGACCTGTGATTCAAGGTATAAAAGGGAAGGTGGTACAGAGCCAGTAAGTTCTATGAAGTGCCCATTCCTAGTGCTCTTCTCTGCCCCGGGGGCGGGGGGGGATTGGATACATTTTTCAAAAGTCAATTACAATAGTGACTATGCGCTACCAAAATAACAAGAAAAAAGGATTAAAACTTTTCAGCCAAATCATATTTTCACAATTAAGTATCTTTAGTAAAGCAAGGTATAATATGTTCTCTGCAGGTGGATCTCTTGCCATTTCAATCCTTTAAAAAATATTTCAAAACACCTTTTCTTTTTTTTAATTGAGATATAATTGACATATAACATTATATGAGTTCAGGTGTACAACATAATAATTTATATATATATATATATATATACACAAATATATTCTGAAATGATCACCGCAATAAGTCCAGTTAACATCCATCACCATACATAGCTACAAAAAATTTTTCCTTGTGATGAGAACTGTTAAGATCTACTCTCTTAGCAACTTTCAAATACACAATGCATTCTTATTAACTGCAGTCACCACGCTGTATATTACATCCCCAGGCTTTGTTTATAACTGGAAGTTTATATCTTTTGACCCTCTTCACCCATTTCACCCACTCCCAAAGTCACCTTTTCTGAAACTGAAAACTGATTGCAGACGGGGAGAAGAGACCCTCATTCAAGAATATGCCTCAGCTGCGTCCCTAGGGATTCCCATAGATTTGCCCATTTTGATGGTAAGATGCCTACGAAGAGATGAGATTTTCAATGCTTAAAACTGCAGTTTTTATCTGCATCCACCACAACCATAGTAGAGAGGCGGCTCGTAGCCTGCACCCGCCCTCCTCCTAGAGTAAGGACTCTCAGCCAGATTTAAACTCCTCAGTGCCAACTAACCACGTTATTTCCACTAGTCCCACTGTAGGGACTTGTAGTCCACACTTGTCGGGGTGTGGAGACAGAAAGCTGAGCAAAAGGCTCATAGCAAGACCCCTACATGCCTTAGTCCTCAGTGCCAAGGGATCCTACAGAGAGTGATGGCTCATTGAATTGGATTATTAGGGAAACTCCAAAAGTTATTTGAAAATGTAAGTTTAACTTCAGTCCACCAAACGGCTCAGTCTGTCCTTTTCTTTTGATGGACAATTCAAGTAAAATGTTGCAAATACATTTGAAGCTCCCTCCAATTTTATTTCCTTCCTTCTTCTTGAATTTGATGTTTATTAATCCTATATATGTTTTTTATACTTTCTCTACATATAAAAGTGCCCATAATCAATAACTAGCGTTGTTTTATATGTCCCAAATTTCATGTAAGTGGTATCATACTGGGATCATACACACTGTTCTGTAACTTGTTCTTCTTGCACAAATTATGTTTTTGAGATTTATACATGTTGATAAAGCAGTTTTAAATCATTCATTTTCACTGTTTTATAGCATTCCCTTGAATGAACTGATTGCTTATCCATTCTTCTCTGGAGGGA
The DNA here is from genome assembly GCF_041296265.1 of Equus caballus. Lineage (NCBI taxonomy): Eukaryota > Metazoa > Chordata > Mammalia > Perissodactyla > Equidae > Equus > Equus caballus. Next base: position 19,393,142 of record NC_091708.1, read on the forward strand.
CTTTTTCATTGTTTCCTATTTTTGGCTATCATCATCATTGCTACAAAGAATGTTTTCCAATATGTCACTTTACGCATATGTACAAAAGTTTCTCTAATATATATGCCCAAAGTTTACTTGTAATCTTGACTTTCGTGATATTGCCAAAGTGAACCAATTTACACTAATCTCAGCAGCAGAGTTTCTGCTGTTCAACGTCTTTGACAACACTGGCTAGTATTGGTCTTACTAATTTTTCCAATCAGACAAATGTGAAATGCTGTCTTGTTTTTTTAATGAGTATTTCCCCGATTGCTGGGGAAGTGGAGCATCTTCTCACTATCTATTAGCCATTCAGTTTTCCTCTTCTGGGAATTGCTAAGTCATGTCTATGCTCCTTATTATATCATTATGTTGTATCGTTTTCTTTATTTTATGGATGTGTAGTAGTTAACTGTCCCGAATACTAATCTTCTGTCTCTCTTTGAGCTGTGAACGTCTTCTCAGTGTGGGCTTGACTTTTCACTCCTGTTTTCTAATGTACAGAAGTTTCGTTTGTTTACTTGTTTTTAATGTAGTCAGATTTGCCTGTCTTTTCCTTCATGGTCTGAACTTTACGTGGCTTGTTTGAGAAATCCATTCCTGGACCCAGTTCATAAAGATATATAGGAGAACATCTAAAAGTTTCAAAGTTTTGCTTTTCACATTTAAGTGTCTAATTCACCTAGAATTTATTTACTTATTTTTTTATTTTGAGAGAAAGAGATCTCTTTTTTCATGCAATTAACCAATTATTCCAAGCACCACTTACTGACAAGTCCATCTTCTCTTGATGATCTATTCACCTGTTCTATTCTCCATTTGCCTGTTCCAGGAATAACACCCCATTATCTAATTACAACAGTTTTATAAGGTGTCGATATCTAGTAGGGCAGACGCTTGATATCTAGTAGGACCCCCACTTTATTCTTTAAAAAATATGTTATTCATGAACCATTGATCTTCCACATAAACTTTAGAATAAGCTTGTCAAGTCACACAAAATCTCTAAATACACTAAATATTTATTTAGTGTATACAAATATATAAGCACCTAAAACACTATTGAGAATGTGATTCATGTTGCATTCAATGTATAGATTTGAGAAGAATTGATAGTTTTATAGAGTCCTTTCATCCATGAACATGATCTTTCCATCCATTTATTTAAATGTTTTCTTAATGTTTTTCAATAAAGTTTTATGCTTTCCTCCATTAAAATCCTGCACATCTTTGTTTAGATTTATTCTAGGTTCCTGATTTTTTTTTTTTTTAAAGATTGGCACCTGAGCTAACAACTGCTGCCAATCCTCTTTTTTGTTTCTTTCTGCTTTTTCTCCCCAAATCCCCCCAGTACATAGTTGGTATATTTTAGTTGTGGGTCCTTCTAGTTGTAGTACGTGGGACACCACCCCAACGTGGCCTGATGAGTGGTGCCATGTCCGTGCCCAGGATCCGAACCAGAGAAACCCTGGGCCGCCATAGCAGAGCGCGTGAACTTAACCACTCGGCCATGGGCCGGGCCCCTAGGTCCCTGATGTTTTTTGTTGCTACTATAAGTGGTATCTTTTGTCAAATTGATGTCTGCCCTTTGTTCTTGTTGATAGAAATAAATTTGATTACTGTATATTGCACTTATTTCCAGCTGCCTTGTCTTAAGAGTGATAATAATTTGTCTGTAGGATCTCTTGAAATTTTCTTGCACCCAATAACAGTGTCTTAGATCTTATGCTTTCTTGTCTTACTCTGCTGCCTGACTTCATAAATTGAATGTTTAATAGAAAAGTTGATAGCGAGAAAACTTGTTTTGTTCATGATTATAAAGAGAATGTTTGAGAATTTGGGGAAAATTTAAATATTACCAAATATCACGAGTATTGCTTTCCCCCCATTTAATGTTTCAGAATGTATGGAGGGTTTGTTTGGAGCACAATAGCTGCTCTAGTCATCTCAAAAATCACTATACATCAACTATTATTTCCATTTTTCAATATGCCTATTGCTGGGCTCCCTCACACAAAGAACAAATAAAAAATCATACGTCTTGTTAATTCTTGGCGAAGTTGACCAATTTCACATTAGCCACAAATGCCACACTAAACAGACTGAAAGCACACACACTCATAAAACTCAGCAGGCTGAAGTTGAGCCAGTCCAAAAACAAGGGAAAAAACCCCAACTTTAAAACTATTCTTCATTCAAGTTCTGAATTTATTCCCTTTGAGGCCTTTAAAATGTATTTGTTTGCAAGAAACAAAAGGAGTTCATTGTTAGCCTGTGGAGGTGGTTTATTAGTGGCTGTAGGAAATCAGGGTTAGGACTTGAGGTAGAAAGAGAGTAGGGAAGTGCTTCAATTTTAGTGCCTTAAACTGTGTTCTTAACACAGTAACTACTCTGTTCAAGAAACCCACTATAGTCATGAGGACCTAGGACCCCAATGGCATTATTGTGGTAGCTATTCCTCATGCCATCTAAGAACTCTCACTTTTCCTTCCCTATATCACTTGAAGCACAGAGTAGCAGTTTTAAACCTCTCCCCTCCACATCCTATTCAAAGATTAGATTACAATTAAATTTTAAAATCTGCATCCTAAAACAGGATTTCAAGTGTGTTACACTTTAAAGATACTTCATTACAAAGGTTAAAACTTAGAAACAAAGTAAAAAAAATTTTCATAAAACCAACAAATAACCTTTTACTTTTTCAGGACGATTTACTGCAGGATTTCTTTAAACAGACTCCTCTCTTATTTATGATGTCGAGCCTTTAGAGAAAACAAGTGAGACTAAACATCAGCCACCGCCACGTGCAAACTAGCAAAGAAAATAAAGTTGCTCTATCATGGCAGGGAAAATTAATTCATCTTACAGAAGTTTAACAGCTATTTTTCAAGTTCTTATTTGCTAAATAGACATTTCAGAATTTGTGAAGCGGTTGCAACCACCTGCTGAACCGGAGCGAAGCCTCTAAATGTGCTTAACTATGCTTTATTTGCTTTGTGTTGTTTGCTAGTTCAGGTACAAAAAGGCACAAAGGGAAAGACACCACACTACCCTACTCTGCCCTGCTTGGAACAGGAGGCGCGGGCTCAGCGCCCAGCAGTCGCGTCGGCTAGCAGAGCTCGCCGCTTTAAGCCGTGGGAGGCCCTCGGGCCCGCCCACAAGAAGGCGGGGCCGGCGCGGTGTCTGCTGGGAGCTGTAGTTCCAGGCCTGAGCGCTTCTCGGCTCGCCTCTTCCTGCTCCTACCCCCCCCAACCCCCGGCCGCCTGCGAACTGTGAAGCTGCTGTGGGTTGAGCACGAGGCGCAAGTGGAGATAAAAGGAGAGGAAGGAGCGCCGCTGATGAATGTCTGGAAAATGTTCGGCGGCTGCGCAAGGGTGCGCATGCGCGGGTGGCCGGGCTGCTCCTGCTCCCCCAGTGTCTTTCGGGGCGCGCTGCGGGGGTCATAGGTAGGGCGCCAGACAAGTTTGAGATAATATGGCTTGCGGGTGGAGGTTGTTAGCGGGGAGATTGGGGTGCTGTCCGGTAATCAGAGGTTTTCTCGCTCTGCCTCATCCTGCCTTTCGAGAGTCTCCCACCTTCTCCCTTTCCCAATTTGCAGAATTGCAGCTTCTCCCTCCCCCCACCCTCCACCCCGTCTCTCCGTGGGAAGCCTTCCCCTGCTGTGTTGTGAAATCCGCTAGAGCTTCTAGCCAAGGCCTTTTCGCCCGCCTGGAATTCAAACTGCCCCCTCTCTGCCAAATCCAGGTCATGTGAGGCAGCAAAGGCCTTGAGGCAGAGGCCCTATGAAGCAATGCCCTCCTCCGTTCTCTTAAATTTACCGTTACCCCGCTCTCCTCTTCCCCTACAAAGCTGAGACCCGCTCGGCGATAGATTAGATGGATGGAGAGATATATAGATTAAGTCTGAAAAGGGCTTTCATACGTTCCTTTGCTCTGGGAGGTGGCATCTGCATACAAAAGAAGAGTGAGTGGCCCAAGAACTCCCCAGTGTGGTCAGTGACAGAGCCCTAGGACCGCAGCCTATAAGACTTCTAAATCCACTGCTTTTTCCACCGCTTCACAGATGTCTTGGGAAGAGCTGACGGAGCTAACCAGCTGGGCGTGATGCTAGCTGGACCAGTTCTGAATGGCCAGGCCCTGGTTCACCACAGCCCTTAGCTTAGTGAGCAGTTGCCCGCAGGGAGGAAGCCCTCCAGCAAGCACAGAGGATTTTGCCTTGGGAAATGTTTAAGATTGAGCACATATTTTGTGCTGGGCCCTGGGAAGATATCCATCCCATCTTAGCTTAAAAAGTTTCCCTCCCCCAAGAGACAGGTTGGACTGTAAATCCCCCTGTAGCTCCTAGAGGGGAGCGTTAGGCACACTTTGTTGTGTGATTTCTTGTTTGTCTGCCTTTCTTGAGAGTCTGCAGCACTGTTTTGTTCACCATTGTGTCTGCAGTGCTAACACACGGTGGCCTCTTAGTAAATGTCAAATGATGAAATGCATGAATCCGGTGTCTGCCCTTCAGGTCTGTACCCAAAGTCTGGTGGGAGAGGTATGGATGAAATTGGGATGCAGCCTTATACAAAGCTTTGGGACAGGAAGCAAGAAGCACAAAAATACCTGGAGAGGTCCCGGAAGGCTGCACGGAGGAGGCAGTATCTGCTATGCTTTGGAACTGTCCTTCATTGAATTAGCAGATAAGAAGTTGTCAGACCAAAGTCTCCATATGAGCTTTGCCTGAGAGGGAAAGGGGCAGGAGCACAGAGGCTACCCTCTTCCAGGTGGTTATCTGGAGAAGCCACATTTCCCAGGGACCCTAGCTTTCTTCAGACATCTTTGGAATGCTTTTTGTGGAAATGCCTTTTGAGCTTATAGCACATTCTTTTGACTTCCTCAGCACAGGAACATCCCATTCCTTCAGGGATTTGATATTTGGGAACAGCCGGAAGTCATTTTGCATGCAGGTCTAGAGGATGAGGAAGACAGTGACGCTGCATGATGTTGCCGTTGAAATTTGGGGGCAGGTGTTGGGCAGGGGTTCTCATCGTGCAGTGTGTGCAAGTTTTGAGTGTCTGTATATTTTCCTGAGGAATCATGCAAGTCTAGCTTTTATCAGATTCCCTGACTCCATGATTCAAAAACAGATTGACCACCAGTGCTGTAGGGTTATGAGATCGTTTCTTCTGTGGCTTGTAAGCTGGCTTTGAGGAGAGTCACGTGGTAGGAGAGCCGAGGGCAGGGTTCCGCTTCTCCTGTAACTTGATGTGTGGTCCCAGTGGGTTCCAAAGCTCACAGAGCCGCAGTGCCCCCACATACAAAGTGGAAGGTAGAACTTGGAGGGGCGGGTGTCCAGGGTCCTTGCTCTGTGACTCCATGAAATTCCAACAGAGGACTTCTAGAAGCATCCTTGAACAATAGCAGCATCCCTGGACTAGGCATGTAATGCAACCTTCTCAGGTGAGTCCTTCACATAACAGCCCTAATTTGGGTGTGTGTTAGTGCTAGTGTGCTTGTGCAAAGAAATCAGCCTTCTTATGTCAGAACCAGGGATCTGGTGACATCAAACAGGCAAATCAGAGTGGGAAAGTGGAGGCTCAAAAACCAGCGAGACTTGCTCAGAATAATACAAATAGTCAGGGAAGGGCTCATCGAGAAGGGGGAGCTTGGAAAGAGGGAAGAGGATGCTGGCATCACACTGCTAGGGGCAGGAATCAGCCCAGACAAGGCAGCACAGAAGGCCAGAAAGAAGGATTCTGCCTTACGAATGAAGGTTCTGGTGGAGGGCTCAATCTCCAGAAAGGCCAACTGGAGTAAATAGAATTCAGGCAAGACAATTACTTGGCAGGGACTGAATCCCAGGCAGCAGGAGCCCCATTCTAGGAACAGGGTGACCTGAGGCGAGGCCAGGAGCCATGGCCTCAGAATTGGTCCCAAAGCCTCAGCTAGAGACTGATTCCAGCTGTCGGGGCAGAGACCCTGGGGGCCGACTGGAGCCAGGGAAAAGGAGAGGAGCCAGTCACTGGGAGTCACCACCAGCCACAGATCTATTCTCCCCTCCCACCCTCCCCACTTCTCTCTCTCCCCAACTTCCCCTCCCCCTCCCTCCTTCCTTCCCTTCTCTCTTTCTTCCTAGTCTGTGTGAGAGGGAAGAGATTAAAAGAAAACAACTACATGATGCTCTCCCGCCTTAAGGAACTTGCAGACTTGAGAGAGAAATTTCCCACTTAGAAGTAAATGACTAAGTGCTTAGTCAGGTGGTAGAAAGTCAAAATTCTACAAGGCAGAAAAGGTGAAATTACTGTATGTGGTGGGCTGGGGATCAACAGTTACTCCCCGCTCTTCACATTCCACAGAGAGAAGGGAATTTCCACCTTCCTCCCCCGAAAGGGAAAAGTATGGAGGGACTCCCAGGGCTTCTCCTGCCCCCAAGAGAAGGGGTGACCTGTGAATCTGCCCCTGCCTTTTCTCTGTGTCCTTTTAGAGCCAGCCTGGCCACAGGACACTTGCATTCTAGTCTGCCCTGTGGTGATGTGGCCAAGCAGGCTTGGCCCTGCATGGGGAAGCTGGCATTTTGCAGGGTAAGCAAGACCAGGAGGGGCATTTCAGGAAATCCTTTTGGCTGCAGGTCAAGCCACACTGTTCAGGTCAACTTCATCAACAAATAAATCTGATATTTTGATCACTAATGGTCTGCCTCCTGGTCTTAATTCTTAGTTAGTTCCAAACTCAGGAGAAAAGAGAGAGATTCCTTTTTGACTTCCCCAGCCCCCAACACAGGGAGAAGGCCTTGGCGTGGGTCAGTCTGGACGGAGTAGCTGGGCCTGTAGCCACTTCTGCATTGGAGCCTCAAGGCCCTTTTTGTCACAAGGCCGTGAAGCCGTGTAGCAGCCACTATTGATTTGGTCTCCTAACTTCACACAAACTCTGAATACCCAAGACCCACCCTTGAAGCAGAGAAAGGAGTGGCTGGAAGACATCCCTGCTGTGTGAATTTACACAATGGTCAGAGTCAGGGCCAGACACACAGTGTGAACTGAGGTTAGAAACACAGGTAAAGCTGCTTCCATAGGCTTTCACTACTCTTCAATTACATGTGTGTGTGTGAGCTTTCTGCCTTTGGCTCAAGCTGTTTTTTCTTTCTGGAATCCCTTCCCTCCATCATTGTACCTGTCAAAATCCAAGAAGAGGGACCCTCTGCCTGAGGAATACTGTTTCTTCCTAATTGAATGTGTTTATCTTTCTGGTCTCCTAACAAGTTCCGACACATCGTGGAAGACTCTCAGACAGCTGCTGCACTGAGAACCTTTCCCTGCCATTCCCTCCTGCCCGTCTGTGCTCACTCACTCACCTGGTCCTCTGAGCAGTCATTTGCACCTGGACGTTCCATTCTTTAAGCTGCAGGGCTTAAAAAACCTCCACAATCTGGCCGCTCTCTCCAAAACATCTCCACTCTTGCTTCTTATTCCAGCCGGGTCTTACAACCTGCCTCAAATACTCTTCCGCCCACCTCTCTACAACTACCTGGCGAAGTCCTTCATCCTCTAACAGCCCCACGATTGTGCTCCCCTTAGAAGCCTTCCCTGACTCCAGAAAGAATTAGCTGCCCCTTCACCGTCCACCTTGTGACTTCACCATTTTTAACATACCTATCATGGCACCTAGCAAAATGTATTGAAATTTTTGGTTTATATACCTATCACCTGAACTATACTATGGGTTCTTTTTAGCACAGGGACCATGTTTATTTCATTCTTGAGCTTGGGACTTAGACAATAAATGTTGAATGGATGAATGATATAGTTTGTTTCTATGTCCCTCCCACTTTATTATTAGGTCTTTGAGGTTAGGAATATTGGCTCATTTCTCTCTTGTTCTCAATAGCTAGCTTAGTGCCTGGCATATAATAGGCACCCAATAAATATTTTTCATTGAATGAATGGACGGATGAATGAATAAATTCTTTTGTATCTCTCCAACCTGATACAGCCTTTCCCTCCTTTGAAACCTTGAGCACTTGCCTTGTGTTTCTCCTGTGGCATTTTCTTTAGCTTGTGCTTATCTCAGGGTAGAATCTCCCCCACTCTGTGGTCAGCTCCTAGAGAGCAGGAGCCGAGCCTTACTTCCTTTGCTGTCCCCTGCAGTGTCTACCACAGTGCCAGGCAAAGTTGAACTTTTCTGAGAAAGAGGAAAGTACCTGTCATTCAGAGTCCCTGTTCCAGCAACGAGATGCCCAAGCACTTGAGCTACATGTATAAATCTCCTAATCCACCACTCTACCTCATGCATGCTTAATGTTGCCAACTCCTGGGCCATCGGAACGCAGAGCCGAAATGCCGTGTCGTTTCATACTTGTGTTAGCTGTAATACGCTGTACAAGTAGGTGCCCAGTAAATATAATTTTCAGATTAGTAAAGTATATGAAGCCAGTCAAGAATGAATGTGGCCAAAGATACAAAAGAACAGTTGAAAGAGGAACATCACGTCAGCTGATAAGGAGAACCGTGAAGGCAGATTGGTGCGCTCCCCCTCAGGGTAACTATGAAAAGTGGAATGCATGTTTTTCTCCATAAAAGACAGAGAACAATGTATGCATTTCAACTTCGAAATGTTAAAGTCTCTCTAATTCGCCCATGGCTAAATAGAGGGGAGCACTCCTCAAGATCAGAATCTGTTCACAGTTGTGGGGTTTTCCATCTGTTCATTTTTTGTGCAGGCCTCCACTCCTCTTCTGTCCTTTCTTTCCTTCTTTTTCTTGTTTCTTTCAACGTGTCTTTATTGAGTATTAACTATGTGCTAAGTACTCATTCTTCTAAGTGCTTTATACTCATAATTTCTCATAACCCTCGTGACAACTCTATGATGTAGGTATTAGTATCTCCATTTAATATGTGACAAAACTGGGGCTCAGATTCAAGAAGTTACCTAAGGCCTCACAGCCAGTAAGTGCTGGGCTTCTCATTTGAACCCAGGTCTCATAAACTGAAGCTTATATGCTGTTGCTTAATTTCTACATTATAATGCCTCTCTCTACAGTTCAGTGGTTCTGCTCTCACATAACTTACAGACAATTGGAAAGACAGACAGTAAAAGTTAATCAAGTACAGGGTCAGAGGTTAGCCTGGAACACAGAGAAGGCCATCTATATGGGGGGCGGGGTAGAGGATCAGTAATGGCTTCTCAGGGGAGGGGGCACTTGAATTGAGATCTGAAGGATAGGTGGGAGTTCACTAGATCAAGCCAGGACATCATCTGGACAGAGGTACAGCAAGTGCAAAGGCCTTGGGGGTGCAAAGCAGCCCAACACAGTCAAGGAACTGTAAGGATTTCTTTGGGTAAACATCTTAGTCATTCTGTTTTCAAAGGTTTTTTTTGTATGGCTCACAGTGGCTAATTGTCTTTGCTTTTGTCTAAAAGTGCTGAAGTGTAAGGGTGAGTGGTCATTGAAATGAATTAGGGTTTTCATGATGATTTCAAATGCTCTTGAGGGGACCAGGGCATTCTGATGTCCAAGTAACACAGTGCAGTGGTCAACGCATGCGCCCTGCTGTCCGGTGAAATCGGAGAGCTGTGAAAGTGCACAAGGATCCTTCAGGGACTGGAAAGTCCAAAATGTGAAGGCTCATGTTATGCTTTTTAAAAAGGGAATTATCATTTATCATTTCCACAGGATATATAAATGTAAGTCATTTTACTCTTATGTCAGTCATGAAATCTGAAGTCAATTTAAAAAGGAATTAGTTCGCTAGTCACCCCGAAGACTCAAATGATCTCAGGTGGTGGGTCCATGGGGATCCATTATACTGTTCTTTTAATTTTGTATAATTTTGTTTAAAATTTTCCATAATAGTTTTAAAAAAATTTTTAGTAGACTTTATTTTTTAGAGCAGTTTTAGGTTCATAGCAAAATTGAGTTGGAAGTACAGAGTTCTCTTACACTCCCTGCCCACCACCCCCCCCCACAGCCTCTCCTACTATCATCATCCTGCACCATAATGGGTTTTTTCTTAATCTAATCTTGAAATCAGGTATAGATTATAGATGCGTTATTTATGAAATGTATAGTGAGTATTTCACTATTTGATTGGCATTTGGCTAGGTCTTAGAGCTATAACAGTGAGCAAAATAGACATAGTCCCTGCCCTTAGTTGTTTATAGTCAAGTGGGAGAGAGAGCCATTAACGAAATAATTTTACAAAAAAACTAGTTACAACCTGTGATGAGGAAAAGCAGAGGATGCTGTAAGAATGTGTACTAGGAGAACTCCCTTACTATGGGCGGTCAGGGAAGGCTCTCCCAGAGAAAATCAGCAGGCAAACTGAGATCCGAGGGATAAATAGGAATTAACCAGGCAAAGATGACAGAGGAAACTGTTTCAGGCAAACAAAGTAACGCCTGCAAAGATCTTATGGCAAGAAGGAGCCTGGCATATTTTAGGAGCTGAAAGTCGCCAAACAAGGACAGAGAGGTGAGCCTGGAAACTCCGGTGGAGGCCAGAACACGTGGGCACTGTCGGCCATATTAAAGCGTTATCTTTGTCTTCACCCTCAGTGATGGGAAACAGTGAATAGGTTTTACATAGGAGGTGGCATGAATGGATTTTTGTTTTACAGCGAAGGCCCTGACTGCATGGTGAGAGATGGGTAAGAGTGGAGTGAAAGTGTAATTAGAGAGACTCGTTAGGGAACTATTGGAACAGCCCCAGAGATGATGGTAGTGTAAAGTGGAGAGACAGAGAAACGAAATGGAGGAGTGCCATGAATATTTATGAGTTGGAATCAACAAGATGTGGTTTGCTTTGAAAAGGTAGGAGAGTGCTGGGTTTCTAAGCTTGCAAAACTGGATAGATTATGGTGCATTTACTGAGGTGGGAGTAGGGATGAAGAGATCAGGAATTTACAAGGGCTTTATAGCTATTTTTTCTAATCCAAATAATAACTGCCCTGTGCTAGGCACCGTGCTAGGTGATTCACATTCAGTAGCATAAAAGTCCTTTCATCTGATGCAATAGTGACTGGCAGTGGGTTGACTCTCATACTTCCACAGCTCAATGAACCTTAAGAGACTGGATTTACTGTCCTCTGTTATCATTTCAAGTGCATGTTATTTCTTACCTATGCACAGCCCACCAGCATGTGGATATCTGAAGCTCTAAGTATTGTTTCCAACTCCCTTACCAATTACATTCTCATGTGACTCATTGGGCAAGTCCCACACCTTTTTTCTTCTCTCAATACTATCTTTGCCCCATGGTAACCTGTTTAACAGGTTTATCTAGGCATCTTTCCCCTCTCTCTCCATGGTTAGTTTAAAGTCCTCTTGATCAGGGCAGGTGGTCACTGAGCAAACATGTTTTGAAAATGCACATGGTGGAAGTTCATCTTCTTTGGTCCATTATCGCGAATCCTCCATTGCATTGAGCATCAATTCCTCCCTGGCCTCACTTCCTTCCTAAGGCACTGCAGTGATTTGCCCACTGCCATAGGAAACAACCCCCAAATTCTCATCTTTCATTTCAAAGTCCTGATCAGAACAGACCATGGCATTATTTCCATCTTCTCCTTCATCTAGACTGCTTCCTCTTTTCTTTGAGGCCCTTCTGTCTTTGGTTCTCTTTAATAGCAACCGGGAGTGTACAGGATGTTTTCATACGTGTCGTGCCATTTAATGCCCACACCACCTCTCCCTAGTTCCTTTCCCCATGCCTGGCCTATAGTAGTCATCTAAATATTTGTTGAATTAATGAATGATCTGTGTCGCTGGGAAAGCAAAGAATGCCTTATTTGGAGGGAGATCAGGCCCTAATTTCTATTTTTTAATTTGAATTTCAATGTTTTTTAAATTTTCATAAATAACAGCTCATCTATAACCTATTGCTAATTTTAAACTTAATTTATAATAGTATAGTTCATTCTATGTGAATGACTATACTATAGGTATGAACCTGATACTCTCAAGTGAATTATTGTTTAAATCATAGGTAAAATTATACCAAAACACCACTAAAAAGTAACAATAAAAAATGAAAAATTAAAATTATCTATTATCTCATGGTGCCTCCAAAACACAGGTCCAGATATTTGTAGCTTTGGGTGTCCACTGAACACAGCTAGATGACTATTTTGTAATACCTCAATGCTGCTTCTAGAGTTGCATCGAATGGCATGTCTCAGCCTGGATGGTGCCATATTATTGTTTTGTGCATTTTGGTAGCCCTTTATGTTAGCAAAGTGCATGACAAGCATATTCATTAGTGTTTCTGCAAAGCCCTCCTGTGAGATAGCTCAGCATTACTGAAGCCAATCATCAAAGCAAGTGTGCACTTATCAGGAAGACGCTGATAGGATCCAAATGAAATGTCAATGAACGCTAATGCACAGTGTTCACAATGGTACAGTTTCTCTAGATACATTTCAGTAAAACTATCAAAACCTCTTTCCATACCACTTGAGTGTCCAACACTAAAAATGAACCCTAATTTTGAAGGAAATAAGTGATTATTATTTTAGATCTTACTTTAAATGTTAGGGTTTATGTTACTGTTTACAACTCAAGCACACCGAAGTCTAAGTTTATGAAGGCAATATTTAAATCACTATTTCACATGTGATAACGTTTGCATTCAGAGCTATTTTCTAACAGTCAGATTAGGGTAAACATTAGATTTTCTTGGGGCAGAGAATTTGAATTATTCAATTAAATGGATTTAAATGGGTGGCCTTAAATTGCCTGGAATTTACTAGCTTAAAGATCACATTTTAGTTAATTAGCCAAAACCATTCACCTATCATCACCTATATTCAGACCAGCACACTCCAAGAACCAGTTCTAACAGAAGAGAGAGCGCCAGTCCATAAAGGACTGAAAGAAAGAGCAAACCCGAAGAAGTGACATTCTTAGTATCCATTAGGGATCGTGTTTGGCTGCACGGGACAGAAACCTAACTACAACGGCTTAAGGAGATGCAGGCTTCTTTCCCTTGTGTAACTGGCAGCCTTAAAGGTGGGTACTTGGTTGTATGAAGGCTCCACATGCCATCAAGCACTCTGGTTCCCCCTGTCTTTTTGCTTCATGAGACTCCACATGTGGCCTTAGTCACACGGTTCAAGAATGGGGCTCTACCTCCAGCTTCTCACCCTGTTTCAGACAAAAAGAAGAAGGAAGAGGAGGAGGAAGTAGGGGAGAGTATAGGTAGTAAGAAAACAAGACTTTTCAATAACTGCCCAGCAGACTTCCACGGAGCCTCACTGGCCGGGGTCCCCCACCCAGCTGCATGGGAGATAGAGTGTTGTGTTTGTTTTTTCAGAACTGGGCATGCTGCCATCCCAAATAAAACTGACATTCTGGTAATAATGAAAAAAGGACAAATGGATAGGTAGGTACTAGCAGGATCCAGCATACCAGTTATTTTCAATGTGAATTACAGAGACACGTGAGTGTGTGGTGCAGAGAAAGAGCATGCCAAGTGGTGATGAGAACAATTGGAGGAAGACGAGCTGGTGCAAGGAAGGTTCTGTGGAGGTCACCACCCCTTTGTGCAGCTTCTCGGGGTTGCAACCATGTATGTAGAGTGTCCTGTATAATTGTGATGAAGGTGGTAAACTTGGTGTAGAGTGTGTTTTAAATTCCCCCAAGTGTACAGAAGGAGCTGTATTCAAGGATGTTCATTCCCAAATTATTTGTAACAGTCAAAATTTGGTAAAAGCCAAAATGTCCATCAAGAGAAGAATAAATTTTGGTTTATTGGTATGGTGTGGAATACTTCACAACAGTTAAAATAAGTAACATTGGACAAAGCTACGTCGTAGGTACTAAGGTATTTCTTATATTCATTTTGTTTTTCTGTATGATTGAAATATTTCATCATTTTATAAATTAGCAAAATAAAATGAAACAAAACTCAGACAGTGTTTCTCAATATTTGGTCCACAAACCACCTGCATCAAAATCACTGAAGGTATATGTTAAAATGCAGATTCCTGGGCCTAGTCCCAGAGACACCAGGCCTGGGCCCAGCAGTCTGCACTTCAAACAAGCCACCAGGTGATTCCTAGAGGCTGACTGACACCGGGTTTGGGAGGGGAGAAGGGTTTCGTGGAGAATGGAAATTGAGCAGACCTTTGGGCTGGAGGAGGGCTGAAACGCGAACACGTCAGAGGCTGGAGTGGAGCACAGAGCTGCCACTGCTCAACACACGCGGGGAGGGGAGTTCAGTGGTGAGCAGGCTCTAACAGTTTGGCTTCAACCGTGAGAAATGGAGAACCCAAACATCAGTGGCTTAAACAAGCAAGCCTTGCATTTCCTGCTGCTGTGGAAGAAGGCTGGAGGTAGTCAGGGCGGAGTGGGTGTGGCTCTCCACAATGTCAGGACTCAGGTTTGCTCTACACCGTTGCTCTGCCATGCTTGGCACGCCATACCCGCCTCATAACCTAAGATGGCTATTAGCTGCGGCCACCGTGACTACATTGCAACCATCAGGAAGGAGAAAGAAGAAAAAGGGCATATCCCCTCCCTTTAAGGATACTTCCTGAAAGTAGCACAACCCACTTCCGCTCACAGGCAGAATGTAGTCACATGGCCAGACATAGCCAGAAGGGAGACTAGGACATGTTGTCTTTGTTCCAGGTGGCCAGGTACCCAGCTAGAAATGGAGAGGGGAGGCTCTATCACCATGGAGAAAGGGGTAGAATGGACGTAGGAGCCTCTGTCATAAAGGGCCGCAGGTTAATAGCGTATAAAAGCTCAGCTGCAAAGACCCAGGCAGCCGCTACGAAGACTCCAGGATCAGAGCAATGCTGGTCAGGTGATTTCTGATGTAACATGGAGGCCAGATTCTCGCTTTTCAAGGTGTGGTCCTAGGGCAAGCAGCATCTACATCACCTGGGAGCTTGTTAGAAATGTAAACTCAGGCCCCACCCAGCCCTACTGGATCAGAATCTTCATTTTAACCTGATCCCCAGCACCAGGCCGGACGATCTCAGAGAAGAGAAAGGTTAGAAACTGGGGAAGCTTGTAGCACAGGACAGGGGCCAGAGGGGCGAGCGTTCTGGGTAGTGGTGGTTGGGCTCCTGTGAGTCAGTGAGCCCCGTATGGAAGCAAACGCAGAGGCAGGCCAGAGAGCTCAGAGTTCAGACTTGACTCAGGGATGTGAGTGGAAGAGGCGGCCAGCAAAGGGGAACAAGGAGGTGGGGGAAGAGAGACTGGAGAGAAACTTCGAAAGAACATGGCCTTGTAAACACACTTTAAAAAGAGTGTCAGTCAAATAGATTCAAGTGCCCTGCATGGTGGACTAGGCAGCACTTAATCCTCAAACACCCCCGAGTAGGAGGAATTATGATTCCCACTGGAGGTGATGAAAGAGATGTTGACTTGCCAAGGTCACACAGCTGGATATGAACATAGCTTACAAGAATACTTTGTGGAGATCTGGCCAGTTTCCGAAGCACTGTTATATGCATTATCTAATTTAATTCTCTCGATTACTCTGCAAAGCGAATAGAAAGTGGCTGTTATTTTTCAACTGAGGAGTTCCAGGACTTTTGATTCTCAGTCCAATTTTTTTTTCCATTTTTCTTTCCTGTTTTCCTGGCACATGACGATAATGAAGGGATGGGGGAGTGTGGAGTTCAGGGGACCTGCATTTCACTGTGTGAGAGTCTAGCCCTGTGACAGGCAGACAGGAGACCCTATAATGTAACTGATGTTGTAGTTGTTATAATTACAGCGATTGGTATTGTTCGAGAGGAAAGTAATATTACAAAAGTAGCTTACCGGAGTGAGGAGTACAGAAGCCAGGTATGGAGGGGAAAATTGAAGATGTTGTGTCAGCAACAAGGGAAGGAATTCTGAATAATGCTGTGGAGCACAGACTTTGGAGCCAGAAAAGCTGAAGCCACTTGCAGCCCTGCTGCCTCTTAAAGTGGCGATGTTAGGCAAATTACTGAACACCACTTGCTTCCACTTCCTCATTTTCAAGGTTGAGATAAATAGTACTTTATTGGGTAATGTTATGAGAATTAAATGAGATAAAGTATATAAGATGATAAGCCCAATACTCAGAAGAAAACAAGTGTTCAATAATTATTAAATTATCATTAAATCTATTTTAACCTATTCTTAAATCTGGAGAGTGGAGTGAGGTGGAAATGAAGGCAGTAGTAGGTTCACGTGGTCGCTAAAGTGAAGAATAAAATAACCTACATGAATAGCTTTGAGTGTTCATCAGTTCACACTTTATTTATATCAACTTTAAATTTGAAAAAAGACACTCCCTCTTCCTCAGGCCCGCAGACTTCACCCACTGATTACAATTAATTTGCCTTCTGATGATGCTGTATTCATGACTGCTGCTTCCAAGTTGTGTATTTTTAAATTCGTGTGTTTCTCACAGCTGT
Organism: Equus caballus; assembly: GCF_041296265.1. Taxonomy (NCBI): domain Eukaryota; kingdom Metazoa; phylum Chordata; class Mammalia; order Perissodactyla; family Equidae; genus Equus; species Equus caballus. Next base: position 19,409,538 of record NC_091708.1, read on the forward strand.
ACGTGGTAACTCTGAATCTAGCGAATGAACACAAAACAAACAGTCATAGCTCTTTACCTTAAATGGTCACGAAGTGAAAGAAGTCAAGGGAAAAATGCCAATGAACTCTTATTGTCTCATTTATGAGAAGCTTTGGCACAGCTTGTGAAGGTGACAGATGGTCTCTTCCTGGAACCTTTTTGTTCCACCCGGAAAATCTATATTTTCCTTTAGTGTATTGATTTCTTGTTACAGAGCAGGAATGGCTGCTAAATATCTTTATTTGGGAGCTGGTGGGTGCCCGAATATGAGAGGGAAAATGCATCAGTACCTAAAGGAGAGTCGGTAGGATGAGTGGAGAAGGGCTCGAGAGAAGGTGGTCGGTATCTGGGAAATTGCTGACAATTTGACTGAAGGGCAGAGAGACTTGCCAGAGGGAAGACAGGGGCAGCACAGGAACAAAGCATCCAATGACAGGTGAGCCCTTTGACAGGAGGAAGGTGCTTCAATAGATGAGAAAGCACTTTCCCCAGGGGCCAGCTGGCTCACCTCACCTCTCTTTGGCTTACAGCACAGCAGAAAGATTCAGTATAACAAATTACGGAATATATGCTAGTGAGCCAGCTGACGCAAACCCATAACAAACTGAAATGTTCTTCTTTTTTGTTTTGATGGAGGGTCCCTGATTTCCCCTTGGGGTGGGCTTGGATCTTCACTCCCAAATACAACTGGAAATTGAGTTGACTGATTATGAACAATGTCCCAAACACCACTTTTCCTGCAATACAAATAGCATTTCTGTGGTGTATTCATAGTTTCAGAGCATGCTCACCTGCATCATCTCTTTTTATCTTATAAATAGCCCTGTGAGGTAAGTGCCATTATCCTCATTTTATACTTGAGGAAACTGAGGTTTCGAGAAGGTGATTAAGAGCAGTCACCCCCCCGCCCCCCTCCCCGCCCCAGGTCTGACTTACCATACTACTTTTCTTTGGCTCTTCTAGTCAACGTCAATCTATAGCTATGGTTCCCACAGAGGGCTTTTTTGGGGGCCCACCTCTGTCAAGTATGCCCCAGGTTTCAATAATGTTTTCCCTCCAGGCCAATTCCACGGCCCTTGACATCTCTCAAAGTTCTCAACAGCCCACTTGAGGTCGCTTGGGGAACCTGGAAGGAGGGCGGGTGCTACGAGTGGGACAGAGCAGTGCAGTCCTACCAGCAACTAAGCTACAGCCTCCCTGGGCTTTGGGGGACCCTGTGTCCATGCGGCCTCACTGTTCCTCTGCAGCTCACACCTCCTGCAGCGCCCTCTCACGTGTCCCCTTAGAGCTCCCGGACTGCCCTCCAGCCATCCTAAGTATCCCATCCCTCAAAAGATTTGCCTGTATTTGAACCCAGGCAGTGCCACTTGCTAGCTGTGGTACCTTGGGCAAATTATTTACCTTCTCTGTGCCTTAGAGAATGCATCTTTAAATAGGGTAATAACACATGCAGAGTGGTAATGAGGATTAAAAGTGCTATATATGTAAAGTGTCTAGAGCAGTTCCTAGAGCACAGAAAAGCTATATAAGGATGAGATAAACTGAATTTTTTAAATTACCTACTTTTAAAACTATCTGCTCGGGGGGCCGGCCTGGTGGCTCAGCGGTTAAGTGCACACACGTTCCGCTTCGACTGCCCAGGGTTCGCAGGTTCGGATCCCGGGTGCGGACATGGCACTGCTTGGCAAGCCATGCTGTGGCAGGCATCCCACATATAAAGTAGAGGAAGATGGGCATGGATGTTAGCTCAAGGCCAGTCTTCCTCAGCAAAAAGAGGAGGATTGGCAGCAGATGTTAGTTTAGGGCTGATCTTCCTCAAAAAAAAAAAGTATCTGCTCACATCTGGCACCATGGCCAAGTGGTTAAGTCTGCATGCTCCGCTTCGGTGGCCCAGGGTTTCGCAGGTTTGGATCCTGGGGGCAGATGTGGCACAGCTCATCAGGCCATGCTGAGGCAGCGTCCCACAAAGCAGAACTGGAAGGACCTACAACTAGAATATACCACTATGTACCGAGGGGCTTTGGGGAGAAGAAGAAGAAAATAAAAAGATTGGCAACAGATGTTAGCTCAGGGCCAATCTTTAAAAAGAAAAGTATTTGCTCTACACTAGATTCTTTTTTTTTTTTTTTTTTTGAGGAAGATTAGCTCTGAGCTAACATCTGCCACCAATTATCGTCTTTCTGCTGAGGAAGACTGGCCCTGAGCTAACATCCGTGCCCATCTTCTTCTACTTTCTATGTGGGATGCCTACCACAGCATGGCTTGCCAAGCGGTGCCATGTCCACACCCGGGATCCGAACCGGTGAACCCCGGGCCGCCGAGAAGTGGAACGTGTGCACTTAACTGCTACGCCACCAGGCCGGCCCCTACACTGGATTCTTTCCATCAGAAATCCAGGTGTCAGCTGGAGTTATCCTGACCCTTCAGATGCAGACAGTAAGCGGTTTAGATCTCCCTTTCCATGGATTATGGAAAAACCTAAAAATCTCCCCAAGAGTTCTTTGAACTCCCAAGTGTACCTTACACTTCTTGATTAGCGCAGGCCCTAATCACCAGCTTCGTCAGAATTACTCTGTTTGGGGATTGTTTTGTTGTTCTGCACTTGTGTCCCACAAATGTTTAACTCAAATTAATACCTGCACAATCTGTACTGAGCCTTTGGGGAAAGGGAGGGTTTATGTTACAACAATGCAATCAATGTTAAATTTAGTATCCGTCATTCCTATTCTTTATAAAGCCTCTGACCATGTCCACATTTTCAAATCCGGCCTCCTGCCAAATCCCTTAATCCTCCTCTCTCTTCCTTTTCTCTTCTATCTCTCCTCCTCAAATCTTCACTCCCAGATTGCCTGAGACTCCAAATTCTTGTTGTTCTGTTATGTAGACAAATCCATTAAGCTCTCTCCAACCCATTCCTTTTTTCTTTTCTTTCTTTTTTTTGGGGGGGGGGTGGTGAGGAAGATTGGCCCTGAGCCAACGTATGTTGCCAATATTCCTCTTTTTACTTGAAGAAGATTGTCACTGAGCTAAGATCTATGCCAATCTTCCTCTACTCTGTACGTGGGACGCTGCCAAAGCATGGCTTGATGAGTGGTGTGTGGGTCAGCTCCCAGGATCTGAACATGCAAACCCTGGGCCACCAAAGCGGAGCACACAAACTCAACCACTACACCATCAGGCCACCCCACCCCTGACCCCTGGCTCCTTTTTCTAAAAACCTGGTTAAACCCTTAAAGGCCACCACTTCAGCCACACAAACCTTGCTGAAGATTTGAAATTACCCTTTTTAAGGACCTCATTAAATTATTGGCCAAAGACTAAATTCATCCTTCCTCTGTGTTTATATGGGGGTGGCAAACAGGGAGAGGATGGCTAGTAAACATATGTTATCTCAATTAGTTCTCACAGCAATGCTGCAAGGTAGGTCTGATTCTCCCCATTTTATAACTGGGAAAACTGAGGCACAGAGAAGTTAAGGAATATACTCAAGGTCATCTAGCTAGGAAGGGATGACAGAGTCAAGACCATGTCAGTCTGGCTGAAAATCCCTCACTATTTTCACTATACCACACTGCCTCATATGTTGTTTTTGCCCTTGAGAATCTCAAATGTCCCACGGTGGTGGCAGAGATTAGAGGAGCCCAATGCAGCTCCTCCCTGGCCCTTTATCTTGGACAACCCCTAGCTGTGTTCCTGGCTGCCACCTTACGGTAAGTGTCCGGATCTTCATATATGGTGCCCAGACCTGAGCCAGCCTTCCAGGTGAGATCTGACTAGCACACAGGAGAGCAAGACTCTCCTCTCCATTCTTTACCTTGGATTTCTAGTCATGCAACCTGAGGTCCCTTTTGCTCCCTGAACTCACATTTCATTGATGATTCAGCCTGAGTTTTCAGCCAACAGAAACACCTAAAACAAAGGTCCTCCTTGATCTTTGGAGGTGGTCCCAAGGTAAATCCTTGTTTCACCACTTTCTCTAAGAACTTGAACAACTCACCTCTCTTTTTCAGGCCCCAGTTTCTTTGGCTGCTGTAAAAGAGACAATATTATTATTTTCCTTATAAGGCTGTTAGAAGAGTTAAATGGAATAATGCATGCAAAGTGCTAACCCAGACCCTGCAACATTATAAAGTTCAATAAATATTAGCTGTAATAATAGACAAATCTGATCTCTCCACTTGTCCATCCTCCCCACCTCCATGAGTACACACACAAAGCCATTATTGGAAGGCACTCTCCTACAGGAGAAGGCCTGGCCTGAGAAACCCTGCCTTCAGTTTTATCACGCGCTAGCTGTGTGACCTTGGGCCAGATGTTCAACCTCTTTTAGCCTCAGTTTCTTCCTCTGCAAAATGCAAACCATAATTTTTACTCACTTAACTCACAGCATTATCATGAGAATTATACAAGGCAGAAATGGAAAGAAACTGCAGATTTATTGGTTCCTTATTTTCTTTCCTCTCATAAAGTACGTTAGGTGTTTTTTAACAAAGTTCAGGTCTTTATACTAATTTCTGTTCAAACATATAGACTCATTTAGGATTTATCATATTCAAGTTGGTCTAAATAGTCTATGTTCAGCCTTCATATTTTTTTCTCATGTGATGATACATTTATCTGCTTATGAGTTTTAAAAATCTATTCATATTAAAATGAAAGCATAGGAACCCTACACCCACTATTCATGAATTAGCTTTTATTAATTAACAATGAATCTGCACCAGTTGGCTGCATTATATACGTGCTGGGGGCAAAGGCAGAGTCAGAGAAGTATAATTTGGGGTAGGTGCCCTCATGCCTATTAGTACATTGGGGAAATAACCTACATATTTAACCTTAAATGTTAATGTCTTGAGACAGCTACACATTTCAAAGAAACCTAGAAAACCTCAAAATGTCCAATCATGGAACAAACATGTAACTTCAATGGCAATTCTCTTTAACAGCATTCCTTGCTGGCCCTGTTTGAAATGCAAGAGACATGACATTACCAAATTTAAAATCTTAGGATTCATCACCTAACTTTAATGCTGAAAGGCCTGGGGGTCATCCAGACGGACCCCTACATCTTACAAGTGAAGACTGATCCTGGAGAGGGAAAAGGACTTATCCCAAATCATGCCAGTCGGTCGCAGAGCCTGGAGGAAGCCAAGCCGGCCTCCATTCTTTTGGGGTTGTTATTGAGCTGCAGGAACCAAAGGCAGGAAGACAGGGGACAGGCCATAGGAAGGAGAGGTATACTTCGCACACATCTGGCTCTCATTCCTCATCCCAGACCGTGTTCCCTGCCCCTAAAGCGTGGGATGTCAGGAGAGGGAGGACCCCTGGAACAGAAGAGATGACAAGAACCCCAGAAAGGGTGGTGCAGTGGGAACTCACAACCCCGCCAGCCAGCCGACTGCAGGCGTCTCTGCGCCTGTGGTTTCGGGGAGGCGAGGAGGCCCCCCGCCCCGCCCCGCCCGGCAGTAACCCCGGGGCGCGCGGCGGCCTCGGCCGGCTGCCGCGGAGCCGCTGGGAAAGAGAAAAAAAAGAGAATGTGCTTCTTTTCACGTCAAAGATGGTCGTTAGGTCCGGGCCCCTCCCGGCCAGCAGTGGGAACATCAAGGCTGTGCCCACGTGGCTTTTCCGCGGGCGTGGGCTCCTTTCTGAAGGGCCTTTGGGGGAGGAGGAGAGGTGGGGAGATGGCAGAGCTGAGGAGCGCCCAGCTGTGGGGGAGGGGCAGTGGGAGGACAGCAGCCGGGAGAAAGGGGAATGAGAAGGAATGGGGTGTCCGGGGCAGGGGACGCGCGAGGGTGATGGCTCGGGGGGGGCCTCGGTCACCCCGCCACGCCTGAGAACGTGACCAGACCCAGGACTTGGGGCGCATTCGGAAAGCCCACACCGTTTATTTCAGAGGAGAACGGAAACCACCGACAGCTAATGCTGTGACGCCCAGCCTCGGGGGGAGCGCGCTGCGCGCCTGCGCGGGGCCCCACGTCTGCCCTGGAGTAACCCGGCGCCGCGAGCCGGCGAACTGGGTGAAAGGTAACTAGCAGGCAGTGCTCCCGGCGCCGGCCCAGGCGCGCGTGCGCGGCCCGGCGGCGCGGACTAGGCGGCCGCTTCCGTTACGAGTTTCTCCACGTCTGCAGTTAGTCGAGCTGCGGACGTGACAAGGGGCAGTGCAGGAGGCGATGCGGTGCGGACATCGAGCTGACTGGGAAAATTCTTGTCGCTCACTCCTCCATGGGGAAATGAAATCCAGGAAAGGTGCTGGGGAGAGAACCACTTATTGAGTGCCATTTGTGTGCCCGACACAGTACTGCCTTATTTTAGTTCTCACAACCCTTTGAACAAGGCAGTATGCCCTCCATTTGGGAAAGAGGAAACTGAGGCACAGCGAGTTCATGTAACGTGGCCAAGGTCGTCCAATCAATAAGGGACAGTTTCCACAAATGGTCTCTGATTTCAGGGTGGGGTTTTTTTTTTTTTTTGGTGATTTTCACCGCCTAGTGCTAACTGACGTGTAGCACATTTTACAAGGCACCCTCATAGTCATTACTCCCTCCATCCCAACCTGAAACCTGTGAGGTAGGTATTATTACTATTTCTCTTTTGCAGATGAGGAAACTGGGACTCAAAAAGTTGTCCTGGGATCAGATAGAAATTAGCAGGGTTGGTATTTTGTGCTTCATTTTGGAGAGAGAAAAAGCTCAAAGCTCAAGTTCAGATTGCCCCACCCTCTAACCTGCAGACCTGTGGAGAATATGAGAGCCTCGAGCTCTGTAGTATGAGTGGCCCAGGCCGTGAGGAGAACAAAGAAGTTCTCATCATTGAGGTTTCCTTTGATTGCAGGTTTCCATTACGGAATTATAAAGTGACCAGCCCTTCTAGGAGACAGCTGGGTCATTAGCTCACTGAGAGCAGGGACAGAGTGCGCTGCTCACCGTTCGTTGAACTTGGTGTTTTGCTGGGTGAGCTTATAACGGAGTGAACACGTTTCCACCCTAGACTACCCTAGAGGAAAGCTGCAACTGTGTGTGGCAATGTGACCTTTCCTGCATGAGGGCTCTTGCATTCATTCAGCAAACATACTTAACATCCACTCTGCTGTGCACACAGCCGGAGAACAGGATGAGAGCTTCAAAGGGCCGGAAGGCCTTGCTCCTCTTGAAAATTCCATTCTGAGTCCTAGACCTATGGGAGTCTGCTCACCTTCGTGCACATGGAAGCCATAGCGTTTCCTGTGAGGCAAGAAGTGCCTCACCCAAGCAGGGGCACAGGACCAAAGCACACCCCTCCCACCCCTCCCTGCCCCTCGGGGCCTCAGCTGTTCCTCGAGATCACAAAAACAAAGCACCTCTCCTCGCCGGAGGAGGCCTTGCAAGCAAGGGACTACCAAAAGCGAAATGCAAGGGAAGCAGAAAGAGCTGCAGAGCAGCCGTCAGCCCCCTCCCACCCTCATCTCTTTCCAAGAATCCCCTCCCTTGAGTGTCCAGTCAGGGAATTGGAATGTCACTGCCTTGTGCTGAAGGACTGTGCGGCTGCTCAGGCTGATAAAGACAAAGGCTGCAATTGGACTGTCTTTTGCCCTAACGTAACCCTGCCTTGCAGCCTCCCCGAGGTGACTAGGGGAGATCACGTGCTGCCCAGTGCTGTCCAGATGCCGCTGTGTGCCGCCTGCCTGCTGGTGTTGGCAGGGAGAAAGCTGCTTGGGGACGTACATCATCATCCTTTTGAGAGGTTCATGTGCTGAGAACTTGGGCCACACTGGGCCCTTTGCTAGACATTTTTCTTGAATTCCCACATGATCCTCCACAGCCCTGTGGTGAGTGGGGTTGGAGGGGGGGGGTGATCCCCATTTTGCAGAGAATAAAACCCAGGCCTTAGAGGGGTTCAGTGATTTCCCCGCATCACACGAGCAGTATAAGGCACAGCTGAAACTTAACTCCTTTCACTGCTCTGGGCATTTGGACCTAAAACCCCAATGGGGCGGGTACTTGCAGCTGGTTGGCAAAACTGTCCCTAGGTTTCTCACTTTCTTCCCTAATTATCCCAGAGGTATTTCAGTAAAAGTGTAAAACAAGTGAAATTTCCTGCCTTACACACAGGTAAATAATAAGTGACTTAAAAAGGAATGAATGAACGGATGAATGAAGGTGCAGAATGAGATGGGACGAAGTGCCTAGAATTGTGCCTGGCACATAGTAGACACTCCATAAATATTTCCCAAATGAATTAATAAAGCAGGAAGAAGAAATCAAAGAATAAGGAATGGAAGAATTTCAATGTGAGGTGCAAAGATTTTAGGCAAACAATTTCCCAGCCTTAAGCTCACCGATAAAGTTTACGATCCTGTTGGAATTCAAAATCCTTCTTTTGAATTCTCAGTGAAAGGTTGACTGGCCCCAGGAGGTTATCAGTAGATATATAGAAAGTAGATGCAGTCAAGCCCTGGTCCAGAGTCCCCTTCCTGCTGGATTGCCTCTCCTGGTGCTTCTTGGGTGTGATTTGTGCTGCTGGCTTCTATCCATAGGAAAGGCCTTTCATTCCATTCAGCAGGAGAGAATATTCTTTAGGAAGCACTACATAGGTTACAAAATGCATAAGATACTGTCCTTGCTCCCAAGTGGGGAAAACGTGAGATTTGGGTTTAAGCCTCCCAGGTTTGAGCTCCTGCTCGTGCTATGGTGTGCACTTTAGCCTTTATTTAACCTCAGCAATCCTCGGCTTTCCCATATGTAAAATGGGTACAAAATTACCTCACAGGGTAATTTTAAAGATAGCAAACAAAAAGTTAATATATAATCTATTAAAAATGGAGAGATTAAGTGGCAAATGCTATTAATTTAATTTTATTCAGAGAGAATATGAGGAGCATTGTCCCAGGCACCAAGCCTAGCCCTCTCCAGGGAGGGGCAACTGAGAGCCGCACACTTGAGACCTCAGAAGGATCACAGGCTGGAGGGTTTCCAGGCAGCGCAGAGTATGGAGGAGCAGAATTTTACTGCCCAGGAATAGGGTAGGAGCTGTGCAAGGGCCTCTTGGGCTTGGTGCCTGAGCCTGGGGCCAGGCTGCCTCTTCCCTACCGAGATAGAGGGACGTCACTTGAATCCAGTGGCTGCAGGAGGAAGGCGCGTCCCAGAGCAGCTGGATCCCGTGAGAACTCCGCTGTTTCTGCTCACTGGGCCCCTGCTCTGCACAGGTCAGCCTGAATTCATGGCAGCCACCATTTATTGAGGCTTTGCTGGATGCCAGACCCTAAAAATCCAGAGCAGCCCTGATGAAAATACAGATTTTGGAAACAGAGAATGATCTGAAGGTCTAAGAGGGGAGAAACCTAGCACCCTGGCGAGTGAGAGGTTCCCAAGGAGGTGGCCTTTGGCTGAGATGTGAAGGACAGAGCCTGTTTTGTCTGGGATAGGAAAAAACCCAATGGGTTTACACCTTTTGTTAAAAAAAAAACCCAGTAGGATCCCACTTTGGCCATACCAAATGCTTTCTCTGATTTACCCAGAGATTTTAGAGGGCTGGAAAGAAAGAAAACACTAGGAAATACATCTTGGTCATCCTGAAAGGCAAGTGAGCAGCTAAGGCTTCACAGCCCAGGTTTGACTTGTTGACCAGCTCTGTGGTCTTGGCTGGTCACCTTCCCTCTATGCCTGTTTCCTTGTCTATAGAATAAGGACTCTCCTACCTAGCTCACAGCATTGTTGTGGGGATCGGAAGAGGCGATGAAACTAAAGAATCCATCACGATCCCAGGGACAGGATAAACCGTGGAGAAACAGCAGCCTCTTTCTCCTTCCCCACCAGATGGAAGGTCAGAGCTCAACAGGGCTGGGCTCATTCATTTGCATTTAGCCACACAGCCTCTTTTAAAATTACAGGCCCAAGAAACACTGCAGAATATCCTCCTAGACTCAGAAACTTCTGCTTTCTTCCTTCTTATCTATAGAAAAACTTGTGCAAGTGTCGACCTCTTGGGAAAAAAGCAACTGGTAATTAAGCAAAACTCTATTCTGTCTGAAGACTAATTACCCTTCGTGTAGATGTCTTGCCTTGAGACTTCCCCTGCTCCCAGGGGTAACCTGTCAGAGCACAGCCTCCTTAGGGTAAAGGTGTAGAAGGGCTGGCATCTTAAAATCCGTCCGCAGAGGACAAACTCTGGCCCCCCTGGAAAGCTGTTGTTAATAATTAGTGTGAGCCCGCTTCTTTCCCTAGCCCTCGTGGCGATTCCAGAGACAGCAAGACAGAAGGAAGCCAAGTCTCAAGGCATTTCCTGAATAGTCCAAAATGCTCAGATGTCAAGGAATTTCCCCACACAGCATCCAGGTCTAACCCATTCTGCTTTTTGTCCCACTTCACGCTTGAATACGCTGTAGTGGGTACACAGGAAAATTATAATTCCTCAAGTTTTCTTTATTTTTTGTCTTTTTTTCCAGAGTTAGTTGTCACTGGCAAAAACTGTCAAGGCTATAAAAAAGAAACAAGAAGTTTGAATTCAAGCTAAACCCATCTCAGTGGTTGAATGTCCTTTGGGGGAAGCAGCAGTCAGTCATTTGGAGAGCTTAGAAGCAGAGCCAGCGGACTGGGGTCCTGCCGCTGTTTCCACCCCTACCGTGACCTGCTGCCTTAGCGAAGTCGCTTCCCTTCCCTGAGCCTCAGTTTCTGCACCTGTAAACTTAGAGGTTTGGGTTAGTTGGTCCTTAGGCTCCTTTCTGATTATCACTCACCTCTGTGTGTATTTGGAGTTACGCTACCTGCCCCCAAAGCAGTGAGAGTTTTGAAACTAGAAGCCAATATTTCAAAAAAACCTCAGAAAAAAGACCTGTCAAATACTGATATTTGTTGAAATTCAAGTACGAACACCAAGCACAAACAGTTCAATTCAGGAAAATATGTATTTGAGAACAATGAAAGCACTACTTAGTTCTTTGCCAAAAGTTAAACTAAATTTAGCTTTTTTTTTTTTTGCTAAATTTATTTTGTTTATTTTGCTGTGTGTTGAGTATATTTTTTAAAGGAAGCAAGCACATTTTATTTAAAGATAATACTGTGCCAAATCTTATTAGTTAGGGGAAACAATACATTTGTTTGCTTACCTTTCTGCATGTATATGTAAGGAACGAGGACTTTTAGAGTTAATAGCTAGGAAGAAGAATGAGTATATTTATGAATTAGCTTTTTTTACACGAATAAAAATGGTTGAGTTGGTGTAGTGGACAGTGTTGGTGCGCTGTTGGCATCTGTCTGTGCCCCCGCTGCTGTGAGCGTTGACTGCTCATAGCTCACAGAAATTGCCCTCCGCGTAATGAGAGCTGACTATCCCAGGAGGATGTGTCCCCTTCACCCTCAGCCTGTGGCTGAAAACTTCTGGATAAAGGGTTAAAATAGCTGGTACCTCGTCTCAGGATGGGACCACCTCTGCAGTGTGATTTATGCTCCAGAGCTCGCCTTGAGTCAGGCCAAGGCTAGCCTTTCACTGGAGTCACATCTTTACCTGACTGCTTGACCTTCCCATCCTGCTTCCTTACAGGTTTCTTTGGTGAGCATTCTCTCAATCACTCATACCAGAATCCCTGTCTCAGGCTCTGCTTCTAGGATGCCTGACTTAGGATAAGAATGTGTGCAATTAGGAGTGGCCAGTAATGAAAACTCCGTTTGAATTGTCTTCATTCATTCATTTATCCCATCAATATTTACTGAATTATCAGTATTAACCAATTATGTTCCATCCATACTAGGGAATACTATGCAGCCATTAAAACGTATGTGGTAGCTGTATATTTACTAATGTGAAATGATCTCCAAGATGTATTGCTAAGTGGAAAAACTGAAGTATAAAACAATATTTGTAGTATTCTTCCATTTGTGAAGGAATGAATGTGAACACGCACACACGTGCATGTACACACACACAATTCCTCCACCATAGAATCTCTGGAAGCATACACAGAAACTGTTAATAGCGTTGTTTCTGTGAAGAGGAACTAGGTGTCTGTATTTCTTTTCCTTTCATGTTTAATTATGTGCACATATTATTTAATGAAAACCAGTTGATTTAAAAAGTACTACATACTCAGTGTAGAAACCATTTAATACACAGAAAAATAAAAATCACTTATAATCCCACCTTAGTCTAAACTATGCCATTGTTTATATTTTGGTGTATTTTCTTTTGGTCTTCCTTCTATTTGAAGACATGAAGTTTTTCTTATAATGTGCGTATATTGATTTGTATTCTGACTTTTTTGGCTCAGTATATATCCTAAGTATTTTCCCACATCAATAAATTTTATTCTAAAATATCATTTGTAATGGCGGCTTAGTTTTCTGCTGTATAAACATGCAATAATTTTTTAATCAGTTTCCTATTAATGGCCATTGAGATTGTTTTCTGTATTTTGCTATTGTATAATGCTGCTAGACAACTGTGAATATCTCTTTGTCCATGTGTCTCTAATTGTTCCCCAAAACTAGATTTCTAGATGTGGATATACTGGTCAAAGGAAATGGATATTTTTAAAGATTTTATTTTTTTCCTTTTTCTCCCCAAAGCTCCCCGGTACATAGATGTATATTCTTCGTTGTAGGTCCTTCTAGTTGTGGCATGTGGGATACCACCTCAGCGTGGCCTGATGAGCAGCGCCACGTCCGCGCCCAGGATTCAAACCAATGAAACACTGGACCGCCTGCAGCGGAGCGCGCGAACCCAACCACTCGGCCATGGGGCCAGCCCCCTATTTTTAAAACTTACGATAATTAAATATTAAATTGTTCTCCCCAAATTTTGTATCCATTTACAGTCCCCCCAGCAGGATATATGAGTATTAATCAGCCCTCACGAGCACTGAGTACAGTAGGCCCTTGGAATTCTTGGGTTTATCATTCTCAAATTTCCACTCCTCAGGATCTTCTCAGAAGGTTCATGACAGGTAGTAACTGGCAATTGGTTGAGACAGGACTGGAAAACTGTCAGGACTGCTGAGACCGTCACTTAGCACTCAGTAAGCCTAGCTGAGGGTCCAGAGTCTGCAGTGAGTGTAGGAGCTCGGCAGCTTCATCCTGCTGACTTCATCCTGCACCATGCACTTCCCATCACTGCTCCATCTGTCAGCGTGTTACTGGACAGCAGTGGTCCTTGGCACCCATTGTCATCCCTGAATTTTTGCATCTTCAGGTAAGCTCATGGTTTGTTTTCAGTAATGATGTCATAATATAGTGTCAAGTTTATGTCTGTGGCAGAATGTATTTTAAAAGACTTACCAGTTACTTTAGTCTAATATTTATAGACTATATTGAGGGTCTTAGTGGGTTATTTGAATTTCTCAGTTATTCTTCAATGCATGTTCTGGAGGAAGTTATATGCTACAGTGATATTTGACAATTTGCAATTTCCAGATTCTGAAGATATTCCTTACAGATGTCAAGGGGCTTCTGTTATCCCAAATGAAATGGAATTTCAATACTTAATTGCTTTCTGTGTGCCCGGAACCCAAAACAATAAGTGCTTCTAATGTCCCCATCCTATGTCTGTGTCACACTCCATAATCTGGGTGCGTCTGCGACCTTTATGAACAGGCTTCTAATTAGCCTGATGAATGCACAATACCACAGTCTGGGAGTTCCAAGTTCTAGCGCGGGGTCTGGCCCTGACTAGCTGGGAGTCCTCAGGCAACTCACTTCTCTGGGTGTCAAGTTCCTCATCTTTAAAAGAGTTTATTCTCAAATAGTTCCCAACCTGAGATCCTAGAACCTCATTGGAGTCTTGAAAGGTAGTAATAAATTTTCACAAGTTAAAGTATTTCTAATATTTTATCAGTAACCTAATGTTATAAGGAAACCCATTAGGTTTGACAGAATAACAAAGGGGGCCCTTTTCTTTGTTGGGCCTGTGATAATGCAGGAATCTTCACAACTCTATGAGGTATGTACTATTGTTGTCATTAATTTACAGATGAGGAAACTGAGGCACAGAGACTTAAGGAATTTGCGCAAGGTTGCACAGCTAGTTAGTGATGGAGGGAAGATTCAAACCCAGGTAATTTGAATCCAGAATTAATAGCCACACTGCCTACTGCTAATTCTAATTACCTCATACTAATTGGAAGCTCTGATTGGCTGTAATATGTCTTTAAGGAAAATGAGAAAATGAAATATTAGTAGTTAATAATTAAGTACAGTTTGTTTGGTATGCAGAATTGTTCCAGAACCTCAGGTCTTTAAAAAAGAAGCACTTTCAAATGTTATGAAAAGAATGGAAATGTTTGACCAGCATTGGGTTAGATGATACCCACGTTCCCTTCCAGTTCCAGTGTTCTGTGAGATTGATGAGGAAATATGGATATTAAAGGAAAACAACTGCATGAAACATCCGAGTGGAGCATGTATATTCCAAAAGGAATCAAAACACTATTTCTTTGTTAAATGGTGCAAACAAGTTTAATTTTAAAAACAGATAAGCAAAGGAGAGTCAATAGGCTTCACTATTGAAAAATCTTAAAGTCAAAAGCAAAAGGGGCTTGGAAATGAAATTTCATGGTTGATTTTTAACGCACTAATATTGTGCTGGGGAATAATCACATGGAGTTCTTACAGAGTGCCTATCAAAACATGGGAACTGCTTTATAAACATTCTCTTCATTCTCCGTAGCAATTCTGCAAGTTTGGTGACCAGGATAAATACAGTCAACTTGGATTCTTTTTAATAGCAAGAAAGAAAAAATGAGAGCAAGGGCAGGGTCTGTCTTATTTACCTCACTATCAGCCATTTCTAGCGTAGAGCTGGGGCATGATAAAAGCTCAGTAAACATTTGTTCAGTGGATGAAAAATTCACCAAGGTGTTACTGGACCCCGGCAGAATCTCTCTTCAGCTGTCCTCTATCCATAATGTAAATTTAATATAATGTAATGGCAACCAATGCAATTCATCTTAAATAGCCATATGTAATAGTGCATTGTAATTGCTGCTAACGTGAACGACTAAAACTCAGCGATGGTAGGAACTATAATGCTATGATTGCATTCCAATTTTACTTTATCCTCTCATCAGTTCTAATAATCCTTGTCCTGCCCAGAGTTTGCATTCTATTTTTTACGTATATAATGATTCAGATTCTTACCCAGACATTCTTGGTAAAATAGAGACGCCAGGATTTGAAGTCAAGTTGTGAATTAAGGCTTTTTATTCAGAGGTAGGTGAATGACTTCTGGTAACCCTGACTGATCTTAACATTGGGATCAGCCCCACCTTCCAATTCATTGCGCAATGGGGAAGTGGTTTGCTGAGCAGGCCTACACAAAAGAGGCCAAAACTGTATTGTACATTAAATGTGTGAGTCATATCCCTTGCTCCTTGCTCAAGAAGAATTGTATCTTAAACAAATGATGGAATGCATGGGCCAGACACTGCTGGGGGTTCAGAGATGAATAAGATGCAGTTCTGGCAATCATATGACTGAGGCGTAGCAGGAGGGGGTGGGAGGGTAAATTAAAAAGAAGAAAAATCACTCACAAATAACTCTGATTCAAGGCCAAATGTGATCAGAGCACTCAGTTCCCACCAGAGGGAGAAATTATTTCTAGTCAGAGGATCAAAAGATTTCATGAGGGAAATGTCGTTAAAACTGGAATTTCCCACTTTCTATAAGCATTTACTGAGCTCTGCTGTTCTCCAGACTCTGTGCCAAGCACTGGGGATTCAGAGATAAAAAACGGCAAATTTGTGCTCACGGAAAAGCTCTCAGCCTAGCCAGGGAAGAGAAACTTAGAAAAATCTTAACACCTCCCCATCCCCCCCATGGAAAATGCTCTTTTAGGAAAAATAAGAAAAAGCCACGGGAGCACAGAGGAGTAAGCAGCTAGTTCTGCCTGGGGACCGTGTGCAGACGTCACAAAAAAGGGGGTAATTAGTTTGTAAGAGAACTGACATTTGACCATCCCCAGTGAAGTGGGTACTTTGCCTGAGACCTTACGTGCATCCATCTCCTTGATTCTCTCAAAAAAACCCTTCGAAGGCTTTTACTATTCTCCCCACTATACAAATGGAAAAACTCTAGCTTCCAGTTTCAATAACTTGAAAGTTGCCTCAAGTCATACAGCGCAAAGAAGCAATGGGAATTCACCTGTGGGTTCTGTTGGCTATCTCCAGTTGCCCAAAATGAAAGGGAAGAAAGCTAGAAGAAGAGAGGAGTTTGTTCTAATAGCTTGATCACAAGCCGGGAAGCAGGACAGCCAAGCTCTTTTTGGGAGATAACACACCGGAGAGATTTTCCAGAATGTAGGCTGCCTAACAGTTCAGAACATGGCTGTATCATAACATATATAATCCTTCCTTGAGATTGGATGTTCGATTGTTTCCAAAGTTTTCCATTAAAAGGAGCTAACACCACTAACACAGAAAAGGGGGATCAGAAATGATGGAGAAGAGCAACGTGGCTGTTTAGATGGAGTGATAAACAAGACGTCCCTCTGAAGAGGTGGATGGACATTTAAAGTCATCGGGCTTTATTCCAAGTGTGGGAGGAAGCCAGACTATTTTGAAAATATAAATAAGAAATTTTATAATAACTTCTAACATTTAAATGGAGGCATAACCATTGATAATATTTTGTTATATTTCCTTTCAGTCTTTTTCTATGTATACAAATAAGGTAAATAAATATATTTTTAATGTTTTACTCTTTTGAACTTATGATCATACTATACAGGTGTTTGTATCCTATTTCTATAACTTTGTATTTTAACATAATTTCAAATGTTTTCTACAGAAAAGTTGCAAGAATAGTACACAGAACTCTCATACACCTTTTACTCAGATTCACCAATACACTTCACCCCATCTGTTTTATCATTCTATCTATGCATGTGTTTATATTTATGCATGTTATTGGGTAGGAACCATTTGAGAGGAAGTAGGAGACATCAGTATGTATTTCCTAAGAATAAGGATATTGATTCTCTTATATAACCACAGTGCAACTATCAAAATCGGGAAATGTAATATTGATGCAATTCACAGTCACAATCTATATTCAAATTTCATCAGTTGTCCCATAAATGTCCTTTATAGATGGTCTTTTCTTGGTCTAAGATCAAATTTTAGGTACATTTAATTCTCACAATTTTTACTCTCCTTTAATTTGGAATAGGTCTTCACTTTTGTGTGTGTGTGTTTCTTGACCTTGACATTTTTGAAGAATACAAGCGAGTTATTTTGCACAGTGTCCTTTGATTTGAATTTGTGTGATCAGATTCCGGTTTTGTCTTTTTTGGCAGGAATACCACCCAAATCATGCTGTATCCTTCTCAGTGCATCTCACTAGGAGACCAATAACATTGCTTTGTTAACTTTGACCACTTTGTTAAAGTGGAGGCTGCCAGTTTTCTCCACTCTAACATCACTATTTTTCCCTTTAAAATTAATAAGTGATTTATGAGGAAATCCTTTGAGACTATGTAAATATTCCATTCTTCATTAAACCTTCACCCACTAGTTTTAGCATCCATTAATGATTTTCTATCTGAATCATTCCTTCTATATTTGTTAATTGGCATTCTACTAAAAGAAGAACTCTCGTCTTTTCTGATTTTTTTATTTATTTACTCATTTATTCATTTGTTGATATAAGTATGGGCTCATACACTTTAATTTTATTTATTGGGTTAAAGTCCATTACTGTCATTATTTATTGTGACACACAAACTCTCCCATATTTGGCCAGTGGGAGCTCTTCATGTTGGCTTCTGCGTCCTGTTATGTTCCTGCTGTTCTTTAGGAAATTTACTTTCTGGGTACAAGATGATCCAGATTTATCTTGTGCTTCCCTGACCCAATTCTAGAATCTGCTGTTTCTTCAAGAAGTCTTAGTTTCTTTTATTGGAAAATAGTATTTAGAAAGCAAGTTCTGGGTGCTAGGTGTGCTCACTGTTACACATAGTCATTTCTTCTAGACCTTCTCAGCAGACAGAGTTAGAAAATATCTGTATCTATCCATCAATTACTTCTATATATATTTATGATTTTTATATATCCTTCTATCTGTACATAATATACACTAAAATATATATATTTAAAAAACATGAATTCAACTAATACCTCGAGTTCCAATCCAACACTGCATAGTATGTGCTCAACTTCCACCTTCTAACGTTTGTACCTCCCTTTTTTAACAGTGAAAAAACTGGCTTCCATTCTCCTCAATATATCTACTCACTTGCTTAAGCCTAGAATACACAGAAAGTCGTTTCAGAATTGCTAACTCATACCGCTACAAAAAGCGAATCTATTGACTAGAGTTTAATATTTGTTTATAGTTCTTTTTTTTCCGAGATAAACTCAGTGTGTGACATAAACAGTGAAATGCATAAATCTTGAATGTATAATGTGATGAGTTCTGACAACTCGTTTCTTATTTTCAACCCAATATGAGCAATTTCTTATATCATTAAAGGCTTTTTCAAAAACGTGCATTTTTTAAACTGGTTCTTTTTCTATAGTATGGATGTATTGTAATTGATTTTGCCATTCCTCATAATTAGATAATTAGTTTTCAGTGTTTTCTATTAAAAGCAGTGCTGCAATGAATATCCTATTAACACTGTTACAAAGAGAATGCAATATCACTGTGTAAGCTGTAGTTATGCTGCTGTTCCTTTACTGAAAGAGATGTTCTGTTGAATGACTTAATCAAACTTTCAAGATTTTAAGCTATCCAGTTGTTATTCCCACAACTAAATTGGTTCTGGCCCAGTGCATTAATTTCCTAAGACCACTATATCAAATTACCACAAACTAGATGACCTGAAACACTAGAAATTTACTCTTTCACAGGTCAGGAGGTCAGAAGTCCAAAATCAAGGACATCTTTGGAGGGCTCTTATTACTCTGCCTCCCACATCTGTACTCTGAACCACCCTTCCTGCCCCATGCTAGCCCACCCTGCCTCCAGAAAATAAACTTCCTCAGCAGCCCACCATGCACCCCATGATCTCCCCTCCAGTTAATCCACCTCTCCACCCCTCGCCATCTCCAGTTTATCAGAAATATGGAGCTGAACGTAGAAAGGAGAACAACATAACTTCCCAGTCAAATCTCTCCAAATTTTATTCAGGTCCTCTTCAAGTTTCCTGTAATTCAGATAATGTTCTCAGATTTGATGGAATGGATGAAGACCCTTGCTCTCTCAAACAACACAGAAAAAACACTTTTATTTGTCAAACAGTTTCCAATTTACCCTCGCAAAAACCTAATTAAATATATAGAGCAAGATTTTTATTCCTATTTTACAGTTAAAGAAACTGAGGCTCTGAAACATTGTCCTTTGATCAAAGCTATATTATTAGCAAGAAGGTATCCACTCTATCAAATCATAAAGGAGCCAAAGGAAGAAAATAAATCATCAAAAAAAGCCAAATTATGGAATTAACTATAAAGTAAAATATGTATATGAGTGTGCTTGTGCTTGTATTGTACGTGTAACACAGGACAGCTGTAAAACAATTGAGAAATTAGCGAAGTGTGACCTCATGGCCCTCTTGCTTCCCCCAATTTGTCCTGCTTCCTCCTCCTAGTCCCTCAAGCTTTTTCTAGCTCTAGCACCATGCCTTCATCTTGCCCTTTGATTCCTGGGGATCCTCCTAGAACAGCAATGTCCAATGGTAATTTTATGCAAGGTCATACTATAATTTTAATTTTCCGTGTCCCACATTTTAAGAAGTTAATTTTAAATTAACTTTTAATAATATATTTTATTTAACCCAATGTAGTCAAGATGTATCAATTAAATATATAATCAATATTAAACATTGTTGATAAAATATTTCCACTTTCTACATCTTCACTCAAAACCGAGTGTATATTTTATACTTACAGCACATGTCAATTTGAACTAGCTGCTTTTCAGATGCTCAGTAGCCACATGTGGCTAATGGCTACCATATTGGATACTGCAGTTCTAGGACCTAACAAATTCCAATTATGTCTCCTTTCTCTCTTTCAATCTGACTTTTACTCTCATCTTCTCAGTTAAAACTCTAGTTCTCTTTTGTCTGAGGCATCTATTAGTGGCTCTAACAAAAGTAATTCAATAAATGTGTGAGTGTTTATAATCTTCTCTTCAGATAAAGGAATTTGTGTTCTCTTCTGTTTAGTTTCTCCTTCTCTCTTGGCTGGGCCAGTTCCTGAGTTTTGAGAAGCAGAATTTGTAGACTAGGTAGAGATATATAACTAAGACACAGAGAAAGAACTTGACAAGATATCAAGTTAAATTACATAAGAGCTGGGATACAGTGGGATGAGAGGACACAGAGGACAATAGACATTGAGGACATTATGCCAAGTGAAATAAGCCAGTCACAGAGGGACAAATACTGCAGGATTCCACTTACATGAAGTATCTAAAGTAGTCAGATCCACAGAAGAAGAGAGTAGAGTGGTGGTTGCCAGGGACTGGTAGAGGGGAAAATGGGGAGTTGCTGTTCAATGTGTGTAAATTTTGAGTCACACAAGCTGAAAACATTCTAGAGATCTGCTGTACAACATTGTGCTCATAGTTAACAATAATGTCCTGTGCACTTAACAACTGTCAAGAGGGTAGATGTCATGTTATGTATGTGTTTTTTATCACAACTAGTAGGAGGAGGAGGAGGAGGAGAAAATGGAGCCAGGGCTAAGGGAGGAGTCTGAGAGGTTGGCCTTTGAGAGACTCCAGAACAAATTCAGGGTATGAGAGAATTGGGGTGGAGGAAGTTTTTGGGAAGGGCAGTTCAAGGCTAGGAATTGGATCCTCTTCAATGTTCCACAACGGACTTGCATAAAAAACAGAATTCACTTTTAACAGCTTTTAGAGGAACTCCTGTTTCTTCTTTAAATGTGACTGTGGATAAAATGAGCTGCATGGACTTCAGGGGTTTATTAGGGTTACATATATTGTGTCCTGTTCTAGAATTAGCATGGTAACAGGGGGAAAAAACGTGCAGGTTCTAAGTCAAGTTGTATAGGCTGCAGGTGCCTCTGCCTCTGACTAGCTCTGTGACCCGGGGCAAGTGTTTGGGCCTCTGTTTCTTCGAATGAAACCTGGGGGTCATCATGTCTCCCACATAAGGCTGTTAGGATACTTGACATGAATGAGATTACATATGTGACAGCACCTATAGAGGAGGTGACACATAATAGCTATGCAATAATTACAATTAGCTTTAGAATGAACCCACACCAGGGAATCTGTTAGGGTTGCAAGATTCCAGACTTCAGAGATCATTCTAAAGCTTCAGGAAAAGCACGAGATTAACTGCTTCCCTACAATGGAAGCAAGAGACAGCTCAAGTGCTCTAAACTTCGTAGTCTCACCCTGCCGTTCAATCCCCTCAAGCTTTTTAAGTTGAAAAGTTCCTTTGTGCAAATTAAAATCCCAATGAGTTATGATTTTTTCACCCATTGGGTTGGCAAAAATCGAAAGACTAATAACACATTGTAGCCAGTAGTGTGGAAAAATACGCACCTCCCTACATTGCAGTAGGCAGGACAAAACAGCACAACCTCTCTGTAGCATAATTTGACGAGATCTATCAAAATCTTAAATGTACACATCCTTTTACTACCAATTTAGCCTACAGATCTACTCCTACATGTTGAAATAATATATGGCTAAGGATATTTGTTGAGCATTGATTGTAATACCAAAAGCTTGTAAACAGCATACATATCAGTCAGACTGACACTAGTCAAATAACATGTGACACATCCAGACAATGGACTCTATGCAGCATTTAACAAGAATAAGGCAGCTCTGTGCATACCAAGGTGGAAAGATCTCCAAACTATATTGTTAAAAAGAATCCGGGTGTTGTGCCTGAATACTAAGCTACCATTTATGAGGGCTGGGGAAACACATATGTATGCGTTTCAGAATGCACAGACAGTCTTTGAAAGAACACACCAGACAGGTCACAGCGGTATCTCTGGAGAGAAAAACTGGGCAGATAGCAGCCTTGGGCAGGGTGTGGGGGGAACTTTTCTCCAGTTTCACTCACTGTACCTTTGAATGTTTGCCCTGTGCATGATTTCTCTATTAAAAAAACATAACATAACATTTTTAAAAAAGAAAACACAGTGTGAGACAATGTATAATTTGGAGTGAGAAGGCCGAGTTCAAGGTGCTATTTACTGCCAGGATGATCTCAAACAAGTGTCTTCCCCTCTCTGAGTGTTTGTTTCTTTGGGGAATTATAGGGATAATATAATATTGTTGGGAGAATGCTTGAGATATTGGATATGATATTGCTTATAAGCAATAAATTGTTCCCATGTGTCGTCGGTCTAAGTATAAAGCACGGGAAAACTCAGCTGTCCCCAGATCAGGGCATTACTCAGACTGGAACTGAGTCTCACACTTTGGGTTGATGTCACAAGGGGTCTTGAAAGTTTAAGAGCAAAACACAGGATACTGCAGTGGTTCCAAACCTTGCTACATATTGAAATCAAATGGGGAGCTTTGTGAGAA
This sequence comes from Equus caballus, assembly GCF_041296265.1. Lineage (NCBI taxonomy): Eukaryota > Metazoa > Chordata > Mammalia > Perissodactyla > Equidae > Equus > Equus caballus. The sequence goes on from NC_091708.1 coordinate 19,432,039, forward strand.
ATTCTGTCTCCCACCCATTCTAGTTAATGAGTCTGCTGTATGACTCCCCCTTCAGGTGAGACGGGTGTGCATCCAGGTTTCAGAACCACTAGTGGAGTGGCAGGAGCCTTACACAGTTAGTCACGGAATGTAGGCTCACACCCAATTCTTGCCCAGGATGTATAACCTTGGGCAAGTTAATTCACCTTTCTGGGCCTTAGTATCCTCAGCCGTATAAGTAGCAAGTTAAATATCCATATCCTTTTACCAGCTGTAATCTCTGAAGAGCTTTGTGGTCTGAATGTCCTGGGATTCTCCTTCCTGTCAGTTGGTGCCACCTATGAAGAAACCCCTGTCCAGGATAGTTGGGAGACCTAAGAGGGAACAGAGACTGTGTGCTAGTGGTCTAAACAGGAATGCTCCTAAGATGCAGTCCTGACCACGAGGGCAGTGCCGGGTATCTGGAGATGCTGCTTTGACGCACAGTACAAGCAGCTATGAGCCATTTTGGCACACATGGAACTTTATTTCAATTTGCCTGAACCTGATTCTGTCCAGAAATCTTAACAGCTGGGCGATTTTATTAAATGTCATGGATCAACCTCCCCGACCCATTCTTGTTTAATGATTTAATCTTTAAAACTCTGGCTCTGAAACTGAATCGGTTAAGGATACTATGCCATTGACTCATTCATTCATTTACTTAATACCTAACATTGAAATCATTGTTGAACACTTAGAATTTTCCAGCTACCTGTGTCCATGCCCACAAGGAATTATAAATCTGAATAACATTCTCTACTCATCAAGAAGTAAAATAATGTAATATACAGATGGCCAACAGATACATGAAAAGATGCTCAACATCGCAAATCATTAGGGAAATGCAAATCAAAACCACAGTGAGATATCATCTCACACCTGTTAGAATGGGTGATTATCAAAAAGACAAGAAATAACCAGTGTTGGCAAGGATATGGAGAAAAGGGAACCCTTGTGCACCATTGGTGGAAATGTGTATTGGTGCAGTCACTGTGGAAAACAGTATGGAGGTTCCTCAAAAAATTAATAATAGAACTACCATATGATCTAGCAGTTCCACTTCTGGTGTTTATATGAAGAAAACAAAAACATTAACTCAAAAAGATATATGCACCCACAGTTCATTACAGCATTATTTACAATAGCCAAGATATAGAAACAACCTAAGTGTCCACTGAAGGATAAAGAAGATGTGGTATATATATATACATTGGAATACTATTCAGCGTTAAAAAGAATGAAATCTTGCTATTTGCAACAAAACGGATTACGGTAAGCGAAGTCAGTCAGATAGAGGAAAATACTGTATGATCTCACTTATATGTTAAATCTGAAAAAAAAAAAATCTCATGGATAACAGAGAATGGATTGGTGGTTGCCAGAGGTGGGGGTGAGGGGTTGGATAAAATAGGTGAAGGGGGTCAAAAGGTACAAGCTTCCAGTTATAAAATAAATAATTCGTGGGGATGTAATGTACAGCATGGTGACTACAGTTAATAATACTGTATTGCATATTTGAAAGCTGCTAGGAGAGATCTTAAAAGTTCTCATCAGAAGAAAGATATTTTTTAACTATGTATGGTGATGAACGTTAACTAGACTTATTGTGGTGATCATTTTGCAATATATACAAATATCAAATCATTATGTTGTACACCTGAAGCTAATATAATGTTATATGTCAATTGCACCTCAATTAACATGTTTTTAAAAAGAAGTAAAATAATGCTGATATTTATTCAGCCATTGGTTCTCTTTGGAAGAACCATTGCTTTTGACTGTAAGAAAACTATATGGGGAGGATTAAAAAGCCTGCAGCTTCTACAACTAAAACCAGGAGCTCAAACAATGTCCTTGAGCTCCCCATCTCTCCTTCCACCTCTCAGCTCCGCTTCTTTCCACATTCGGCCTCAGTCTCTCCTACAGCAGAAACCTTCACAATAGCTTCCAGCAGCTGGTGCTTACAATATCCATATAGCTTGCACCTCAGAGGAAGACTCTTGTGACTTTCCTGATAGCTCCAAGAAAAAAGCTCTGGTTTGGGTCATGTGCCTGCCTCTGAACCAATCACTGTAGCCAAGGACAGGTAATTGTCTGATTGGCCTGACTTGGGGCTGGGGTAAGCTAAGCCCCACCCAAACAATGTGGAAAGGGGGAATCAAAAAGCTGTGTGCCATCAATAGTCAGGCTGATTGAGGGAAAGGAGGTAGATGAGGAATAGCAGCTTTGATAAGGAAAAGGCAGCCAGGGGGAGTCCACCAGTCTAGGGCTGTAGGAATTAAAAGGAAGCAGCCCAGGCCCTGAAAATCGATCTCAGATCTGAATGACAAAATCATTGTGGTTCCATAGCAGCCTTAAGCACCACACACTTTAAATTCACAGATAGTCTCGCGGGGCATCTAATGTGGGGGCCGGAGCAAAGCTGTGGACCACTGCGGGCAGCCACAGGGATGCATCAAGCAGCCTTTCTTGAAGTTGACAGATGCAATCTTCTCTTTTGCTTCAGACCCTGAGTCCTAACCACTATTTGCCACCACCTAAGCCGTTGATTGCTTCTCAGAATTTTCCCCTGTCCAACACATCTGAAGGAAATGATACATTTCTATCTGTAAAGTGGCTATTGGTAATTTTGGAGGGAGAAGATGGTGTGATTTTTCAGAGGGAAAAGGCATGCCCCAGGCTGCCGTGGCAGAGATATAAGGATGCTGAGGAGAGCGAAGAGAGAATTAAACTTTTTAAAAGACCCCTAGGTGATTCTGCTACGCCCAATGAGAAAGGCATTCCTCCCTCTCTTCTATGTTGCAATTGAGAATCAATATTGTTCTAAATGCAGAATATTAACCCTGTGGGTCATCTCTCCTTACACTACCCACCTACTCGTGGCAACTGCCAATAATGTAGCCACTTGTAACACAATCCGATCCCAATATGTCCAACATATCTCATGGGGGCACTTGCAAACATAATGTTAAATTTCTTAACATTGTGCCTGCCATCTGACCCAGTAAGTCCACTTCTGGGAATTAACTCTAAAAGAAATGGAAATAATTCCATTATTATCCACAGAAAGCGCTTTATAGACAAGATTTTCATTAAGGATTTACATAAAATAATGAAAAAATGAAGTAAACTAAATTGCTAGGAAGAAAATGATGATAGCTGCTAACACTGATTAAACACTAACGGTGCATCAGGCCTTGTGCTCATCAACTCATCTAATGGGTTTAATTCTCACAACTGGCCAGTGAGGTTGGTGTTATTTTTATTTTATATATTTATTATTTTACAATTAGGAATTCAAGGCACATTGTGGCAAATACAGATTTCAGTGATGTGTAGTGATTCAAGGTAATAATTATGAAGAGCTTGTAATAACATAGAAAAATTAGTAGGTGGCAATATTAAGTGGAAAAGTAAATAGACATTATAATATCAATTGTATAAAATAGGTACTAAAAAGGACTTGAAAACATATTAAAATATTACCAATGGCTGCCCTTGGATGGTGAATTACCTTCTATGTAATTTTCTATATTCGCTGAACTGTCTATAATGAGCATGATTGATTTTTAATATTAGGAAAAATAAAACAAATTGTTGAAAAGTTAACTTCACGTACACTAAAGCATTACAGTGGATATACCTGGGTGAGTGGAATTGTGGGGTTTTTTCTTCTTTGTGGTTTCTTCTTTTCTGGCAATAAATATTCATTGTTTTGGTGAAAAGGGGAAGAATAATAAAAGAAACGTATTTAAAGAATAAAAAGAACGAAAAAATGTTACTTAGACTCTCTAAATCCGATAATTCATTCAAAGCATGTAGAGTTTCCTTCCCTACCCCCTTTGCCACCCAATTCTTTGTAACTTAAAGTAATAAACCATCATCACTTTTTGCCTCATAGAAAGTCATCCCCGTTGCAGCACTGTAAGCCACAAACAGCAGGAAGTCACATTCACTGAGCTGTGCATTTGCAAAATGCATGAAGTCAGGAGTCTGTGTGAGCAATAGCCCTGGTCTGCAGAAATGTTTTACCAGTGCATCATAAATGTGAGTAGCATAGCTGAGGACAAAGAAACTTTCCAGTCTCTTGAAAGAGAAGAGTATTCAACTTTCAGAAGCCAACAACATAGAGAATTTAAAAGATTCGAGAAATAAGAATCTTCCGTAAGATCGCCCCATCCCTAGCCCGTGAGGTGCAATTTCTGTGGCACAGGAAAGGGCAGATCCTGGGGTCACACAGTCATTTAAACCACCAAGAAACAGGTAAATCTTCCTCCCACACTCCCTCCCCAATACGATCACCTTAGCCGGAGCCCTGGTCCTCTCTCACCTGAATTATTGCTATGTGCTCTTTACTAGTCTCAAAACTTCCACTCTTTCCTCTCTCTAACCTCTGCTTCACAGAAAAGCCAAAGTGATTATTTAAAATCGTAAATAAGACCATTTCCCGCCTCTGCTTAAACCTTTGAGGACTGTCCCATTCCATGGCCAATAAAATGCAAATTCTTGTCCCTGGTCTAGGAAATCCTGCAGGGGCAGAGCTGCCTTCTCTCCACCCTCATCCTGGGCCACTCTGTTTTCACCAGCTTCCCTGTCTCCCTACCGGGGTCCTTCTGGTTCCTCGAGTATGCCAAGCTTTTTCCCACTACAGAGCCTTCAAACCAGCTGTGGCCTTTGCTGGAGGAACTCTGCCTTCTCTTTTCATAGTTTCAGCTAAATGCCAGCTCTTTTGAAAGGCCTTCTGACCACCCAGTCTAAGCAGCTCTCCTCCTCCTGACCCTGCCCCCAATATTCTCTACCATTGCATCCAACCATTTCCTTCATAGCACTTGTTATAATCTGTAACTATGCATTTTTACCTTTGTTTACTTATTTATTGTCTGCCGTCCAGAAGGCAAGTCCCATATTTAGTTTACTTACCATTCATTGTATTACTTCCCAATGTGACTCTAGAATAATGCCTGGCACCTAGTAGGTCCCCCGCCCCCCGCCAAAAAAAAAACCCTTGTTGAATGAATGAATGAACTCAGTTCTACTGTTTATTCATTATGTGTCCTTGAATAGTTTACTTAGCCTCTCTAGGACTCAGTTTCTTCATCTGTACAATGAGAATACTAGTTACCTATCTATGGAAAAATGCTTGTAAAATGTCTGGCACAGTACCATGCAGAGCAGGCTCTCCTGAAATTATGGCTCTCGTGATCAATGTTATGGGCTGGGCAGTTAATAGAAATTCCACTTTATCTTATGAACTGATAGGCAAAACTTGTTCTTCTAATTGGTGATGTTGTAAAAAAAAAAAAAAAAAAGCACAGTGCCAGGCACAGAATGGATACTTGATAAATATCTGATCAATGAATCAATTGTAAGCTAAAAACTTAAAATTCTAACCTTTAAAAAGTTGGGGCCGGGGGCTGGCCCCGTGGCCGAGTGGTTAAGTTCGTGCGCTCCGCTGCAGGCGGCCCAGTGTTTCGTTGGTTCGAATCCTGGGCGCGGACATGGCACTGCTCATCAGACCACGCTGAGGCAGCGTCCCACATACCACAACTAGAAGAACCCACAACGAAGAATATACAACTATGTACCGGGGGGCTTTGGGGAGAAAAAAGGAAATAATAAAATCTTTTTAAAAAAAAAAAAAAAAAAAAAAAGTTGGGGCCGGCCCAGTGGTGCAGTGGTTAAGTTCGCACGTTCTGCTTCTTGGCGGCCTGGGGTTCGCCGGTTCGGATCCAGGGTGCGGACATGGCACCACGTGGCAAAAGCCATGCTGTGGTAGGTGTCCCACATATAAAATAGAGGAAGATGGGCGTGCATGTTAGCTCAGGGCCAGTCTTCCTCAGCAACAAGAGGAGGATTGGCAGCAGATGTTAGCTCAGGGCTAATCTTCCTCAAAAAAAAAAGTTCACCATATGCACTGTTTATGATTTAAAAAATTGAATACAACTTAGATATCAATCGTTGGGAGGGTAAGTAAACAAGTCTGGTACATCTGTACAATGGAATTGTGTCGCTACATAGATTGGGGTATAAAAACTTTTAGTTTTTGACATCTATAGATGAAAGCACCAAGACATCAGGAAAAGAGGAACCTTAACAATCACCGAGTGGATTGACTTTCAGAAAGCAACAAGTACACCATACTTATATGTCCAGATTGGTTGTGAACCACCTTCAGATTCATAAAGGGAGCCTGGGTAAAACGAGCATTATCTGAAGAATCAAGGCACGGCTCCTGTCATCTTGGCTCTGGCATTAGATAGCTCCTGCCCTTGGGTGGGTCCCTGCCTCTCTCTCAGCCTCATTTTGTAAAATGAAAGGCTTGGACTGGATGATCCCCAAGGTTCTGCTGATTCTGGCCTCCTGAGAGTTTAACATTTCATTTGCTGTTCAGGGGCCTCATTGTCAACCATCATTTCCTAATTAATAATGATGGCTTATCTACGTTGCTTAACCTCATGAAATAATCACTGATACTCTATCTGATGGTGGAGGAACCCAACTGGGGTCTTTAAATGCAGCAAACGAGGGATTACTCTACCACCCTAATTCTTTATAATCCCAAATTCATGTTTGCAATCTAGAGCATAAGATCAAATGACTATCTGTGTAATTTAGACACTCAGATTCAGAAATCTTAAATTTTCCAAGTTGATACTCTACAGGGTAGTAAGTCACCAGATAAACTGCCAATTCTTACCAGTGACATTACATAATAATCTTATTACCGCTAATACAGTAACAATTAGCAAGAACTCAAACCATGACCTGTAACTTGTAACAGTATAGAATGGTACTAAGAATGCAGCTTCAATGTCAGCTAGGCTTGGGTTCAAAACCCAGGTCAACCCTAAGTTGCTGTAAGATCTTGGGAAAGTCCCTTATCTCCATGAGCTTCTGTTTCCTGCAGAATGAGAATGTCTCCTTCAAAGGGCTGTTGGGATTATATTAAAAGACATATATAGGCACCAGCCTTATTGCCTGGCATGCAGTTTCCTTTTCCTATTGAAAACTGGGTTCTTCTATGGTTTCCATTTATGGGAAGGTGGATGGAAGCTCAGAGTAATGGTGGCCCTATCCCTGCCACAAGCCAACTCCAGAGCCCAATGCCTGAGACGTCAGAATTTCCTGGTTCTAAATCTTAGTGTAGGTCCACCATTGGTTCACATTCACGCCTCATGAAGAGTCATTCATCTTTCTAACATTTCTGAGCACTTAACTCTACTCCAATCACTAATCTGGCTGCTGGGGACTGAAATAGGAGTAAGATACATTACTTTAATGAAGTTACAGGCCAGTGAGGGAACAGTAAAAAAAAAAAACAAACAAGAAAATAAAAACCACATACACACTCCCCAAAAATGCAGCATGATAGATTATATAAATGGCAGTATGATGAGTATCTGAGAGCATTAAATCTTTCTTGAGTATTTGAAAAAGGCCTCATGGAAGAAGGACATTAAACTGCTCTTTTGAGGATAAATAAGAATTCACTATAAAGAGAAAGGAATTCTAGGCAGAGAAATAGTATTCTCAAGGCCACAAAAGCTCTAGTCACTAAAATCGAGTGGGAGTAGTATAGAGTGACATGTAGAATGCTGGGAAGTAAAACTGGAAAGTCGTGTATGTTGAGGCAGACTATGTCCTTAAAATAATTACTCTGAGAGTAGGGTATTTCCAGAATAGGAGCAGAAAGAAGGAATTACACCAGATAATTGCATTAATCTAGGCCAAGTGAAAGGTCTGAACTTCAGCACTGGCAGTGGGAATGGAGAAGGAAAAATGGACTCAAGAATCATTTAAGAGAGAGAACAAAAAGGATTTGTATCTGACTATAGTATTTTCTTCTTTTGCTGAACTGACCCGCTGATATTTATGGCCATGTCTTAATCATCTTTGTCTCTCCTGTTATGGCAGAGGATCCAGCAGTGGTACACAGTCAATGGTAAGGAAATGTCTACTGAATGAATGGTGCAGGGTGAAGGAGAAGGAATTGTCGAGGATGGCTGCAGATTTTTTAGCTTGCATATATGGATGGTTGATTGAACGAAAAGAGTAAAATACAAGAGGAAGAACAGCTTAGGGTAGAGAAAGGACTTGAGTCCAGTTTAGGACATGTATGCGGTAACTGTTACAACCCACAGGTGGATATCTAGGGTTGAGGCTCTAGAGAGAAGTATGGACTAGAAAATTGGTTTGAGAATTATGGGAGAGGGACATGCTCAGAGAACGGGGCAGAGAGATCAGACCTCCCATGAACAGATGGAAATTTGAGCCTCTCTTACTAGACTTTCCAAGCTCTCCTCGTTTTTTTACTATCTACCTGTGCTCTTCTTTCTCCCCTCATCAGGGCACCAGCTCAACCCTCCCTGGGTGACAACAGACTCAGATTCCCCATGTGGATCTCAGGGGAAATAACCCAATTGATTCTGCAAGGCTTTTATAACTCCTTCTTCTTGCTCATGATCCAGTCATCATAAAGTCTGGATATGAAAGAAGACTTACATATGTACTTCCACCACTCCTCTCCATCCTTAGCACTACCACAGTTTTCCCGTGGATTAAGAAACTCACAAGGGGTAACATCAGAAAGAGAACTGGGAATCCCAGTTCCACAACAGTAGAAATCATAACTTGTCCAGAAAAGCAAAATATACACTCTAAAAATTCCTATACAGAAGCAGGAAAACTGATGTTTAACGGCAACAGCAATAAAAGGGTAATAGATCATCAATGGCCCACTACTCCACTCTCCTTGATCAATCAAAAATCAGGGGCTGGCCCCATGGCCAAGTGGTTAAGTTCACGCACTCTGCTGCGGCGGCCCAGGGTTTTGCCAGTTCGGATGCTGGGTGCGGACATGGCACCACTTGTCAAGCCATGCTGAGGCGGCGTCCCACATGCCACAACTAGAAGGACTCACAACTAAAAATACACAGCTATGTTCTGGGGGGATTTGGGGAGAAAAAGGAAAAATAAAATCTTTTAAAAAAAAATTAGCCTCCCACTTCAAGCACTCTCAGAGATCTTGACTTTAATATAAAAAGTGAGATGATTTAACATTGTTAATTATAGGTGCCCATGTGATTATCTAGCTCATAAAAATAATATGACGTTAGATTTAGAAGAGGCCATTTTATTTCAGCAAAAATCATATTACTTTAATAAATCTATTCTACTGCACCTCAAACCCTCCCTTGCTGGCAAAGAAAAGGCACGGGTGCTTATCTCTAATTCTGTTGGACAAACCTAGACACAGTTACCAAACAGTGGTCTAAAGTTGCGTATCAAAACAGCACAAGATTAATATCTCAGAACTCAGTTCATGGGCTGAACAGTTCACGACCTCACCTGCTAGGCCAGGCTGCCTTCAGAATTCCAGTGTTCCTAAGCAACTACCATCCCATAAAAGTCATCTTAAGAGAGTCTTTTAATTAGAAGACAGAAGAAAAAGACCCTTTAATAATCTTAAAGAAAGGGAATCTAGGGGGGGCTGGCCCCATGGCCTAGTGGATAAGTTCAGCACACTCCGCCTCGGCAGCCCTGGCTCGGTTCCTGGGCACAGACCTACACCACTCGTCAGTGGCCACAGAGGCGACCCTCATACAAAATAGAGGAAGATTGGCACAGATGTTAGCTCAGGGTGAATCTTCCAGGTAGTCTAAACATCGATGATTAGGAAAGCAGGACCCAGCCAGGTTAAGTGATTTGCCCAAGGTCATACAGATATTGAGAAACAGAGCTAGGTGTAGGCACAGAACTTTTAACGCATTTTGCAAAAATTGTGGCTCTTGCTATTTTTATAAAAATCATAATAACGCTTAACATTTATTAAGTATGTATAAGTATATATTAAATTGCTAAACACTTGTTCTAAGGATTTCTATGCATTAATTTATTGAATTCTGTGATTATACTCATTTTATTGATGAAGATACTGAGTATTACAATAGGGTAAAAATTTGCTTAAAGCCGCATAGCTAGTTAAATAAAGGAGCCAGACTTTGAATCCAGGCCTATATGATTAAGTCCAAGTTCTTCACCACTATACAATGCTGCCCAAAATGTCACAGAATTTCAGAATTGGAAGGAACCTTATTGATGATCCTTCTCAATCCCCTACTGCATCCGTCAACGATCCGGCACTTCTCTGATACATGACGATCCAACCTTTGCTTGAACCCCCAGTGGTAGAAAATTTACTGTCTAGGGAGGTACCTCGTGTTATTTTAGGGCAATTGAAATGCATTTCCCTGAGCCTTCTACTCACTGGTGCAAGTTCTGAATAATAATGGAACAGTGTCCCTGAAGGACTTTAGAAGGAACCGGGAAGGAAAGAGACAGCAAATCCAAGGACAGCAAGTTCAACTTATGTGGTTAATATGCAAACAGACACAACTGTTCTAAGTTGTATTTCTCTCTGATCTCATGGAGATAATAATCCAGCAATAATTCAAAGGAGGTATTCCAACGTGTAATGATAACTGAAATCCTCAGAACCAGAAAGTAAATCTCAGCCATTTCCTGGGCCATGAACAATTCACAAACCCTTAAGGCACATCCAGGGGCAGGTGGAGCCTTTCTCAGCAGTGGGTGTCCGTAACAGCTTTCTAGTCACTTTCTGAAGAGAATGCATGGATACAGCCTCCAAAATTCACCAACTGGTAGTGGGTATTTTTTGAAAGCCATCTTGCTTAATTTGAAAGTTAAGTGAAACCTGCTGATGGAAGGGTGAAGACCCTCTCGTGGTTCACAATTACAAGATCCAACTCACACCCCACATCTCATTGTTTCCTTAGGTTCCTTCTTTAGTGTCCTTAATGTGCCCATGACGGGGCTTAGAACAACGCTCGGAGTGTGTAGAAATGTGTAATAGCACATAACAGACCTAATAACACTGGGGTTGGGAATGAAAATTAGTCTTCCTCCAGTTTGAGTTTGAGGCTCTTTGAAGCGTTTTATGTAGAAGAGAATACCTGCTAGGCTGTTAAAGGTAAACGGATTCCTTAATGGTTACAGAGTTTCTGTTTGGGGATAGTAAAGTTATGGGAATAGTTGTGATTGTTGCACAACATTGTGAATGCCATCAATGCCACTGAATTGTATTCTTAAATGGTTAAAATGACAAATTTACGTTATATATATTTTACCACAACTAAAAAAAAAATAAAAGGGGCCAGCCCCGTAGCCTAGTGGTTAAGTTCGGTACACTCTGCTTCAGTGGCCCGGGTTTGGTTCCTGGGTGGGGACCTACACCACTCATGGGTGGCATGCTGTGGTGGTGACCCACATACCAAGTAGAGGAAGACTGGCACAGACGTTGGTTCAGGGCATATCTTCTTCAAGCAAAAAGAGGAAGATTGGCAACAGATCTTAGCTCAGGGCGAATCTGGCTCAGCAAAAAAAAAAAAGAAAGAAAATTTACAATGCAATGTACCAAAAATCATTGAAGTATATACTTTAAGGGGGTGAATTATATAGTTTGTGAATTACATCTCAATAAAGCTACTAAAAAAATGAAACCTCAAATATTTAGTCCCAGAACTTCATTTTATACTTGAAGAAACAGAGGCCCAGAGAGGTAAATGGACTCTACAAAGTTTTTACATGTTTTTTTCATGTTAAAAGATACTTCATTTTAATTTTACATTATGTGTGCTTTACCACAAAAAAAATATTTCATTTTGCATTTTGTAACAGAGAGACTTGTAGAAATTCACTGCATCTTAATAAATCTTAATGAATAAAATTGTAAAATATGATTGACTTATTAAGATTGTTTTGATCCCCAGACTGCTGGAAGATGTCTGAAATGAGAAATATCTCAATAACTCCTCTTTAATAATAAGCTGTAAGACCACTTGAACTCCAAGACAAAAGAGAGAAATTGCAGTTTCCTAAGAGGAAAACATGCCCACTTACCCCCTGACTGACACTTCAAAGAGAACCCTGAGGCCTTTGGCCTTCAAGCCTATGTGAGATGAGTGTCAATGGTCCCCAGATGGTTTTAACCAAAAGGAGGCCAATCACATCCCATGATCAACCTACACAGCAATGGCCAGTCAGAAAATAAAGAGCTTATGAACCAAGTGAAGAGCTGAGAAAACGTCCTCAATAATTAAAGCTAAGAAAAGAAATATCACGTAGGAAAATAAACTGGAAAGTTTAGCAAAAATTCCTGAGCTGTTTGACTAGCTTAATAATTCTCAGCAGTGGTGTCCCAGTATACTGAGGTGTAGAAGTTGGTTGAGAGATGCCTCACTGTTATTAAGAATTAAGATACCAATGTTTGAAAATCATTTCTTTTTTTAAAAAAAAAGTAAAAAATTCCTGTGTAACCCACATAAAGCTAAGTCACCTCATGGCCCAGTCTTGACATAAAGTTGCATTCAACAATCCAAAATAGACACAACAGAATGAAAGTGTATATTTGTCTTTACTCCCTCCCCAAACCCAAATAAATTGACATTAAAGGAATTTAAAAGTTTTTTTTTTTAAAAAACCCATAAGAATAAAGACAATGGGAAAGACTAAGGATGAAAGAGACCATTGAATTTTTGGAGGCTAAAAAGCAAATAGAGGGGCCAGCCCGGTGGCACAGTGGTTAAGTGCACACGTTCCACTTTGGTGGCCCAGGGTTTGCTGGTTCGGATCCCAGGTGTGGACATGGCACCGCTTGGCACACAATGCTGTGGCAGGCGTCCCACATATAAAGTAGAGGAAGGGCCAGTCTTCCTCAGCAAAAAGAGGAGGATTGGCAGCAGTTAGCTCAGGGCTAATCTTCCTCAAAAAAAAAAAAAAGCAAATAGAGTGCTTTTTCCTCAGTGACTTAGCAAACCAGGGGAAATTACAAAGATACTTAAGAGAGGGATATTGATAACATATGAACTTATTTTTCTAATAATTTCTTTTTCCCAGAAAGCCTCAGGACTTGGAAACATCAGGAATGGCAGTAGGGATTGGTTCTAAACCTGTATGCAACTTTCACTTCCTCTTAGGATGCAAAAAGCTGCAAAAGAAGAGGATTTCCCACCCTTTGAAAAAAGCCAGATAATCTTTGAAAAAGATTACACTTTTTGAGTGCATCAAAAAGCTCAGGTCACAAGGCAATGGTGTAACACAAATTCCAAATAAATTCCTCTAAGCAGAAGTAAGACACAAACTATTTGCTTTTGACAGAGAATAGAAAAAAGTGGTAGTTGCAGTAAAAAGAAATCAACTAAAATGTTAATGAACTGTAAAGGGCAAGTGGAGGGGGTAACGTGTCAGCTTAGACTCGCTGGTGGTCCCAGACACAAAGGGAGTATGTCTCTTCTTCATGGGCCTGTACTGGGTTGTGATGTTAATCAGCTCTTTCAATCTGAAAACTTGTTCTTCAGGTCTGGAAATTTTTCTTCTAGTATGTCTTTTATATTTTTCTTCCATCCGTTTTCTCTGTTTGCTTATCCTGGATGTCAGACTTCTTGGACTGATTCCCTGACTTTATCATTTTTCTATTTTCTATTTCTTTCCTTTCTTTTCTATTCTACTCTCAAAGGATTTTTTCAATTTTGTCTTCCATATTTTCCATTGAATTTTCAATTTCAGTCTGCAGGAAAGAGTTAACATAACAGGCCTGATGTTGCTATCTCTAGGAGGTTTTGAGGACTCTGGTATGTACGCTGTGCTACTAAGTAACAAGGTTGTTCTGTGTGCCTGGGGCACTGAATTCTGTTCTATCAGCCCGCCTAGACTGTTTGGGATGAACACCTGCCTTCCATCCAAGAGTGTGGAACTTTGGTAATTATGGCTGGTTGCACTGGCAAAGAGTGCCTGAATGACCAACAATAAAAACCCTGGACTCTGAGACTTAAGAGAGCTTATCTGGGCAGAAACACTGCACACGTTCCTACATGTCACTGCTGAAGGCCAAAGCATGTTCTGTGTGACAACTCCATGCTACCCAGGGGGAAAACTTTGGGAGCCTGCACTGGACTGCTCCAGACTCTGCCTGACGTGTTTTTCCCTGGCTGATCGTGCTGTGTATCCTTTTGCTATAATAAACAATAGCCATTATTACAACTGCCTCTTGAGTCTGAGTCCTCCAAGAATGAGTGGGTAGTCGTGGGAACCCCCAAAACTTTCCGCTACCATATTTTTTTATTCCTGTGTGTTCTGTTTTGTTCTCTAATTGTACTTCTTTTTAAAAAACATAGCACTCCACTCTTGCTTAAGGGAGGCAATATATCCTCTTCCCTCTTGGAGAATTTTAATTCTAAATTTTGTAGGCATTGCTCCATACAGTGTCTTTTTTCCCCTCTACTTGGCTTGGTGTCTCTTTTTAACGTTGGAGGTGCTCCTTAAATATTCTGTGATACTTGATTGTCCATTTATAGTTAACGATAGGGAACTAAAATCTGATGGATGCTGTGTTTGCATGGCCAAGGCTTGTTAAATGGTGGACTTGACTGCTGGGCAAGCTGGCTTTCCTCACAAACCTTTCACCTGGAAACAGTTTCTCCAGAGAAGAATCCTTTCATTCTCTCCTTGTGAAATACACGCAGTGCTGCTGGATTTCTGTGAGTAGAGTAGGCAGTGGTTTTCAAACTTTAGTGCACATCTGGAGATATGTATATGGGCCTCTTGCTCTGGGGCCAGTAAGTATTTGGGGTGGGGCTAAGTGTCTGCCCCCAGACTCCTAGCTCTTGATATGCAGACCTTGCCTGCTTGCTCCAGGGCAGCCATTCCACCCCAATATGGCACAGACCCCTGTCTCCTTCTCGTGGCCCCGGGGACTGTCTGCTTTCTGTTCTCTTTAGAGGCTGTCTGCCCCCTCTCTAGGGCTGTCTCCCACTCTCACCCCTGTCAGACAGGTTATGGAACAGAATGCAGCCTCCTTTGCTTCCCGCCTTCTCTGCTTACCCCAAATAAGCCCCATTTTACATAAGTATACTGCTAATCAAGTGAAGGAAACAGAAGAATGGCAAAAATAACAAATGTGAGAGCAGGACAGAGGTTTCTGAACTCCTACAAAGTTCTGGAAATTGTTGCCCTGATGTATGGGTCCTAATTCTCCCGGCCCCACCCCCATCTTCCACCTCCTCTACCCCATACATACTATACTGTAAACATAAAAGTTAAAAAAATAATAATAATAACCTTTTTTTCTTATTGCACAAATAATATAACGTTATAGAAGAAAATTACAGATAACATTCCCCGTTCCCCACCATACACCCCTGCTCAAATGGAAATTTAAGTCATCCATACTCCCTCCACCCACTAACGTGAATATTTTGGGGTATTTGTTTCCAAGGTTTCTTCTCTTCGAGAGTGTTGACTCACCCACATATATAAAACATATTTTGCAAAACTGGGATTGTCCTGTGCATAGATTTTGTCACTGCCCTTTTTATTTAATAAATTACAGGCATCTGCCTAGGTAAATAAATATAATTCACAAGTCCATTTTCATTACATAGATTTACCATAATTTATTTAACTAATATATTGATGGACATTTAGGTTGTTTTCAATTGTATGCTGTTATAAATATTTCAGGAGTTAGCATACTTCCATAAATGTCTGCACATTTGTCTGACGTTAACGTTAGGCATGGGAGTCTAGGGAAATCTAAGACAAGGTGTACTGATTTATACCCAGTCAACAGTGGCTCCTTTTGCTGTGTCACTGCTAACCCTGCATATGAGTACCCTTTTAAGTTTTTGATCACCTGCTAGGCAAAAATTACATTTTATTTGATATTTCTTTGATATTGATTACGTTTCCATGAGTCTATTGGTCATCAGTTTTTCCTTGTGATTTGCTTCTTCTTGTCCATTTTTCTGTTAGGATGTTCAGCTTATTTTTTTCCTTTGTAACAGTTCTTCGTGTACTAAATATATTAACTTTTAGCCTGAAATATACATTGTGATTTTTTCCCAGTTTACTATTTGTCTTTTTATATGCTTATGGTACACTTGGACAGTTAGAAGATACAGACTTTTCCTAGACAAGGCTTCCATCTTTCCCTTTATGGGTTCTGCCTGTGGTGGGGATTCTTTAAAAAGGCCTTCACTCCCTCCCACCCCTGCTAAATATTTACCATTATTTCCTTCTACTACTTTTATCCTTTTGTTTGTTTACATTTAAATCTTTAATTCATCTTAATTTATTCTAGTATGTGGTGTGTGTATTAGTCAAGGTTCTCCAGAGAAACAGGAGCAATAGGGTGTGTGTGTATACATATATGTATATTTAGGGAGAGAGAGAGTGATTTATTTTAAGGACTTGGCTCATGTGATTGTGGGGGCTGGCAAGCCCAAAACTGCAGAGCAGGCTGGCACCCGGAGACCCAGGGGACAGTTGACATTGCAGCTTGGGGCTGTCTGCTGGCCGAATTCCCTCTTCCTCCAGGGCCCTCAATCTTTTTTCTCCTAAGGCTATCAAGTGATTGGATGAAGTCCTCCCACATTATGGAGGGTAATCTGCTTTACTCCAAGTCTATTGATTTAAATGTTAACCTCACCTAAAAAATACCTTCACAGAGACATCTAGAGTGGTGGTTGACCAAATATCTGGGTACTGTGGCCCAGCCAAGCTGACACATAAAATCAACCATCACAGTGTGAGTCAGGGATCCAACATCTGTTACCAATCTTCTTTTATTTCTTCTTCTTCTTCTTCTCCCCAAAGCCCCCCAGTACATAGTTGTATATTCTAGTTGTGAGTGCCTCTGGTTGTGCTATGTGGGATGCTGCCTCAGCATGGCCTGATGAGTGGTGCCATGTCGGTGCCCAGGATCCAAACCAGTGAAACCCTGGGCCACCACAGCAGAGCGTGCGAACTTAACCACTCAGCCACGGGGCCGACCCTAGGTTTCCTGAAAGTGGGCTCCACGAAGCCCTGATTCCTTCATATACTCTTCCTTTATTCCCAGGGAGCTAAAAGCAGGTGTTCAATAAATTTCCTTCTCTCTCTGAGCCCAGCCTTCCCTTCTCTAGAACCTAGAGATGCCTTTTCAGGCTGCTAGACCTCAAATGACAAATAGAGAAGAGTTAGGGGTGTGATCCGGTGTCCTCTTCTCTCCAAAAGTGGGAAGCTTGAGCCACAGCAGATAAAAGGCTTGCCCCACGCTGATATCAACAGGGATCTATGCCCACGACACTGGCCCTGTAGAAATGGCCACAAACACGTTAAGTTTCTATTTATCTTCACACTCTAGCGCTTGTTTCTCAATCACAAAGCAGGATGCAAGAGCTGTAGAGCTTCCTAGCCAGGACATTGTGAAGACATAGGGGCCACAGTGAAAAGTTCTGCCTAAACATATGAAGTATTATTAATAAGCGCTAGCCATTAACTATCAGAGTTTCAGATCTTTCATAAACAGGCCAGAGTGTCATATAATAAGGATTATAAGCTTCTAAGTGCTTCACACTTGCTTTGTGATCAAAACGGGAAAGTCTCTACGTATAAACCATTATTAAATTCAGATGCCCCTTTAAAGGTGATTAGTCAGGTCTGAGTTTCCTTCAGACTCTATGATCACACTGAAGATTCACACCGTGGTTTGTCTGCTCCAGAACTCCAGGCTTTTGCCCTGCTGGCTTGGCAGGAATTTGCATGTGAGGCCAGTCCTAGCTCTGAGTGTGAAGGATCAGAAGTGGAGTATCATCTTTTGGATTTTGGAGAGTGCTAAATGCCAACTCCTATTACAAGGGGACAGAATGGACTCCGGGACATTGGTAGCATGCCAGGCTGCCAGTCTTCTAGTCAGGCAAGTCAGCCAACCTGCAACAAACACTGCCTGGTCTTGCTATTTAGAACTGAATAATTGGCACAGACATAAATGCCTGCTGACTTGCATTTGGTGGCCCATTTGAATTTTAATTCTTTCATTATACCACAGAGCGTCCTTTTTAAAGGCCCAGATCTTTCCATAATAATCAGACCCTTCCTAGAGTACCAGGAAGGCTGAATTATTCTTCATGTCTCCTAATCTTGTTGCATTTAAATAAGGTGATATTTACTTTCTGAGTCAACTAGAAGAAAAGAGATGAGTAAGGCTCAACTCCCTTTTCAAAAGTGCAGACAACAGTTCTACAAATGCCTCCTGCTGTCTGAGTGGCATAGATGTGCCTTCTTGAATGCCACAGGAAGGGAGCCTTGAAAAATGGGACTTTTGGTGTGTGCTTCCCAGTGGATTAAGGCACTAACGGCCCTGGGAGGCTCTGTAAAGTTGTGGCAGTGTGGTTTGTGCGTGCCATGATAAAGGGTTCTATTACTGTGTCAGTGCCTTTATAAGCCCTTATTGAGACAGCAGGTGATTAGAGAGGAAAGGAATCCTCTTCAGTGTATTTTCTTTAAATCCTTTGGAAAGCTGGATCTAAGGAGCCAGGCTACAGAGAAATGTAATTGTGATTCTCAGCAGGCTGAGACTCAGTAACAGAGAGCCAGAATAATGGGTTTTATATGAGGCATTTATTCATTCATTCATTTTTTATTCATTAATTCCTTTACTGAGTGCCTGTTATGTATGAGGCTCTGGGTAGGATCCAGTCCCTGTCCTCAATGAGCTGAAAGTGTCTTATGGGGAGCAGTTGGTGGGAGTAGAGAGCAGAGGGGTGGGAGTAGAGAGCAGAGGTCATGGGAGATAGACAAGGAAATAGGTTATTAATACAGTGTGATAACTACTAAAACAGCGGTGGGTACAAGTACCAAAATTCAGGCGGGAAGAATTTATTAGGAATGGTGCCAGAGTAGGGTAGAAAGAGAAGGAAAGGCTTTACAGTGGACAGGAAGGTTTAGCTGAGTCTTGGATATGAGTAGATGAAGAAGTAGGCAGAAAAGAAGGAAGGGTACTCAAGTCAGATACAGGAAAATGTACAAGATAAAGGGGGCATAAAACAACATGGTGTACGCAGGCTACGGTAGGCTAAACATTGGGAACATGGGGAAGGGGACAGCAAAAATGAGACTACAGAAATAATCAGGGGCCAGATCTACAAGGACTTTCAATAGCATGGAACATATATCCCTAAGACAATGTGTCCAATAAGCTACACTCTGGAACTTGAGGTCACTTGACACAAACCATGGCTACCTACATCTGTCACTTCATTAAGGCCTACGGGCCAAGCAGATCTCCCAAAGAGCCAAGGGTATGGCACATTCATGATTTGATCTGGTATATATGCTAATAAAGTGTGGAGACGCACGGGCCCAGGGCCAATGCCCTGGAGCAGCCACGGGGGACCTGCTTCCTTATGACTATCCATCCACTAATTGGTATCCACTGTATACAGCTACAGAGCCACAACACGATCTCTGTATCACAAGACACATGACTTGCTGTCATCTGAATATTCTGTGCTCACTCCACATCCCTGCTCAGCCATTCTAATGGCCTTAATCAAAAAAGGAAATTAGATTACTCTGGCATGACTTGTTATACTGAAACGCTACTGGCTTAGAGGGATTGCTGCTTAATTTGTAAGCACTCATAAGCTATTAGTAGAATAATCTTTTATGGAATTTTGCCTAGGACTGATGCCAAACTCATGAATTCATAGTTGGTGGAGAGGTGGAGGGAAAAATTAATTGTATTTCTTAAAAATCAGGACATTTGCCATCCTTAGCCCTCCAGTATGATTCCTATTTTCTACGAGTCCCTCAGATTATCAACAGTGGTTCTATGGTCTTACCGGCAAATCTCCCAACAGCTTGTATGGTGATTTGTTTGGTCCAGAAGACATGGACTCTTTTAGGACAGCCCTTACCCCATTTCTCCCCTCTCAGAGGTGTTAGTCCCCTTTATCAGTTTGTCCTAGTCTTTTTAGTCAGAATAGCCTCATCCTTGACAGAAAAGAAATAGCAAAATTGGAGTCATCCATTAACATTTCTGGTTCCTTCTTTTGTTCTGTCTCTTGAACAACTGTTACATGTTCTTGGTGACTCTAATTTATTTTTAAACTTTGGCTGACTCAGCGTATTAACTCTCATATTCTATACATTTTGTTTCAACGTTAAGTATTCCTCAACAATCCCTCGTATGATTCAGACTGAGTTCAAATATTTGATTTCAGGGACCAGCAATTGTCTCTTTGAACTCATCCTCTTCTGCACAATTCCACTTCAATTTGTCTTTTTTGCATTACTTGAATATAAAGATAGATTTAGGGTTGAGAAGACAGATTAGCTCTATAGATCTTCGTCTCTTAATTTACAAGATGCCTTCTAAGGTCCCTTCCAACTGGAAAGTTCTATAGCTCTGGAAAACTGAAGAGAAGGAGAATTAAAATTCATAGAAGACCTAATATAGACTTCGGACTGTGCTAGATGGCTAGGTGACCTCATTTAATGCAGACAACAATCTTATGAGCTGGGCCTATTTGGCAGATAAGGAAGCTGAAGATATTATGGACCTTGTCCAAGGTCACAGAACTATTAATCCTAAATAAGGGGCAGAGTAAGAATTCAAATATTAATCCATCTACATCTTTGATTCTCAACTGGGGAGATTTTTTTCCCCTCAAGGGACCTTTGGCAATGTCTGGAGACATTTTTGGTCATCACACCTAGGAAATTGTTACTGGCATGTAGTGGGTAGAGGCAAGAGATGCTGCTAAACATCCTACAATTCACAGACAGCCCCTACAACAAGGAATTACCTGGCCCAAAATGTCGGTGTGCTGAGGTTGAGAAACCCTCATCTAGATGGCAGCCCCCAGTGATATGCAAATAATCTGTCACTTTTCAAAATCAGGAACTATTAATTAGTCATTGCTGCACACAGTTTTCTATCTAAAGATCCCCGCCACAGAGAAGAACAAACACATATCACCAAAAGGGACATGGCCATTGTCCACGTCTGAGAATTTTGCACTGTAGTCCATAATATGCCACAATTATGTAACAGAAAACAAAATTTTCAAAGGCTTTCCTCCCCGATCTTTGGGTAAAACCGTGGAAGGCTTACCATGCTCATCCTATGGCTTCACTGATGCACCACTCCTATGCCATGAGTATGGGAGTCCCACCTTGAAAAGCATGGCTTTAGATGGTAAGAGGGAATAAACAGTCTATCCGCAAAACTAGCCATCCCCTGAAGGTCTTTGGCAACAAATATTCTAGCTCTGAATGTAAAAGTGTTATACAAGAGAGAGGAGATAAATGAGTAGAATATGAGAAAAGACCTCAAAATCATCTACTTTGACCATTTCAATTTAGAGATGAGGAGGCCAAAGCCCAGAGAGGTCAAGTGGCTTGCCAAAGACACACAGAAAGTAATGGGCAGGTCCAAAGATCATACAGCACTCAATGCTAATCAAAAATTATTCTTAAGCAAATAAACAAATCAGCCCAGACTCGAAGCCCAGTCTTCCAATGCGTAGTCCAGCGTGTAGACCCTGTCCATTGCCTAGGCAATAGCCACTTCCACACACATAGACTTTGTTCAGAGAATAGCCAGATGGCAAAGTACTCGGCGAAGGTAGGTCTCACCCTCCTCCAGGTGATGAATCACCTAAGCCAGTCGTGGTAATCTCATTCCTGTTTGTCAGTGACTGCTTTAGGAGAGGACCCATAACACAGCTGTGGCCAGCAAGACTTTAAAAAGTGACTGCCTTTCTGGAAAGGAGGCCTTTTTTGCTGTTACACCCAATTTCTCATTTTGATAGCACTCTCAAGAGGACACAATGCCTGCAGCTTTCTAGGGCAGCCATTTTGTCAGCCTGAGGCCAAAATTCCAACACACTGTGGATGCAGAATAGAAAGACACAAAAGCCCGGGTCTGTGATAACGCAGAGCTACTTAACCAGACCTGGAACTGCCTACATGTTGTCTTCTTGACATAACAAATATCTGTAAGGTTTAAGGCCCTGCTAATTGGTGATTCTGTTGTTTGCAGCCAAACACATCCTAACCAGTACAGTCCAGTACCTGGTTCCTGGTACCTGCCGCCTCGTAATGGAGTGATTTCAAGAATATCTTCTTGCTCCACTTAATCTTTAAAATTTCAGTTTTGTAAGTTATCCCCACCTCCCTTAGTGACAGTTAATCATTCTCCACTCATTAGGGGTGCAACAGAGGATATGCGATACAGTTCAAACTGGATGAACTATAAGGCTGTGCAAGCAATGAGTTTCTCTCACACCAAGATAGTTTAGGGCAGTTATTAAGGGTGTCAGATTTAGAGTCAGACTGCCAGGGTTCAAATGGCTGCTCTAACCCTGACTAGCTGTGTGCCTTGGGACATCTCAGCTTCCGTTTTCTGACTGGGATAATTATGGGTTAACATTGGGATAATTTGTACAAGAAGTAAATGAAGTATCTGTGTAAAGCACTCAGGAGAGTGCCCGGCCCGAAGTAAAGGCTCACTGTGTATTCGTAACAATGACTGTGCTGCCAGTATATAACCTTTACTTTGCGGTAACTAGCTGCCTATTTAAAATGGAAGGAGGAGGGGCTGGCCCGGTGGCGCAGCAGTTAAGTTCGCACGTTCCGCATCTCAGTGGCCTGGGGTTTGCCGGTTCGGATCCCAGGTGTGGACATGGCACACCATGCTGTGGTAGGCGTCCCACATAAAGTAGAGGAAGATGGGCACGGATGTTAGCTCAGGGCCAGGCTTCCTCAGCAAAAAGAGGAGGACTGGCAGTAGTTAGCTCAGGGCTAATCTTCCTCAAAAAATAAATAAATAAATAAAATGGAACGAGGAGGCTGCTGTCACTTTCAGCCAAACAACCAGGGAGAAGTGGTATTACCGGTCAGGAATTTTAGTTGCAAACAAAACCATCTGGCCTAGTTGAAGCAAAAAAGTGATTTATTAAAGGCTATTAGGAAACTCATAAAATGCCTGAGAGGGCCAAAGATTATGGCCCCAGGAGTAACCCCCAGCTTACAGCACAGAGCTGCCCCAGAGAACACAACTGCCGCCCCACTGGGCAGAGACACCAGCTCACCTCTGAACACAGGCGGGTCTGGAGGTCATCTCTAACAGCCCTGCCTCTGAGCTCTCCAGGAACTGCATCCACCTGTGACCACCACCACCAAAGTGGATTTCGTGGCAACTCTTCTTTGTGTCACTAGCATCCAAAAAAATTCTAGTATCTCTGATTAATGGAGTTTGATTCCTGTTTCTGGCTGCTGGCTGTGAGGGAAGCTGAGAAGGCAAGTTTCTGGGCTTTCTCTCGGGTTGGCACAGACCTAAAAGGTGGAGAATTCTCCAAACCAGCTAATTATGTAAATTAAGGATGTCTAGACTGATAAAGAATAAAATTAGTTTAATAATCATCCTGATGTTGTCAGGAAGAAGTAAGGGAGAGGGAGATGTAATTTGGGAGCTCTCCCCTTTACCCAGTCACCCAAGCAAGAAACCTCATGCCATCTGGTCTCCTCTTACCTCCCATGTTAAGTCCTGTGAATTTACTCTTGAACTTTCTACTCTCTGATTCCTCCCTCTATACCCTCTACCCTGGTTTAGGCCCTTATCAGTTCTCACCTGGGCTGTTGAAACAGCCACCTAACTGGTATCCCCACTTCCAGTCTGATTCCTCATTGCTCCAAGAATGATGTTTGTGAAACACAAGTCTCATCATGTCACTCCCCTACTTAAACGGTTTAATGATGGCGATCGCTCACAGGCTAGTATACAAAGCCCTTCATTACCTGACCCTGCCCATCTTTCCCGCTTCATCTCCTGCCACAACCCCAATACACCCTGGTGCAGAGGGAACATACCTCAGTCACAGCGAACTTGCCGGAATCCAGTATGATGGTTTTTCGCTCCCTTTGATTTCCTTTTGTTTCCTTTGCCTGGAGTTCTGCCCCATCTCCACCCATGAAATTCTCCTTTTTACTTATGGCCAGGTAAGTGTCATCTCCTCTGTTCCCAGAGAGAACATGAGACTCTTTTCTCTGTGCATCTGTAGCATTTGCACATCCATCTTGCAGTGTGCTTCTGGCTTGAGTCCATGGATGTTCCTTCTCTAGATCATGAGCATCTTAGTGGCATGGGTCTGATTTCAGCCCTCACTGAGCTCTTACTGCCTGGCTGAATGCATGATGGTTGGAGTAAAGAACCGAACAAGTAGCAACTTGGATTTGACCTGACCGTACTTCATAGAGTATGCTAAGTTTGGTGGGGGTTTTTTTTGGGGGGGGGGGAGTTTAATTGTAATAAATAAGTTGGATTAGCTAGGTTTGATGTTACTTGAATAAAATGGCCCATTAGAGATTGATGATTGGTAGATTGATAGGTAAAATGACACCCCTCAGAATATTCTAGTTTTAAAATGGAGGCTTTTGAAATTTGATGTCTCAAACTACTCCTTTTATACAAACACAAAATTCATAACCTTAACATTTTAGAAAAACTATTGTGTTGACTGATATTTTCAGTACTGCATTGTGTCAGCAGCCCATTACCCGGAAGCAACCTGCCTAAGAAGCCCTGTAAAGTGCTTTGAGTCCTGAGAGGAAAAACTTCTCCTGCTGTGCAGGGTTAGGATGATTAGAATTAAGACTGTGTTTGTGTTAATGCTCGGGACCCATAGGAGCAGTGATTTTTGCCTGTTTTGTTGACACATGTATCCCAAGTGCTTAGAATAGTGCCTGGTACATAGTAGGCCCTCAATAAATATTTGTTGAATGAGTGAATGGATAAAGGGCTGGCATTCAAGAACAGTATTTTCTCTAAATTCACTGAACTGAACATAGCTTTACATCCACTGAAATTCAGGGATAGAATTTCCAGGACTCAGAGGAGCTAAAGAAGAGTGATGGGGGTGGCTTTAGTAGTTCTGCTGGTCAGGGAAGGCCTGTCCGAGGGTGGTACATACGAGCAGGGACCCAAATGATGTGAGGGAGGAAGCCACAAGTATCTGGAAGAAGGGTGTCCAGCTTCTGCTCACCCCTACCCCAACCACTGCCCTGGCAGCTAAATTATTAAGACACAAAACTGCCTCTTAGTCTTACTTCCACAGCTCCCCTTGGAGATCTCCTCTAATTTTTTTTAATCAATATATTTATTCCAAGTAAGAATTTTACACACACACCAGGCATATTATTTCCACACAAATCCAGCCTTGCAATAATATTTAACACTTTCGCCATGAAACTCAAAGACATTTGAAAAACTTCTCAAGGTGCTTATTTTAAGTCACTGAATTCTTTAATATTTGTAATCCATGCTTGTTCAATTATAATTTTTAAAATATAATTGTATTGTTCATTATACCTATTTCAGTACTCATTATGCTTATTATATGTATTTAAAACATCTTTTCTAAAATTTTACGTTCTCCAAAAAATAACCTTTTAGTAACTTGAAAATATCCATATATACCTCTAAGCAGTACTATTATAAAATGAAAATTGTGTTTCAAGTAGCAAGTGCTCAAGCCACACCAATTTAACTGACATCCGGTTTTATAAATAGGTCTTTCACTCCCTGTTCCTATTTTAACATGCCAACCAGTACTTCACTGATACCCCAGGTTTCCTTGCATCAGACGCATCCATAGCTTTGGGCAACAGTCCATCCTCCTTACAATCCCCGAAGTACTTTCTTGACGCACCTTCTACTTCAGGCAAAGAGGCTAAATAAATCGAAGTCTGGGCACCTTTTGCTGGAGTTTTGAACAAAAGCCCATGGCACCAAATTGAAAAGTGGTTTGACCCACAGTGGGATGTGTATGAGCCTCCCAAGATTAGTCCGCACAATACCAGGGGGTAACACTCTGACAGTATCGTACGTTGCGCCTTCCAAGCCGCGAGCTAATTCTCCGGTAAAAAGAATGTTCCCCACTTTGCTCCGACTAGAACAAAAGCTTTGATTATAGCTTTGTTCACTGTTCAAGTCTTCAAAGTTGATGTCTCCATGCTTATAAAGTTTGGAAGAAACTACCACAATCCTGCTGGGAGCTGAACTTTTGAGGAGTCCAAGACTGGTGAGCAGAAAGGGCCCCAGATGGTTCACCGCAAATTGCCTCTCAACCCCTTCGATCTTCATATAAGGGACTGAAGGATCCTTGCACTACTCGTCAAGACGTCCGCTCTAGGCGCTTCCTGCAGCATCTCCACACGGAAGGCGCACTGGGGGCAGCGAGGCGAGGTCCCACTCCTTGCCAACGAGCCCGCCAGTCCGCTCCGCCCGGAGGTGGGGACTCCGGCCTCGTGCATCTGAAGATCTAGCTGACCCGCCGCTGGCGCCGCCTCCGCGCGGGGTCCTGGCAGCCCACGGTCACCCACAACCCCCAAGCGCAGCAGCTAGGCGCCCAGGCCGCCCGTCGCCTCGTGGTCAGCACGGTCTTCCCATGCCCGAGGCCGGAGTCCCCACCTCCGGGCAGCCGCTGGGCCCCAGGATCAGCTCAGCAGCCAGCCACAGGGTCTCACCCAGTGCTGCCAGTAGTGCCGCCACTGCAGCCGCTGCCATAGCCGCCGGGGCGGAGGGCCCACTGGTCCCTCTGTAATTTCTAGTATAGTTCACATATCATGGGGAAGTTGATGCGCCTCCAATTAAGTAGGTCTCAAAATCCCCACTCAGTGCCCTGTGGCAGTTCAAAGGCCTCGCTGAGATTCCCTGGTTCCCCAGAGGCTCCCAACATTCCCAGGGCCTCTGTTGGATTATATTTCCATACCTGCAGTCTCCAAGTTGACCCAGGTGTTCAACAAAGCCCTTTCCACAGTGCCACCCCCCTAACAGGCGCCCACACACAAACCCAGTCACACACTGATTCATGAATCTTGGTCAACTCCACCGAAGACTGAGGGGTTGGGGGGAAAGGAGGTTGAGGTGGTTTGCCTCACTTAAAAAAATGAACAAACTTGGCATTAAACATTTAAAACACCTTTTGGGCATCCAGCCACAGGGGACTCTCCACCGGCCTAGCGCCCCATATCCTGGACACCATCTTCCCAGCTTCTCTCAGGCCCTCCTTGCCCCCTTCTTTCTCTGTTCCTCCCCTCTTCATCCCTCCTGCCTCTTTGCTCTTGGGAGCAAAAGAACATATTCTCCTTGTCTCAGGCAGAGCAGTTTGGCCAGCATCTTTTACTTCCTGGGTTGCTGCTCTCTCACATTTCACCCAGGCAGATTCTCAAGGCGTTTCTAGAAAAGTGTCACCCTGGAGCACACTCATAGTGCCAGCTGTCTGATAGATTTTTTCACTTCGTTACACCACTGAATTACAGTATCAGTCCTACTGTGGGGATAAACATGGAGGAGCCCTGAGGAGAGATGCTCCAGCCTGTCTCGGAGGAGGTGTTGAGAGGAAGGCCTTGCAGAAGAGGTGACAACTGAAGAGGGAATAGGAGTGAGCAAGCACCAAGGGCAAGGAGAGAGGTGGCACAACCCACGGAGCTTGGACAATTTTGCATTTGATAGAGCAGAGCATGCACGTGGGGAGGGGAAGCTAGGGAGATAAGCAGGGCCAACCCAAGAAATGTATTGCCTCAGCCAAAGGGTTTTAATTGTATTCAGAAAGCAATGTGAAGCCCGTCAAGGATTTTGAAGGATAACGCAAACAGATTTGCGCTTTTTTTTCTTTCTAAAAATCACTGCAAGGACCCCTCTGAGGATGGATGGACTGGAGGAGGGGAGAGAGCCTGGAGGCAGAGTGCCCTTGGCCTGGGGAAGGGAACAGAGCCAGAGACAGAGAAGAGGGGACGATCAGAGAGGGATGGAAGAGGCAGACTGGACCCAACCTGGTGAGTGACTGGCAGTGAGTCGGGAGGATGCAAGGATCAGACTGAGGATCAGGATCCCAGCAGGCTTCCAGCTGGCTGGCTGGTGGATGGCATGGCCGTCTGCTGGGAGGTGGGGCCCAGACAGAACCACAGACAGCTTTGGGGGCAGCTCATGGATTGATTCCCTCTAGTCCTCGCTTGCTGCTCATGGTGACTTCATGGGCTCCCAGCCTGCAGGACATTTGTTCCTCCCCAGTGTCTGTCAGCTGCAAGAGGAACTGCCACCTCCCCTGAGCTCTGTGCCAGCTGCAGCTGGGTGTCTTTGAGCACTTCCTCTCTTGTGTGGTGGCTGGTGGCCTGTGGCCTCCCCACAGAGAGGGGAGGCTGGTGCAGCTGAGCAGAGGAAAGAGGGCACAGAAGGCACTGTGAGGAACTCTGTGCTGTCTAATGGCTGTGTGACATCAGGCAATTCAGTTATCCTCTCTGAGTCTTAGATTCTCCATCTACAGCTTAGTGATGGGGAGAATACTTACTTCAGACATGTGTTTTAAGGATTTCAAATAATGCATGTGGTAGTGATTCTGTAAAGCGTAAAATCCTGTGAGGGGAGTGAAGGGAACTAATATTTGTGGGTATATGAATTGAGATTCTTCACCCACTGCCAACTCCTCTCAAGGAAGATCTGGGGGTCATGGAGATGGGCTTTTTGGAAGTTTCAATTCATCTTCGTTGACTCAGAGTCCCTTTGTAGTGAAAACAGGCCCTGGGAGGAGGAGAATGTACCATGAGCATGGTAATGTCAAGGTTAATATTTCACAACATGTAGGGTCAAAGTCACTTTAATTGGAAGAATTTCATGTTATACTGACTGTATGATCTTCATAAGTAAAGAATTCTTGTACAGACGTTTGCTCTAAGATTAATCAGAGGAAAGCAGGCTCAGGCATTACTGACAAAGAGAAACCAAACTGAAGTCCAGTCCTCACCCTCTCCCGAGTCCGCCCCAGGAAGCCTGGCCCGCTGCCCACCCACACACCCCCTTTAGCATTAGCAGGAGCCTGGGCCAAGAAGACCTCTCTTTACATCCAGCTGCAGGCTGCGGTGCACAGTCTGCAAGACACAAGGGACTAGGTACTGGGACTCTGTCAGTGGGGGTTGTGGGGTGAGGACAAGTGAAGGTTGGGGATACAAAGTCAGGGGAACGGGAGCACCCAGGTGGGACCTCCTTCAAATGCTTTAACAGTGAAACTTGTCCCCACCCCCTCAAGGGATGACTTAGCCAGAGTTCCAAATCTCGGTCCTCCAGCTTGACATTCTCACAGGGATTTATGTGCCCTTTAGTAAGAGAATAGCTCAAACCTCCAGCAAAACTCAGTGAGAACTCAGTTTTAGGAAGCCAGGCCTTGCCTGTACCTAAGCTCCTGGCAGAAGCACCCTGCTGCCCTGGGGACTTCCAGGCAGAGAGGATTAAGGAGCAGCAAATGCCAGTCCCAGCCAGTAGACACTGAGCCATCTCCTTGCTCCCTGGTTCCGTAAAAGACACTCGTAGTGGACAGACAGAAAGGTTCTCGCCCTTTCTACCCAGGACAGTCGGGCATGCTGGGGAAGGCTGCCCTCCCTTGAGGGATGCAGAGGCTCAGAGGAAGAGTCTGCATGAGCACTATCTCACCTTTCCCCTTAGACTCCATCCCCACCCCCAAATACACACACACACACACATCACACACATGCTGCCGCTGCCACCAAGACCTCCACCCACAACTTCCAACCCAATAAGTAGAAGTGGCTTTCCCTCAGGAAACGTGACTGTCTCCCACCCCTCCCTGGCCCTGTGATGATGGGGAGATCCTGAGCTGCCCCTGCCCACAGGAGCTCTCAGTGTGGTGAAGAGACAGTCCTAGAAGCCTGTGACAGTGACCTGCCCTCAAAGAGCATCTCAGTTCTGGGGTTCTGGGACCCCTCCAAAAGACCCAATAGTCCTCCCTACTCCATCCTGGCAAATGGGTGCCTGGGAAGTGGGGATGTTCCCAGGTGGCAGAGGGGGTATGTGGGGAGCACTAGAGGGGAGAGGGAGCAAAGAGAGGCTCCCTGACACCCTGATTATTTCTACTCCCCTAGGGACCCCAAGCCTGCCTCCCCCTGCCTAGCTGCCTTCCATCCTGGGTGCCAATGTTAGCTCAGCGACTGGAGATGGAAAGTGTGGCTGGAGGAAACCCGCAGGGTGACCGCTAGTAACCCAGCTACACGTGATGGTGGCCAGCTGCCAGTCGGCTCCCTCCTAGAGGCTTCCAGCTGGTAGCAGCTCTGAAGTCAGACAGGCAGTGGCTCCTGGGCTGTCCCAAGGGGACAGGAAGCCCAGGGCCTACACACCAAACTGGCTTCTAACACCCACCTAGATAACAGGCCAAGTGCAAGCAGGACTTCCTGAAGGCCCCAGGGTCTTAGGCCAGCTGGTGTGTCTAGACTAGAAAAAATAGAACATCAAAGCTTACTCACCCCCAGCTGAAGCAGATGGAACAACAGTTCCCAGAGCAGTTTCCATGCCATTATGTCATTTCACCTGCCTAACAACCCAGAGGAGGGTCCTGCCCACTCTGATCCTGGGCACGCCGCTCCGCCTCTCCGTGCCTCAGTGAGTCTCTGTAAAGTGGGGAGAATAAAAGTGCTTATAGCTCTGTGTCCTTTCTAGCTTTCTAGCTATGTGTTCTTGCAATGTATTTAACTTGATTGTGCTTCACTATTTCTCATTTGTCAAATGGGGTTACAAATAGAACCAACTTCATGGGATAGTTGGGAAAATTAAATAAGTTAATTCAGTTCATACGTTAAATAAGTTAAAACAATGGCTGACTACATAGAAAGTGCTCAGTAAATGCTAGCAACTATTATTATTTCTGTTATTATTAATCTTAGGATTGTTATGAGGATTAACAAAATAAGAGCAGCTGGCATTTGTTGCATATTAACCACGTTTCTGGCACTGGACTCAGTCCTTTATAGGAATTGCCTTGTGGATACTGTTGAGTTCATGTTGCGAGCAGGACCTAACACATAGAGAACACTCAGGAAATGGCAGCTACTCTTATAATTCACCCTCTTTCCTAGTCTACAGAGGAGGAAACTGCTCAGAGCTTTAATGACTTGCCCAGGGCTACTAAGCTAATTAGTAGGAGCACTTTGACTTGAATCCAGGTCTTCTGGAAAACAGATCTCCACCATCCGGCAACCCTCACCTCCTCCCCCTGCTCAATCCTCAACATTTGCTCTGTAGCTAAAACTGGCTTCTCTTCAAGAAATCTGCCAGAGGACACATCTGCTGCTCAGTGGGAAGGCACCTGGGCTGCTCTGCACACAGCTGCCATTAGCGCCTACACTGGGAAGAGCTGAGCTTGCCTCTTGATGGCATTTCCCCTTCAGGGGCCAGCAGCCAGGCTCCAACAGGCACAGGTACGTGCAAGAGAATGAGATGGGGTCATGGACATTCCCAGGAAGCAGACCTGACCCCAACTCCAGCTTTGCCCTTCTACCCAAATGTCCCTCTGCTGAGATTCTGTGATAGAACGTACCAGAAAAGAGCTCTGAGTCCTCCCTAAATTGAGCAAAACCAGTCCACAACCAGCAACAGCCAGCTGAGGGGTGACAGGTGTTTGCCTGCATGTTACATCTGAAAGGCAATGTTCCACTGAAGACACGACTTCTGGACTGTTGGCAAGTCACTTCCCTCTCGAGGCCACAGTTTCCTCATCTGTAGTATTAAAATACTAATCTAGTTGGATTGTTCTAAGGAGCAAACGAGAGAACGGGTGTCAGAGCACAGGGCCTGGCATCCAGGAACATAGGCAGGAGGGGAGTTAGCCCACAGTACGCACTCCACAAATGCTCACTGAACAGCTGAAATCTGCCAGCCCAGAGCACTGAGGTGCATACAGTAAAGGGAGCATGGACACCGTGAGGTGGAGAACACGCAGACGTGAGACCTCGACCTCTACTGAAGAATAAAAGCACGTGTGCGATGCAGGTGGCTCCTTTCCGACCTGGAGGAGGACACTTTCCAGAGACTTTACAAAACCCCACTTACCACAGAGGGTAGAGAAGCTGTGTGGCAGAAGGCACAAGATGACAGCCATAGGCAGATGTGAGCAGTGAGGTGACCAGGAAGCAATGGAGCTGTCTTTACCTTTGATACCCCAGTATTCATAGCATGAGCTGGTCCTTGTGGGAACAGGCACATGCTGAGAGGGAGCCAGGGCGGTGGTATACTGGGGCTGCCATGTTATCGGCTCACAAGAACTAATTGTTAAGTTTTCAGAACTTTTGCAAACTGGTTGTTACTGTACTAAGTGTATGCCACTTCATCTTTGCTGCAAGCCTATAAGGTAGGCATCATGCCCATTTTGAGGTGATAAAATGGAGCTTTCAAGAAGTGATTTTTTGGTGTTGCTTATTTCCCATTGGACAGTTACACGGACCTATCACCCAGGGCCCATTTGAAGCCTGGCCTGGGAGGGATGATTTGATGCTGAGACTGCAAGACATACAGACAAAGTAACTCAAATCCAACAGAATGCCAACTCTCAGTGAGCTGTCAGATGAGTAACTCTGACATTAAGATGCATGCGACTTTCTAATGCCTTGCCCGCTTACATACCACCAATGCAAGCTAGGACAGAAGCTTGGAAAAAAATTAAATGAATCTGCATTGTCATTCTGGAAATGAGATGACTTCATTTTCAGTGGTCACAGGAACATCACCAACTCTCATCCCCCTCTCATTTTTGCTCTCTTTGCCTTACCCAGCTACCTAACATTAAAATGTCTCTGCCTGTAGGGTCAGCCTCGCAAATCAGTTCCTACTTCTGACAGGAGCAGGAGGCACTTTCAGTGGCCTGTGTTCTCTCCCTCAATCCTATGAGCTTAGGAATTGGTCATACTCCTAGATCCAAGATCTGGTGTCCTAGCCTCCAAACCACTGGGCTCCCAAGATCCCACCAACCAGAGACCTGAGTGATTTAGGAATAATAATGCAGCTTTGAAGTTAGAGAGACTTAAATTCCAACACTACCACTTGACCTTGCACAGGGACAGTGTACTAGTCAGGATGGACTAGGCAACAGTGCTAAAAACTCAGCAACTTAAATTAAGAAAATTTATTTCTCATCATAATATATGTGCAACGTAGGTCAGTGGAAAGCAGTGTTCCACATAGCCACTCAAGGACTCAGGCTGAAGGACGCTCTATCTTGTAATGCCACCATCACAACACATGGTCTTCAGGAATACTAAGATGGCAAAAGAAGGCTAAAAGGTCAAGCTTGAGTTTTTCACCATCTTATCCTAGAAAAATGACACAATGGCACTTCTATTTATGGTCCATTGGTTAGAACTGGTCACATGGCCCTGACTACCTGCAAGGAACGAGAAAGCATACCCTTCCATATGCTCAGGAAGTGGAGAGACCTGGACATGGCTGAATAACTCTACTATAGCCAGTATCACAACATGTGGCACTACTGTGTGATTTTCCTCCTTCAAGGTTCCTACAGAGCCCACAGACCAAGCATTCATTAGGCTGGTGGAAGGCCTGTAGCTGGTATAACTACTCATCGTCGGACTCCATCCCTGCTCCACCCTCACCCTCAATGGCACCCACAATGAACTGGCTTATGTCCAGGGCCCTTCTTCCTGGTCGGTCTTGCCTTACTGTCCTGCCTTCTACCTCCAAGCTTGAGCCCTACCCTCAGAAAAAATCTGTAAGACGGGAGGTTTCATGTCTTGTCCAGCTCTTGACAGTTTTTAAGAGCAGCGTCTATCAATGTTTTTGGCAGTGAAGTCATCTTGGATCCTCAACTTCTTAGAAGCCAAGGGGCCAAAGAATCCACAGTCACAATAAATTTACTGCTGAAGATACAATCCCTCAGCTGTCCTAAGGAAGTGATCGAATACGCAGAAAAGGGTTATGTACAAAGACGCTTATTGAAGCATTGTTGATAAGAGCAAAACACTGGGAAAAACCTAAATGTCCAGCAAAGGAGAATATTTATAAATATAAATCATCCACTGATGGATGTACTGGTTCTGCCTGCCAAGTTCATCAGGGTAAAAAGAAAAGACAAACTCAGATTATTTATTGTGATAGAATTAACTGGGAGCTTCCCTGTCACTGTGGGTCACAGTGTGATTGCTCTCATTTTGTTTGCCCTGCAATTATACTTTCCCAAGTGGATTTTATTGGCTCATTTTAGGGCCATTCTATAGAAAGCATCTCTATTGGGCAGCCTATACGTGGTTGGATAGACTTTGCCAGTGCGTTGGTCCCCTATCCAATCAGCTGTGTTTAGGGGAGCAGCCAGCTCTCCTCCCAAGTGGAGAAGGTTGTTCTGGTCTCTAATGAATCCCCCTTCAGTCTGTCTAACTCGGTAGAATAATATGCAGTCTTTAAAAATTGTATTTACCAAAAGTTTTTAAAGAAATGGGGAAATATGCAGGAAATAAAATGTTAAATAAAATATTAAAAAGTTTGATCTATATTCTGACACATGCTACTACATGGATAAGTTTTAAAGACATTATGCTAAGGGAAATAAGTCAGTCACAAAAGGACAAATAATGTATGATTCCACTCATACAAGATACCTAGAATAGCCAAAATCATATAGACAGAAAGTGGAATGGTAGCTTCCCAGGGCTGGTGGGAGAGGGTAATGAAGAGTTATTATTTAATGGGTCCATAATTCCAGTTTTGCAAAATGAAAAAAGTTCTAGAGATGCATGGTGGGGATGGTTGCACAGTAATGTGAATTTACTGAATACCACTGAACTGAAAACTTAAAAATGGTTAAACGATAAATTTTGTTATGCATATTTTACTACAATTTAACAAACTGAATCTATAGTATCACGTCAAGAGTGTGTGTGTGTGTGTGTGTGTGTGTGTGTAGGCCTAGCACTCCGCCTTTGGTAATGAGGAAAAGATGCTACAGTTTCTTCCTAAAGTATCTTCCTTTAGCTAGTGCAAAGACTGGCAGACTATTATCCACCAGCCAAATCTAGCCTCCCATCTGTTTTCATAAATAAAGTTTTATCGGAACACAGTCATGCCCATCATCTACATATTATCTATGGCTGCCTCTTTGCTACAATGGCAGAGTTGAGTTGAGAGACAGTATTGTCCAGAAAGCCTAAAATATTTGCTATCTGGCCCTTTACAGAAAAAGTTTGCTGACTCCTGCATTGAGGGCACACATGGAGGCCAGAAGAATGATCAAAATTTTAATGTGGGTTCCAAGTCCTGTATTTCAAACCAACAGAGTCCACATGCCTGGAGATTCCAGAGTTGATGTCTCTTCTCGAGTCAGTTGTTTTCTAACTTCTCAACAGGCTCAGAGCCTTCATTCTAGACTCTTAGGATACCCCATGAGGCTACTCTGGAACCTACAGGTGAAGGAGACAAAAGGAAAAGGGGCTCTCATGGTGCATCTGATTCGTTCTCTTCCTGGAGTTGTGTTGCCTAAGATCTTCCTCAGTTACCCAAAGCTTGGAATGTACTAGAAAGAGAGGGAAAGGACATCACATCACATTTTCAAACACAGATATAGTTTAGAAATCTGGAAGAATGTGTACCAAAAAATTCACTGTGATATCTCTGGGTTGAGATTATGGACAACTTTTAAATTCTTCTCTATAAATTTCTGTATTTTATGGTTTTTTACAATGAGCATGCATTGCTTTTATAATCAGAAAAACTAAGTTATTTTCGTACTTTAAAAATTAGTAATGGAAACAAACAGGAGCACAGCAGGTTGAAACTGAAGGAGAACCACATGGGAGACATTTCAACAGGGTCAGAAATCTGGGCAACAATTAGCCAATCTCAGTTTGTTTTCTTGACCTAAGCTCTTCTCAGAAAGAGCTGAAATCTGGCGAGCCCAATATTTTCATGGCATGTTCAGCCACATGGCCCATAAATTTCATTTGTCCTGGCACTCTCAGCTCCTCTGAGAACTCCTGTGCCCTCTAGGCCTTTAAAAGCAGCCTCTAAGCTGCCACATACTTTTTTTCTCCATTTGGCCATAGGTCCTCTTTTTAAAGGCCACAGACATTGGTTCTGAAGAGCTGAAAAAGTCAGACAGACCTGAGTTGGACATGGGCTCTGCTACTTAGCTGAGCTTGGACCAATTACACTAATTTATAAAAGGGAGGTAAATCCTAGCTTAGGGAGGAGAAGAAATTCTCCTCTCCTCTGCCCATACACCTTCCTCCTCTCTCAACGCTAATCTGAATTGTAGACAGTGACTGGGTGGGTTCAAAGCTCCTGTAAACTGGTGGGTCTCCTCTCTCTCTCCTCCTTCCTGGGGGTAAGAGTAAACAAAGGAGCAGGGCCTTCTCTCGCATGGAAGGAGGCACAGCCATTGTGTACGCATTCCTTTGGTTTCCTGTGAAGTAGCTGGTAACAGAGTGGTGACATCCTAAGATTTGGGTTTAAATTTAGGGAGAGGAAAAAAGACTCCAAAGACCTCGCCTTGCCTGCACTAGTTTTTTGACTCAAGCCCAGATAGTTTCTTCATATTATAGAATCAAGACATGGTCTTACAAAATTTGAAAGAATGTCACCTTAATCTGCTACACCCCACCACTACTCCTTCCAATATCTACCTCACAGAGCTCTAGAGAGGACTCAATGAAACTAAATGGGATAAAGCAGCTCATACAAAGCTAGGTGCATAGTAGAAGCTTAGTATCAAGGAACTTTTTCCTTCTCCTCTTCCTCCTTCTCCTCCCCTCTCCTTCCTTGTCCTCTTCCTTCATTCTGATCTTAAAACCATTCCTCTAATCACCATAACATTTGTCCCATTGAATTACAAACACCAAATTTACTACCTTTTTAGTGCCTGGAAGGACTGAGCTTTTTTGTGTGGTGGGTTTGTTACCAAATTGAAGTGGTTATAGGTAATTTTGGTGCTTTCTTTCCTTTTAGCCTTTACGTTATACTTGTGTTTACTAACCTATTCTGATCTAGAGTTGGAATTTTCTGATTCTGTCTATTTATCACCTTGCTCAAAGCTTTGTAACCCTTTCCCTTTTTGTTTGAGGTAGGAGGACTCCTTTCCACATTTCTTATAAGGCAGGTCTAGCAGCAGTGAACTCTCGCAGCTTTTGTTTGTCTGGGAAACCCTTTACTTCTCCTTCATATCTGAAGAATAAATTTGCTGGGTAGAGTATTTTTGGCTGATAGCTTGCTTCCTTCAATATCTGGTGTATATGATTCCACTCTCTCCTAGCCTATAGAGTTTCTGCTGAGAAATCCACTGATAGCCCAATGCGGGTTCCTTTCTGAGTTATTATCTCCTCTCTGGCCACCCTTAATATTCTTTCTTTGTCATTGACTTTTCACAGTTTTAATGTAATATGCCTTGGAGAAAGTCTCTTCATGTTGAGATACTTAGGAGTTCTATTAGCTTCATGCCCTTGTATACCCAGTTCTTTCTCTGGGTTTGGGAAGTTCTCAGCTATTATTTCTTTGAATAAGCTCTCTGCTCCTTTCTCCCTCTCTTCTTCTACTGGGGTCCCTATTACCATTACGTTACTTTTCTGAACTGAGTCAGAGATTTCTCATAAAATTTCCTTACTTATCAAAAAATCATAGTTCTCTCTCCCCTTCCACCTGAATCTTTTCTAGATTTCTATCTTCAAGCTCACCAGTTCTTCTTTCCATATGGTCTGCTCTATTTTCAATGCTTTCTACTTTATTTTTCATCACCAGAATTTCTTCGTCTCCAGAATTTCTGGTTGGTGCTTTTTTTTTTTTTTTTTTAGAGTTTCAATCTCTTTGGTGAAGTACTCCTTCTGTTCATTAATTTCATTCCTGAGCTCATTGAACTGTCTTTCTGAGTTTTCTTGTAACTCAAGTTTCTTCACGACAGCTCTTTTGAATTGTGTCAGTTAGATTGTAATCTTGTGTGACTTCAAGTTTGGTTTCTGGAGAGTTGTCATTTTCTTTCTGTTCTGCTGTGTTACTGAGTTCTTCATGGTGCTTGATAAGTTGATCCTCTGCCAGTGCATTTGTGGTAGTAAACACCTTTCTTATTTGGGTAAGGCTTTGGATGCTGTCCCCACTGCTGGAAAGACTGGTGCCACTGCCAGGGGAAGAGGAGGAGGCTGGGTCACTGGCTCTGTGTCCTGAAGTCTCAGGATGTGTGCACCACCTGCCACCACTTGACGGGAAAGGAACAGGGGCTAAGCCACAAGCACCATGTCTGCTCCTGCAGGCTCTGGTTGCCGGCACATGCGCTGGTGTGAGGATCTGTGTTTTGGATCACCACCACCAGGTGGGGGAGGGGGCTGCTCCCCTAGTTCTGCTGCCTCCTGGAGGTCCAGCCCACCCACCTTCAGATGTATAGAAGCATGGATCTCTCAGGCATTCTGGCGTGCTGTGCAGGGAGCCCACTGATGGTCAGTGGACGTCTTATGGATTGTAACTTAGAGAGACAAAGGGAAGAACTCACTCTGCCATGATGCTCACATATTCTTCTTGATTATTCTACAATCCTTTAAAAATGTAAAAAAAAAACAAAAAACATTCTTTGTTTGTGTGCTTTATGAAGACAGGCCTTGGCAG
This sequence comes from Equus caballus, assembly GCF_041296265.1. Taxonomy (NCBI): domain Eukaryota; kingdom Metazoa; phylum Chordata; class Mammalia; order Perissodactyla; family Equidae; genus Equus; species Equus caballus. The sequence goes on from NC_091708.1 coordinate 19,470,332, forward strand.
ATTTGACCAGTGCGCTGTACTTTGCCACCCACTGGCCCAGAGGATATGGGTTCTTTCCTGATAGAAAGACCTTCCCTGAACACCTTATTTATGAGTGCACCTACCCCTTACCCCTCCTGATCTCCCTTCTTGCTTGATTTTTCCTCTGTAGTATTTATCACTTGCTAAAATGTTTTATATAATTTACATATTTATTTAGTTTATTTTCTGGATGCTTCAGTAGAATGTAAGTTCCATGCATGCAAGATTTTTCATCTGGTTTGTTCACTGCAGTATTCCAGCATGAGTGCCATAGTGAATTCTCAATGCATTGTTATTAAATAAATTAAAATAACACAATGGTATCCTTGTGTTTAGCACTTTACAAATGACAAAAGTCTTTGACACACATTTTAACATCTATTTTTGTTTAATTTTCACAATCACCCTTTCAGGTAGGTAAAGCAGGTACTATTATCCTTATTTTTAAAATAAAGGAGAGAGGTTAAGTAATGAAGACAGCATTGGAATAGAAGGAAAATCAGGGACTTTGGGTCATATAGATCTGGCTTTGAATTCTGGCTCTAACACTGTGATCTTGCGTAATCTCTTTGCAATCAGTTCCTTACCAGTGAAATGGAGATAATAATTCTTGCTTTACAAGGCTATGTGAAGATTAAATGAAATAATATATTTGGGGAAATAGTAGTAGAATTTAGTACAGAAGTCAAATTGACAGCCCTTGAGCAGGAGTGTAGGGAAGGGCTTTGAGCCCAATACTTACATCTTTATGTTCAGTTCCACAGGAAAGTAACGAAGAACATCCGTCTGCAAATTCTAGCCCCATCTGTAAGAAGAAAAAACACAAACACATCTCCACTGTCCACAAACACCATTTACACCACCTTCACCACTGCCCTTAGGCTGAGTTTTGTTTGACTGGTTAGTTTGGTTTTATCTACAAGTATGTTAAATGACGGTTCCTTTAGGCAGGGGTTCAGCTTGGTTACAATATAAACTGCTTCTTGCCAGTTGACTTAATCTAGCTTGATGCATTTATTGAACCCGTCTGGCCCCTATAGACATTTGGATTTCTATACCCTGGCTTAGTGTTAAGACTTTTTGGCAGCAGCCAGACCTAGATATGAATCTTGACACCACCACTTATTTAATCTCTCTGAGGTTAAGTTTCTTCATTTCTATGAAACTAGGGTATCTTTGCCCCCCTAATGCCATGTACTCTAAAGTAGAACACTTAAGACCCTAGTTTGCAAGACTTCCAGGCCAGTCCCTTTTCTGATTTTCCAAAGGGACCCAAGCCTTCAGATGTGTGAAGGAAATGAAGATCTAGTTCTGTTTTCTCTCAAGGTTGTAGTCTAGAATAGAAACCTCAGCATTCCAAAGAGATGCCTCCAATCCTTGCCGCTGCCACACCCGGTGCCAGAATAACTACCCTTGGAGCTTATGGAAGTTAGTTCCTAAATATGACTCCCCCCAACACAGTGACCTACCACTGTGGATATTCACTCTCTTCCCTTAAATCTGGACAGGGCTGAAACGAAATTTAGACCAATATATGTGGCCAAAGTGATGCTGTGTGTCTTCCAAGGCTAAGTTATAAGAAGTGATGCAGCTTCCATCTGGGTCCCTTGGAAAATGCATTGGGAGAAGCCAGCCTTCCTGTCAGAATTCTAACAACTCTGTGACAACCATACTGTAAGGAAGTCCAAGCTACCCATGTGAATACACCCTGTGGAAGAAAATCAAGCCCCAGTAGACAACTCTAGATTTTCTCCTATTCAATAGTCAAGACCAACTTGCCAGACAGAGAATGAAGAAAACATTTGGACATCCAACTCACTCAAGCCTTCAGATGACACTGGCTCCAACCACCATCTGGCTGCATGACAGACCATAAGTGAGAAATTTCCTACTGAGCCCAGAACAATGAGAGGTCATAAAAAGGCTGTTATTTTAAGCTATTCTGTTTTGAGGAGGTTTGATATGCAGCAATAAATAATGAGTAGAGGACTGTACATACTATTGTTGCCTGCACATATGAAGCCACATGGCTGGGGCCAAGCTTCTGCTCCCAGCTGCTTCCAGCATAGCAGGTAGAAATTCCTGCCCAGAAGGCACTGCTCCTCAATAGGCAAGAGAGGATGACTCTTCTCTTTGCATTGTAGTTGGACAAGGTTACCTCATGACAAAATTGCCTTGGGCTTCCAACATTATAAATCCTTCAAACTATTCCTCCTGCTACTCGCCCAGGACATAGCCTGTCACCAGGATGGCTGGGTTAGATCAGGTTCTGGGATCCACTGCCAAACTGAGTGTATCAAGCAGAGTCACAGCAGAAAATTTCAAATTAGAAGATACTTTCAAATTAGAATTACAAATTAGAAGGTACTTTCAAATTAGAAGAATTGGGGGTCTTAATAAAGAACTGTTTACAGTGTAGAGGTGTAGAGGACCCACTAAGAATAATGGTGTAACCCCAGACTAATAACCCCAGTGGAATGTTACTAGCTCTATGCTCATAAGGATGAGAGGAAGGAGCAGTTAATGCAACCTGAATCAAGTCATGCAGAGAAGGCCACTTTGAGAGGAACTGTGTCCTTCAGTCTAGAGATGTAGCCAGCCCTGGTAACACTTCAGGGAATGAGCCAAAGGAATAAAGATCAAGACCTCCTTTCCATTCCCTTCTTTTGCTTTCCTGCTAGAGCTTTTCATTGGCCAAAATCAAGCAGAAGCTAGAATACAAGGAAGTCCATCAATGTATTTTATTAGTCTATACAGGTCAGCGTCTTGCGGCTGAGATCAGGATGGACAAGAGCAAATGGAAGATACCTGGCACACAGATCTGGAACCGTCATTACCTACCACTCTCAGCCCAACAGTCCATCTCTTTCTCTCCTAATGGAGATTTTATCTTGGGAGGCTCAATGTCACCCCTTGCTAATCACATGCCACCCAACAGCTTTCAATAATTTTGGCTCTTAGATAAGAAAGGTTCTGAATCCTTTCCCTCCCAAAAGCCTCCTGGGTTCCTTATACAACTTTGTCCAGCCTCTTCTCCAGAAATTTTAAAGCTTCAATCATTTCTTGCTCCCTGATGTCCTCTCCAAAAAACTTTAAGCCCAGAACATTTCTGGAAGGCTCTCCAAGAAACTAATTATTGTGATTATAGGGGGTTTGGGGTAGACAGGAACTTCTAATTGTCACTTCTGTTCTGTTTGAAAAAAATTTTTGCCATGACCATGTGTTACTTTTTACAACTAACGTAAAATGAGAATAATAATAGCTGTCTCATAGAGGAGAATTAAATGAGATCATGGATTATTCACTGCTGGACACAGCAAGTGCACAGTTAATGACATTGTTCTTCTACTCCTCCTCATCTTTAAGTGACTTGTCCAAAATCGCAGTAAGGGCTCAGATTTGACTTCAAGGTTCTGGATTCACGTATAATACACTTTGCACTACATCGCACTTCCTTTAACCATGTGAAAAAATCATTTCTTCCAACAAATATAGGAAGAAATGTGATACTCAAGGCCCACGACTGACCTTTGTGTGCCTGCAGACAGTAGGTTCTCCAAACCAAACACAAAATAAACTTATTTAAATTATATTCCTTCTACAATTAAAAAAATTACAGAAACCTTTGTTGTGGCACTCCAAAGCTGTAGGCTTGTCACTTCATCCCTCTGAGTCTCAAGTCCCTTCTTATCTCACAGGACTATGGTGGGGTCCACAGACAGGATGTTCAGGAAGGCACGTTGACTTATTATGATTACAGACCCTGCAACCTCTTAGTTAAGATCTTTTAGAGTGGGAATTTATCCTGCGTTAAGAAGGTAAGGCTGGAAATTATATTTTTAGCTTTAAAAATAAGACAGATAAGTCAGGGCATAATTCTTTACAAATAATTTTCACTTTGTGGAAAGACAGGCTTTCCTGACTGCTTTTCAAAATTATTTTGATTTATCCATAATTTTCAGGAACACACATTTAGCTTAAAATGAGGTGTCATAGTTCTAGAACAGAGACCTGGGAGATGGGCTGAGCTCTAGGAACTTCAAGAATAGGAACAAGGGAAAGTAGCCCATTACCGGAATTCCTGTGGCCCTGAAGAAGGGCAGTGCAAGGAGGCGAGACCAGGATGGCTAAAGAGAAATGCCAGGGTCAAGGAAGGGCCGCCTCCTCTAAAAGTGGTATAAGAGTGACACCTGGTTCACCAAACCTGATATTCCAAGCCACAATTGCCTTCTTAACCTCTTTTCTGAAAAACTCCCTCTCTTCTGCAAGTTCTTCCCAATGGAATGCCTTTAAACTAAAAGGGAAAGACAAGGAACATCAAGAATTTAGTTTCTAGAAATTTCCTTTGCCCATTACTTTACTGGTAACCATTTATTCTTCATAAATCCACTTCACTGGCCATAGATGCTTTCCTGATTAATGCATTGCAAAACTGCTGGAGTTTGTTCAGAGTCCCACCACCCTTACAGAAGCTCTTCTGCTCTCAGATCCTCAAATGTTGCAGAGTAGGAAGACAGGGAGATATTGAAGGAACATTGCATTACTTCTCTCAAAGGCAGGGAGCCCTTTGTAGTATGACAGCCCCTCTCTTCACATTTCGTTAAGGGGCTGAGTCATTGGATAAGAACCACCTGATGCTACACATACAAATACCCCTCCCCAGCAACCCCATGACAGGCTTCAGATCAGGGCTCAGCTCTTCCTTCTTTCTCTCTGCCATGTGTGTATATATACACACATATATACATATAAATTTTTTTTGAGTCCCTGTGCTTCAATCTACCAGGGAAGACAGACACTTAAGTAACTGGAATACAAAATTGTAATTGTTATAAATGGGAAATACAGGGAATGACAGAAGCTCACAGGAGGACCACAACTCTAAAGGGGTAGAAAAAGCCTCCTAGGGATAAGTATGCTTTAAGCTGAATCTTGAAGAATAAGTGGAAGTTATTTAGGCAAGTGTGTGGGTGTATGTGTGTGTGGCTATGTGTTGAGGGTGGGGAAGCAAAAAAAGTGTTCGAAGAAAAGAAAGTGCCATGTGTGAGGACAAAGTCAAGAAAGTACAGAGATTTTAAGAAATTGGAAGGGTTGAGTATGATGAATATACCACGTGAGGCAAAGATGAACAAGGTCAGAGATGAACTGGACAAGTAAGCAAAGACTAGTCTCTATCTCTCTTCCTATCTGGATGTTTTCATATATTTGTTTATTCAATAAATACTTATTAAGTTCCTCACATTTGCCTATTAATGGGAGACCATGAAAGGCCTTGTAAACTAGGTTAAGAAATTTTGTCTTTATCCTAAAGGCAGTGGGGTAACACTGAAGTATTTTATCGTCCTGGGAAATCTGATATCAATCACCAAGACGCCTTTAGGTTTTACCTGAGGCAAGCCCAGGAAATTATCACTCAGATAGGATAGAGGAGCCTTAGGGGAGTGTGGAGAACACCACTCCTCTGGGATTCTCACTACACTATGATGAAGGAAACATCTAGTGAAAATGTAGGTTAGAGGCAACTATGCTCCCTGCTTTCCTTGATCAGAGACTTCCTGGAGACTTGGGGTCCCAGGACAGGAATCCCTTAGAACATATCCTAGGGTTGAGGTTCCCAGAGGTACCCAGATTAGCTTCGTTATCAGGTGCATAAAACTCTTAGGATTGCTATGTCTTCTTGATGAAATGACTCATTATTATTAAATGAGCCTCTTTATCTTTGGTAATATTCTTTGCTCCAAAATCTACTTTACTTAATACTAATTTGGCCACTCCAGCTTTCTTTTAATAGTGTTAAAATGGCATATCTTTTTCCATGCTTTTACTTTTAATATATTTGTGTCTTCATATTTAAAGTGGGTTTTCTTGGGGCCAGCCCTGTGGCCAAGTGATTAAGTTCATGCGCTCCACTGTGGTGGCCCAGGGTTTCGCCAATTCAGATCCTGGGTGCAAACATGGCACAGCTCATCAGGCCATGCTGAGGCGGCATCCCACATGCTACAACTAGAAGGACCCACAACTAAAAATACACAACTCTGTACCAGGGGGCTTTGGGGAGAAAAAAGAAAAATAAAATATGTCTTAAAAAAAAGTGGGTTTTCTTGAACCGTTTGTGATGGCCTAGTGGTTAAAGATTGGTGTGCTCTGCTTCTGCAGCCCAGGTTCAGCTCCTGGGCATGAAACCACACCACTCATCTGTCAGTAGCTATGCTGTGGTAGCAGCTCACATAGAAGAACTGGAAGGACTTACAACTAGAATATATAACTATGTACTGGGACTTTGGGGAGGAAAAAAAAAAGAGAGAGAGGAAGATTGGCAATAGATGTTAGGTCAGAGTGAATCTTTCTCAGCAAAAAGAAAAAGCAACAACAACAATAAAAAACCCTGTTAAAAAGAATGGTAAAGTGGGTTTCTTTGAGACAGAATAAAGTTGGGATTTGCATTTTTAATCAAATCTGACAATCTCAGTCTTTTAATTCAGTGTTTGGACTATTTAAATTTAATATGACTGTTGATATGATTGGGTTTAAATCTACCATCTTGCTCTATTTATTTTCAATTTTTATCTTTGGTTCTTTGTTTACTTTTTCCTCTTTTTCTGCTTTCATTTGAACTCATTGATTTTTCTAATGATTCTCTGTATGTCTTTTGTTGGCTCATTACTACAAATTTGCTGTGTTATATTACCGGTTATCTTAGGGTCTATAGTTTACATCTTGAATTTATCATAGTTTACCTGCAAGTGATATCATATCATTTCATCTATAAGAACCTTCAAACAATATATTTCCATTTCTCCCCTCCTGAAGGAGAGTTTGTTGGCATCAAATTAAGTGAGGAAAAATCTAATAGAATTGCAAAAAGAAATAGATTAATCCACTATCATAGTTGGAGACGTTAACACTCCTCCATCAGAAATGGACAGATCCAGCAGGCAGAAAATCAGTAAGGACATAGTTGAACTCAACAATATCATCAATGGACTGGATATAATTGACATTGATAGACTACTCCATCCAACAACAGCAGAATACTTATTCGTCCTCAAGCTCACATGAAACATTCATCAAGACAAAACACATGCTAGGCCATAAAACATACCTTAACAAATTTAAAAGAACAGAAATCATGCAATATCTGCTTCCTTATCACAATAGAATTAAACTAGAAATTAATAATAAAGGTAAATAGAAAATCCCCAAGTATGTGGAGATTAAACAATACACTTCTAAATAATACATGGATCAAACAAGAAATCTCAAGAGAAATTTAAAAGCTTTTTGAACTAAATGAAAATGAAAACACAACTTATCAAAAGTTGTGGGATGCAGTGAAAGCAGTGCTTACAGAGAAATTTATAGTATTGAATGCACATATTAGGAATTATCTAAAATCAATAATCTAAGTTTCTACCTTAGGAAACTAGAAAAAGAAGAGCAAATTAAATCCAAAGTAAGCAGAAGAAAAGAAATAATAAGAATTAGAGCAGAAGTCAATGAAACAAAACAATATCAATGCAGAAAAATCAATGAAACAAAAAGCTGATTCTTTGAAAGGATCAAGAAAATCAGCAAGCCTCTAGCCAGGCTACCCAGAAAAAGAAAAAGAGTACACAAGTTACTAATGTCAGAAATGAAAGAGGTGACATTACTAACAAACCTATGGACGTTAAAAGGATAATAAAGGAATACTATGAACAAGTCTATGCCCACAAATTTGATAATCTAGATGAAATGGACAATTCCTTGAGAGACATAATTTGCCAAAACTCATAAAAGAAGAAAGAGACAATCTGAATAGGCCTATATCCATTAAAGAAATTGAATCAGTAACTAATAAACCTTCCAAAACAAAAAGCACAAATCCCATATGGGTTCAGTGGTGAATTCTACCAAATATTTAAGGAAGAAATGACACCAATACTCTACAATCTCTTTCAGAGGATAGAAACAGAGGGACTACTTCCTATCTCATTTTAGGAGGCCAGCATTACTCTAATACCAAAACCAGACAAAGATATTAAAAGAAAAGAAAACTACAGACTAATATTTCTCGTGAACATAGATGTAAAAATCCTCAACAAAATATTAGCAAATAGAATCCAACAATGTATAAAAAGAATTAGACACCATGACCAAGTGAGATTTATCCCAGGTATGCAAGGCTGGTTCAACATTTGAAAATCAATTGATGTAAGCCATCACATCAACAGACTGAAAAAGAAAAGTCCCATGATCTTATCAATAGATGAAGAAAAAGTATTGACAAAATCCAACATCCATTCACGATAAGAATTCTCAGTAAACTAGGAATAGAGGGAACTTCCTCAACTTGATAAAAAATATCTACAAAAAAACCATAGCTAACACCATATTTAATGATAAGAAACTCAAAGCTTTCCCACTAAGATCAGGTACAAGGCAAGGATGTCACCTCTTACTACTCCTTTTCAACACATACTGGAAGTTCTGGCTAATGCAATAAGACAAGAAAAGGAAACAGAATGTATACTGATTGAGAAGGAAGAAATAAAGCTGTCCTTATTTGGAGAGACAAGATTGTCTATGTAGAAAATCTGAAAGGATCAACAACAAAAAAAAAATCCTGGAACTAATAAGTGATTATAGCAAAGTTACAAGATACAAAGTTAACATACATAAATCAATCATGTTCTTATATACCAGCAATGAAGAAGTGAAATTTGAAATTAAAAACACAATATCATTTACATTGACACCCCAAAAACTGAAATACTTAGGTATCTAAGAAAATATGCACAAGATCTATACGAGGAAGACTGAAAACTCTGATTAACAGAATCAAAGAAGAACTAAGTAAGCGGAGAAAGATTCCATGTTTGTGGATAGAAAAACTCAATATTGTCAAGAAGTCAGTTCTTCACTACTTGATATATAGATTCAATGCAATTCCAATCAAAATTCCAGTAAGTAATTTTCTGGATATTGACAAACTAAATCTAACATTTGTATGGAAATGCAAAAGACCCAGATGGCCAACACAATAGTGAAGAACAAAATTGGAGAACTGGCAGTACCCAACCTCAAGACTTACTATAAAGCTACAGTAATCAAGACAGTATGGTATTAGCGAAAAAAAAAAAAATGAACAAAAAGATCAAAGGAACGGAATAGAGAGCCCAAAAATAGAACCCCATAAATATAGTCAACTGATCTTTGACAAAGGAGCAGAGGCAATATAATGAGAAAGACAGGCTTTTCACAAATGGTGCTGGAATAACTAGACATCCAAGTGCAAAAAAAAAATCTAGACACAGACCTTACACCCTTCACAAAAACTAACTCAAAGTGGATCACAGATCTAAATGCAAAACAATACAAAACTATAAAACTCCTAGAAGATAATATAGGAGAAAACCTAGATGACCTTGGATATGTTTAGGTACAACACCAAAAGCAAGATCCATGAAAGAAATAATTGATAACTTTGACTTCATTAAAATAAAAACTTCTGCTCCGAGAAAGATAATGTCAAGATGATGAGAAGACAAGGTCAGAATGGGAGAAAATATTTGTGTAAGACACATCCAATAAAGGACTGTTATACAAAATATACAAAGAACTCTTAAAGCTCAACAATAAGAAAACAAACAACCTGATTAAAAATGAGTCAAAGACCTTAACAGATACCTCATGAAAGAAGATATACAGATGGTAAATAAGCATATGAAAAGATGCTTCATATCATATGTCTTTACGGAAATGCAAATTACAACAATGCAATACCACTACACATCTATTATAACGGCCAAAGTCTGGAACACTGACAACACCAAATGCTGATGAAGATGTGGAGCAACAGGAACCTTCATTTCTTGCCAGTGGGAATGCAAAATGACATAGGGCATATCCACTTTGGAAGACAATTTGGCATTTCCTCAAAAAATTAAACCTACTCTTAGCATATGATCCATCAATCATAATCCTTGATTATGTACCCAAAGGAGTTGAAAACTTATGTCCACATAAAAACCTACACATGGATGTTTATGGCAGGTATATTCATAACTGCCAAAACTTGGAAGCATCCGAGATGTTCTTCAGTAGGTGAATGGACAAATTGTAGTACATCCAGACAACAGAATATTACTCAGTGATAAAAAGAAATGAGTTGTCAAGCCATGAAAAGACATGGAAGAACCTTAAACGCATATTACTAAGTGAAAGAAGACAATCTGAAAAGTCTATGCAGTGTATGTTTCCAAGTATATGACATTCAGGAGAAGGCAAAAATATGGAGGCAGTAAAAAGATTGGTGGTTGCCAAGGGTTGGAGGTGGTGGTGGAAGGAATGAACAGGTGAAGCACAGAGAATTTTTAGGGCAGTGAAAATACCTTTTATGATACCATAATGATGGACACATGTGATTACACATTTGTCCAAACCAACAGAATATACACTAAGAGTGAACCATAATGTAATCTATGCAACTTTGGGTGATTATGATATTTCAATGTAGGTTCATCAGTTGTAACAAATGTACCACTCTGGTGGGGGACGTTAATAATGAGGGAGGCTGGGAATGTGTAGAGTCAAGTAGTATATTGGAAGTCTCTGTACTTTCCCCTCAATTTTATTGTGAACCTAAAACTGTTCTAAAAAAGTAAAGCCTTGGGGTCAGCCCTATGGCCAAGTGGTTAAAAGTTCTACACGCTCTGATTGGGCAGCCCAGGTTCACCAGTTCAATTCCTGGGTGTGGACCTACTCCACTCATCAGCCATGCTGTGAGGCATCCCACATACAAAGCAGAGGAAGACTGGCACAGATGTTAGCTCAGGGATAATCCACCTCCAGCAAAAAAAAAAGAGGAAGACTGGCAATGGATGTTAGCTCAGGGTGAATCTTCCTCACCAAAAAAAAAAAGCAAAGCATTAAAAAAAATAAAATAAAGCCCCTTAGCTCATTGACACTTTTTTGTTGTTGTTGTTGTTGTTTTGCAGGCTCTTTTCTCTGAGTATTTCATTTTGAATACTTTCTTTTGCTATGTCTTCAAGTTCGCTAATTAATTCTTCTGTAGTGTCTAATCTGTTGCTAATTCCATCCAGTGTGTTTTTCATCACAATTATTATAGTTTTCATCTCTTTTTATATCTTTAGTATCTCTATTTAATAGGATGAAATTTTACTCCAGCTTCTTTAAGATATGGAATACAGTTATAACTGTTTCAATATCTTTGTCTACTAATTCTACCATCTATGTCATTTCTGGGTTGGGTTTTATTGCTTGAGTTTTCTCTTCATTATGGGTAATATTTTCCTGCTTCTTTGCATGTTTAATATATTTTGATTGGATGCCAGACATTGTGAATTTTACATTGTTGTACAACGGATATTTTTGTAGTCCTATAAATATTTTTGAGCTTTGTTCTGGGGTGTCGTTAAATTACTTGGAAACAGTTTGATTCTTTTGGGTTTTGCTTCTAATTTTTGTTGAGCTGGACCAACGCAATGTTTATCCTAGGGCTAGTTTTTCTTCATTACTGAGGTAAAACCATTCTGAGTATTATAAATTACGGTGTTTTCTACTCTGATTGATGGGAACAAAAACTAGTAGAATTGGGCAGTCTCAGTCAAAATCTTGGCTCTACCACTGACTAACTGTACAATTTTAAACAAGTCACTCAACGTATTTGGGTCTCAGTTTCTTAGTCTATAATGTCAGGGATCAAAATAAGTAACAGACGAAACGTCTTATCAAGGGCTATTAGTAAAGTCTAGTTATTTTTCCCCTTTGTTAGCTTCCTTCCTTTCCAATAATGAAACTGTTAAAACCAGTTGTGAAGAAGGTCTCTACTTTTGGGGGACATACCTTAAATATTTCTTCTGCACCCTTAACCTAGTCCTCTAGCATTATGTCCTACTATTCCTTTCATTTATTCATGCACAATAAGTATTTATATTCTTCAGACTGGGTTGATAGCTTAGGGGACTCAGAGAATAATGAAAAATGGTTCTACTCTCAGAAAGCTTACTGTTCAGAAAGCACATCCAGTACTCTGGTCTTTCTGAAGTCCCTTCTTCCTGTCAAGTTCTCAAGCAGATGAGATTAGGTGCTTGAAGCATTTTGAGAAGAGGACAGTACTAGAAGATGGGCTAGAGCTTGGAGCTGCCTGAGTAATTAACTTCATAGGATCAACCGAGTGGACAATGGATGGTGTCCAATGATGGGGGCAGAAAACATCACCCATGTGTGTGTACATGGAACGGCAAGGCCACAGGTAACAGACGGGGGAGCAGGTAGCCTAATGGGGTGGTCACATAACCAGAACAGCAAAAACCAAAGCTACAGGGCCATGGCTTCAGGAGTATTATGGGAGCCCAGGAAATATCATGGAAGTTTTTACGTCTGAAAAGGGTAAGGCCAAGCTACCTGCCTCTTGTTCAGACTGGGCTGCACAGTCTGAGCCTTCAAATACAGTGGTGAATAAATGAACAGTCAGGAGCTGAGGATGAAACAGAAGCTCACACACTAGGTCTCTATTCATGCTTCTCCTGGAATGCCTGTCCATATCCTCCCCTTATTTATAACTCAGCCCTTATCTCTCTCTAACATAAAGCCAACAGGGCATGATTTACCTCTCCTCTGAACCTTTAATCCTCTTTCCCTGTACCTCTTATAGAACACATCACATTTTACTTTTCATTTTTGGACATGGCTTTGCCTCAGTCCATATTATAAACATCTTAGGGACAGTAACTACTTTTTTATGAGTTCTAATCCCATTTCTGCATAGAGCTGCATAAAGCTAAACAATTTATTTAGCCTCTCTGACACTGGTTCCTCATCTGTAAAATAAGCATAACAAAACTTACCCCACCTGTACCTCCTGGGGTTGTTAAGTGCCATCAAAGGCAAGCTTATTAATGTACTTCATAAATGGTGCCATGTTAGGCAAATTTGACTACAGATGGGGACATTGAGGCACTAAAGATATTTAAGAAACTTCCTTAGTAGGTCTCTGAGCAAATAATGGCAGAATTAAAGTGAGGTTGCCCATTCCACTCTCATCTCCACTCCTCTTTAAGATCAAAGTTAAGAGTTTGGGCTCTGGAGCCAGACTGCTTGGGTTCTATGCCAGCCCTACTCCTCATAAGCTTTGGGCAAGTTATTGAACATTTCCACAGGCACTATTTCTTATGCACTTTTATATCTCCCAGATGCATAACTGGCATCTACTATCAAAGGACCAGAGCAGTACCTAAGGAAGCAGAGGATCAAGTATCAGTTGCTATCCTAATTGAAGTGTCTTGGGCATGTCATATAGCCTTTCTAGGGGACTAACTCTTGATTTATACCTCAAGGCCTTGGATTAGATGAGCCATTTTTAAATTCTCTTATATAACACCTTAAAGTCCATCTAATAAATCACTCATAAAGGTTTTATACTTTGTACTAGAGACTATTATTTTGGTTAAAGATAAAAATTTAGTGAGTGTAAGTATATTTGAAGAGTAAAAATCTTGCTAGGCCTCTTCTCTTCCTGGCTTCGTAATCTTGGCAAAGCATTTAAGCTCCCTGAGGCTCAATTTCCTCCTTAGTAGCTATATTATAGAATTGTTGCAAAGACTAAATATTTAAAACACCCAACACAGTAAAGGACAATGGTAGCCAGAAACACCAACCAATAATTACAACTTAGCTTTAAAAATTAATTTTTTTAAATGGATTTTAAAAGCTTGAAACCAGTCTTCATGGGCCCAATATGTTGAAATACTAGTTTATTTACATTTATATCATCAGCCACTAAGAATTTACTACCCAATGGGAATCCACTCCTCTCTATCTTTGTTTGTGTCACTCTTTCTTCTGGAATAACCTCCCCTTCTCCACCTGATGAACTCCTAGGCATCCTTTAATGCCCAGATCAAAGTCGCTTCCTCCACTGTCTTCCCCTCCTTCTCTGGGCAAATAGAAGCTTCCCAGTGCCACACACTTCTATGACAAGAGTCATCATGTGTCATTTTAAACACCACATATCTTTATGTGTGTGTCTCCTCTACTAGACCACGAATGTCTTTCAAGGACAAGGATGAGCACAAGGCCTCGTATGTGGTATGTGCTCAATATATTTTTATTGTTTGAATGAATGAATGACAACAAAAAAATAATTCTGCTGCTTTTACCTGCTACTTAGTAAATTCATTCATTATTTATAACAAGAAGAAAGGCTGGGTGCAAGTTAAAATAAACTGATCAGAGTTTTTTAGAAATTCAATCTCAGATAGAAATAGGAAAGATTTTAGTGATGGTTACTGCCTCGTGACCAGAAAAAATCCTGAAATAGAAGAGTTCCAGCTCTATATGCTGTTTTATTGAAAACATCAGAAAGGCTTCCAAACTCTTGGGAATCACGTGGCTCATCTCTTCAAGTCAAGGCAAACAAGAACAAGAACAAACCAAGGATTAGTAGACTATAAGTGCCACCCAAGCAGGCTTAAGGTTTCAAACGAGTTTGATGGAAAACCATGATTTGGCCTATTTTTTAAGAAAATTATAACTCTGTTGCTCAATTACCACTGTTTGAAAACTTAAGCTGAATCATACGCATTTATATTCTGGGATCTATTTTCCCAAAAGGCAAGGAGTTCAAAAGTTTGAACAGAGCAGGTTTATAGCCCTCGCTAATTACCATGGGGATCTTGGGTAAGTTATTTTATCTTTCTGGGTATTAATTTTGTTCATTGCAAAATGAGAGCATTGGAATGGCTTATTTTCAAAGTCCCTTATGACTCTCAGCAAAGTCACAGAAAAGGAGAAGCACTGGGTGTCATTTGGAATAAGCAGAACTGGGATCTGCCAACACAATATGTTTTGAGAGTTAAGAAGGAAGAGCCTCCATCCAAAAATATCTCTATCCCAGTAGGACCAAAGCCCATAAGTTAAGGGGTAGGGAAGCAGTGGAAGACACAGAGGCTTTGGAAGCAGCAGACTTGGGCTCCAATCTCAACTCTGACACCAGCTTTCTGTCACTTAATCTCTCTGAGCCTCCATCTTCTCATCTGTGAAATGGTAATGTTCAGTCCACATTCTATTTTCCAGGCTAGGTCAATGATGGTCAAAGTGCACAGAGCTCCGAGAGTGGGAGGCCTCCCCAGCCTGCAGGTTAGTAATTAGGCAGCAAATAATGAGTTCAGACTACCAGTCTCTACTCCAACAAGAAGCAGGATGAGAGCAGACTGACTACCTTCTGAATTTCTCTGGGAGAATGGACTTACTCTGGCCTCTCCAAAAGCCCAGCCCCACAGGGAAAATGAACGCTTCCCAGGTCCAGCCAACATCATAATTAGAGTTAATCATCTCCAGGTAATACAGAGTTGACTATAATTTTGTTTTAACTGTGGTTGTAGATTTTTCCCTACCTGCCATTCCATCACTCCCCGCCTGCCAATACCTCCACTGAATTGAGAGTTGACTATAATAATATGTTAAAAGGCGATTTTATGGGTTATGTCCCTTTTGTTCAATGGATGTCACAGAAATCTCCTTTAATGATCAACACTTAATTGTAATGGTTGTCATAGCTGGAAAAAGAACTTCACGTGGAAGGTCCAGATGGTACCATATAGAAGAAGCCTCTCATTGACTGCACTTATTAAATCATAATGCACAGTTTTTGATCCTAGCCACCATTTATACAGAGGTTTTGTTGAAGTTTGGCTAATAAATTTCCATCATTCTTGATGCCAAAAAATTATTCCTGCAAACAAATTAGAAGGCACTGCATATTTATACTTTTTTAACAAACAGATTCAAAACCCACTAAAACTCTTTGGGAGATTATTAATTTTGGAAAATTATGTTTCCAAGTTTATGAAGTACGCAAGTGACAAACGTATATAATTTCTGCAACTAAATGCTATAACAATGGAAACATTTCCCAAGAGCCATTTTCAAAAATGCCCTCTGGGTTTCTTTTAAAAAGCAGTTTGTTTCTCATTATTAAATGTCACTTTTACCTTGAAGAGACAAGCTATTGAATCTGTGCTTATTTTTCTTTTAATTTATCTGCTAGGTTGCACACTACCAACAACCACTTGTCATCACATAAAAGGTCAATAAATTGGAGATTTGTCTTTAACTTCTTTTTTTCTGTCTTTAAGTGCTTTGACACAGGATAAACAGTGAACTTCTATGTTCATGGCTTTTCTCACCCATTATAAAGCAGGGGGCAGCAAACTACAGCCCTGGGATCAGATCCAGCCCACCCATTTTATAACTAAAAGTTTAATGGGAACACAGTCACATTCATTCATT
Organism: Equus caballus; assembly: GCF_041296265.1. Lineage (NCBI taxonomy): Eukaryota > Metazoa > Chordata > Mammalia > Perissodactyla > Equidae > Equus > Equus caballus. The sequence continues at coordinate 19,486,646 of NC_091708.1, forward strand.
TACATGTCGTCTATGGCTTCCACCCTACAATGGCAGAGCTGAAGAGCTGTGGCAGAGACTACGTGGCCTGCAAAGCCTAACACATTGACTGCTTTCCTCTTTACAGAAAAAAATTGCCAACTCTCGCTACAGATCATTATAAAATTTTACTATTAAAGTTTCTGTTTCACAATATTCACGACATCTTTATTTCTGGAATTTTAAACACTATAACTTTGAATTCTTTATTGCAATAGCTGCCTATGAGTGATCCAGTGATTAGGTTTCTCTTGTGGTTCTGTCCCTCAAGCCTTACCCCTTCTTTTATTAAAGAAGTCATTAATATTTTTATAATTAATATAGTCCTTCCAGGATATCTTTTCCACAGTGGAGAGAGAGAGAATAGTTTTTCATGTATTTCATTACTGAAACAGAATCTAGTAAATATCATAAACGGAGATAAGTTAGAAACATCTGTACTTTCATCCAACCATATCAGAAACTTTCCACCCTGTCAAATCTATCCTAATCCTTGTTTCTTCAGATCATCACTGTTTTCTATGCATCTTCCAATGATATCTGCTGCAAAGGAACACATTTTTGCTTATTATTTCAGCCAGTTTTTACCATGGCAGTAGACCAAGTATTTCCAAATAGTATTAGGCTTTTTCACTTCTGTTCTTAAGCAAAAGCCATAAAGTTAGTGAATTATATGAAGTGAGTTTGACTGACTAAAATATCACTGTAAAACCGCTGTAGAGATTGGACCTTCATATTCTGGATGCTTCGTTTCTAAATGTCATGATACTTGTGACAGCTTCACAGATAAATCTCAAGCACGATGTACACTTTGGGTCAATGTCTGTTGTTAATGGTAGGACATTTAAATCCATAATTTAAAGAGGTTCCATGAAAATTTCTAATTTTTTGGACTACTTCTTGTCAGATCCGACAAGATCTGACAAGATCTTATTTTTTCTCTCTTAACGTGGCTGATAAAGAACTTGTAACAGGAGCAAAAGTGCTTGTTCGGCCATTTTCTCGTCGTTTCCTTGTGCTGCCATTATAGGTATTATCTTCAGTTCATAGTTTCTTTACAGATATCTTCTGAAGCCTTTTATTCTGTTGTGAGGGTCACTTTAGTTAAAGATAAAACTAGATAACATACTACTCTCGGAATCCACAGCAGCGCACATAACCTCACTATAATCACAGTGTGCTGAAGGCCAACACCCATAAGAAAACAACTTGGTCAAGCCCTCCATGTTGTAGAATCCGCACTCTTCCCTCAGAGCACTTTGTGAGCTACACTTGACATTTGACCAATGTGAAGGCCCCACTGTCGACTTATATATTACGTATAAGTAACACTTAAATTTTCTTATTTTTTAGATAAACACTTATAGAGGTCATAGTATTTTTTTTACGCCCCAGTGGATTGTGTCGTGCGGTCTACTTTGGAGACCATTATACTGTACAATGATTCTGCCATCTAAAAAGTACAACACTCAGAACAAGGGAGGTGAGAGTTATTCTTTTAATACTTACTGAGCACGTGCTATGTACCAAAAAAACACCAGAAAAACCCCGGTATAGCAGGTGCTATATGAGTACTACAAAGATGAATCAAAATAAATCAGACATAGATCCTGCCTTCAATTTCAGTCATTCATTCATTTATGCATTCACTCAGCAAACATTTACTGGACGTCTTCCAGTTCCAGGTGTGGGGCTAGGCACTAGGGCTTGGTGGCACGGTGATTTTCACTTCAGACATGGCAAACCATTCAGCCAACCTGAATTACCATGAATAGATTAGATATTACGATGGAAATTTTCCATTTTTTGGCTGCCCAGAATTCATTCTCCCTTCCTAGTAGCACTTCAATTTTATTTTGGGTAACCATCTCTCCTCCATTGTGAGACACTGAACCAGGCTGAAATTATAGGATCAAAGACACCATGAATAAGGAGAAGAGTGTGTTCTGCAGAGAGAAGACCAAAGTGGACAGAAGCAGAGAAAAGACAGCAAAGGGTCTCAGAAAAAGAACAGTGTTACTTCCTTACTCTCCATTTCCCTTTCGCAGACCCTCTAAGGCCCAGCTATACTTAATTTCTTCTCCATGAACATCTATAACATTGCCTCACTGTCCAGGACATGGGATGTTGTAATCATATAATAAACATACCATTTTGCTTTAGTTAACTTGAGTGTTTCTTTTCCTCGCAACCAAATAGCCTCTAATAGAAAATAACTTGGTCCTGGGAAAAGGAGTTGCAAACAACAAACGCTCAGAGGAGTCTCCATGCAACCTTAAGCAAAGTGTCCTTAGAAAGAGGAAAGAAAAACCTCAGTTCCAGGTTGCCTGACTTGAAATAGATCCATTTATTGCTATCCCAGCTTGGGGGCTCTGGTACGGAAACTCCTCCCCACAACTTCTCCGAGAGTCTAAGGGTCCCCTTTAGTCTAATAATTTTAGTAGAAACACTATAAGGGGTAGTTAGCCAGTGACAGAAATAGATTTATTAGTATAAGCAGGTAGGCTGGGCATTGCTTCTGCCAGAAGGAAAGCTTTTGAGGATGTCTGATGTCAAATGATCCAGGTTTCAGGAAGAGTGAACACTTGATCTTCACAAGTCCTGGGGATGGGTAATGTAAGGCTTTTAATCCTGTGAAAACTGCGCAGTTAGCCGGCAAGTTTTCTGATCCAATATGACTCTAGGGCACAAAGACAAGGCCCATCACAGGAGTCCTCTCAACTCACTCGTCCAAATTTTTCAAGTGGTGGCCCCACTCTTGAACCACTTTTCTGACTCTGGGTCAAGGGCCCTTCTTACTTTCTCACCACGTCCCTTTCATCCTCTCACATCTGAAGGCTTATTCCCTCTTTCCCCTCACTAAAGGCCTTAATGACTAGACTCAGGATCGTCAGAAAGAACTTTCATGGCCAATGAAAAATCAAAGCAGGGTAAGAAAGGTAAGAAATCAATAACAAAAAGCACCTTCACCCTTCCTCAAAAGCATGAAAGCACTTTTGAAACAACAGTCTTCAAAATGCTGTTTCCTAAATCCCTACTTCCTAGAGAGGAAGGGAGAGGTATATATATCCTATTTGCGGGAAGGTGTCCACCACTCAAAAATGAGTTGAACGATTCCTTCTAATTCAAAATAAAGCCAAAAATTCTGGGTTTCTTTTTTAATACAGATTAAACAAATAAACGTGTGTTACCTTATTGCAAAGCCCTTTCTGGTGCAGGCAGTCTTCTCAGCTCCACTAACACAAACGCTTTTACTGAAACAGGCTAGAGTTCTAGCTATTGCAATGGGAGTATCTGAGAGGAACCAGAGAGACTGAGAAAGCTTGACCTCTTGGCCTCGCGGAAGTACTTCACTTTCATAAGATTCCTTCTAGTTGGAAGAACCTGAAGCTACCATATTGTGTGTCTAAGAAACTCATTCTTTTGCCAGAGAGGTGAATCTTTACTATCCCTGTTCAGTAGGAGGTAATGTTTACCACAGAAAAATTGTCACTGCATACTGTGTTCCCTTTTTTCTCTTTTCTACATTGGAGTTTTTCATTGTGAGTGCGACATTCCTCAATTAGACATGGGTTGTTGAATCAAGAGAAGTCACATTCAAAGCTGCCTGAGAAGAAGGAAGATCGCTCAGAGATTTGGACTTGGAGCTAAATTAGCTGATAGACTACGAATTGTTTGTGCTTTGGGGAGGGGGTGAGTATATTTTAGGGATCTGTATGATGGCCATGTTATTTTGGCCTGGATCGTTCTTGGAATATTATTTATAAGGGAAGAGTTTGTATTAGACTGAGTGGTCAGGGGTAGATCATAGTAGACTGTGGTAACATATTTTTCCTCCCAGGAATCTTTCACATGTCCCTTCTGGTAAAAGATTCCATGTGCTGGGTGAATGATCCACGTATAACCAATTCTTCTGGCAGTAGCAATGGTTCAAAGTGCAGCACAGGACACAAGAAAAACCAACTAGAATTCTTCATCAAGATTGAAATACAGACTCTGTGAGAAAGGTATTTCTTTCTTTTCTCTGAGGTTCCTAAGCTAGGACTACCAGCAGCCATGTCCACATGGAAAAGTAGGAGAGAACAACACCAATATGCAAAGAGGAGCAAATGCAAGTAAAGATGATAACGAGAGCAGGAGAAAGAACGCCTGGTTGTATGGAGACCTTAGTTCTAGCCCCAGAAGCTCTGATTCTTACAGCTCTTCCTTCAGTTCTGTGAACTACTCCATCCCTGCTCTGTGATCCAGTAAACCACCTCCCTTGTCTGTGGAGACTAGTTTAAATGCACTTCCATCACTTTAAAGAGTCCTGACTAATAAATGCCCAAAATGATGTGGTACTCAGAGAAATAATTAAACAAAAGTTTAGATTTTTGTTGTTTTTCTTACTGAAACAGTAATACATGCCTAGGGTAAAAATTCAAACAGTACACAAAGGTATATTAAGTAATTATACCATGAGTTTTCCTCCTACCACGGCTAGAGCCCCTCTACAGAGGCAAAAACTGTTAATTTCTTGTGTCTTCTTCTAGGAATTTCCTTGAATTAACTTTATAGCACTCTAAAGGGACAAGCAGAGAAGGAAGGGAGTGAGATGTACGGTTCCCAGATCCAGCTCAACAAAGCAGAGATATATCAATATTATCTTATTTTTTGCCTTTTCTGATTACAGTGGGCTTAAATTTACAGTTTAAGACTGTCTTACCCCAACCTTTTACATTTTATATTCTTAAGTAAAATCCCAATGGGGAAGGACTGGCTAATGAGTTTGTTTTGTCATCATGCAGGGCTTTTACAACATACTTTAAAACACCCAACATCTTGAAACAATTAACAAAACCACTGAACTCCACAGAAAGTTGGTTTGGTTTCTTAAGGCCTATACACATGGAGAAATTTATTTTTAACTCTATATCTAGGCTTCCTGGTTTGAGATTTCTCTCCTCCAAAATAGTCAAGAGGTCCGACAATCTATGCTGTCACTGTGGTTTCATTCTTTGGCTTTAAATGTGAGGGGCAAAAGAAATTTCTGGAAGACCATATTTAAAGGTAATACTGATTCAAATATATTATTGAAGTAGCTATACAAGACATAAACATATGACCAAAAGTAGACATTGTACAACATTGTGAATTTATTAAATTCCATCGAATTGTTCACTTTAAAAAGGCTGATTATCTATTATGTGAATCTCATCTCATCTCAATAATGAAAGAAAAAGACAGTGCTTAAGAGAGTTTTACATTTTGTTAAGCAAATCTAAATTAAAAGATTTTTTTAAGTCACCAACTCTGACAAAAACAAGAACTAACCTTTGTTGAGAACCTACTCTGGGCAAAACTCTGTGCTAAAAGCTTAGACATAATAAGTAAATCATCATAGTATTTTAGAAGGTGATAGGTACAATGAGGAAAGAAGTAGGACAGGGTAGGAAGGATTAGCATACACAGGGCAGGGGGCAGTATTAAAATGGGTGGTCCGGTAGGCCTCATTGAGAAGGTAACATTTAAGAAATGACTCATAGAATGAGAGAGAGTTGATCAAGCTGATATCAGATTTCTGGGAAAAGAACATTCCAGGAAGAGGGCACAGCCAGTGCAAAGGCCTTGAGGCAGAGAGATATCGAACATATTTGAGAAACAGCAAGGTCGTCATGGCTAGAATGGAGTAAACAACAGAGAAAGTGATGAGATGAGATCAGAGAGGAAATTGAGGGCCTGAAGCCCCTGGAGGCCATGATGAAGACTTTGGCTTTAACTCTGAGTAAATCGAGGAGCCACAGAAGATTTAAGAGGCATGGCTGAAACCCAAAACTGTGTTGAGAATAAACTGGAGGGAGAGAAAAAGAGGGCGCCATGGTAGAACCAGAGGGACCTATCAGGAGGCTATTTCTGTACCCCAAGTGAAAGACAATGATAGTTACGACCAGGGAAGTAAAAATAGAGATGGTGGGAAATGGTCAGATTCTCAATCTATTCCGAAAGTGGAGCTCACAGATTTGTGATAGATGGGATATGAGGTGTGAAAGAAAGAGAAGAGTTAAGGATGAGTTCAAGGTTTGGAACTTGAACAACTGAGAGGAGAGAGCTGCCATGCACTAAAATGATGATGGTTTTGAGTGAAGCAGGTTTGAAAGAGGGATGGGAAATGAGAGGAGAGGGGAAAGGAGCAACAGTCAGAAGTTCTGTTTGGGACAAGTCGGATTCGAAATGTCTGTTAGAAAATTTGAAATGTCTATCAAGAAACCCAAGTGGAGATATCTCATAGAATTGAGGTGGCTTTTGGAAGTCTTGAGCTATTCAGTCCCTCAGCCTCCTTATGGAGCAATAATACTTAATTATGGTGATATCTGTCAAACCAAATGCTTTTTTTCCCCCCTAAAGACCGAGGCCCTGACTCTGATCTACTGTCAAATTGTGACATGGTTCTCCCACACTCCTCTTCACTTTGCATCCCCTTGCCCGTTTTTCTAGATAGAAACATTAATTTATTTGCTCCAACGTGTATCACTCTTTTTAAAAAGATGCTACTGCAGCTTACTGCTATTTTAAGAAAAGTATGACTAAATCTTTTGCAACACGTATGTTAAAAGAGTCCACAAATGGTGATTGTCAAGGTGCATTTTCCCAGACTGTTCAGGAGGCCCAGCCCAGTGAAGTGTGACCCCGCCCCAAAGGAACCTAGACCCTTATAACTGGGGTATATCTGACATGAGTTAGAACAATGATATTAGTTTCCTAGGAGGCAATATTTGGAATATGGCTGAATGTGGGCAAGAAAATTGATAATAACAGAGACAGGATAAATCAATAAAAATTACTCCAACCGTTAATCCTTAGTTTATCTAATTAGTTTCCAACTTTCTTCCACACCAAACCTCTTAAAGAGCACAATAAGATGAAACCAAATGGATTTTTAGCTTGGGTATGCACAAGGTACTGTGGGCATCTCACGGCCATGCAGAGCAGGCAGAGAGGGCAAAGCAAAATTCTGGCCCTGGATGTACACACCAGATCTTTAGCAGGGGGAACAGCCCAGATGCAAAAGTAAATACCAGACTGGCAGCCAGATGAGTGAGGCACAAGGGCCAAAGGGCACAGCAAGTCCAAGCATGATTGAAGCAACTGGGCCAATCAAATGAGGGGAGCACAATGGAGAAGAGTTTAAGCATCCTGTCTGTCCTCCCCAGTCAGGCAGGCAGACAGGTGGGAGGTTATTTGTAGTCAAATTGTCCATGTACGGCAATAACTGGCATACAGATCCAGGTTCCTATCCCAGGGAGAAGGGTTGGAAAGCGCTACATAGGATGTCAGGGTCCACTCCAGGCTGAATTCAGGGCCAATGTCCCTGAATGTCCCCAAAAGGGGACAGTGACTTTGGGCAGGAGATCTAGAGACTGAGTTAAGCCAGATCTGTGGCTTGGGCCAACAACAGACAGGGAAGGGGACAGACTTCGCTTGGAAAAACATGCTACTAATCGATCAAATCCCAAGTTCAGGTGGATGACTGGCCACCAAGTCCTACCAGTGGCACTGAGGTGGTTGATCTACTTTGTACCTGAATTGGTTTGGACTCAGACATGGAAATTGGGGCAGGAAACCAATAGGTTTGAGTTATTCTGCTATTCATGCACCTTGCCCACCCTCTGATAGAGGTGCTAATAGGAAAGAAATGGCTACGATTGAGTTGCCCACTTGGAAATATAAGGGGGTGAAATTAAGAAATAGTAATTCATTCCACCAACATTTATTGAACACCTACTATATGCATAGCTCTTGCTTTGACATGCAAAGACGCCAAAGACCTGATGTCTACCCTCAAGTATCCAACAGTACAGCAAGCATAAGAGACTTACAAAAATAATTAGATGATAAGTCTTAGCCAAATGCTGTGGAGCACAGATGAAAAATGAAGCCAATCAAAAAAACAGAAAAGTCTCAAAAGCTTCTTGGGAAGAGATCATAGTCATTTTTGCCCGGACAGCACAGTTCTAGCCATTGCTCTATCAAAGATTTCAATCGCCTCTGCATGGTGCCAACTGCAACTAACTCCAGGTCTGAAGTTGAGGCCATTTTGAGTTTATCCCCTTCAACTATCCTTAAGTCTTGGGCATTGTGGTCCTATAACAGAGGGAGCCCAGGACTCCATATACAGGAGTGAAAATTCCTAACTCTGTCACTTACTAAATAAGTAGCCATGTCCACATTTCCTAACCTGCCTGAACTTTATGGGGACATAAAGTGAGAATAAAGACAACACATTCTTCAAAGGGCTCTTTCAAGGATTAAGTGAAATAATGTATGTGAAAGTGTTTTGTAACTGGAGAGAAGAGAAAAAGCATTTACCATTTTAATGGGGTCCCAACTTGAGCCTAAACTGGTTTCAGCCCTGCCTGGTGTGTTTGATGAACTGGAACACGGCCATGGGGAGTCACTCCAAGTGAGGATGAGGAAGTGGTTTTGCTTATATGCCAGAAAAAGAGACAAAGATGGGCAGGAAGCTTCAGACATCTATGCCCAGCTGGCACCAGGGCCAGGAGTCAGAACTCAGCAGAGAGAGGGGCTCCATGCAGAAGCTGAGGGAGCTGTTTCCACCAGGGGCATTGTCACTTTAGGGCCTAATGACGGACCAAGATGCAAAACAGGGAGGGAGCAGGGGTGGGGGGTGAGGGCACTGGAGGGTACAGGTGGGGAGGAGTGAAGTGGGGAGTGTTCTTCCCAGCACAGGGAGAACTCCAGAGCATTCAATGCTGCCCTAGTCACCTGGGGAGTTTCCACATGGGAGGAAAGTGTTCTTGGTGCGGACATGAGCATATATGGCACCCACTGCTGCCAAGCTGCCAGGTGATCAGAGATATTGCCAATATGGGTGTGAGAGGAAGAAAGAGAGGAGTACTCATGAGCAGCCATGAAATGCTCCTGGGAGACGAAGTCTCAGAGGCAGGAGTCAGCAAAACATAGGCCACTGCCCCTAATATGACACCCATAGTGATACTCACAGGTTGGTGAGGCCTGGAGAAGTTCAAGTCACATCATTATGAGGTCAGGCTGAGTGTTCAATGCCATGTGAGTTCAGGTGCCATTAGATGCTGTTTCTAGTCACTTCTATTGCTTCATTGTTTCATTCTCAGGAAGTCTGAGAATGAAGGTATGTTATCCAGCAAGGCTAGAAGCCCCTTTTCCTGATGAAGACCACCCAAAGTGAGCCAAGGCATTGGAAAGCACCCAACTCGTGCTTCCAACAAATGCTGCTCAAATCAGGCACAGCATTCAGTAAACCACGCCTCCCAGCTCTCAGCTCACTGTTTCCAAGTCTGGAAGAAGAGGGAAGGGCAGGTGGAAGGATGTGTAAGATTATGATACAGGAGCTGCACAGTGGGGTGGCAAAAGAAAGGACAGAAACAACAACTGTGTGCCAGCAAGAAAATGTAAAATGTCCCTTTTAAGTGGAGATGGAGGTAGGAGGCAGTGCAGGGAGTTGGGGGCAAAGGTGAGTCACGGCAAACAAAATGCATCCACTCTAAAGATACTGCAGGAGGTCTGGCCAAGTGTGGGGATGCTGGGTTTTGCTCTTTCCTTGCAGCCCGCCCCCATTAAATCTAGAATTCTGGCCCAAGCATCTGGAGAGGTACCTTGGACGTGCCCAGCATTGTACATACCACACAGACGCCTGCATTCACTCAGCAAGGAGAGAGTAAATAATTCATCCAACTTCTGCCAAGATAGCTCTCTGGCACTATAAGGCTCTCTGAGGTTGAAGGTTGGCTCTTGCCAGACAGGGAGGAGCCCAGCAAACAACAGAGGTCTCCTCAGCACTTTGGGATCTCTGTGCAAATGCCAGCTCACAGGCCACCCTGACCAGTCCAGCAGTATCTGGGTCCCTGCAGTATGCCTTGGCTCAGCTTCATCCAGCAAATTGCTGTCTCTGACAGAGTTGATGCCCATTTCCCTGGCCCATACTGGGTGCCAATCAAGGTCCTGAGTAAAGGAGACATGGCCCCTGACTGCCTTGGAAGAGCTCAGTCTTAGGACAGGTTGGGGCGGGAAGTGTCAAACCCATAGGTCCCCAAATGGGTGATGAGTGGCTAATTGGTGAGTGGACAAGTATAGGTTTGGGGAGAAAGTGGGGTGTCATAGAGGTGGAGTTATTTCAGTGGAGTTTGAAATAGTAAACAGGAGCTCACCAGGCAGGAAAGGAAGTAACGAGGAATAGCTAACTTTGTCAGGGCTTACTATGTGCCAGGCAATGTGAAAGGGCATTTCAGGCAGAGAGAATAGCAGGTACAGAGTCTTAAAAATGTGAAAGCGCATGACATATTTATAGAAGGTGAACTCTGTGTAGACAATGATTAGTGCACTGTGGGAGTTGTCAAAATATAAGTCTAGAAAGGCAAATTGGAACTGAAAAGGCCCCCAAAATTTAAAAAATACATCTATTTACACATAGGCCTAGAAAGATAAACACCGACATATTAACATTGGTTCTGGTGGTGAAGATTCTGGTGAGTTTCCTATTTACTTTTTTAGGTATCTATGTTTTCTTTTCTTTTTCACCAATGAAAGGAGGCTGAGGAGGTGGGTGGGTCTGAATAGCATCTTAGAAGGTGTGCACTTGATTCTGCAGGCACTGGGGAGCCATGGGAAGTTCTAAGCCATCAAGAACTGCTTAGGTGGCAGGCCCTCCGTGACTGACTTCCTCTGTCTTTCCCCACGACCATCTTCCCTCGGGACTGGCTTCCTTGTGCCACCTGCAGCCCCGGAAGTCAAGCCTGTAGGATTAAACCTGTCAGTCCATGAGATGGGAGGCCGCCGGCAATGAGCAGAGGCACGTCAATGGGAGTGCCTCACTCTGCCCTCGCAGAGCTCCCCAAAACTTGACAGCAGGCACAAAACAACCTGGTTCTGCCCCAAGCACAAAAACAAGAGGGAAAAAAGGACAGGTGGCAAAGCATTCACAAAAGCTAGAAAAAAAGGCAGATTTTTTTTTTTTCTACAGTGTAGGAGCTTTTATTACTAGAAAATAAAATCCTGTCTGAGCAAATGCCAGGAAAACGATTAAGGGCTCAATTTAGACCGGGAGGCTTGGCCGGGCACTGCTGAGCAGAGAGCTAAACAATGTTAGCCCCACTCTCTGTGCACATCACGTTTGGGGTGAGCGGCCCAAGCCCCAGCCAGGCCTCTCGCCGCCAGTTTTGCAGAATTACAGTTAAGCTTTGGCCACTGGGTTTCAGTTAAAAGGATTGCATAGAAGGAAAGATAAAAGGCTCTTGCGTGCAGACCAGCTATTGCATCTGAAGACTGAGAAGAGCTGCAGCCAGGGTGGTGCCAGGCCCTGCAGAAACGCTTCTTCTCTGTGGTTCTCAGGCTCCCCAGCCTGACCCAGGGTGGGAGAGTGTGGGCTGGTCTTAGAGTCAGACACGCCAGGGTTGGAGCCCCCATTCCACTGCTCATGAGACCTTTAGGCAAGATTTTAATTTCTCCAGGCCCCAGAGTCTTCATCTAGAAAGTGGAGATAGTAATTTATAGAATTATTATGGGGATAAAATAACATGGTATATATAAAAGCACCAATAAAGTCAGCTCTTAGTAGCTGGCAATTTCTTCCTTTCCTTTTTTTTTTTCTCCAGGACCTCCTAAACCAAAGAATCGTGGTGCAGTGGGAAAAGCATGAGATTAGAGGTTGGGAAATGAGTGTTTTAGTCCTTGCTCAATTACTAATGAACTGTGGTGACCTTGGGCAAGTCACTCAGTCTCTCTGGGCCTCACTTTCTCCTGCTAAAAAATGTGGGTCTTGGATTAAATAATCTCTAAGGGCCCCTTCTAGCCAGCTCTGGTGGTCTAGTGGTTAAGATTCCGTGCTCTTGTCTCCGGGGCCTGGGTTTGTTTCCTGGTTGGGGAACCACACCTTCCATCTGTCAGTTGTCATGCTGTGGTAGCAGTGTGCTGCTGTGCTGCTGAAAGCTATGCCACCAGTATTTCATATACCAGCAGGGCCACCCATGGTGAACGGGTCAGCGGAGCCTCCAGACTAAGACAGACTAGGAAGAAGGACTTGGCCACCCACTTCGGAAAAACGTGGCCATGAAAATCCTATGAATAGCAGCGGAGCATTGTCTGATAGAACACTGGAAGGTGAGAGGATGGCACAAAAGACCGGGCAGGGCTCCGCTCTGCTGTCTACAGGGTCGCTAGGAGTCAGAATCAACTCCACTGCACTAACAACAAAGGGCCCCTTCTATCTCTGACTTTCAATGGTAATTACAATAACTACTACCATTAAGCAGTTGCTATGTGCCAGGCGTGATGCTTAGCAATGCATACGCATCATCTTACCAAGGATGATGATCCCTATTTCACAAGTGAAGAAAATGTGGTTTACGGGAGTTTAAGAACTTGTCCCAGATTGCACAGCCAGTAAGGACAGGCCAGGACGTGTTTGCCAAGACTTACCTTTTTTTTTTAACTAATTAACGTATCTCCACGCTTCCAAGTCTTCTTATTGAACAGGTAATAAAATCCAACCACTCTGCAGGTTCTAGGTCAGGTTTATACAGCTACCTACTCTTGGAACTCTAGCTGGGGTTTCAGGCCTGAGGAATACTGATCCACTTGTAGCGACGTGAAACAGGCCCCACAGAGAGAGAAACTCACAGCAGGAGGTAGGAAGGAGGTGCTACAAATGAAAGTCCCGGGGCTTTCAATCAGGCCAGAGATAGGGCATTGTGGTAGGAACCGAGGGAGCTACGCAGGCAGGCAGTTGTCAGCCGAGTGAGCAAGCAGTCGGCAGCCAGAGTCAGCACAGTAAGGCTGGCAGAGGCCTCTCATTGGCCAAACATGAGTTCAGGCAAACATGCAGACCATTTGGACTACAGCACTGCAGAGTAAGTGGGCAAGAGGCAGAGCTGTGACTAGGCTGTCAGCTGCTCTCCCTGGTGACACAAGGCCTTAGTCTGACTGGCAACAAGGAGAGTCAGGAAGAAATATCAAAGCCCAGCATTCATGGCCATGGAGCCCAGGGTTTGGTGAGTGAACTGTTGCTAAGCCCTATATCAGTTGTCTTTTGCTCTATGACAAACTGTCCCGAAACTTAGTGGTTTAAAACAACAAAGATGTACCATTTTGGGGGTTGGCTGGGCTCAGATGGGCAGTTCTTCAGCTCCATGTCCTGTCAGCAGGTTCACTCATGCGGCTACATTCAGCTAGCAGCTCAGCTGGCACTAGATCATCAAAGATGGCTTCACTCACACGTCTGGCAGTGGGTGCTGGCTGTCAGCTGGGACACCTCAGTTCTTCGTCACGGGGCCTCTCATACTCCAGAGCCTCTCTCCACCAGAATAGCCTGGACTTCTTTATCTGGCAGATGGCCTCTTAAGAGGGCAAAATCAGGAACAGGTCAATATATAAAGGATCAATTGTATTTCTTTATGCTAGCAATGAACAATTTGAAGCTGAAATTTTAAAAACAGTACCATTGACAATTCCAAAACCTGAAATACTTAGGTATAAGCTAAAAACTATAAAACACTGATGAAAGAAATTTTAAAAGCGTTAAATACCTGGAAATATATACCATGTTCATAGATTGGAAGATTCAATATTGTTAATATATCAATTCTCCCCAAAGTGGTCTCTAGACTTGTAGAAATCCCAACGTTATTCCAATCAAGGGAGCAAGTTTTACAGATATTTACAAACTGATTCTAAAAAAGGCAAAGGAAGTAGAATAGCCAAACCAACCTTGAAGAAGAACGGCAAGTGAATGGTTAAATAATCTCTAGTACATCCATACAATGAAATATTACTGAGCAATAAAAATGAAGGTAAGATTGAAGTGCACAGCAACTTGGCTGAACCTCAAAGGCGCTCATTATTCTAAGCGAAACAAGCCAGACTCAAATTTTTATATACCGTATGATACCACTTATATGCCATTCTGGAAGAGGTAAAATATAGGAACTTACTATAATCAAGACCATGCGGTATTGGGGATAGGATAGATAGATCAGTGGAACAGAATAGAGAGGCCAGGAAAACACATATGGTCAACTGATTACTGACAGAGGTGAAAAGACAAATAAGTAGAAAAAGGGTAGACATTTTAACAAATGGTGCCAGAACAACTGAACATCAGTATACAAAACCGTGAATCTTGCCCAACATCTCACACCTTATACAAAATTTAACAAAATGGATTATAGATATAAATGCAAAATGTAAAGTTAGAAGACTTTTAGAAGAAAATATAGGAGAAAATATTTGTGACCCTAGGTGAGGCAAAAAGTTCTTAGTAGGTCAACAAAGCACAATATATAAAAGAAAAATATTAATAAATTGGACTTAAAATTAAAAATTTTTGCTCTAGGGGCTGGCCCCGTGGCTGAGTGGTTAAGTTTGCGCGCTCCGCTGCAGGCGGCCCAGTGTTTCGTTGGTTCGAATCCTGGGCGCGGACATGGCACTGCTCATCAAACCAGGCTAAGGCAGCGTCCCACATGCCACAACTAGAAGGACCCACAATGAAGAATATACAACTATGTACTGGGGGGCTTTGGGGAGAAAAAGGAAAAAAATAAAATCTTAAAAAAAAAAATTTTGCTCTATTAAATACATTGTTATGTCATTCTGGAAAAGGCAAAAGTATAGGGGCATAGAATAGATCAGGGTTGCCAGGGGCTAAGAGTTGGCTACAAAGAGGTAGCATGAGGGAATTTTGGGGAGAAAACTGTTTATATTCTGACTGTGTTAGTAGTTACATGATTCTGTGTATTTGTCGAAATCATAAAACTATACAACAACAAAAGTAAATTTTACTGTATAGATTTTAAAATATATATAGCATAAATAAAATTCAGCCAAAAAATATTGTCAATATTCCTCCAGACCCACCGTGCAGAGAATACCAAGTATTATCCCCATAGCAAACAAACATTTTTAAATGTTCAACCTCCCTGTTAATAAAAAATAAAGATTTAATCAAAGAAATGCCATTTTGCCTCTCCATTATATATATTTAGAAACTTTTAATAATACCCAGTACTGGCAAAGGTATGATAAAATGGGCACAATCAAATGCAACAGGTAGGCACATGAATCGGTACATCCTTTTTGGAAGGCAAGATGGCAATAGGTATTAAGAGCCTCAAAAGTGTTCTTACCCCTTGGAAAAGCAAAGCCACTTCCAAGAATTAATCCTCAGGAAATAATCAGAGATTCTGATGAGGATCTTTATCTCTTCTGCATTGAAATGCTGTCTCCCTCTTCACAGGGACAGACGCGCAGCGGATCCTAAACAAATGTTATCAACTATCTGGATGGCAACTGACTTCCATAAAACGTCTGCTTCCAGCCAGAAGCCCAGTGGGAAGAGAGGCCTCCTACCGCCCGGGCCTGTTTGGTCAGGATGCTGCTTCTGTGTGAAGCGTTCAACGACTCTGTCCACTCACTGTGAATGGCTACAGCGGTGCGTACACTCCTAATGAGTTAGCAAGTGATGCCCCTGACTGTGCCCATAGAGACAGCAGGGGTCCTCATCCAGGCCGACTGCTTCATGGGAGACAAACCTAGGAGACCAGATGGGAGACAATCAAAGAGGCAAGAGAGTCGGCTCAGCAGACACTGGGGACTGCTGGGAAAGCCAGGCAATTTGGGCTGAGAGGACACTTTAACACAGAGAAAGATCCTGACGTAGGACACAGGGTCTAGGCCTTGTGTCCAGACCCCAGCAGTGATGCCCACGCCCTAATAACAACCACTCTCTTTAACCTCAGCCAACGTTCCATTCATCCCCTCCTCTGTGTTATTATCTGGACGTTGCAGTTCCACTTCCCAACTCTAGCTGAATGCCTGCCTATCTATACAACAGCCTCTGCCCTGGCCACAGTGCTCAGGGAGCCCCTCAGTCCTACTACCTGGCCTCTCTCTGCCGCAGGCTCCTCCAGGCCCCATCCTACCCACTGTCTACCCCATGCACACCTCTCACACTCCCTCAGAGGTTACAACAGGCACTGTGCGGGCTTGTTTGAGGGACCAAGTTATTGAGGAAGCAAGAAATCTCTCCATAATGGTGTCTCTTAAGTTGGAGAACATTAATTCTGTATGCTGACTCTAACAACGGTGACCATTCCTAACATTTATTGAGTAAATAATGATTGTGTGCTAGGCACTGTCCACGTGCTCTACATGCATTATAAAGTATTACAATTTAACCCACCCAGCAACACTATGAGATGAGTACTGGTATTATCATTAATAACACCCCCATTTTACATATAAGGAATTGAAAGCTCAGAAAGGAATTTTCCCAGGACAATAGGGCTAATAAGCAAACCAAAGACTTAACTTTGAACTCATTCATTTAACAAGTATTAATAGAGTCCAGATATTACTATGCCAGGCACGGGGGCTGTAGGGTGAACAAGATAGAGCCAGTCCCTGCCCTCAAGAAACTCATTGTGTAGTAGCTTAGGTAAACCTCTACAGCTGCCTAACTGGCCATAGAGCAAGGATTCAAAGCCATGTTTTCTATGCCAAAGCCTCAGCATATACATACAATACCTTGTGCCTCTCTCTTACTGGAAATAGTCCCTCTGTGAGAAACATAAAGTCCTGGAAGTTCTCGGGCTGAAGTGAGCTGCATACCTGGATGACTAAGTGTTGACGATGAGTAGATGTTGTGTATGAGAGGACAGGACACATGGAATGTTTTTCAAGGCTTTGCTCAAATGTCACCTTCTCCAAGAGGCCACGCTAACCGAGTGCATCCTATCAGTACTGTCAACCTGTCTTTCCCTGCTCACTTTTTCTATCATGCTTATCACCTTCTTTTATAACATATTATTTATCACACCTATTGTGTTTCCTCCCACTTTAATATAAACTCCCCAGGGGCAGAGAATCCTCACCTATTCTGTTCACTGAGTTATCCCCAGTGCCTAGACTGAGCCTGACACGCAGAAAGTACCCAGTAATTATTTTTTTGTGTGAATCAATGAAGGCGAAAATTATGTACAGGTTTAGCAGATAGATGGTGCTAATTAGACATGAGCCAAGACAGGGAAAGAATTGAGCTAAGAACTAAGTTCCCACTCGGTAGGATGAGAGTAAACCTCATAGCAGCTGAGAGAGGTGTGCAGAGAGAACTGGAAGGGAGTGGCCAAAGCAGATCACAGCCTGGAAACCCAGAGACTGCAGGAGGTAGAGTGGCCGTGCTTTTCTGTGCTCAGAAGCACGTCAGACACCTGACAGCCAGGAAGCCAGGGAGGGTCAGGAAGTGTGTGGCCATGTGTGTTCTCCAAGAATCCAGGGATTCGGGGGGTCAGATAAGCAGTCAGGGGCTGGGGATCAAAGCAGGCAAAGGCTGAAATCCAGGAAGGCTGGAAGGGCAAGATAATGGTACCCATCCACCAAAACACAGAGAAGAGCTTGATCCTGAGGCAGGCATTGCAAGAGCTAAGGTTTCTTTCAAGTTTTCTCCCAGAAGGTGTGTGGTCCTTGGGCCTGCAGGAGTGAGCAGCGAAGGGGCTACGGTTTAATGGTATGCTACAGCTACCAAGAGCTGATTGTGCATATCTCTTCCCAGCTTCAAGTTTAGTGGCTTCACATTTGTAGCATAAAATTGGCCATGGTGGAAGTATTGACACCATGCAAATTTGCAAATGCTGTAAATTAGGGATTGTTTGTCTGCTTGTTTGCTGGGTAGCTGGTTGTAAATTTACCAGCACACCCTGGTATAGTTTATTATAGAACTGAGGCTTCAGAGAGCCTCTGTTCCTGGCTGGAAGAAGGCCATGGAAGTGTAGGTACGTACTTAGGCTGAGGCACACTCCATGGAAAGCACGTGTGCCCTTGGGTAACTGCAGACAGAGCAAGGAGCCAACTTAACGGAACCCTTCCCTGGGGTCCTCCTGTTCACCACAGCACTCACACAGGGATTCTTTCTCTTAAATTTGGAAGCCAGAGATTCATTTGAACCCACTATTTGTTTATTCATTTGTTCAACAAGTACTAATAGAGGACCTATCACGTGCTAGGCTAGCACTAGACTAGAGGGGGAGCAAGACAGATTTGTTCCTGCCCTCATGGAACTTATTATCTAAGTTAGGGGTCCACAAATTACGGCCTGAGGGCCACATGTGGCTTGTGACCTCTTTTAACACAGCCTTCAAGTTAAGGATGGTTCTTACATTTTTAAAGGATTATAAAGAAGAAGGAAGAGGAGGACGGATAGAGACTGAGTGGCCTGCAAAGCCTAAAATATTTACTAACTGGCGCTTACAAAAAAAGTTTGCCAACCTTTGGTCTAGTTGCCGAGATAAACCTTACTCCTACAGCTCCCCTAATTAGACGATAAAAAGGCAAGGTTTGAGCTGGGACCTGGCCCAAGGAAAGAACCACAAATAGAGGAGGGGATGCTGACACTTAGAAGAGATGAGGCTGGATGTCTCCTGGGCTACAGCTCAGCGTTAGCCTATTAGAGATGAGTATTTGCAAACACTTGGCTGGGTGAGCCAGAGGCTAAGACTCAGGCATAAAAGTTGAGTGCAAGGAGAGGACAGGTTGGGGGTTAGCCAAAGTCGGATGACCCTAACCGGACTGAAAAGTGAAGGGAGAGAACAATAACAACAGCTAACTCTTCTAGAATGCTTGTTATGTACCACATGCTGTTCCAAGCTCATTACTCATATTAACACATTTAATCCTCCTAACAGCCCTATGAGCTTGGTCCTACTATTATTCCCATTTAACAAATGAAGAAACTGAGGCACAGACAGGTGAAGTAACTTGCCAACAGTCACACAGCTAATAAGTAATAAAGCCAGGATTTAAAACCAGATAATCTGATTCTGGGATCTACATTCTTAACCACAGGCAGACTCGTAGAGGAAGGAAGGAAAGCAGGTGGAAAAGGAGAATGGAAGAGTGTGGCGATAAACTGCATCTGAACCCAAAGGATGAGCAGGGAAAAGCAGGTCCAGGCCACAGTCAGAGGTAACAGTGAGCATGTCTGAAATCCCTTGACAATCATGGCTGAGCCTTCTCTGTGCCAGGCTCTGTGCCCGATGCTGAGGGCACAGAGATGAGGCCGACTCCGGCTAGAGAGGAGGCAGTGATGTGTAAACAGGCAATGCTAATACAGTCTGGATTAAGTCCGATAGAGCACTGTCGGGACCCAGCAAAGAAAGAAGCTCCACCCAGTAAACTTGGGAGCTGCACCAGTGAGCTTGGAGCCAGGTGCCAGGGAGGGATGTGGAGCTTGGGCTGCCTAGCGTCACCTGGATGAACCACCTCCGGAATAGGTCACAAAAAGAAAGGGCTCAAAGGACAGGTCAAGGGACCCATGGAGAACCCAACAAACATCTTTCTGCCAGAAGAGAGAAGCAAAGGCATAAATCCTGAAGACAGAGTGGTGGGTCAAAAGCCCAGTGGCATTAGAATGGAGAAGGAGGGGTAGGCAGCTGAGCAGCCCAAATCAACCAGCAGAAGCCAGAATGGAGCAAGCAGAGATGGAACAAGGGCACCTAGACATGGCTGAGTCTTCATGCCACGCAGCCTTCCCTACCTCACAGCTTTATCCCTCATCTTATTTCCTAACATGGACTCTCCACCAACCTTATGAACCAGGAACTTACTGACTTTGGTGCCCCCTAGTGCTGGGGAAGACCCATCCAGAGTTAAGCATTTTGTGCTTCCTCAAAAAGAAAGTGTCAGACTCCTTTTCTCATTCACATTTCTCTCCAGCAACATTCCACCCAGAGCTTAAGGCAGCGGGTGACCTGGCAGAGTTGGTGACTTCACACTCTTCCTTTGGGAAATGAGGTGACTCAGCAGTCATTAAGGCCAACATAACAGTGCAAGTCATCAGCAGTTCTTTGCAGGGCAGAGAAATGTCAGGCTTGTTGAGTGTCTGAACAGAGCTGCAGGTCCTAGAGTTAACATAGCAGAAAAAAATGACAGTGTACAGCATTGCAGGCTAGTCCAACAATTATCAAGTCCCCAGGGAGCAACAATCAATAAACACTTGTTGATTTTGCTCTAACAACAGGAAGGGTGGTATGCTAAACCATAGGTCTTCCTCCCTGATTTCCAGCATACAACCAACATGCCTATACAGAGCACTATGGTGCACAAAGTTGCTGCCGTGCTATTATATTGGACGTCCGTGGACTGTCTGCCCAGAACCCGCTCCTCCTGGGAACTACTCGCACCACCCCTACCCACATGGCATCTTCCTATGCCACCTTGTCTTCCCCCACACATTTGATTAGTCAGGGGTGAGCACTTGACCCAAGGTGGGCCAATCAGAGCCCTTTCTTGGATTCTCCAACTGGAATAAGAGAATCAGCCTCTCTTTGGCGGCGGAAGTTGAAAGAGGTAAACTTTAGGAGCTTTTAGTAGCTACATTTACACTCATGCGGAGGAACGCTGTCTGCAGAAGAGAAGATTAAAATGCAGAGAGAAGCAGAAGTGAGGAAGATAAAAGAGATTCTTGGCAACATCCATCTAGGCACCCAGTTGTTCCTGAGGCCAAGTTGCAGCCATGCTTCCTGCAGTTTGGTTATTAGATTGGTTATTGAATTCCATGAGCAAGCAAATTTTTGTTTTTTGTCTAAGCTACTTCCAGCTTGAGTTTCTTCTAATTAGTTATAAAGAGTGTCTGAAGCAACCTAGACTTCTGGTGGCAATGACTATGTGGCAGCATGGAAAAAATAGAGCTCTCCAGAATGCCCCTACGGACTTCCCCGCTTTGCTCTCTCAAAGAGGGTGCCAGTGTGTAGAGGCAGTCAGTCCGCAGCCTAGCCAGACCACAGCAAGTCCAACATGGGAGGAACAAGAAGCACTGCCTGCTCCACGCTTTTCCACGCCTCCTGGCCCTCTGCCTGCTCCAGCATCTCTCTAACAGCTCATGCCTCCTCGGTCTGTTTCTCTGGATCCCAACTCACTGTTTCATTCCTGGCTATTTCTTCCCTTTTAACATGTCTTCCAAGTATCCAAACCCTCCAGTTAGCAAGCTACATTACCCTCTGCCACACAGTATCACGGGCTGAGCCTACTAGGTAAGCACAGTCAATCAGTAAATGTTAAATGGTATAGTATAGACTAGAACTGCCACAGGAAGTCAGAAAAGGGAAAAATCAGTATGGGGTCTTAGAGAACAAATGGCCTTGAATTCGGAGAGATAGAAAGTACATTCCAATCTGGAAAAAATAAACAGAGACACTGAAGCAGAAAAGAGCTTGGGAACAAGAGGACTGGAGACCAGAAATGAGTCTTTCTGGAGTGAGTATTATCAGATTGGGATCAGCATTTATCTGAGAGATAAAATGAGGTCAGATTACACAGGGTCTTAACAACAAGGCAGAGAAGATTAGACCTGATATGTAGGCAGGTATTATGGTAGGTGTTTGCTCAGAGAAAGGAGGAAAATGATATTTTAGCTACGTATTTCTCACAAAGGATGAGAGAGACAGTATCTCCCTGGTTTACAAAGAAGACAGAGGGTATAATTCTCTCTTATTCTCTCTACCAAAAGCATTGTTCATTTTTCTAAAGGATTCATCGTTGGTTATTTTGAGACTTTTTGCTGTTGGGGTACTATTCAACATAGAAATTTGGAAAATACAGACAAGCAAAATAAAAAATGAAAGTTCTCCCAAAACCACACACAAAATGTGTATTAAGATATTTATATACATCCTCCCAGAATGATTTATAATATATATATATACAGACACACTAATAAAAAATTGATTTATGTTATATAAATGTTTCTTCTCAGCAATATATTTCCCATTGGTTGCTTTTGAGTGGTAAATTCCTCTATTATATTTAAAATATTATTTGATTCAAAAAAATTAAATTTACATGTACCTTTTCAGAATTTTATTCCATAGCTCAGATCAGCATTTTCCTAAATTTGTTCAGAGGAACAGTTAGAGCTACAAGATATTCTGCCCCAAATAAGAGGGTTATGTTTCGGAGAGGCTTCATCCCTTGCTGAAATAAAAGGTTCTTAGGCATCCTACAGTGAGTTGATCAGGCTAAATAAAGGTTGCTCCAAAAAATAGCTTCCCAATGAAAATTCATCAGTATTAGTATAATTCTCGTTGAAATTAATGTACTCAGAAAGAGAGAGTTCAAAACACAGTTCTGGTAAAAAATATCCTACACCCAAGGAAGTCATCAAATGACGCCCCACTTTCTGGGACAGTGGTGATTGCCCCCTCCCCCGAGGAGGCCAGCGGTGGCCCTATGGCCACTCCACAAGGACACAAAGACCAGAATTCAAGCATCTGCTTGAGGTTTGATACGGAATTGCTGAGCTCTGTGAATTTTAATTGAGAGCATTAAAAAATCTTTCAAATCCAGTCACTCATTTGCCAGCCTCGAGCAAACCATTTCTCCTCTCTGAGTCTCAGTTTCTTCATCCCGAAATGATGAGTCTTTGTCACAGTCTCTAGAGCCCCTTCGGGTCCCTTCCAACAGCGACATATTCAAACTCCCCGGTCTCCTAACTTCCACAGCCTCACTGAGGCCCTCTATTCTTTCTCTGTGTGGAGAAAGAAATGGTATAAGCAAACAAAATCATCAAGAATTGCTCACGTGTGCACACAGAGCACAAACCAAACAGCTGGAAAACAAAGAAAGTGGGTGAAAGGTGAAGTTGTTTTGCTGACTGGGTGTCAGAGGTCCGCGTACAAATCCACGGGGAGGATGAGAGCCCCACGAACGCTAACACTTCCTCCGAAAAAGCTGTTCACAGAACTTCATCCCAGCAGCCTGGCCTCCCATCCCCCAGCAGGTTTCTGCTGAGAGGCCTAGAGGCAAGGAAAGTCTCGATTGTTTTTTCTTCTTTTTTTCCAGGTAAACAAATAGAAGTTTAAAAAAACATATTTTTTTTAAGAGACTAAGGTTCAATCAGAAAGAGATACTCCTTCCTCCTCAGGAAAAAACCCCTCAGCTGTCCCAGTGCAGCCCCAGGGACCCACACGATTTGGCTGCTCTGAAGCCCAGGAGGGGTCTCGCTGTTTTGTGTGCTCCTCAGAGCTCAGAGAAACCACTTCCGTGCCCTTCTTTCTTCCTGGTGTTGAACAAGAACAAGGGGAGCTAAAGGGGATGTTGTCTAGGATACTTTGCAATGTGGAATAAAATATCTTTGAGCGGTAGTCAATTCTTCAGGTGACCTCCCACTCATCCTCCAGGCAAAATATGACAAAGACTAACAAAACCTGAATCTAATTAAGTCTGAGAAAGGCACAGAGTTGATCCCTTGGCTGAACCCAACAGCCCTGAGGACGCGCACTCTGCTGCAACCCTGAGGGCTCCTCACTGGCTGCAGAACCAAGCCCATCGCTTGTGCTTGAATGAAGCATGCAAATTCCACAAGCAGTCTAATATTTTTGGTGCAGTGCCTGAGGTCTAGTGTTCCTTTGGTCCCTAGAGGCTCTCACTGGAACCTGTGACAGAAACCAAAGTGGGTTCCCTCCTGGCGAGTTAAATCAGACTCTCCACCAGAAGTAGCTGTCTCACAAGGTAAAATATATTTGAGGCAAATAGGAGACCATGAGGAATCATTTCCACAGTCATGATGTCCCTGAACAAAGGGAAGCAGGGATATTTATTTTGGGTGGAGAATAAATATTCAAAAGGAAGAGGTGGGTATTTGCTTGTGCAGGCTCAGTTGGAAAACACGCTTCCACATACACTGCAGGTTAGGTTAGGAAGGCCTAAGCTCCTGGAGAGATCTTAGCATCAAAAATAAGGCAAAGGCCATAGGAGCAGCTCTTGCGGTGAGACTTGGTCTGGTTCACGGTGGTTGGTGACTTCATCCTCTTAACAAAAGGGAAACGAAATAATTTGGAACCACAGTTAAATGCTTCCAAACCCACCCTTGAGTTCTTCGGGGCAACCAATCGGTGACAGACCTACCTGCAAGGTTGGCTGGTTCTGTCACTGTAATAGCCTTATGTCCACTTCAGAGAGAACCTATCACGCTAGTGCTAGTGCTAAGGCAGAGAATGGGTCTCCCCAAAGCCTTAAGAACCAGTTGTAGGACTGTTCTCGTACCTACTGGTAAATAAACATTCACAGCTGTAGCCGAATTTTGTCTAAGACCTCAACTGGTGTGGAGGCTGTAAAGAAGGGGATATATAGCCCCCACCCACCTGTTCTCACCAGAGATATGGAGACCAACGCACCTGGTTTGCCCAGGACTTTCTTGGTTTTAGCGCTGAAAATCACATGTCCCAGGAAACCCCACAGTGCCAGGCAAACCAGGACATTGGTCACCCTACGTATCTACCAAAAGAATTTGCCAATTGCTGAATGCCAAATTAGCTTGAGCCAGTGCAAAACATCTTGTTTCCCTTAAAATAGCTTCTACAGGCTTAAGTTTCCAAAGGACTAATGTTTTTCTTAAGGACTAAAGGGAAAATGAGGTCTACAGTCTTGCTACTCAAAGTGCGGTCCACGGATCAATAGCATCTATATCTCCCAGGGGCTTATTACAAATGCAGAGTCTCAGGCCCCACCTCAGACCTACTGAATTAAAATCTGCAATTTAGCAAGGCCTCCAAATGAGACCTTGCACAAGGGCTCCATGCACCTTAAAATCCGAAGTGCACTGGCCTAGAGGAAGATATCTCAGAGGGTGACTTTTAGCTGGGTCTTGAAGTCAGTAGTGGTGAGTCAGCAGAAGTCATCAGAAAACAAGGGTACAAAGGCACAGAAATGGCAATGTATTCATTCACCGGGAGTCATTTGTTGTTTCTGGGAGTGAGGGATGGGAAATAACCTGGGAAGGCAAGTTGGGGAGGGACTATGGGAGCCCTTGAACGTCAGACTGAAACATTAGCCCTGCATCTTCCCTACGCTCTCTCAAGGCTCCTGTTCTATTTTCTGAAAGCTAGAGCCCCTCCCTCCGCCTGGCCCGGTCTGGCAGCAGCTGGGCTCCCACAGTGCTAGTGGAGAAGGGGCAGCAGGCCCAGGAAGACCATCCCTCAGGGCTGCATTCGGGTTCAAGACTTCTCCTCAGAGACTTTTGAAGGGTCAGAGCCCTGCGTCTTTGGCTTTGGGAATGGAGTGTCTGACAGGGGAAGGCAGAGGAGATAGCCAGAAGTTAAAGGGATGTGGAGCAAGAACCTCTGTTTCCCAATGAAAATTTAGCAAAAGGAAGAAAAATGAGAAATCTGGAGCAATTCTCTTTCATTCTGAGACATAATACAGAGTACTGGTTACTTAATCACTTTGTGCCTCAGTTTCCTAAGTCACACAATAGGGATAAACCTTGTACCAACCTCATAGTTTGTAAGGATTCAGCGAAGCGACACACGCAGAGCTCGTAGATCAATGCCAGGAGCTCCCTAGAAGGCACTGCCTTGCATTAAACTTTCATAATGTGAGAGTTGGAAACACGACTTGCTGAGTGGGGAGCTGGGGTGTCGCAGCCAGCCTCCAAGTCCAGCCAAGGGGCTGTCATCATAGATATTGGCATTTGCGAATATGTGATTCTTTGCTATTTAACATGGTCATCAAATATAGACTGACAATCAATGAAACACAGGGTGAACTGAGACTTACGGTGTGTATTAGTCAGGGGACAATCAGAAAGCCAGAGCCATGTGAGTGCTATAGAATAAAGGATTTATTATAGCGATTAGACTTTAAGCAAAACTGGCACTGTGCAAAGCCACTACATTGTGTATCCCTGTTGGCTAGTCAATTTTGAGAACTTCACCAAAAACTCTATTCCATATACAACGAAAGCCCAGGAGGCTTCTCTGGGAAGATTTCCCTTTAGTCCCTCCCTCTTGGGGTATATCACACGCCGCCCTCTGAACACATCTGTAATAGAACCTGTATCACTTGTGTTCCAACTATATGTGTCCACCTCCCCCCGGACTCTGTAAGCCCCTTCAGGCCAGAAGCTGTGTTTCATCGCTGTATCTCCAGCTCCCGGCATGGCTCCTGTCATATGTTAGGTCAGACCATGTAAAATCACTGCTATTTTATCATCTCTGATCCACAAAAAGTTGCAATTCCATAAATTTCAGAGTATTAGGAGGCACTGGGCAAATGTTTGCCAAATAAATGAACACAGGACAACTAAATACCCACAAATTCTGGTTAAGCATCAAAAAAAGAAAATACTTCAGGGTTTGGTGTAGCCTCAAGCTCCTTATTGTATATCTCAATTATCTCTGCGCTCTTGAATGTGGAGGTGCCAATGAGCGATTCCCAATAGGTCAAACACGCAGATTGTGTACGACTTTCACATTTCTGGAGCTTGGTAATGTCTCCACAGAGAAGATGAGTGATTCCCCAAGGGGTCAAATGCAGTTTTCTGTACCGTTTTAGTGTTTTTGGAGGCTGGCAGTGTCTCCATACAGCCGATAGGTGGCAGATTCCGAGGTGGATGAGATTAACTTCTAACATGGCGATTGTCCAAGACGGCTCCGAAGCAGGTGCCGCATGCCACTTGACTTTCAGTCCCAGCATCGCAGGATGGCAAGAAGCCTCAGAGGTCATGGATCTCAACCATATATCACTTGGAACAGGAAATTAACAGATGCAAAATAACTTTGTAAAAAATCAAGACATGTGTCAGTGAAAGGGAGTTTAAAAAATAAGAGGAAAGCAAGAAAGGAAGGAGGTAGCTGGTTACAAACTCCTTAGTACTAGGCAGGTGCACCTGCCAAACGCAGCCCTTGGCTTCCACTTCACCTGGTTGTAAGAGGTCTAAAATTGTGAGGTCAGGCTCCATCATCCAAATGGACCCCAGTGGCCACCATTTGAAGTTGCAGCAAGGCCTGAGTTGATGGGTCAGGGAGAAGTTGATTTAGTTTTTGAGGAAGATTAGCCCTTAGCTAACATCCACCACCAATCCTCCTCTTTTTGCTGAGGAAGATTGGCCCTGAGCTAACATCTGTGCCCATCTTCTTCTATTTTTTATGTGGGACGCCTGTCACAGCATGGCTTGATAAATGGTTCATAGGTTCACACCCGGGATCTGAACCAGCGAACCCTGGGCGACCGAAGCAGAACGTGTGAACATTGCTGCATCACTGGGCCAGCCCAGGGAGAGGTGGTTTTAAAACTTCAGAAAAAAAGAAAGCTCCAGAGAAATGTTATCCATGCAGATGTGCTCCTGCCTGGGCCCGGCCCTGCGATTCCCTGGGTTGTGAACTCCCTCCCCTGCCCTCTTCCCATTCCTTGGTCCCCAGCTCCCCTGACTATCCCTGCCCTCTGCCCTTGGGTACATGATGACCTGACTCTGGACCTCCACCCTGGGTCCTGACTTTCCCACCTGCCCTAATTATGGGGACAGTAAAAGTGAGCTAAGAGGAGCTAGTTGCCTTAAACAGGTTACCTCACTTCAACTTCACAACAAAATGCTGAGAAGTAAGGATTATTAGCCACCTTTCAAAGATGAAGAAAAGTTAGGTTATCTGCCTAAAGTTACAGAGCTGCTAAAGGATGAAAGAGTAATCAAAACCTAGTTGTATCAGATTCCAAGACCTCTTTCCAATACGCCACACTGCCTCTCTTTCCATTCTTTCTTTCCACCTTTCCTGGAGTCTCATGTACATGGTCCCCACCCCTGATATTCATTCTGACTCCCTCTTCAACCTACAATTCATCCCTTCATCTCCAGCAAGTTTCCCTGCTCAGTCTCCAGCCAACTCACAATGTTTTCTAAGATAGAAGAGCTGCCCATCCTTTATAATCCACAAATGAAGTGAGCGCACACCTCATCACACCTCACCTGTCTTCCATGAGTTCCCATTGCTACAAGAAGGGTCCAAATATCTCATCATGGCATAATCGCCATTCACAATGGGGCGCCTTCTGGTCCCTCTGGCCTCACCTCTCATCTGGCTCTTCTATCTTCTCTTTTTTCAACCAGATTTCAACTACACAAAATCTCCCTGAACAAGCCAACTCCAAGACAAAGCAGCCATCAGGTTGGCCTCCAGATGGAGAGCTTTTACTTATCTTGGCATCTGGTACTAGAATTTCTCTTTGGGAAGAACTACCTTTATTGGAAGAAGTTCTTTTTTCTTTTTAAATTACTTTGTTGAGATCATAATGGCTTATAACATTGTGTAATTTCAGGTGTACGTTATTATTTATCAGTTTCTGTATAGACTGCATCATGCTCACCCCCAATAGTCTAATTTTTAGCATTACCATATATATGTGCCCCTTTACCCCTTTTGCAAACTTCCCCAACCCCCTTCCCCTCTGGTAACCACTAATCTGTTCTCTTTATCCATGTGTTTATCTTCCACTTATGAGTGGGATCATACAGTGTTTGACTTTCTCTGTCTGGCTTATTTCACTTAATATAATGCCCTCCAAGTCCATCCATGTTGTTGCAAATGAAACGGTTTTGTCTTTTTTAATGGCTGAGTAGTTCCATTGTACATATATACCACATCTTCTTTATCCATTCATCAGTCGAGGGACACTTGGATTGCTTCCACATTTTGGCCACTGTGAATAATGCTGCAATGAACATGGGGGTGCATAAATCTCTTTGAATTGTTGACTTCAAGTTCTTTAGATAAATACTGAGTAGCAGATAGCTGGGTCGTATGGTATTTCTATTTTTAATGTTTTGAGAAATCTCCATACTGTTTTCCAAGTAGCTGCACCAGTTTGCATTTCCACCAGCAGTGTATGAGGGTTCCCTTTTCTCCACATCCTCTCCAACATTTGTCATTTTTTGTTTAGGTAATCATACCCATTCTAACAGGGCTAAGGTGGTAGCTCATTGTAGTTCTGATTTGTATTTCCCTAATAATTAGTGATGTTGAACATCTTTTCATGTGCCTGTTGGCCACCTGTATATCTTCTTTGGAAAAATGTCTGTTCATATCTTCTGCCCATTTTTTGATTGGGTTGATTTTTTGTTGTTGAGTTGTATGAGTTCTTTACATAGTTTGGAAATTAACCCCTTGTTGGACATACGATTTGCAAATATTTTCTCCTAGTTGGTGTGTTGTCTTGTCATTTTATTCATGGTTTCCTCAGCCTTCTAAGAGCTCTTTTGTCTGATATAGTCCCATTTGTTTATTTTTTCTTTTGTTTCCCATGCCTGAGGAGACATGATATTTGAAAAGATGCTGGTAAGACCGATGTCAAAGAGTATACTGCCTATATTTTGGAAGAATTTCTTGATAACCCCCATTGGTGCAGAACTTGAGATCCTAAGGGTCCCAAGTGTGGGTAGTCTGCAGGTTGGGCTCTCCAGAAGTAGATGCTGACATAGAGACCCTGCAGGCCGCTAAGTAAGGAATATGACCGTTGTTCCAGAAAGGAAAGAGCAGTTGAGAGACGAAAAAGGAGTCAATGAGACAGAGACAGTGAGATGGCAGAAAGCTGTGTGGTACACAAGATCCCACCTTATAATTCCTTACATTGTCGCCTAAATTAAGGCATAGATTACAGACCCCTAACATTTTGTCAAATAAGTAATTCCCCTCTAACACTCTACCTTTTGTTCTTAGGCTGTCATTTCTCCCAGAGCTCCAGCTACCTGGAGCATTTATTCAACTAAATTTTTTTTTAAGTTTTGGAGGAGAGGAGAGCATCTCTTTTTATCCTTCTCTTCAGAGATTTGTTCAAAGACATTAAGTTATAACTTATGAATTAGGGTCACACTATGCTTAAAATCTATGAACAGTGATGAGCAAGAGGAACAGTTAAAGAAGAAACAAGAGGAAGTCTCCCACCAAAACCAAGCTGGACTTAGTATCAGGCGTTTGGTCTAATAGCTTTCCATAAAAAGCACATCTGGAAAAGCTGCAAGGACTGTATTTCACTTACTGCTTTTGGTTAAGCCAAGAACAATGGGAAAACCAGCAGGGAAAAATGTAAACTCAGACATCTAATAATAAAAACTTACTTTTGCAAACGTGCTTTCCATATATCACCCCCCTTAGTCCTCTCAACAACTCCCTAAAGTAGGGAGACCAGAAGCATTACTATAATCATCATTTTATAGATGTCAGCTGACATTCGGAGTTCAAGTGATTGGCTCAAGTTTACACAGCAACCAAGCAGTGGTACCAGGACTTGCCCCCAGAGCTAGTGACTCCAAACGCAATAGTCTTTCCGTGAGTACACCATGCTGTGGCACAACTGCCACCACTTCCCTACCTTCTGTGGCCAGAGAGGTAACCATCAGTGAACAGAGAGAAACCTGCTCAGCAATTCAAATATATTTTCCATGAGGCAACAGCCATTTGAGCATTAACTTCCTAGAGGAAGTTTTTCATTAATGAGCATGGCTTTCGGCCAACAAACAGAATGAACAGAACTACCTTCTAACAAACCCCAAGGACGCAAAAACTCGTTTGTGTGTGGTCTTGAAAAAGTTAAACAGTAAAACTCCAGACAGGTAACCAGTGGCCATTTTTAACCCCAACTATGGCAGCAAGAGGAATTTTAGACAGCAAGATAGAGGAAGAAATTAGTGAATAAAGGGCTTCTATAGAACAGAGCAGCATTCAGCCCTTCCCAAGAAAAATCACTACAACAACACTGGGAAATCCAGGAAACTCATGGGCAGTGATGGCAGACACAGTTACAGAACTGGAGGAGGGTGATACATCTGGCATTGATATGGATCGTGCAATTAGCAACGAAGAAGAGACAAGATTCCTTGGACAAAAAATATGTTTGAGGAACTGTGGCTCAACCAAGTTAGATAGTTTTCTTTATTCCAGGACTTCCCAAGAAGGGAAGAGCTTATGCAGCAATTTAAGAAATGGCGAGTTGGAGCAATAAAATATAGTTGGTGTTGTTTGTAACAACTGCACAGAGAAACTGATCATTCTGGGAGTGCAGGTATGACAAATACATGGCTTGTTTATTTCTCCCGCCTGCCCCCATGGCAGGCATGACTAATTAATCACTGCACTCTTTGCCACTGATTCAGATACAGCCTCATAATCTTTAAAACAACACTCCAAGAAACTGCTACCAGTTAAACATAAACGCACTACCAGCTTTGAAACAAAAAAGTCTGGCATAAACCAGCATGGGATGAAGAAATAGACTAGATATTCCTCAGGGTGCGATGGATGAAAAGGGTCCAGACCAGGAAGACCTGCTGGGTAACTCCCACAGGAGTTAAGGGCCAGGGACCAGACCCCATTTGTCATTATATCCTGCACACCTAGCACAGTGCCTGACATATGGTAGACTTTGGATATATTTGGTTAATTAATGAGTTAACACCAAAATCACATGGTAGTGATGATTTTACATAGTCCATAGTTACTACATATGTACACTAGCCACTAGGAAAAATCTACATAATTGTTCCCTATTATGGGCTCAGTTTCTTCCTCAGCTATTCTTTCTGCTATCTTTATAACAACCCTAATAAAGAACCTCATTCAGTTTAAAGAAGCACCAGGAACCACAAAGACTATAACACCAATGGACCTTGGTCTAAATTCTGAATCTACACTTATTTGCTGTACAGCCTTCAGAGACTTACTTGACCTCTCTGAGCTTCAGTGTTGTCAATGGTAAAAAGAGGATAATAATATCTACATTATAGGGTTGTTACGACATTTAGGGATTTAACATGCAAAGCACCTAATACAGTTCCTGGTTCTTTTCCTATTTATGCTTCTCCTTGTTTCCAAAAGGATTTAAAGTGGCTTAAAAAGTAACCTACAATGAAGCAAATAAATCTAAAATAAAGAAGTAAAAATTTCAGAGCAAAGGGAAAACAACCATAGTAAAAAAATAGAGTAAATAAGGAGTGTGTTACAGCCTCTTGCACATACTAGGCGTAAAATAAAATGATGGTGGTGGTGGTAATAGTTTGCACTAATGACATTAGTCATCATTTCTGCCTGGGGAATTCCATTCATCCTTCAAGTCTCCATCTGGGGGCTAGCCCTACCACATAGTAAACATAATGTAAAACCTCAAAAACTAAAATAGTATGGTTTTGGCACATGAATAGACAGACCAACAGAATGTCCATATGAGATTTTAGTGTATGATAAAGTTTCATATGTATGTGCATAAAGTTTATGATAAAGTTTAGTATATGACAGAGTTGCAAGATTTTGAAGACCTCTGATATAGGTGTAGAAACTAAAGCAATGAGAAGTTAAGCAAATTGCCAAGTTCACAGAGCTAGTAAATTATACAACTGAGATTTGAATGCAGGCATACTGGTTCCAGAGTCCATTTTATTAACCACTAAACAATATTAAGTTAAAAAGCAAAGTGCAGACCAGTAAGCACAATATGCTACCTTTGGGGTAAAAGGAAAGGAGAAAGAAAAAAACTTATTTATATTTGTTCATGTATGCATACAGAAATTCTGGAAGGACACACAAGAAACTAATAGCAGTAGTTACCTTTAGAGACCTTGGGGATGGGCAGAAGAGTAATGGGCATTGTGGGAGATATAAATTTATTTTAAAATATATGCACATATATTTGAACTATATGAATGTACAACATGATCCAAAATTAAATTAAATACAAAAACAGGAAGAAAATGCTCACCCTGGGCAAGTCCTTCCTGACTCCCCCCCGCCCCACCCCCAGCACAGTAAGCCCACTCTTCTATGTTCCCACATCACTTATGCCCACATTTTTTCTGGCACATATCACGTTGCTCTGCCCTCATTTACGCTCTACTCCCCTGCTCACCTCGCCCCCAGCCAAGGTGTGAGCTCTTCAAAGGCGGGGTTCTGTTTCCTTCATTCTTGCATCCCCAGCATATAGTGCAGTCCCTGACGAGTGGCAAACATCCAGGGCATGGAGAAGTGGAAGTGGGAAAAGGGAAGTGAGGCAGACCAGCCAAGTTTGTGGTATTGGCACTGTGGAAAGGGGAATCAACTCGGGCCTCCATGTAACAATGGGAGTCAGAAGAGGAAGAGAGGAGAGAGGAAAATACAGCAACCCTTGAAGAAAAGGTGTACCCAATTTGCTAAGGCCAAAGGACAAAAGGGTACTGTGGGCCAGTGCTAATCATGGGGAAAACAGGAAGGAGAACCCCCAGGCGAGGAAGAGGTGAAAGCTGAGAATGGCCCTGGAAGGGCAGGAAATGAAGCACAAGACTGAGACCCTAGAAGCGAGGGCTCCCAGCTGCAGGAGATTCAGATGAAGACTCTCCGCCCCTCTGATGACTCAAAATGGGGCAGAGGGCATGTGAAAGGACACTGGAGGACACTCAGCTTGTGTCTGCCGACCACACCTTTGGTCTGTTGCTTTCTGTTCATTTAAACTCTTTGCATACACTCATCTGAGGGCTGAAGGGAGTTCCATATCAGGTCAGGGACGTATTTTCCCCAGCAGAATACATCCTAGATTCCACAGGCAGGGAAACTGGCCCACTCTAGTCAGACCACACCCACCCCCTGCAAAACTGGGCTTGTCTGGGTAATTGTGCGAAGCCCGATACTATGACCCACAGGAATATGTTTCATTATTTGATTGTGTTAATCATCAAAACCACAGATGCAATAGTCCTTATTTTGGAGATACACTCTGGAATAAGAGTAAGTGAAGCGAAACAATATCTGGGATTTGCATCAAAAGAATAGCAAAATAATATATAAACATGAGGCTTGGGCTGTCCAGGAGCCCTTAGGAAGAGAATGTGCTTTATGTTAAGCATGCTCCCCCCTAAGAGGCAAGCCAGTTAAATAAAAAAAATTAAAAAAATAAAAAACCCTGGATATGTATAGGAAGCATTTGCAAAAGGAAATTTTATCTCATTGCCTCAGCCCTAAGTGCCATTAGCAAATAGAACAAAGTAATGAAAGAGGTCATTAGGAAGGAGCTAGAAACACCTTCCAATGTTATGGAAAAGAATCTGACATCTTAATTATATTCTGCCACCTAGTGACAAAGGAAATTTAACATACTTACTTAGCCAGGCTCCAAGAGCAGAAATGGCTGCTCCACCACCTGGACACCAGAGCAGGGCCTGACCTCTCGGGGACAAGCCTAATCCTGCAAGCGTTTGGGGCACGGGTCCTCTCTCTGCTTCTGCTCACAACCTGGGGAGACGCTGCAATTATGGTCAACAGCCAAAGGAACTGCTCAGTCTGTGCCTGGCAGACTTCCCACGGAACCGTCCTCTGCCCCGGAACACAGTCTACTGACCCCTTTGCTACCTCCTGCCCCTTGCTCAGGGCTTCAAGGGGGAACAAACAGCAAGACTGAGAAGACATGCCAAAGTCGGGCATTTTTTGTTTGTTTGTTTAAGGAAGATGAGCCCTGAGCTAACTGCTGCCAATCCTCCTCTTTTTGCTGAGGAAGACCGGCCCTGAGCTAACATCCGTGCCCATCTTCCTCCACTTTATATGTGGGACGCCTACCACAGCATGGCTTGCCAAGCGGCGCCACGTCCGCACCTGAGATCCGAACCAGCGAACCCGGGCAGCAAAAGTGGAAGGTGCGCACTTAACTGCTGCACCACTGGGCAGCCCCCTAGAGTCAGGTATTTAAATCGTGAAGCTCTACTGTCAGTATGAAGGAGGAGTAAACACTATTACCGCCTTCCCAGGAAATGGGATGACTTTTACTTACAAATCTTTGAGATCTCACAAGATGATGGACACAAAAACTATTAATTCCCAAAAATAAACTGAAAGAGTGCATGTTTTAAAACTGCATTCAGGTTCACCCAAGCAAACCCTTCCAATCGGCTGGCTTCGTCTGACTGAGCGGTGCCCCATAATGCATTGCGAGGCAGGTGGAGGTAGAACTGTGGCCGCTCTGGCGCTTGAGACCGTAGAGTCCCTATGCAAGTACCAGAATCGCTAGGGTTCTCGGAAGGTCCACGGGTTCTGCCTTGTCTTTCCACCAGCTCTCTCAGTCCATTTGTGGAAGACCATTGGTGTTATGGCAGTGGCGTTTAATAAGGAATTTGATCCTGTACAGAAACTCTTTGG
This sequence comes from Equus caballus, assembly GCF_041296265.1. NCBI lineage: Eukaryota > Metazoa > Chordata > Mammalia > Perissodactyla > Equidae > Equus > Equus caballus. Next base: position 19,521,598 of record NC_091708.1, read on the forward strand.
GGGCAAGATTAGAGAATATGAATCTAAGCACCCATCATCTTGAGGACGTTTTTATATTGACCCAGAGGATCAGCAAGAGCTGGAGAGGGAGATTTTTAAGCTTAAACAGACGTTCAGCAAGGCAGACAGAAATACCCTGGCTAACTTCAAATTTGCAGACCCCAAATTTGAAAGCATGGAAAAACTGCAGACCTGAAGAGAGAACATAAAATTAATCTGGTTATTTGTTATGTATGGATTAGTTGTACAACTAATGAGTATCAGACTAAACTTATGTTTCACAATTGTTAAAAAAAAATAGGGCATTCAAAGTTATTCATCTTAGATTTATTTCTATCCCCCATCTCACCCCCAACCCCCAAGGATTTAAGGGACTTAAAGCGAGAATGTACATAATGAAATTTCAAATTATAAATTAAAGCAGCGACCAAAACCGTGAAAAAGCAGAACACGAACATAATAGTTATAAGGAAAAACATAGTTCAGATACATTTCAGTGATAAGAATCATGTGGAGAGAATTTGTTACCAAAATATTGATAATCTAGGACCTTGCTGCTCAAACTGTGGTCCCAAGACAACAGCATCATCACCTGGGAGCTGTTCAGAAATTCAGAATCTCAGGTCCTACCCCGGACCTACTGGGTCAGAATCGGCCTTTTAACAAGATTCCCAGGTGACTTGTACGTGCAGGAAGTTTGAGAAGCACTGCTCTAGGGCCCGGTTGTGAAGAATGAGATTCAGGAGACCTGGGTGGAACCTATATTTTTTAAATCACCCACAGCACATAATGACCCAGTGGAAAATGTTCTCAATGATTTTTTGGTACCAAATGTTGCAGCAAACATAACTTGGTTATATCTTATAAATTAATAATTATAATAATATTACAATATAATGATATGCAATTATGGTATAATAGATAATTACATAATAATGTAATTATAGTAATAATTATAATTTCTTATAAATTAATTATTTGGTGATTTCTATAAATTAATAAAAGCTGAAGGTTTAGCATCAGAATAAAGCCTCACTGAAAGCAGTTCTGAGATAAGGCTAAGATAATAGTCTAAGTCATAGATCAGCAAAGTACCACCCTGCTTTGCAAATAAAGTTTTATTAGAGCACAGCCATACTCATTCATTTATGTGTTGTCTGTGGATGCTTTCACACTATAATGGCAGACATAAGTAGTTGCAACAGAAACCAAATGGTCTGCAAAGCCTAAAATATTTACTATATGTCCTTTACAGAAAAAGCTTGCCAACCTGTGCTCTGTAAGAATTACCCAGGGGAGAACACAGTTTTCAGTCTTCCATGAACATCACCTCTCCCAGCGGGCTTCTGATAGGAATTAGAAATTATATGGATGGAGGTGTAAGAATTCATTTTTTGGATTATTGGTTGATAAACTGACACTCAAAAAAAAGAAAGCCAGACTTGTTATCTTTGCCAATTTCCATGGTATAAATCAGGGTTTCTCAACCTCAGCACTATGGACGTTTTGGGCTGGATAATTCTTTGTTATGGGGGGGGGGGGGGCTGTCTTTTGCACTGTAGGATATTGAGCAGCCTTCCTGGCTTCTATCCACTAGATGTCAGTAGCAACTCCCCAGTTGCGTCGACAAAATATGTCTCTAGAGATTGCCAAATGTCCTCTAGGGTGCAAAATTGCCCTCGTTGAGAACCAGTGGTTCTCAGAACCAAAATGTTCTCACCAATTTCAAGCTGCCAACTTGATATCACTGACCATGGATGTGGGAAGAGATGTGCACAGTCTCACAAGCCGGAGAGGACCATCTCTAGCATAGCACTGTGTGAGAACATACTTAGACAGGTCGTCATGTCCTTGCCCTATTTTAAAAATTGAGGTACCTAACCAGGGTCTCCACTTGAATCAAAAGTTACCCTTTCTCTACAGAGATGAATCAACTGGCAAAATTATTTCTTTCTTCCAGCAGTGGCCTGAATCCTTCCACACAAAGTTATGTCCCACACAGCATGGTTGACATTATTCCGAACTAGATAATATCCGAAGCAGATGTTAACAGTCACCCCAATGGTTATTAAAAACTCTCAATAACATATCAGTGAATCACGTGTCTTCCCAATGGATTTGGCAGGATGAATTAGGCCCAAGAAAACTGAATGGCTGGACTTGTTACATGGATTTGGGTTCAGATTTATTGTAATTGTTTTTGTTTTGTTTTGTTCTTTATTTAAATCAATTTTGGGAAATGTCTGCCAAAGATAATAACATTAGCTCTGGAATGCTTTGCATCAAAAGCACTGACAATGGTTAATTACTCAGAGCCAATTACTGAAGCCACTTTTGGGCCATGACTTTAAAACTATATCATCAGCACTGAGGAGGACCTTACCCTCCTGTTCTGGAAGGGCGGGCATCCATATTTATCTACCATTTCAGGTCATTAGGATATAAGACTATTTGTATCAATCCTGAATTCTTTAGAGATACTAAAATGCAGATTTTATAGAATCATTAATAAGAGAGTGTCTATATTGAATTCATGGTACTTAGAGGGACAGACCAATGGAAGGTCAATAAAGGCTACAGTTATATTATTCTTGCAGATTTCTGAACAATGATCAAAGTTACCCCTACTGGGATTTCCTTTCCCCTTCCTACCTGTGACCTCCCTGGGTTCCCTGGATGATCAAAGAGGCCAAAAGCAATTTGGCTCACAGAATCATAAGAATTTTTTCAACTTTGTGACAGCACCTGGGGGTCACGTGATTGACAATGTAACCAATCAAATCCATCTCTATTTAAGATGCATGCACACACACACACTGAACCATCGACAAATTTGAAGTTCACCTCCAGGCTGAAGCTACTACTTTTCAAGGATCCCATCTGATTATTTCACCTTCTTGTGGGATCTTGGTATCTTGTGACATATTGTTAACACCTGCTCACAATCCACGAAAAAGTATTCAGGTGCATCTCGGTGCTCCCAACATCTTGACGTCAAGATATTACCTAAGTTTGCATGTCTTCTTCTATAGTAACCATAAAGAAGATAAATACCAAAATCTATACATCAAATGTGGGCAAATAGAAGAATCCAAACTTGCATTAGACAGTACAACTGCAAAAAACAGAGTTCTAATTATCATAAGGTGACCTTATACAGCAATTTTACATACCTGAGCCTGCTGTCACTGCTCTGCTCAAAAGCGTCCACAGCTCCCCACCTTCACTGATCACAGCTCCTTACCTTCACTGATTTAAATTAAACCTCTCGGCTCCTCCACAATGCTGCCTCAATTTATTTTTCCATGCAGTTTTTCCATTTTTATTAACCAAATATAGGTAAACACCTTTTCATAAAAGACTCAAAAAATTCAGAAGTATATAGAAAAAAATGTGGTAACCCCCCTTTGGCCTCCCCCACTCCCTTCTCCAAAGGTGACCACTCTCATCAGTTTAGTGGGTATCCATTCCAGTCTGCTTTGAATGCATTTATCACATATATGCATGAAAATGTGGAAGACTGTTTTTATAAATGTAATAGAAATCATAGCACAAATCATATAACTGTCCAACTGTATTGTTTGACAGTTGCCAAATACTGTAACACATATGGTATTATTACTTAACAGTATGCCTTACCTTCCTTTTCAGTGTATACAGATCTGCCTCATTCTTTTTGAGGAAAAACTGATACTCATAAGGTGGATGCTTTATGGTACAGGACCACAACGCTTTATATGCAATTCCAGATTCCATAACATTCTGAAAACTGAAAGTTTTTGGAAAGTTTGTAGCAAACGCATTTAGTGGTAAAACTTGACCTGAGCTGACATGAAAATGTTTAGACTTTTTTATGTCTTAGTAAATGACTTAGTAAATAGTCGTAACTTTCATGGCAGAAATAATAATGGCGTTTGCTTAGAGGGTGTTGCCCTAGACCCCATTAGTGATGTTGCATAATAACCAACCAAAAATTCTGAATTATGAAACACATCTGCCCCAAGAGGTTCAAACAAATTATTTTAACCCTATAGTTCGGGGGTTTGAGGGTGTGCGTGTGTGTTTGCAGTTTCTTAAGAAAAGTTTATGAAGTATGTAAAACGCACTACAACTAATTAATATTTATTGTGTGCTCATTATATACCAAACACTGTCCCAATGCTTTCCATAAGCTAATTAATGCAATCCTCACAGCAATACTATAGTGTGAGTATTATTATGATCTCCGTTTTAGAGATAAGAAAAACTGAGTTGCAGAGAGGCTAAGTAATCTGTGCAATTTCTATAGTTAGTAATTCATGCAGCTAAAATTGAATCTAAACCAGTTTGGCCCCAGAATGTGTGCACTCAACCCTTCATGCTATTTTGCCTTAATGCCTTCCAAGAATCATATAGCAAACACCTAATCAGATCTTAGCACTTTGCCCCATTTGCCTGACATCATTTTTAAAAAATCAAATCTGACAAATATAATAAAAACTCTTTTGTATCACTGTCCAGTCCCATTCTCCTTCCTTCTGTCTTCAATTTGGTGTTTATCATTGTATGCATTTTTTTTATACTTTTCTATAAGAACATATTGTATTGTTTTCCATATTTTAAACTTTACATATAGCAGAGAGGGGGACACAATTGAAAAAAGACTCATAGGACTTCAAATTACCAATATTCTGTTTTTAAAATTGGATAGCGTGGGGCCGGCCCAGTAGCGCAGCGGTTAAGTTTGCACATTCCACTTCTCAGCAGCCTGGGGTTTGCTGGTTTGGATCCTGGATGTGGACGTGGCACTGCTTGGCATGCCATGCTGTGGCAGGCATCCCACATATAAAGCAGAGGAAGATGGGCATGATGTTAACTCAGGGCCAGGCTTCCTCAGCAACAAGAGGTGGACTGGCAGTAGTTAGCTCAGGGCTAATCTTCCTCAAAAAAAAAAAAAATTGGATATCATGTGTATGAGTGTTCATTTCATTGTCACTCTTTAAACTTCACATGCATTTGCATTTGGTGTTTTATGTGTACCATCATTTTAAAAGTTGGAAAGAAGGTTAGCATTAATATAAATAATATTGTAATATTAAAAATTGTACCCAGTTGTTCAAACAAACACTAGCGGTGCTCTGAAGGTATTTTTTAGATGTGATTACCATCTATAATCAGTTGACTTTATATAAAGGAGATTATCCTGCATAATTGGGTGTCTTATCTAATCAGTTGAAAGGCCTTAAGAACAGAGCTGAGATTTCCCTGAGGAAATAACATTCCATCCGTGGACTACAGCATCAGTTTCTGCCTTTCCTGACAACCTGCCCTGCACATTTCAGACTTGCCTAGTCAGCTCTCACAATCAAGTAAGCCAGTTCCTTGCAATGAATCTTTTTACACTCACACATATCCTACTGGACATATCTCCTATTATATATCCTACTGGTTTGTGTCTCTAGTGGAACCATGACTGATACATGACAGAAAAAAATATTAGAAGATAATAGCCAAAAATGTCTCAAATTTAGTGAAAAACATTAGATCACAGATCCAAGAATCTCAACAAACCCCAAGTAGAATAAATGAAATGAAAAGCACACCTAAAAGAGTTCAAAGCCAAAGATAAAGAAGCATCTTATCAACTCACAATGATAGGTCATATAGAAGAGAATCACATTTGGAGTGCATTCTGATCCATTCTGCCCAACTTGAAGTGGCAGGCCCACCGGGAGAGACTTGCAGAATTCCTAAAGCATTGGTCTAATTTCAATAATCTAACTTAGAGAGGTAGTTAGGTCCTGAGGTAAGTTCAAGCCCTGAGGGTAAGTGGTATATGCTTCCCCAAAAAACAGGAGGAGATTTAGATGTTGAGGGTTTAAAGAAAGGAACGTAACTTAGGATGGGATCAAGGGTAGGAACTGGTATTAAGTGCCAAGATATAATGCACCTCCTAACACTCTCTCCCGGAACTTAACCTACCCACCCAGTCCCGGAGAGAGCTGGACAACCAATGCTCTCCCCACATCCCGTGCCTTCCAAAGGCTTTGTGGAAAAGAGTAGAGAAAGCATGCATTCCCAATGATCTACTAGTTTAGGAAGAGAGAAGAAAAGCAGTGCTGAGCCATCACCCTCAGTCCCTTTGCCCAAGCTCACCAATCATGTAAATTACTCCTCCTCTCTTAAGAAGAATGAGAAAAGAAATAGAAATGTTCTACTCTGGTTGTAGAATTTTTTCGCCTCTATAGAAACATAGGCAGTGAGAAATAAATTAGTCTCATCTCCCAACTAAATTGTAAATTTCTTAAAGTCGGGCAAACTGACTCAATAAACTTCTGCATCTACCACAGTCTGGAGCCGAGAGCTGGACATATAGTAAAGAGTGAGCAAATATGTATCAATTTGACCATTCTATACTTAATGTGTGTGTTACAAAGGCTAAATATAATTTTAAAATATTTTAATTTTACCTAATATTTGAACAGTGATATACAGTTTATAAACCATTTCCATATACATTATCTCTTTCAGTCTTCACAGCAAGTGAAGCTGAGTACCTGAGGGTTAAATATTCAATAAGAATGTGATTACCTTTCAAGCTTGTTCCCAACACAGACATAGAGGAAAAGAAGTTAATCTGGTCAATTTGCTGTTTTCTTGTTTAACCTGAGGAGTGACTCAAGGGTCACAAGGATTTATGAGCTTGTTTTGCAGAAGAAAAAGAATACTTTCAAGGAAGTTAGGATCGACAGATAACCAGCCCCCAGCTGTAGCTGATGCCCAGAAGTTGAATTGCCCAAGGGCTTATCTGGAGTGAAAGAAACATAGATTACCCCTTTGTTTCTCTTAAACTCCTCCTGCCAAGCACCTTGGCTCTATAAAACACCCTGCTTTCTTCTCTTGTTAAGGTGGATTTGAGAGAACCTATCCTCCCACCTTCTTGTTTTGGCCAATTCAAATAAACTTTTCTCCATCTCCAAGCACTGATGTCTCAGTGATTGGCTTACTGTGCATTGGGCACACAAACTTGAGATTAAGACGTTCAGTATCATAACCAGTGTTATGAATGAGGAAATTGAGGCTCAGAGGGGTGATATAAGTTGCTCAAAGTCACACAGCTAATAAGAACCAAAGTTGAGACTCAAATTCACATGATCTGTCTCATATCCAGTTCTGTGTTTATCATCATACCATGACTGCCTCACTATTGCTATTTTTTGTTAAGCATTTTGACCTCCTTAAAGAAGAGAAGAACGTTGCACATGAAGTCTGAGGCAGCAGCTGTATCCCTGGCTGTCTGAAATGCCTCCACCAGGTTTGGCAACAGCTGTCTCAGCTTGACATCTCACTGGGTTCCTGTCAGAGCCCCACCTTGGGGAATGACAAGTTTAATGAAGAAAAATCCAACCTTCCACCTGAACTCCTAGCTTTGCAAATGCAACTGACATCTGACAGGTTTGGAGGCACTCACTGAAGGGAATGGGGTGACCCCAGCCTCTCAGCTCATAGATTATCTGTTTGGCAGCTTTCTCTGCAATTGGCTGGCAACATGTGTGCCCTCTCCAGATCTTGCTTCCTGGTCCCAATGCTAATTTAGATGCAATTAAAACAAAGACTTACTGAGTATTTCCTATATGCCAGGCACTGGGGATATATGAAAAGGTGAGTAACACACCATTCCTGCCTTGTGGCACTCAAAGTCCTACAGAACAGTCAGAAACTTCACACTGCCATTATTTCTATGGACACAATACCCATTGCCATGTCAAATGGGCCCCTTTTGAAAAGAGAAACTCTAATGAGACTGCTCAAAAAGTTAAATATCATGTTGACTATTTCCTTTGGCAGGAACAACAAATTCAAATGCACACAAGAATCTCAGAAGGGCAAAGGGGATTCAAGAGCTGTGGAAGTGACAGTTTGAAATTAGTATTCGAGAACCAGAACCTCATTTTTTTAATCTTAAAAAATAAGATAGGGATCAGTATGAGCAAAGGTCATATGGTATCTTAGGGGAAAACAAGCAGGGCCATATCTTTGGAGGACAGGGTACAGGAGGTACGATTAGAAGAAAAGATGGTAAAGAGGCTTTAGTATCACACCAAAATGTTTAGAATATATTCTGAATAGAGCCATAGAAGATTTATAAGCTGGGCTTGGGTGAGCATGATTAGGCATGTGATTTAGGAAATTGATGCTAGCACTTAGAAGAGGAACAACACTGGGAATGTTAGAATGTCCCCAGTGAGAGATGATGAGGGCCTGAACCAAGGAGGTTGTAGGGGAGCAGAATTCTCTACCCCAAAATGTATCTCTTTGGATTGATTGTTTTCAAGAGCAAAAGAATCAGGGAGAAACTTTGACCTTCCCCCTAACTGCTTAAAAGAGTTTAAGATAGAAGGCCTGTTCCAGGAGGGAGCTAACAGCATCGGTAACTATAGTATAATGTGAACTAGGTGTGGTAGACCTGGAGGAACCTAGCAAGGCCCGTTTGATCAAAGTCCTCCCTATGTCTCATTGTTTTCACAAGGCATGGCAAATATTTGTTTATCCAACATTTGCTTTCCCTTCTCCATGTGAATTGCTTTCCTCTTTTGTGAAGCCCCAAACCACCACCCCCAACATCTTTCTCTGTCTTTAGCTAAAGACGGTATTTAAGGTGGTGGCATTGGCTATTTTGGTGAGTTACTCAGTTTTCCTGGGTTTCTGTCATGTATACATGTTATTAAACTTCGCTTTATTTTCTCTTGTTATTCTGTCTCATGTCAATTTAATTCTTAAACCAGCCAGAAGAACCTAGAAGGGCAGAGGAATATTTCTTCCTCCCCACAAGGAAATGGAAACAGGAGAAGAATTAGACAGACCATCTGGAAGTGGAATAGGTCTAGGTCAAAGACAGGTATAAGATGTCTAGCTACAGGACTGGGCACTAGGGAAGGTCTGAACTGAGATGGGGGAACCAGAAGAAGAGGTGAAGGAGAAGATTCGAGGAGAAGCCACTGAATTTGGTTTAGGTTCAACACACTTAATGTGAAGTACGTACAGACATCCAAATGAAGACACTTCAGGGGCAGACAGAAAGTATAGCCCAGGAGTGGAGCAGACTCACAGATTAAGCCACAGACATGCGTGAGACCACCCAGGAAGAGAACATAGAGAGAAGGAAACAGGTGAAGGACAAGGCCCTCAGGAACACTGACATTTAACAGACAGGTCGAGAATCAAAAACAGAAAACAGAGAGCAGTCACGGGAGATAAAAGGAGACCCAGGAGACAGCAAGGGCAGAGAAGGAAGGGTGAGCAATAGTGGCAAATGCTGCAGAGAGATCACAGAAGATTAAAGCCAAAATGGGACCTTTGGATTCCCTCTGGAAATTGAAGGGTCATTAGATTTAGAAGAAAAAAAAAACAGGAGAGGAATAGAGGAAATAAGCTAGGCAAAATGTTGATCATTATTAAAGCTGAGCCACGGGTACAAGCGTGTTCTCTACTTGCAGATATGTTTGAAAATTGCTTTCCAAATAAAAAATTGAAAAATTAAAAACAAATTAATGCATAAAAACAATAAAATAAGATATTATTGGCTTCTAAGATCAGGGTTTCATTTGAATATTGAGTAGCAAATAAAAAACAAAGAAGAGGGGGAAGCTAGTATTGAATGACATGTTTTGAGCTTTTCTGGCAAATTGATATACTGTGGGGGAGGAACTGGGCCTTGTGCTTGTATCATTCATTCAGTGTCACTACAGGAAACAGATGACACTCAGATTAGGATGGTTTCCGTAAGGTTTAGTAATGAGAGTGTTTCTGATGTAGGAGCAGGCTGTAGGGGAAGCACAAGGAACACTGCAGTAACCCCGGTGCTAGCAACAGTGGGGTGTTACCACCCTTTATCACACAATCTCAGTGGAATGCTGCAATAAGAGTGTATTTCTCATGGGTGTGTGGGTGGACTGGAGGTCAGCTGGCTCCGCTCGGAGCTCTGCTACAAGCTGGTGTCCAGCTGGGCTTGGCTCCTCTCTGCAGATCAAACCCTGATCTGTTCCACCTGGGTTCATTCTAGGGCTCAGACTGAAGAGGCAGCAGTGACCATGAAAGGCTCATCTCATGGAGATGGCAGAGGCACAAAAAAGACACACAGAAACACAGCATACTTCTATAGGCCTGGGCTTGAAACTGGCATAAACAGTTGGTTCTACTCACATTCCATCGACTAAAGCAAGTGATAGAGCTAAGTGCAAGGGCAGGAGACATCACACCCCTCCTTTTATGAGAGTAACTGTCACCAGTGTATGCCTATACAGCTCAAAGGAAGTCTTAAAATTACTTGACACTTCCTCAAGGCTGTTTTGCAGAGTTTTGTTAGGAAGAGATATAATTGTCAACTGGCCTGAACCAGACAGAGCCCCACCGCAAAAGGAGCGCCTGTGTACACAGCCCGGAGATGACCTAAAGTTGCCCTCTGCCTCATTTTAATACCGAACTCTCCACCCCAGGAGAAGCCTAAGCCTTATTAGCATAACATGCAATGTATGTGAGAGCATGTTTTCAGACTTCTCCTGCGCATGCTAATACCCGCCTCTACATGTGATGATAAAACTTTTCAATATTCATTCCCCATCTGAAATAAAAAGACACCTGCCTTCCTTTGTTTGGAGAGCCACAGCTTTGGAAATGATTCCATGTGGTCTCCTATTTGCTACAAATAAATTTTACTTCGTGTGACAACTACTTCTGCTGAAGGCTCTGATTTCAACTCACCAGGAAGTGGACCCACTTTGGTCCCCTAACATAATTATAAAGTCACATCAGGCAAAGAGTGTGGATACCAGGATGGGCAAAGAATTGGGGCCAATAATTAATCGATCGCATACCCTAGGATCAAGGGAGGAAGTGCTTAGCAGAACTCAGAAAAAGTCATGAGAAGAGGGCCCCCTTGAGAGGAGCTCTGACTTTCCAGCTGAGAGAACTCGAGGAGATCCCACAGTGAAGGCACCAGGGGAAAAAGGTGTCCTGCCTTCCTGGCGGTCTCCTGCCCAGGCTTCTTACCCGCTGGACCCAGTTGCAAGCCAGAAAGCAAAGGAGCTTTCTGATGGGGTCCAAACAGGTCCGCCTCCCAGGGAAGGTAGCGGTGTGGGGAAGAGTGAGAATGAGTCTGGTGGGACAAAAGGAGGATATGGACCCAGAACTGGTCAGCTATTAGAAGATGACAAAGTGAAGGCGGGCAGGCAGGAGAGGCTCAGCACGCAAACAAAACCCTCATCTTCCTCCAGCACAGCCCAGGAAAATGGGGAACCTGGGGGCTCAGAAGTTGCAGGAGATCCTCAAAGCGGCCACAATGCCACCCTGAGGAATTGATCCCGGGGGGATGGGCAGGCACCAAGCCTTAAGAGAGAGGGTTTTCCTCCCACAAGGCAGAGGCGCAGCTGGAGGTGGAAACAGGCAATTAAGATTGATTGTCTGACCCAGCAATAAAATTAGGCTGCACCAGATAATAATATCTCAAGGGGTGGTAAGTTGCCAGTGGGAGGAAGAGCAGGCAATCAGCGTGGAGACTGACGCTTGAGAGGACCAGAGAAGAGGCTCTGTGTCCAAGGGCTCCAGGGAGCCACCTCCCAAAAGGGCACCTTTTACTGAGACCGACCAACACTGCCCTGGTAGGCTGTAAGGAGGCTCTTAATGTTTATGCTGGTTATGTTTCTGGAGACAAATTAATATAGAATGGAGCCAATGGAATAATAACAATTGACAGCAATTTTTAAAGTACAATAAATATGTTACTTTATAAGCAAAGAATCTTTACTGTTGGGAGAGGGGATAAAATGAGCCCCTCGAACAAAGTTCTAGATTTGTATATCCAGAGCCCCAAATCAGGGCTCACTTGCTTTATGAGGCCACAAAAAAATTGGAGTAGTGCCGCAAACAGGGCTTAGCAAGGCAGATGTTAGATTATAGTCATTAAGAGCATGGACTCTGGAGCAAAGTGCCTGAATTTGTTACCGGCGCCCTGGGTTCTCGTCATCCCCCAGGATAGAAATCAAGAGAGACAATGAGCAGGAGTGAGGAGTTAGAAAGTTTATTAGCGTGTGCACAAGGGAGCCAATCATGAAAAACGGAGGAAAGGGGAGAGAGAGAAGCCAGTGGCTTCCTGAATAGCCGCACTGCAGGGTTTTTATCTGGCTGAGGCAGGGGATGTGTCTTCCATCATAGGATATAGAGAAGAGATTCTACTTGCGCCTGCGCTGTCACTCAGCATGTTACTACATGCGTCACATGTATCATTAGCATGCTAGCTCTCCACCCCTGGGTGTGATTTTTACTATGGTAATGAGGCAAAGGTCACTTTCAGCCAACTCCTGGGTGCTAGGGCGCATGCGTAAACCATCCCATCCAGCATTGACTCAAGGTTGATGAGAACAATTAAAGGAGCATGAAAGGGGTACTAGCCGCTGAAAGAAATCAGCATTTTAATGAAAGGCATAACAGACCTACTAGAATGACTTTAGTCCAAGGAAAAGGAGGGATTTGACAAAAGCGGCCAGCTCCCCACGGCCCACCACTTCCTGAGTCACTGAGTCTGCCTGAAGCTTTCTACCCCTGGGCTTTCGAAGGCGGAATCCCTCCTTCTCTCTCTCACGCCCTTCTTTCTTTCTCCTTCTTCACCTTTCCTTCTATCCCTTCTCCCTCAGCTCCCCCTCTCTCTCTTCTCAAAACCTGCTTTACGTTGGATTTTTTTTTTTAATCTTTTTTTTTTTCCACTTTATGTCCCAAACCCCCTCCCCCACCCTGGTACATAGTTGTATATCTTAGTTGCAGATCCTTCTAGTCGTGGGATGTGGGATGCCACCTCAACGTGACCTGACGAGCGGTGCCATGTCCGCGCCCAGGATCCAATCCCTGGGCCGCCGCAGCGGAGCGCACAACTTAACCACTCGGCCACGGAGCCGGCCCCTTTACATTGGTTTTTATATACACTCGGCCCTTGGCTGTCTGTGGCTCCATAGTTCTCAGTACACACAATTTTTTTTCCTTTTAATTACGACACCAGGATCTAGTGCAGCTCTGTCACTAACCCATTGCATGATGTTCAGCAATAATAATAGCAAACATATATTATGCTTAATGTGTGTCACTCACTCTTCTAAGTTCTTTATGTATAACATTAACTCATTTAGTTGTCAGGGCAACCTTGAGGTAGAGACTTTTATTACCATTATCTTCATCTGCGGTAAACTCCATTACTATTTACCAAATGTTTTGGTTTCCCTCCTTGCAGTTCTCCTGCCTATAGCAGATTTAAACATCCCCACCCTGTTGGATCAAGAAGCGACCATATGCTTTTCTTTAACCAATAAAATAAAGGCAGAAGTGTCATGTGTCATTTACAGGAAGAAGCTTTGAAAACCAGTGTGGGCTTTGCCATGTTCCCTCTTCACTGTGCCATGACGACTGGCAGTGTCCCAGTGAGTGGTTGTTCTGTCAGTCTGGGTCTGAGGATGAAGATGACATGGAGTGGAGCCATAGCCAACTCATGAAGGACATGGAGTGTGATCAAGAAGGGAACATTTGTTGCTGCCTGTCATTGAGATTTTTGGAGTTGGTTGTTACTGCAGCATGACCTAGTCTATCCTGACTCACGAATACCCATTTTTCAGGTAAGAAAATGGAAGCACTTTTAAAGTGTGGCAGGGAGTCTGGCTCAAGTCTGGGCTCCTACCCACTACTCCATATGACCTCTATGAGCCTCAATTCCTGGCTTATGAGGTAGGGTAATAGGCACCCATGTTGAAGGCAATGAATGCTATGTTTCTTTCAGTCCCATCCATCTGCTTCTCACACTTCCATCGCCTGCTTCCTTTTTAGCTTTAAACATGTTGGGCATATTGATTTTACAGCTGGGACTATTTAGGCTCAAAGGAATTGGCAAGTTCACAGCTGCCTACGGATGTTCCCATCATTTTTATAACCAAGATCCCGCCTATCCATGTTCCCAGCTCATGGCCCTCTGAAGGAAAGAAGACCCAAACCTCAACTTCTCACCACCAGGCATCCTACCTTGGGTGTTTGGGGAAGGATGATAACTGCTATCATTTATTAAGTATCTGCTATGTTCCAACAACTATTCAAACAAGATTTCTAATTCTTAAAGCCACACTACAAAGCAGATATTATTCCCATTCTTCTTGACAAGGAACTGAGGTTCAGTAACACTAAATAAGGTGTCTAAGGTCACACACCCAGTATGTTTTAGCTTCCTGATTCCACTTCAGAGCCACCTGACACTGAAACCCGTGTTCTTTCCACTAGGCTGTTGCAGCCAGCACTGCTCCAGCTGGTCTTCTGGTGCATTCTCTTTATCATTTGTGACCCTGGAAGTATCTCTGTCTTTCAGTATATTCTAGGCTAAATAATATCTAAAATGCTTCTGAAGAAGGAAGAGGCCATGAGCTGAATCTAGGCAAATTCCTAAGAAAGCCTTGATATAACAGAAAACAGAATCTTGAAAAACAGGTAAAACGGCCCAAGCAGTTTGAGGTTTCGTGTTTAAACATTAGGGCCGAGCACAGTGCTGAGCCATCTCTGATTTAAACATTTCTGAGCAACATTAATGAAGCAAACCTCTGAGGGAGGCATCCCAATTAGCCCTGTTTTCCAGATGATCAGACCGGGACCCCAAAGTCCTATTTCCTATCCATGGTGCTCATCTTGGGACAAAATTATCCCTATTGAGAAGCTATGCACCAAATACCACATGCACCAATAACTCCCTGATTTTTCCAACAGGCTCACGTTGAACCATTGATCATTGCTGAGCTTCAATAAATATTTTTTTATGATAATGAGCTAATTTGTAATCTAAAGCCAGACGTTGCCAGGCCTGGGCTCTTACCAAAAAGAAAAAAAGTACCATTATAATTATTATTATTATTTGGTATTGCCATCTGGGTCACATTTTAAAAAATAAAAGGCTTTCTTGTGCTTCTGGAAGCTACTTCTTCCGGAATACTTTGTCCTCAGGACACCCCCTCACAGCATGGCCTTACGAATAGCAAGTCATTAGTGTAGGCTTCTCAAAATGCTTTCTCCTGCATGAGCCCATTTTCAACAAAACCCCCAAATCGTAATACCCTTTATACACACAGCTGCCATTTACAGAGGGCCAACAACGTGCCAGGCCTAATGCCAGAAGCTGTGAAGAATGAAGAGTCATACAAGGCGCAGTCCTGCCCTCACCACTCAGTCCAAGGGCGTTAAATAAAAATTAGCATTATTATGTGATGTTCAAATTTGGAAGCCATGGAGGGTATTTCACTTTCTAGAGGGAAATCAAGGTTCTGTCTACTCTGCCAAGGCTTCTTGTACCCCCACAATCAAGGAAAAGGGTGCTGATAGGAATTGATCAGGTTTAATATTTCTTGGACCACAGTGAGAGGAAGGGGTGCTCTTGGTGTGAGACCCAAGGAAACTGAAGCGCTGAGGTTCCCTGGGGCTCTTTCTGGCCTCTCTCTGCAGTCATCTCTCTCCCTCAACCAGAGAGTTAGAGAAGCCCAGGGCTACCTCCTGTCTAGGAAGACCTTCTGTTTCCCTGAGTGGAACCAGAGTGGAGCCTTAGGGGAGGCCACTAGGTCTATCTAGGCTGGCAAAATGTTTTCGTGCAATTCCATAGGAGATGACATTAGGATATGAGTTGAAAGGAAAATTATCCAAAATGTGATAAGTTCAAGAGAATGCAACCTATCCTTTCAATGTCATACTGAACCATTGTTTAACAAGCCTGTCTAAGAATTATTTAATTTTTCATGAGAAGATACCATTCCATGACTTTGCAACTGACTATTAATTAAGGCTCAGACTCGGTGACAGTGTATGTTAGCTTGTAGATTTGTGACTAGTAGAGATGCAAATGATTTCTGTCTAGTAGATAAGATAACCCCAAATGTTGTGATTTTATTGCCCTGCAGGACATTAAACCAGTTTTGCATCTAAACCAGTGATATTATTCTTATGTTCCCATTTTAAAATCGTCTACAAGCATCTTGTCCCTCAAATACTCTTTGAATGAGCTTTACCATCTTGATGGTTCCCACACTAATTAATGAGTTAAATAAAATCTCTGACATGTGTTTATTCTATATTTTTAAGGAAGCTATGTTTTCAACTTTTGAAATTTATGCTTTGAGAGAGGCCGGAGATCAATCAAATGTTAGGGAGAATTCCTTTGCCTGGCCTTCTCCTCTGGCATTTGTGTCCCTTGGGAACCTCAAAAGGGAGTGGCTATGGCAGGAAAGGACTCCAGTGTTGGGATCTTAAGTTCTGGTCAAATACCACCTCCATGTCGTGCAATGATTGAATAAATAAATTAATGAGGGAGAAGAGACAAATCTGCGTAGAAGGTTGTCAAATAATTTATGTTGATACTCCACTCTTAAAGAGGGGGAGCATATCTCCCCACTCCAAGTGTGGGCTGCACATGACTATCTTCCAGAGTACCGTATGAAAAGAGCAAAAACCGAGTAACTTTTCAGTGGAGAAAACTGGCAAACACTAACTCAGCCAGATGATCTGGGTTAATACCAACAGTGATAATATGCACCCTTGATATGATTGAAACCGGGGACCAACTTGCTTTAACTCTACTCGGTTAGTTGTCTGTTTCAAAATAGTTAGATAATGCATTACTAAAACCCACCTACAGATAACATCTCTGATGCTTGCATCACCATGGTAATGGGTGCTTACGTTTTTCAGGAACTGAGAGTCAACTCCTTGTCCAGTTCAGGCTGGTTAAGACCACCGACTCATCAACTGGGCCTTCGAGGATGACCAGTACATGACTCTTTGACGTCGATGAGCCAAAAACTCCACCCTCAGATCATGCAAATGCCGCCAGTTTGTGAACATGAATCCTGTGAAGAGCCATGAAGCTTGACTACACTTGCTGCACAGATCATCAATTACTTCACTTCTCCTTACCTCCAATCATCTATTCCCACACTTCAGACTACCCTGCCCCCTTTTCCCGTAAATATCCCTAATCCCCATTTTTGGAGAGGCTGATTTGAGATTTGTTCTCCAGTATCCTTACTTGGCTGCCTTGTGAAGAAACCTTTTCTCTGCTACAAACTCGCCATCTCAGTGATTGGCATAATTGTGCAGTGGGCAAAACAAACCTGGTTCAGTAAAATGATGTCATGAAAATGACACTTTACCTCTGTAGTCTTCCTCCCAAAAACACATAACTCCAGTCTAACCAGGAGAAAGCATCAGGCAAATCCCAATTAAGGGACATTCTACAAAATACCTGACCAGTACTCCTCAAAACTTTAAAGATCATCATAAACAAGGGAAGTCTAAGAAACTGCCGCAGCCAAGACGAGCTTAAGGAGACATAACTACTAAATGTAACGTGGTATCCTGGATGGGGTCCCAGAACAAGAAAAGTGAACATTAGGGAAAAACTGAAGAAATCTGAACAAAACATGGACTTTA
This sequence comes from Equus caballus, assembly GCF_041296265.1. NCBI lineage: Eukaryota > Metazoa > Chordata > Mammalia > Perissodactyla > Equidae > Equus > Equus caballus. Next base: position 19,539,067 of record NC_091708.1, read on the forward strand.
GTTAACAATATTGTGTCAATATCGGTTTATTAATTGTAACAAATGTACCATACTAATAGATGATAATAATAGGATAAAATGGATGTGGGGTATACGGGAACTCTGTATTATCTTCACAATGTTTTGGTAAATCTAACAGTGTTCTAAAATAAAAAGTTTCTTTAAAAATAAATAATAATGAGCCAGCCCTGATGGCCTAGCAGTGAAAGTTCAGTGCGTTCTGTTTCAGTGGACCAGTTTTGGTTCCAGGCTCAGAACCACACCGCTTGTCTGTAAGTAGCCATGCTGTGGTGGCAGCTCACATAGAAGAAGAAGAATTTACAACTCTACACAACTATGTACTGGGGCTTTGGTTGGGGGCAAGGAAGAAAAAGGAGGAAAGATTGGTAACAGATGTTAGTTTAGGGCAAAGCTTCTCATGCAATAAATAAATAAGTAAATAAATAATACCACATGCAATTTTTTTAAAAATAAAATTAGGCTGATTTGATTCCCAATTCCACAGCTTATTGACTATGAACTTGGATAAGCTATGTAACCTTTCTAAGTCTCATCCATAAATTGATAATAATACTATCTACTTCACAAGATTGTTATGAGGCTGACATGCAAAAGCACCTGGTTCTCCCCACCTTGAATTTAGGTCTATTAAAATGCACTCGAATGAACCTGGGGCAGGGAGAAGCGCTCCTTTGCCTGGAAACAGCTGTCCTTTGCACCTTGTTGAAACACTGTTTAGTAGTGCCAGGTACAGGGCCCACCCAGCCAAAAGCTGAATAAATGTAACCTCAGTTCCCAAAATACAGCTCCAGTGCCCCCTGTCCCCATCTCTGAGGTTCTGAGCCTACTAAGAAGGAAGGCTGATATGCAAAATGTGGTTGAGCTTGCCTGTACTCACAGGGAAGAGCAAAGCCTGAGTGGGTTATGGCAGGGGAGGGGCTGTCCTCACTTAGAATAAGCCTGAGGGAATTTTGAGGGTGATTAGCTAAGGAGACCAGCCAAGCTTCTTCCCCAGGAGCTTCTGTCTGGATGGAGGAGTCAAAGAGCACACATCAGGCCTGGAATCTGTGGGAGCAGGCTACTGGACAGAGCTGAGTGTGCTTCCTGACATGCCTCTCTGGACCATAAACTGGGCAGTTGGAAGACATTAGTCTTTGATAATCAGAATTTGCCATCTCAAAATGTGTCTCTTTGGCCTGATTATTTTTAAGAACAAAAGGCTCAGGAAGAAACTTTGACCTTCTCCTAACTGCCTAAAAGAATTCAAGATAGAAGGCTTGTTTTGGGAAAGAGCTATTGCCATAGGTAGCTATAGTATAATAAACTAGGTGTGGTAGTCATGGGAGAACCTAGTGAGGCCCATTTAATCAAAGTCTTCTCCATGTCCCATCGTCTTTGCAAGGTGTGGCAAACATTTGTTTACTAAGCATTAAACATTTGCTTTTCCATCTCCGTATAAATTGCCTTCCTTCCCTTTGAAGCCTCAAACCACTACCCCCAACATTCTCCTTTGTCTTTAGCTGAAGATGGTATTTAAAGTGGTGGCTTCCTCCATTTTTTCAAGTTACTCAGTTTTCCTGGGTTTCTCCTGTGTATACATGTTATTAAACTTGTTTGATTTCCTCCTGTTATTGTCTCCTGTCGATTTAATTTTTAGACCAGCCAGAAGAACCTAGAAAGTAGAGAAATACTTCTTCCTCTCCTTCAGCTGTCCCTTGTAAGTTGTTCCTTTTTCTTATTCTGCCATTGTTAATGTTTCATTACTGTGTGCAATAGGTTTCTCACTGCATGTTTTACGCAGCTTTGGGTGTGGTTGAACTGGTCGGTTGGATCTGTTTCACTCTAAAGAGAAGAGACTCCTGTGCTAGGTTGGCATCAATATTTCCACAGTTTTATTAATCAGGATTCGGACAACCAGATCCTTTCTCAAGGGGAGTTGTACTTACACATGCCTGTTTTATCAGAGATCTACACCAGAGGGCAGTCTGGGTGCTCTGTTCTAGAGACACCCTTTTTTCCTAGAGTGCACAGCTGAGTAATGGGTCTTCTCACGGTGTTTTCCTGAGTAATGAAAGAGGAAGGTAGGTGTATTCATTTTCTTTTGCTGTGTAACAAACTACCAGAAAGTTGGTAGCTTAAAACAATATCCATTTCTCAGCTCACAGTTCTGAGGGTCAAAAGTTGATTGCTTTCACAACCACAGATGGCAGGCAACGGTGGGTGTGACTGGCTAGGAGGAGTGATTCAGGAAACTAGGCTGTTTACATTCAAGCCATAAACTTGGCTGGCGAATTCTCTCACTCTACAGCCACTTTAGTCAAGGAAAAGAAAGTGCGGGATTCAGAGCACTTGTGAAGAGTACCAGAGAGCAGCTGAATTGGGATTTTGCTAAGTTTACAAACTTTCCTGGGTGTTCCTGAACTCAGATCAAAGTTTCAATTCCTACAACAGGATACTTGGGACTGTGTTCAATTCATCAGCGCACTGAAATGTTTCTAAGTCTCAAAAAGAAATCCTCCTGACAATAGAACTTATCTTCTGTGATCTAGACTCCTTGAGGCTGCTCTTTATTCTCTTTTCCAAGCTACCCTGGAAGAAAATTAACCTTTCAGAGCTTCAAAATGCAGAAACAGCCCAAATGCTCCCTTCACTTTCCATTGCCGTGGCAATAGACCGATAGATCTTACTTAGGCTTAAAAGGAGTTCGCCCAAACAGAATTGAGTTTAGTTGTACTGTTCCAGCCTACAGAGAACTTGAAGACGGCCTTTCTCTTTTCACTTTCTCAAACATGCTGCATTTTCAGTTTTAAAGAGTAGAAGCAGCTGAAGGCAGGTCTGTGTTCTCCCTTGGCTGGAGACATTTTTTTACAACGAACTTTGTCAACCAGTAAGGAAGCTTTACCTCTCTCTTACTTGGTATTTAAGATTTATGGGGTTCTGCTGGTCAAATTTGGTGACAAATAGTGTCCATTTAAGTAGTATCCTTGGTTCTAAGACGTCAGAAGAGGCCAGATACCTCTACTGACCCCTTGGGATCCAGTTACCAAGCAGTCACAAGAGAAAGAGTGTGAACGGGCTCTTCAAAGAGAAACAGCAAACGCTCTTCTTCCTGCCTCTCTGAGTAATAGCCCCACTTACGGGATATGGTTGTTAATCTACAACAGGAAGAGGATGCTAAATCTGGTGGAGAGTGGAGAAGATATTGCAATAAGGGAAAAGGATTTAACCAATAAATACTTTGTGGGGAAAAGGTTTACTACTTTGAGTTGACTTTGAGACATTTCATTGCCTACTTCTGTGCCGCTGGCTGGATTCACATGGAAAACAAAGTCTCCAAAAGTACTTTGTGTCGGATTGTTGTTTGTCTTCATTAATTTACCCTAGTGACCAGGGTGGGACCACTCCATGAGGAGGGGTAGAGTCCGCAGGCAGCCATCTAACCACTTGCTGCATCACCAACGGCCAAATGACCACACAGAGCTGCTTCCCCACTGCCTCCTTTTTGGCAGCCTTCCCTACAGTGGAGGCCGCACCCCACTTCCCTACCAAATCTGACTTTCTGTTTCTCACTTTCGTCTGTGCATTTCCACTCGGCAACCAAGCTGTCCTGGGCCAATGGCACTGTCAGTCAATATGCCTAGCAATAGCAGACACTTAAAATTCCATAACTAAAGCCAATGCTTCCTCCTTTATTTCCAAATTATCGTTTTCTCTCAGCTGGATGGGATGTATTCCTCCCTTAATCTAGATGCAGTTTTCTCTGACTTTGTACCCCAACTTGCCATATGAGTAAAGAAGACAAATTATCCCCATTTTTAATGGCATTGCCCTACGTAGGTGTCACATACTTGTAAAGATCCTAAGCATTCATTTTTGTAAATCTACCTTGTTATACATTAAGTTATACATTAAGCTTTTGCTCCTCAGTTCTAAATGGACATTGGGCTTAGTTAGGCCCTTTCTGACAAGTGGATTGTCAAAGCATATGGCTATTTTCTTACTGACACCACAGCCTATCTCCTTCAGGTTGACACCAGAGAAAACATTTTAAATCTTTGGACACATGAGGGCCCTGAGGAGGAGAGAGAGGAAAGAAGAAAAGGCCAAAGGGAGGTGGAGCATACCGGGAAAAATGAGATTATGCTGAAAAATAATCCCAAAGCAGACAAATGCCATGTTAAGAAAACATCCTTAAAATTCTTGCCTTTCAAAATTAGAAATTAAGTGTCCGATATTGTAGGAATGATTAGGTAAGTTACAATCTATTCATGCAATGGAATATTGTGCAGCCATTAAATTTTTTTTATTGCAGTAACATTGGACTATACCATTATATTACTTTCAGGTGTACATTGTAATAAATTTCGAGTTCTGTGTAGATTACATCATGGTCACCACTCAAAGAACTAATTACAGTCCATCACCACACACATGAGCCTAATCACCCCTTTTGCCCTCTCCCCTCTCCCCTTCCCCTCTGGTAACCACTAATCCAGTCTCCATTGCTATGTGCTTGTTTGTCTTTGTTTTTATCTTCTACTTATGAGTGAGATCATATGGTATTTGACTTTCTCCCTCTGACTAATTTCATTTAGCTTAATACCCTCAAGGTCCATCCGTGTTATCACAAATGGCCACATTTCATCATTTCTTATGACTGAGTAGTATTCCATTGTGTATATATACCACATCTTCTGTATCCATTCGTCCCTTTATGGGCACCTAGGTTGCTTCCAAGTCTAAATATTTATTCTGAAGAATGTGTTGCAGCAAAGAAAAAATGTTTATGTAATGATAAGTGGAAAAAGCAAAACAGAAAATCATAGTGTGCTATAATCTACTCATCAGTTTGTGTGTCTGTACCACCATTAGACTGAGGAAAGGGTAAGAACGTGGAGAGAGGGCAGTCAGATGAAGGACAGAACCCTGAGGAACACTGACATCTACGGAATGTGCCAGGAACGGGCACCTGCAAAGGAGACAGAAAAGTAGAGGCAAAGAAGCTGTGAAAACGAGTGAACCAAGAGAGCGTGAGGTCACAGAAGCTAGGAGAAGACAGCACCTCCAAGGTGTTAGGCACTTTTAATCCGTTACTACACCCAGTCCTTACCAAAAGTCGGAGATCCTATTATACCCATCTTGCTGTGAGCAAACTTTGAGCAAAGTTCCAAGAGGAGCTTAGCAAGTTGGGCAACATCCCAGGATAAGGGAGAGAGAGGATTTGAGCTGAGATCTGCCTCTAAGCAAAGCCCATGCTCTCTGCTTTACTACAGGCTGCCTCCCTGCCATGTTAGAAATATCTCCTCGATGTATATGAGGTCATGGTTTACGAGGGAGCAGTCAGCCGTGTTTTCTAGTCAATGAGTACATTTCTGCTGCAAGGACAGAAGTGGGGAAGAAGTTGAGAGAATGGACCCCAGGGTGATGGATTAGCATGGGGATTGCAAACACTAATGCCTACAGGGCAGAAGTAGTGTGGCAAACTGGAGCACGCACACGCTATCTCAGGGGCCAGGAATTCAGGAACAGGACCCACTGCTGTCACATATTGTAGTTTGTTTAGAGAAGGCAGAAATCTGGACTTTATCTTTCTCTGTGTAATTTTCAATTTTTAAATGTTGGGAACTACATAAAAACATTTTTAAACACTATGCAAACAAATCTGTGGAGTAGATTGCACGCAGGTTTCGACCGCTGGCTTAGTATTTCTAAAGGTAGTTTGTCATCAAGAACTACACCTTCAGTTGCGCTGATTCTATGCAGAGCCAATCCCAGGCTAGGAGGAAATCTCTGAGCAGGCCTTGGGTGGGCCTTCTCTCTCCACCTTCCTTCCCCGGCCCGTCTCATCGGGCCCATCGCTCAGCTTTCCATGATGAATGCTTTGTTGGGTTCTTTTCCATGGAGTTAAAGGAGCATGGAGTGTCTCTCATCAGAGCCCTTCTTTTCTAGGAAAATAAATGGCCAGCTCCCTGGAGTTGGGGATTTTTTTATGCAATGACTTTCCTCTATGAGATTTATTGCAGCAGCTTTGTGAGAGATTTGTAGTAAGTAGTGTTCGGGCTGTAGGTCTTAAATCCTCAATGCCACAGTCATAACTCTCCAGGAAGGAAATGATAGAAGATCATGGTAGCTAATATTGCATTATGATGATACTGTCTCTGCAGAAATGATTGCCGTCTTGCTGCTGCTGTCTTACTTAGGAAACGTGAGCTCTTCAAATGTGCTTGAGGTATCTATCCTGGCGGTGCTTTGTGAGATCCAGAAGAATCTGCAGACAAGGCAAAGAGAGCAAACATTTACTGAGTGTCTACCACTCTCCTTTTCATATACGGGGAGACTGAGGCTCAAAGAAATTAAATGATTTTCCCAAGGTCTCCAGCTGTAAAATGTCTCTGATTCTGAAGCAGATCTTGCTCGCATGCCACATGGAGCATATTTTATACATAAGAGAGTGTCCAATGAATCAAAGTTGATAGGCGTGAATGGTGAAATATTTTTATCATTTTAGGTTTAGCTTGAATCGGCTTCACTTTTAGATTTAGTGTACAGTGTATGGGAAGTCGAGGAGCTAAACAATCTAAATGGCACCATGAAGAAACAATCAGACAAAGCCAGGCTGTAGAAGAAAGACAATCATCTCGGTCGCTTCAAAAAGCTAATGTCATGGTGAAAAATGTCAGAATACTCTTCTAGATTAAAAGAGATTGAAAAGACAAATTAACAAAGGCAATACGTAAACTTTATTTGGATCCTGGTTCCAAATGGAACCATATAAGATATTTTGGGAAGAATTGAGGAAATACGAGTATGGACTAGATGTTAGATGACATTAGAGATTATTATTGGTTGTCTAAGTGTGATAATGGTACTGTGGTTATGCAGGAAAGCAACCTTATTCTTGGAGATATGTGCTAAAGTATTTAGGAGTGAAGTATCGTGATATCTGCCCTTTAATTTCAAAGGATGGAGAAAAAAATTATCTGTGTCTGCATGTATAAAATATCAATTGCTGAATCTAGGTGATGAGTATGTAGGCATTCCTTACACTCTTCTTTCAACTTTTCTGTGCATTTAGATTTTTCATAGTGTAAAGTGAAAATATACAAATTAAAAAAAACTTGATTGGATTAAGTTGCCTCTGAATGGTGAAGAGGGAGCTGCCCTAAATAGGGTCAAAGCATTTTGAAATTCCTTTTAAATTTCCTTTTAAATTAAATTTCCTTTTAAATTAAAACTGTGGATAGACTTACATAACTAAGAGTACGTAATTCTAGGAGCCAGCCTCATGGCCCAGTGGTTAAGTTCACACACTCTGCTTCAGTGGCCCAGAGTTTCACCGGTTTGGATCCTGGACGCTGACCTAGCACTGCTCCTCAGGCCATGCTGAAGCGGTGTACAACACAGGAGAAGTAGAAGGACCTACAACTGGAATATACAACTATGTACTGGGTGGCTTTGGGGAGAAGAAGAAGGAAAAGAAAGATGGGCAGCAGATGTTAGCTCAGGGCCAATCTTTAAAAAAAAATAGAATATGGAATTCTAGGATAGTAAATGTAGAAAATTTTTTAAAGGATAAGTGTATATAATTACAGTCAAGTAAAAATACATTTGCAGGTTGACAAGAACTAGAAATATATCTGTTAGGTTAATGGATCTAGAGGTGATCTTTTTAAAAACATTATGTACTCTCACTATATCATCTTTTCTACTAATGTAATTGTCAAAAAGTATGCTCATAGACCAAGACAGAAAAAGACTATAACTCTTTTGCTATGGTGTGGGGTTACAGATGAATATTTTTCTTTTAAGAGTCATCCTTGAAGCCCATTGTAAAGAAATATTCTGCATTTTTATCATCCGTAAATGCACTGAATTTACTGCATTACTAAAAGCAAATCATTGTGGGAACTTCAGCTTTGTAATTCTAGCACGGTTTGAGAGACCTGGGAAAAATAAAAATAAGCGAAAATTAAAGAGTTAAAAATAAAAAACAGCTGCAGAAAGGTCGAATTTTGGTTCATGAATAGCCAAACAAATAGTTTCATCTAAATTATAAGAACAATTGTCTAAAACAGAGGTCAGCAAACACAGGCTGGCTGCCTGTTTTTGTAAATAAAGTTTTATCGGAACACAGCCATGCTTATAATTTATGTATTGTCTGTGGCTGGCTTTCACGTTACAATAGCAGATCTGAGTCATGGCCACAGAGACCATGTGGCACACAGAGCCTAAAATATCACTGTCGGATCCTTTGTGAAAAAGTTTGCCAAGCCCTGGTCTAAAGTATATATGCATATGAAAAAGAATTAAATGAGAATATGGAAAAATGAAGTTGATTTATTATAGGCATAATATTGTTGTGATTTTTTATTCACATTTTAAAATTTTACATTGCTATAATCTGGTTTGTTCATTAAACATGTGTTTTTTAAGAAAAAATAATTGAATGAAACATTACTGTTTTACAATGTGTGAAATTGTGATGGGGAAGCAAATAGCAAATTCATATTATATAGTTACTAAAGTCTGATGTAGAGATTCTAATCCTTTGAATCAAGTCAAAGAAAATAATAAAAAATACAAAGGGAGACTACCAAGGTAATTCTCACTGGATTGTTTATAGTAACAACATAGTGGAAATAACAGGGTAACCATTAAATAAATGATGATGTGTCTACATGATGGAATATTACACAATCATAAAAAATGATACTTTTTGGGGGCCAGCCTGGTGGCATAGTGGTTAAGCTCACATGCTCCACTTCTGCTGCCTGGAGTTTGCAGGTTTGGATCCCAGGCACAGACCTACACACCACTCATCAAGCCATGCTGTGGCACTGCCCCATATACAAAATAGAAGAAGATTGGCATGGATGTTAGCTAGAGATCATCTTCCTCAAGCAGAAAGAGAAAGATTGGCAACAGATCTTAGCTCAGGGCCAGTTTTTCTCACCAAAAAGAAAAAGAGAGAGAGAGACACTTTTGAAAACCATGTTTCACTTTTGCAATCAGAAAAAATATTTTTAAAGGTTGAGATAATATTTATTGAGAATGGAAATGTTCATGATAGTAATATTTAAGTAAAATAAATTACAGAGGGGGCTGGCCCCGTGGCCGAGTGGTTAAGTTTGTGCGCTCCACTGCAGGCGGCCCAGGGTTTCGTTGGTTCGAATCCTGGGCACGGACATGGCACTGCTCATCAAACCACGCTGAGGCAGCGTCCCACATGCCACAACTAGAAGGACCCACAGCGAAGAATATACAACTATGTACCGGGGGGCTTTGGGGAAAAAAAGGAAAAAATAAAAAGATTAAAAAAAAAAATTAAAAAAAAAATAAATAAATTACAGAGCATTTCAAAATGTCTATTTATAAGCATTATCTACGTAAACTTACAAATATAGAGAAAAATGTCTGGGAAATATAAACTGTATCATCAATAGCAGTTTAGGAAGTAATATTTGGGAGGACTTTTTCTTTCTCCTTAATATGGTTCTAGAGTATTTCATTTCTGATGAGCATGTATAATAAGAGAAGAAATAAATATATCCATCTTTAAAAATAATATTTATTGGGCCGGCCTGGTGGTGCAGCAGTTGGGTTTGCACTTTCCGCTTTGGCGGCCTGGGATTCGCCGGTTCGGATCCCAGGTGCAGACATGGCACCACTTGGCAAGCCATGCTGTGGCGGGCGTCCCACATGTAGAGTGGAGGAGAATGGGCATGGATGTTAGCTCAGGGCCAGTCTTCCTCGGCAGGGAGAGGAGGATTGGCGGCGGATGTTGGCTCAGGGCTAATCTTCCTGAATAAAAAAAAAAGAATCATTTAAAAAGATAATAATAATAATACTTATTAAAAGTTTTTAAACAACCTAGTTAAATGTTTATAAAAAGCTGAATACAAAAGTACGGAGAGAATATGATCTCAACTTCGGGAATAAAATGTATACAAGAAAATATCAAAATATTAAGTGTTACTTCTGGGTGATGGCATTATGGATGATTCTTGCCTTATCTTTTTACAATTATCTCTATCTTCCTGATCTTTCTACAATGAACGTATGTTGCTTGGATAATCAAGGAATGATTTTAAAGTAAGAATTTGTTAAAACAACTTTTTAAAGAAAGAGAATACTGTTACAGCTACCACCAATCCATATTACCAGACTGTTGAATCCCTTTGTCTCTATCTCTGTCTGTCTCTGTCTCTCTGTCTCGCTATCGCTTGTACACACACACACGTGCGTGCACAGGAAATAATTCCTGATGATAATGACTTCTACTATTAAACTCTACTAGGTCATCTGTTTCAGTCTCAAACTTCCTGGCCTCCTTCCCTCACAACTTCCCCAAATCTTATATGTCCTTTGGACTCTGCATGTGAGAGAGAAAGGAAGAATAAGACAAAAGCACTCAGGAGTGTATTACCTACAAGGCTCCTCACATTATGGAAAGGATAAAATACCCAAGTCCTTATAATGGCTAACAAGACATACATGACCTCCACCCTGCCCACTCACCTTTACCCCCCTGACACACACACTACTCGCACGCACCACTCTCTCCATCACTCTTACATTTCCTTCAAGTGTCCACTCAAATTTTATCTTATCAAAGACACCTAACTTTGGCTTTCACCAACTCCACCAACTTGGTTTCAAGGTATGATCAAAATGTGCTTTATTAAAGTTGAGTGAAACTATCATAACAATGAAAAATCACTGTGATAGTCAGCTCCCAAGACGGCCTCCTGAGATTCACATCTTTGGATAGTCCCCTCCCACAGTGAATAGGGCTGATCTGTGTAACCAGTTGGATATTGCAGACATGACACACTGTAGCTTCCAAGGCTAGGTCATAACAGATATTGAGATTTCCACCTTGCTATCTTGGATCACTCGCTCTGGAGGAAGCCAGCCACCATGCTAGGACACTCAAGATGCCCTACAGAGAGACCCAAGTGGTGAGGTACTGAGGCCTCCTGCCAACATCCAGCATCAACTTGCCGTTCATGGGCGCAAGCCACCTTGGAAGCAAACTGTCCAGCCCCAGTCAAGCCTTCACATGACTGCCATCCTGGCCATGGCCAACATCTTGACTACAATTTCATGAATGGCCTTGAGCCAGAACTACCCCGCTAAGCTGTTCCCAAATTCCTGACCCACAGAAACTATGAAGGGCAAAATAAATCCTTAATGTTGTTTAATCCAGTAAGTTTTGGGGGTAATTTGTTAAACAGTGATAGACAATTAAAACACTCACTAAACTCTCAAGCCCTTTTAATCCATATAGCCCAATTCCTTTACGTGACCCACCCATTCACAGAAATCCGTACAAACTCAGGCAAAGAAGTAGACCACTCTCCCTGGGATTTGTCCAGTGTGCCATTCTACACATCTTCTGGTCCACTCTTCCTGGCTTTTCCTACTCCCCCATGTCTCTAAGGCCCACGCGTCTCTACGTCTCAGTGAAGGACGCTCATCTCAGGCCTATTTTGCTCCTGCAACAAGTTTGGGGGAAGAATTCAGCCTCCATCCTCTCCCACGATCCTGTTATTCTCCATCCAGAACGTCGCCCTAAAGTCTCAGGGAGGTGACATTTCTCATTTTTACCCCCTCATCTCAGGATCCCAGAGACGTAGGCTGGCCGTGCGTGCCCAGCCTTGCCTGGGGAGGAGGGTTGAACAGTTTACATTGGAAGCTTATCTGAATGAGGCTCTGTCAGCCGGCTGGGTAGGTCAGATTTTGCAACCCAAACGACTGCTAGGATAAGCAGCAGCGCCACCTCTACAAAGAATTCACAATTTTCAGGCAGAGAGGGTCAGCCTTGCCCACTTGCCCTGACTGTTTCACCACCAGCGTTCTTTAGTTCTCTCTCAGCACCTTTCTACCTCCACCAACTAGCTCAAATTCAATCGATGAACATTCTCAATATGTACGATATGAGCCCCTAATTTTAAGAGACATCATGTGTGTGTATCTGTATATATGGGGGGGGTGTGTGCATGTCTGTATGTATGTTGTGTGTGTCTGTATGTCTCTGTTGTATGCATGTTGTATGTACATCTGCATGTGTGTTTTGTGTATATCTGTCTGTATGTCTACGTATATTTGTATGCATGTGTGTATATCTGTAAATATGCTTTGTGTGTGTTGCATGTATTTGTATGTATGTCATGTGTGCATGTGTGTGGAGTACAACTGCCTTATGTTGTGTGTCTACCTACTGTGTGTATGTATGGTGTGTGTAATGTGTGTGCGTGCTTGAGCATGCATTCAGCTTCACCAGTCTGAGATTTATACAATTTCCCTCCACAAGGACACCTAAAATACAAAAGATTCTTAATTTTGATAAGTGTACCACAGCTATGTAAGATGTTGGCATTAGGTGAAGCTGGGTAAAGTATATACAGGGTACACAAGAACGCTTCTGTAAATCTAAAATGTTGAAAATAAAAAGTTTAAAAAAACAGTTGCCCAGATTAGCAGAAAATTCCCTCTTCCCCTCTTCTTTAGGTCTAACACTTCCCGGGGTGCTTAACTTTTGTCCGAAGGCACCATGCTGGTTGTGACTTCCTCACCAGTGGAGCTGGAATCAGGCCTGACACCTGCACAACCACAGCCCGGACGGTCAACTCTCTCACCTGCCACACTGGCCTTCCTATTTGCTAAACCTCAATATGGTCAGCAATGATTCAGATCCCTTCCCAGACTTGTATACTAAAACAGTTAAAAGAAGATAAAAAATAAAAGAGAACTCTCAGACAAAGACAGAGGAAAGAAGTACAAATTGAAGGACCAGTGGAGGGCCAGATTGAGGGCATAGCTGCATTTTTAAGGGACTAAGGGGTAAGATGGGTCTTCTGCTTGACTTTGATTTTCCAAATCTAGGCTGGGCAAAGTGGAGGGCCCAGAGGAGGAGGAGCAGAGAGCTGCCTGCTGGGTGGACTTGGGCCTTAGATATTCAAATCCTCCCCAGACCTGTGTGTGTTGCCAGGGGCTTGACATTTTACAGATGGCTATTTTGGTTTTAAATATTCTTCCCTCCATCCCTACCCCACAAGTCAATTAAGACTTCTTTGGAGAAGAGTGGGTCTGCCCTGCCCTGCTAGGCTGTTCAGCTCCTGGGGGGAATATGGTCTGTCCTTGCTCTCCACTCACTAAGCAACCTGTTGACGAGCTTATAATTACCAGAACTGTGTGCTACACAATGAATGTTCCTGGGGATTTTAATGATCGAAGTGAATGAATATGCGTCAACATTTGGAAACGTGCTTGAGAAGAATAATTGCTTTAAAGTGCTTCATAAATTGTTGCTAGGAGACCACACCAAGATGGGCCTTTTTACTTACAACTTGAAGTTCAACTGGCAGGAAATTCTCCCATTCAAAATATAGATAAGCAAACAGAACAATTCAAAAAAGAAAGAAAGAAAGACAGAAATTTACTGGCTGTTAGAGAAAATATTTCACCTGAAACAAAATGGAGAACAAGAAGCAAGACAATGTTGACGGCAGTTATAAACTTGCATCTCAGTTCTTACTAGTTATTTGATCTTGGGCAATTCTTTTAACGTCTTTTATTCTCAGTTTTGTTATCTGAAAAATGGTGCTATCAGTAGCTCACTCATAGGATTAGAGATGACACACAAGGATGTACTCAGCACGTAATACTCAATGTTTAGTTTATTTAATTATTTATACTCATTTGTTCCAAAAGGTTTTGAGGGCGCTTACAGAATTGCGTCCTGTCTTAGTTTCTGTTCCCCCCAAAGTAGCCCCTGACACAAGGAATTGGGTACAGGTGGCTTATTTGGGAGGTAATGCCAGGAAGTTCAAGTGAGACAGTGAAGAAAGTAAGAATGGGAAGGGAGAAAAGTCGATAACAGATGCATCAGTGAGCAGGAGAGTCCATTACCAATCAGTCCTGCCGGGAACCCTCTGAAGGACCATGAAGAACACATCTCAGAATTCTCCTGCTGAGGGATGGGGAAGCTCAGGTATCTATCCAATGACTCTCATCTCTCAGTGGTTAAGGGTTGCCCCTGGGAGCCTTAAACAACCAGCAACTCCACAATGCCCTGAGCAGTCTAGTAATTTGGGGTGGAACAGGAGAAGCCCTCAGGAAGAGAAGCAGGGAACCACGGACACAAGAGGTAGGAATGTAACAGTGTGCCCAAGAACTACCCGACTCCAGCTGCATGTGAACTCAGAGGTAGGCCAAAGGCTATGGGGTGGGGAACCAACGGATTCTGCTCCATGTAGGATTCAACAAGGTAAAATTAGTTGATGAAGAAATCGAGATCAAATGAAAACAGGTAATCTGAAAAAGTTGCTGAATCCAACAAAAGGTTATTTTGTAGAAAGTCTGGCTGATGACTGATAATATTTTTTTCTTTTTTCTAGACTTCCAGTCAACAAAATACCCTGGAAGTTGGGCAAGGGTTCCGTATTAGGGTGGGCAATAAGTGGTTGAATAAATCCTTTATATACAGCAGTCCCTTGTTGACCAAAGTTTAGGGGATCTGGAACATTCGTACGGGATTTAACTACAGCTGGACTTTAGGCTTCAAGTATTACATTTGAACTTTGGGCATCAAATTGTATTTGGAAATTACATTTCCATTCTGCATGGGTCAGGAAGGAAATACTTCAGCTACTTTCATGTCTAGCAGTCCCCCCCTGCCTGACAACTGTTTGCCATCTGGATCACTGGCAAATCAGGCAGGGCTCAAACTTGGCACTCCCTAGTGTGGAAGAGCAAAAGCAGTCAAATGTTGTCCTCCAAAGTTTTTTCAGCATGTCTGTTCACCATGCAACCCTGAGAAAAGCTTTAGGAGCACCACGATGTCCCCAGAAGAGTGGAAAGTCATGTTGATGGCATAGATGGGAATCAAGGGGATAAGTCAGGGCAGTACCCCAGAGGGGGCAGAAAGGCTGGCCATCCTACCCCCAGCCCCTCAACCTCCAACTCCTCTGCCAGGAATCAGAAAGATGAGATATGGAAAGGAAAGAAGGAGGGAAGTCAAGAAGAAGGGAAAAACAAGCAGGAAAGAGAGAACCAAGCATTATATGCCCCCTGACGGAAGAACACAATGCCACTTATAAAGCAGTCTGGCTAAAAAATTGAACCTGAGTTTGACCAAGACTAGTTTTAACCACCAATGTACAAGAAATGCAGAGGACGGAGTAACATGTTAAATGCCACCAGAGGGATGAATGCAAAATCCAGACTGGGAAACTCTACAGAGCAAACAACCAGATTTCAACAAATAAAGATAAACCTATAGATTAAAAGAGACTTAAAAGATACATTAACTAATTGCAACATATAGATCTTGTTTAAATAAGGATGATTTTAACCTTCATTCAAACTATTAAAAGAATTATGAGTTTATAAGAAAGGAAATTTGAATACTGATTGAATATTATGATATGAATAATATTATGATATTTTTAATTGCTTGAGTCATGTGATAAAGGTATTATTTTAAAATAAAGAGTCCATATAATTTAAAGATCCATAATTAAATATTAATGGTGAAATTATATAATGTCTGGAATATTCTTTTAGAAGAACACAGGAGTTGGAGTGGATGGGCAGGCTTGGTCAAGAGTTGATGATGGACACTTGGGGCTCTTAAGCTATTTTTGTCTGCTTTTAGGTGAGTTTGAGATTCTCCATAATAAAAAGTTAAAAATACAAAACAAAACCCAACAGGGAAGTGAGTTACCTTCAGGACATGCCCAAGAGGTACATGAAATCTGTTTCAGCAGGAAGTGTATGTTGGATCTGAGGATGTATTTGCTTGTGAGGAAGGTTTGGTTTTGCAGCTCTAAAAAGGATCAGGGTGAGATCCAGAGTGGAGGGAGCAGGATGCAACTTCTCAGATTGTCGCTGGATCTTAGGGGTCCAGCCCCCTGTCATCTGGCCTTCTCTCCACTCTGAGGGACCCACTTGAGGTTTTTCATTAAAAGAAGTTTTCTACCCCAGACATCGGAGAGCACCAGGAGTTACTCCTGCAGGCGTGTTTATGTTAGTGATTATGATGGAGGTGGAGTGGAATTCATAAAAGAATTTGGAGTCATTTACATTTCATTATGCTAAAACTGCATCAGGAAGGTAAAAAAATTACCAATAAAATAATATTATAATAACAACAATCATTATAACGGCAGCTAACATTTATTGAGAGCTGACTTTAGGCTAGGCACTGAGCTACACACTTTCTATGTATCACTGATCACAAGGTACCTTTGATTACTGTCCCTGTTCTGCAGAGAAGGAAAGCAAGCCTTAGAGAGCTGATGCAACACACCTAAGGCTGCAGAGCTGAGACGCAGCTGAGCTAGAGCTCAAACCTGCTGTATGAGTTTGCTGGGGCTGCTGGAACAGAGGATCGCAGACTGGGTGACTTAAACAACAGAAATGAATTTTCTCACAGTTCCGGAAGCTGGAAGTCTGAGCGCAAGGTGTCGGCAGGGCTGATTTTTCTAAGGGCCGTAAGGGAAGGATTTGTTCCAGGCCTCTTTCTTTTCCAGGCACTGCCATTTTGATCTCTGAGAATCTCATCTCCTGCCTCAGTTCTCTGGACTCTCCTGCCTCTGCTGCCCTTTTGCACAAGGAACCCCTCTGCCTGGAAGGCCTCTCCTCACACGTCTGCCTAACTCCTCTCCATCTTCCAAAGCTGACAGCAAAGCCCGTCTCCTTATGGAAGACTTCCCTAACCTTCCAGATTCTTCTGAGCTTCCTAATGCCATAGTTTTGTTACTGTGTCCTAAAATTCTCTGATCTGGAGGGGAGGGGGGCAATGTCTTAATCCCTATGAAATCTCCAGCAATGGGCCAGGCACCTCACCATGTTGAGGAGATGTGTAACCATTTCATCCTCTGCCTCACTCAAATCCCATAGCATGGGCACACCCCTGAGTGGTGACTGTTTGCCTGGACCTTGAACAATTCCTGCAGCCTTGTCCTTCAGCCTTTATAAGGTGTTGATTTCTGTTGCTTAATCATCCTCTGACTCATGGCTGCCCAATCCTTGGGCGCCATGCCCATTTCTTCAAGCCCGCTGGTACCCTCAGCCTATCTTGTCACAGTGTGATAGAATAATCTTCCTTTTACCTGCCTCCACCCAGTGCTCCTTCTCTATCACAGTGTGGAGGAGTAGGACAGTGAGTGTCTGTGCGTGTGTGTGTGTGTGTGTGTGTGTGTGTGTGTGTGTGAGAGGGGAGCAGGGGAGAGAGAGGGAGAGAGAACCAGACTAGCTTAAGCAAAAAGGGGATGTCATGGGCTTATGAAAGTGAAAAATCAGAGGTAGTATTCAGCTTCGGTCCAGATACCAAGTTGAACCTCTTCACGAATCTCCACAAGACAATCATGGATACCAAAGCTTTCCTTTGCTTAGCATATTTTACCGAAGATTCGTGCATTGCCACGAAGGGTTACATTGTGCAGTAGACGTCTCTCTGCTGTTGCATTGTGATGGCGCTCTTCCCTCCATCTCCCTGCCCTCCCCCTTCTCTGCCCTCTCTTAGGAGCAATGCAATTCCTCTCCTTGTCTCATGCAAAGCAGTTTAGCAGACATTTTTTCTTGATGGAAAAGGCCCTTGGGACTTCACCTTCCACCCCAACTGTCATTTCAAAGTATTTCTTCTAATCACATAGAGAGCTCTCCCTAAGAGAGTTCTGGCGACCAACATTTTCTCCACCTCATTGCTTGTCAGTCCCACAGTTCTGCCATTTGGCTGTGGATAAAGCTTGTACCTCAGGCCCCAAACCAGAAGAGTTGATGATTAATAGAGCAGAGGGCTTACTCACAGGAAAGCGTCCCTTGGGCGAGGAGCCTGACCGATTCATCCCACTGAGTAACCACAGTGCCCAAAGCAGTGTCTGGCACACATAATGGATATTTGATACTGTTTTGGAATATGGAGTAGTTTGATGACTAACCAGTATCTCTTGTGAGGCAGGGAGATGATACGCAACACACGGAGAAAGACAAGGCCTAGGAAGGCCTAGGAGGGCCAGAGGCCAGGCAAGATGTACATGCAGGGAATCATTTACTGTCATCTCTTGGGTGGAAGGTGATTTCCTGTACCTGGAAACTGATCATTTCTCTGCATTTGGTGCCTTCTGTAACAACATATTTTATTTCACTCATTTTGGATATATAAGCCTGTAGGAGCTATTCTAAGGGAAATCAAGATGTTCTGTATTGACCCCAGCAAACTTGGCCACTCAGCAACTGCCAGGCTCTTCGGTAAATATCAGTAGCCTCTGGTGCTTCCAGGTGGGTGGTGGCATACATCCTCTACCTTACAACCTCCACACCAGGTGAGGTCTCAGACCCAATTCTGCCAAAGCTACGAAAGTTTACTAGCCAGCAGGTACAAGAACAGTCCTACAACTGGTTATCGAGGCTCTGGGGACCCATTCTCTGCCTCAGGCACTAGAAGCAATGTAAACGTGATTGGTTCTAGGGTGGACACAAGGTGATGACAGGACTAGCCAGACTTTTGTAGAGTCAAGTCAGCCTTTGTTAAGGAGAGACGCACAGGACCAAGGGAACACTAGACCTCAATCCCTGCGCAAAAGTCTGACCGCTGAGCGTGCTGGAGCCGTATACTCATCCACGCAAGAGCGGTGGGGCTTCTGTCTTTCTATCCAACCATATGTCTTGGACCACCGCTCACTTTACCTATTCAAAAATATTCCCAACATTCCTTATACGAATTAAAAACCTTCAAGTGAGATTTTGACAAGGATATTTGAAGTGCTATGTAGCCATCTTTGGGGTGTTAATTCCTGATGAGAGAAATTCAAAAGCTAACCACCTGTCCCAGGGTATCTATTAGAGGTCACTTGTACACATATATATTACACTATGTGTAAAAAGTATTTGTAAAGTAAATGACCATGCAGACAACGTAACGTTTAAAAATAGCATCTATTTCATGATGGGACAGGAGTTGTAGGGTTATAAGGAGAGAGTAAAAGGCTCACTTTTGGTAAGGACAGTAGCAGGAATCCTCAGGGAAAAGGGGAAGATGCACAGATGGGGCTGGAGTCTGGTTGAAGGTCAGCTGATAATCCAGAACTTTCTTCTGCTTAAATATTAAACGACTTGTATTTGTTTTCATGTTGGAGACTGTTCCATCCTCCCTGGACTTGAAAGAACTAATTTTCGCCTTCCTTGTACAAGTCACCTTTTTAGAAGGGGTGGTTTATTCCCCTGCTGTCAGCACAAATGTAAAAATTAGGAACATATCTGATTGCACCTGTAGTTACCCACTTCCAGCCACAATTAGCCATAAGCACTCTCCAAAAATGGCAAAAGCAGTTAAGCATGCCTGCAATTAAGTAATTGTGGGCATCATTAGTTGCATCGTTAGTCACATGAGTAACTTTTATGGTCGCCATGGCTACCTTCTGATACCAATTTACCCATCCAGCAAGGGAGCACTTGGGCTGAAGACTGACCCCCCCGCTTCTCTAATTCTGTGAAAATTGTGTGCTTTCTTCTAATTATTTCACACAAGTGAATGGGGGAATGTTTGCAAATACAAACTATTTATGTCAAACCAAAAAGAAATGGTCACCCTGGGTCCTGTGTATCTGTTAATCATTTTTTTTCATTTGGCATACAACAAAGCAAAGCTAGCTTTTTTTTTTTTCTGGAAGAATAACTCACTTGTGGTATCTAGGTGACCATATAATCTTTCATTTGCATATTCTGTCCAATAAAGAAAGTTTATTTTATACCATAGTTATCGTTACCCAATTTGAATATCTGCTACACATTTTCAATTGGAGAGCTTTACTTCCTGTTCAAATTGAAATGATTAGATCTTTTTCCCCAGACGGTTTTAATCTGAAAGGGAAATGGGCCCAGACCTAGGAGGATAGCTCCTGCTTGGAGAATGATGATCTGTGGAAATGTCACTGAGAAATGTATTCTTATTGAATCGCCAGCCTGAAAATGAAACATCATCTTCTTCCGAATCCCAGGAAATATATATTCACATACTGGATGAGAGTACTGTAGGGACATGCATGTTTTCATTTATATTTATTTAGATAAGAATTTCAAGATGCTTGATGTATAAACAGATTGATCGATCCTTATTAAGTAGCATGTTTCAGATCCCAGAGATGAGAAGCTAGGACCAATCAACCCCACTTAAGTGTTTAGAAAATATGGAATAAACAACTGAATAGCTCATAGTGCTTCATCTGTCTATCGCCTTATTTGCCATTTGAAGAGAGGAGAGATTCTATCAGGCTTTCTGACCCTAGTAATTTTGGATAAAGAAGAAAATCTGTCTCTAGAGCAGTGCTGTCCATCAGAACTTTCTCTGATGATGGAAATGTTCTAGGTCTGTGCTGTCCTTGAGGGCAGTCACCGTCCACATGTGGCTAGTGTGCGCTCCGAACAGGACTAGAATGACTGAGGAACTGAGTTTAAATTTTATTTTGTTTCAATTAATTGAGATTTAAGTGGCTACATGAGGTTAGTGGCTACCATGTTGCACAGTGCAGCTCTAAAGTATATGGCTACAGCCAGAAAGAGATCAACAGTGGCTCCAAAGATGATCAAAGTGTAATAAATGGACAGCAAAGTATTTGAATCCAAAATCCCAGGCCAAAGTTTTGGCTTCACCACCTCTTAGCTCTATGATCTTGGATAAAACACTTGTTTCTTAGCCAAGTTACATTTTGAAGGTATTGTGCTGATGGTAGGCTGGTGATGGGAAAAATCAAGGATCTGAGTGAACCAGCTTGTCTTCCTGTTGCCTGGGTGTCTATGGTCTGTACTACAGAAGACTGTTCAGGACAAGTGAGATGGGAAATGTTCTTACACGAATTAGGACCTTCTTGAATACAAGTGGCAGAAAAACCCAACTTAAACCTGCCATAAGCAGAAAGGGATAATATGGGTTCATATCTTAATCCTTAGATCTAGTGCTGGCTTCAGGCAAGAGGATTCAGCCTTCAGGTGAAGTGATCTGGATTTAGTTTCCCTCCAATCTCTTGGCTCTGCCTTGTGCTGTGCTGGTTTCGGCCTTGGGTTCTATGTGATAGGAATATGGCAGCAGCAGGCTTGGTCCCTACGAACTGTCTAACCTACCTTCAGGGTAAAGATGAAGAGTCTCTGGCACTTGTGTCTTATAAGATCCTTCAATATGGCTCATTGCCTCTGGAACAACTAACTGGCCATGTCTGAAGTCCATGGTCCCCTCTGAAGCCTGGAGTTGGCTCAGCCTTGCCCAAGCCACAGGACTGAAAATGGAGGAGGAGGAGTTTCCCAGAGGTAAAGTGGAGTACTTCTAGGAGGAGGGTGAATTGACGTACCAAGGCAGGAGGCAGAAAACAACAGATGTCCTCTAGAATCCTGCTTCTAGGACTTTGAAAGACAAAAACTCTGACCCCTTAAGTAATCACAGCAGAAATCAACCCAAGTCAATTAAATTCAACTTGTTTCAACAAACACATACTAAGATTACCTGGAAGGCTTCTGTTTGTAAGCAGATGCATGTGGTAGCCATGAAGAAATATCTCATTTTGGCCTTCCAGCTTCGTACATAATATTGCTTGTATAAGAGATCAGCATTAGTATTTCCCACCAGCTGGGTTCTGGGATTTTGTATCCTTTAAGGATTGTGCTAAGAATGGGCAATAGCTCTTCAGAGATTCAATTTCCACTTGATTGAATGACTTGAGTGGCAGAGATCCCAAAGGTCATTCATTCATGCTGATAACACTGCTTGGAAACCCCAAACACATTGTGCCAGTTTGCTTTTTTTATTCCCTGCTATTTTAGGGGAAAAAGGAAGAATTGGGCAGTAAAGTAGCTCTTATTTGTTTATTCATTCAACAACGGTGACACTTCCATGTGCCAAGAATGCTTATGCTGAAATGGTTGGTGCTGAAAGAGCCATGGAGAAAGCCAAATACCATGGGAGAGTGTTGTAGGTAGAAAAAGCACTGGGCTTCACGTCATAAGACCTGAGTTCAAGTTCTGACTATGCCAGTAATTATCACTATGATTTGGAGACAAAGGTCTCATTTGGAAGATTTCTAAAAATCTGTTGAGCTGGAAAACTCTCCGATTCCATGGAAGTTTGGATCCCCATTAGCATGACTAAGGCTTGCTGCCTGACCTTTGAGAACTAAAAGAAAAACACTCCGTCACCCTCAGAATTCAGCACACATACCTCCTCTGGGATTCGAGCTGAGTGGATCAAATTAAAGTAGGAGACACAAAAGGAGTTTTTCATTAACTCTCAGAAATTGTTTTTCTCCTTGGGACCAGCTCATTACAAAAGAATCCCCAGGAGCCAGGGCACACCCCTACTGCAGGGTGGGGTTCAGAGAAAGAAAGGCCTGGCAGAACAAGCAGGAATTTGCCAGCTGGAGGGGCATGGAAAGACATTCAGGCCTTTTTTAAAATTTTTATTGAGGTCTATTATAACATTCCGAAATTTCACTTGTACGTTATTATGTGTCAGTCACCACATACATGTGCCCCTTTACTCCTTATGCCCAACCCCCAACCCTCTTCCTCTCTGGTAACCACTAATCTGTTCTCTTTGTCCATGTGTTTATGTTCCACTTATGAGTGAAATTGCACCGTGTTTGTCTTCCTCTGTCTGGCTTATTTCGCTTAACGTAACACCCTCAGGGTCCATCCATGTTGTTGCAAATGGGACAATTTTGTCTGTTTTTATGGCTGAGTAGTAGTTCATTGTATATATACCACATCTTCTTTATCTAGTCATCAGTTGATGGGCACCTGGATTGCTTCCACGTCTTGGCTATTGTGAATAATGCTGCAATGAACATAGGGATGAGTAAGTCTCTTTGAATTGTAGATTTCAAGTTCTTTGGATAAAATACCCAGTAGTGGGATAGCTGTGTCATATGGTATTTCTATTTTTCATTTTTTGAGAAATCTCCATCCTGTTTTCCATAGTGGCTGCACCAGTTTGCATTCCCACCAGCAGTGTATGAGGGTTCCCTTTTTTCCACACCCTCTCCAACATTTGTTATTTTTTGTTTCAGTGATTATAGCCATTCTGAGAGGTGTAATCGTTGTAGTTTTGATTTGCATTTCCCTTGCCTGAGTAGACACGGTATTTGAAAAGATGCTTCTAAGGCCAGTGTCAAAGCATGTACTGCCTACATTTTCTTCTAGGAGTTTTATGGTTTCACGTCTTACCTTCAAGTCTTTGATCCATTTTGAGTTAATTTTTGTGTATGATAAAAGATAATGGTCTACTTTCATTCTTTTCTGTGTGGCTATCCAGCTTTCCCCAACACCATTTATCGAAAAAACTTTCCTTTCTCCATTGTATGTTCTTGGCTCCTTTGTTGAAGATTAGCTGTCTGTAGATGTGTGGTGTTATTTCTGGGCTTTCAATTCTGTTCCATTGATCTGTGTGTCTGTTTTTGTGCCAGTACCATGCTGTTTTGATTACTATAACTTTATAGCATATTTTGAAGTCAGGGATTGTGATGCCTCCAGCTTTGTTCTTTTTTCTCAAGATTGCTTTAGCTATTCAGGGTCCTTTGTTGCCCCATATGAATTTTAGGATTCTTTGTTCTATTTCCATGAAGAAAGGACATTCAGGCATTTGATAGGCCTGGGGCAAGACAGAATTGAAGCTGGGAGGCTGACAGTGGTGGTGATCATTTGCCCCTCTGCAGCCTCAGGCCTGGGAGTGAAGGAGGGCTGGTTCCCCAGAGGTCACACTTTCCCCAGTTGGCTTTGCATATCTGCAGTCTCAAGTTCTCTGAGTTCCAGAATCCTGTATCCCACTGCTTATCTAAAATCTCTATGAAACCTCCACTCTGCAAGCAATCTGGAGCAAGAGCTCCGGGGTCCCCAGTGTTCTTGGCCTTCCATGCCTCAGATAGAGCCTCCAATTGTGTGTGGAACCTGGGTGGAGAAAGGGAGCCCCTGACTTCTCCACCACACTCACCAGAGCCAGGGGATGAGAAATGCTGGTGGTGTGCCTCTCCACATCCCTTGACTGGGAGCCAAGAGTGATACTGAACCTCTTAATCTCAAGTTTGTGTACCCAATGTGACATAAGCCAATCACTGAAACACCGGTGCTTGGAGATGAAGAAAGTTTTATTTGAATTGGCCAAAATAAGAAGGCAGGAAGATAGGTTCTCTCAAGTTGGCATTAACAAAAGAAGAAAGCAGGGGGGTTTTTAGAGTTAAGGGGCTTTGGAGGAGGAGTTTCAGAGAAACAACTGGGAAATCCACATTTCTTTCACTCCAGATAAGCCCTTGGGCAATCTGACTTCTGGGCATCAACTACAGCTGGGAGCTGGTTACCTGGTGATCATAACTTCCTTAAAGGCATGCTTTTTCTTCTGCAAAACAAGCTCATATAGCCAAACAACATGAAAACATGAATGGGTAAAGATGCATGCACCCCTATGTTCATTGCAGTGCTATTCACAATAGCCAAGACTTGGAAGCAACTTAGGTGCCCATCAAGGGACGAATGGATGAAGAAGGTGTGGTATATATACACAATAGAATACTACTCAGCCATAAAAAATGACGAAATCTGGCCATTTGTAATAACATGGATGGACCTTGAGGACATTATGCTAAGCGAAATAAGTCAGAGGGAGAAAGTCAAATACTATGTGGTCTCACTCATAAATAGAAGGTAAAAAACAACGAAAAATCACATAGAGACAGAGATTGGGTTGGTGGTTACCAGAGGAGAAGTGGGGAGGGAAGAGGGCGAAAGGGGTGATTAGGCACATGTGTGTGGTGATGGATTGTAATTAGTCTCTGGGTGGTGAATGTGATGTAATCTACACAGGAATCAAAATATAATGATGTACACCTGAAATTTATATAATGTTATAAACCAATGTTACCGCAATAAAAAAAACCCAAAAAACCAAAAAAAACAAGCTCATAAATCTTTGTGACCCTTGAGTTACCCTTCAGGTTAAACAAGAAAACAGGAAATTAACAAGATCAACTTCTTTTCATCTGCGTCTGTGTTGGGAACAAGGTTAAAGGGTAATCATGTTCTTATTGAATAATTACAGTAACCCTCAGGTACCCAGCTTCAAGAGGAAAAGGAGCTCCACTTTTCTTGGTGATACCTTCCCGGATCAGCATTTCTGTCATCAGGCTAAGATGGGAAGAGGGGGACAGCTGGTTATATCACAGATTCTTGCTGTTCTTATCAAGATTTAATAGATTTTTTTTTAATGACCTTAGGACAATTTCCAGAGATTTTAAAGGTTGGGAGATATATATATATATACATATATATATATAAAATGTTCAGTAATTATGGCTGTTTCTCTGAGGAGTTGGCCCATCCCCCTCCTCCAACATTGTTGCAGAAGAGGAACTCCTGAGGGTTTTAAAGAGGGGTTTTAAGCATGATCAAAAGATGCTTCTGGCTGTTGGGTGGAGGATGGAGCAAAGGGAGATCAGAGTGTAAGCAGACAGGTCAGTTAGGAGATAAATGGAGTCGTCAAAAAGAGACAGAATTAACGTGGTGGTGTGGAGATGATGAAATGGACAGGGACCATATCTATCTTTTGTTAAATCGCAGCACCTACCACATTAGTAGATACGCAATAAATATTTGTTGAATGAAAGAATGAATAACTACTGCCCACTTTCAGCTTTGGAGTTAAATTCACACATTTTCAAGCTTTTCATTATTGACTTCCCTTTTACGCTAATTCTGGTATATGGCAAGACTTGTTTTGTGAAAAAGGATGAAAAATTATAGTAGGAATTCTGATATATCAAGAAGCCCGTGTATACCCAGATGGTCATTTAATCTGAAGGAGGAAAGCTTCACAGAAGAGAGGGCATTTGCTTAGGCCTTGAAGGATAATGCTGGTGATGTTATAAAGGAAAAGGGGGAAATTTCAGGCTCTTTCAAGGAAAGAAACATTTAACTTAGCAGAAAGCCTCTGGAATATTGGCTACATTTGTAATCCTAATAAACGTATCTTTATCTTTTCCTCAGTCCTTACGTGTAAATTAAGGAGGTGAGTGATCTGATCTGTACAGATGCAGCCAGCTCTAACATTCTGAGAGTCTCTGTGCCCACGAATGGAAATCTACACGGAATAAATTATGAAAGGAACAAAATGGTCTTCCTACCAGATGCTGAACTTGAACCAGGACCAATGCATTTATTTGGAATATGTGTTGTGTTAAAAAGAAATAACAGGCCCAACATGGAGTCACTTGTGCTAAGCAAACTAAGACTTAGTACTTAACCTAATTGTAATTATAATCTTCTCCAGGAATGTAGTATTAACTGGTCACTGTGAAATTTTCCAGTCAGCACCAGTAAGGTAATCCTTTCCATCCTCCAGAGGAAGATGATGTAATCTGCCACAGAGACCCCTTCCACCCTCCCCAGGTAGGTTATCTAAACCTGGAACAATCGTTTTTGTTTATAAGTTCCTTGTCTTCCTTTTCTGTAGCCCTTTAGAGCTCCTCTCTACTTGTTAGACAAGATGCTGCCTGATTCATGAATCATTCAATAAATCCAATTAGACCTTTATAATTTACTCAGCTGAATTTTGCTATTTAACTGTTGTTTCCCTCTTACTCTTGAACTTCACACCTGAGGAGCTATAGTTTAGAAGAGAGCAGGGCAAATATGGTTTTATTGAGTAAATAATCATTATCTTGGTTATTGCCAGAGATTTTAAAAATTCAGTAACATCTAAATGAATAAACACTAGCCAAATCTGCTGCCCTCTGCCTGTACTTGTTTGATTTCTAATAATAATTTCTAGTTTCAATTGCTTTTTAAACATATTTTGGAAGTCAATGGATTCTTTGAAAATCTTATGAAATATATGGGCACTCTCTCACACACACATAGCAAAAGGCACATATCCACAAAGTAGTGAAAGCAACTTAGGAGGTTCCCCAAACATTAAGAGCCCTGGGTTCCAGAGTAAGTTCACATTGCGATTTACAAAGGGCATTCTTAAATCTTGTTTAACGTTTATAAGTCTGTAAGTGAAGCAACATTAGCCCCATCTTACATATAAAGAAATTGGACCTCAGAGGAGTTAACTACTCATCTTTTTCCAGAAAGGTAAGAGAAAGCACTAAGGCTGCTTCCCCCTCAAAGTGTTGATGGTCTCCCAAAGCAAGAGGAAGGGAAATCAAAGCCCAAGTCCTGCCCGAGACTGATTTCCCGAGGAGAGATCCCTTCATCCTGAATAAGATGGGGCACCAAAGGGTCACACCTCTCCCTACTTCATGGGCTTCA
This sequence comes from Equus caballus, assembly GCF_041296265.1. Lineage (NCBI taxonomy): Eukaryota > Metazoa > Chordata > Mammalia > Perissodactyla > Equidae > Equus > Equus caballus. Next base: position 19,566,361 of record NC_091708.1, read on the forward strand.
AGAAAATTGCCTTGCTGCTGAACCCCAGTTGGGAGAGGGAACGACTGAAATGTAACAACAAGTTACAAAGTTGCAGCCTTCAATCACATCATTGAATTTGGTTGGTCCAAAAAACTGCAACTTCTGAATTTATTTTAAAATGGTCCTGAATTGGCAATGACTTTGAGGATCTGGCAGAGTTGAATGTATATCCTCTCTACAGGAAAATACTTTCATCCTAAACTACACAGGATCCTATGTATAATTTTCAAATATATGAGCAGTACACAGTCAAAAATAATCAAGCACACAAATAAGCCACCATGAGCAAGAAACTTTAAGAACAATAGGACAAATAGACAACACAAATAGATTTTCAGATTTCTGATGTGAGAATTGTGAGACCCAGGATATAAAATGGTTATGCCTACTATGTTGTTATAGTTTTAATAACTGGGGAAGAGGTATTTTTTAAAAAAATCCTGGAGAAAGCTTATTTCTGGTTGGAAAAAAAGAATAAGGAAGAGGAAATTATAAGAAGTAACCTCAGATATTTGGAAAAGAACCAGAAAGTATCTCTACAAATAAAAATTACAATAACCAAAATTAAGCCCTCCTTAATAGCTTAAATATAATTGAATACAGAATAAATGAACCAAAAATAGGTCAGAAGAAATGACTCAGATTGTCACATGAGAGATAAAAATATGGAAAATATGAGCTTTAAGAGACATGGAGGATGGAATGAGAAGTCTGATGCACATTTTGAAGCTCCAGAAAGAGAAGAAGGAGACAGAGTGGTTGGTATGCCTCTTATATCTTTTTATTTTTTACTACAAAATTATTTAAACAAACATGAAACAAAAAAGCAGAGAGAAATACTACTATAAACCCCATATGCCTGTCACCCAGATTCCACGATTATTAAGATTTTGCCACATTTGTTCATTTTCTTTCTCCTTATGTCTCTGTTGGTATATTTTAAAGCAATTCCCAGAGCCCATATCATTTTGCCCCTAGAGAGAATATTTGAATATTGAATGACTGAGAATTTTCCAAAACCAATAAAAGATACCATCCACATGGATTCAAAAATTTCAACCATTCCCAAGCAGGATAAATAAAAAGAAATCCACATCTGGACACTTTGTACAGAAACCACAGAATACCAAGACAAAGAGAAAATCTGAAAAGCAACCCAGGGCTTACATAACTTGCTCAAGGCCATGTGGCTAATAAATGGCAGTCAAACTTCCTTCTGGGATCATTTAGTTCCAAATTCAGCATCTTTCCTCCATACTACGTTAAGCCTCTACACTATAAGCCCCTTGCTCAAGTACCATTCAAAGAGATGATATATTTACATCCTCCTTCAGCACTGCGACCAGAACTAACACTCAGTCCCTTACTGGTTGTTTCTCCCTAAGGATTAAGATTAGGCAGGGACTTTCAAGCTCAATGACATTGTGCCTTCATTTTATAGATGAGAAAAGCGAGTCTCAAGTGAAGACACATGCTGAGGATCCCACAGCTATCATATCATTGCCTGGATGTCCGAGAAGCTTATGCTTGTGATGAAAACAGGTAACTGTGTCCAAAATTTCTGGAAAGAGCTAGCTACAAGGAGAAATTTTTAAAAGATAGGAAAAAATATTCCATCTGTTTGGAGAAAGTTGGGCTATGTAAATATTTCTTTCTTTAATTCCTAATGAGAGAGGAATTGGATGACCTTTAAAAAAAAACAGTCAACGAAGTAAGTGCATCCTTTCTCTCTGGGAAGATTACTAGCAATCCAATTAGAAAATGGGCAAAAGATCTGAACAGAGGTTTCTCCAAAGAAGACATACAGATGGGCAACAGGCATATGAAAAGATGCTCAACACCATTAGCTGTCAGGGAAATGCAAATCAAAACTACAATGAGGTATCACCTCACTCTGGTCAGAATGGCTATAATTAACAAGACAGGAAACAACAAATGTTGGAGAGGATGTGGAGAGAAGGGAACACTTGTTCACTGCTGGTGGGAGTGCAAAATGGTGGAGCCACTATGGAAAGCAGTATGGAGATTCCTCAGAAAATTAAGGATAGATCTACCATATGATCCAGCTATCCCACTGCTGGGTATTTCTCCAAAGAACTTGAAAACACAAAGGCATAAAGATACTTGCACCCCTATGTTCATTGTGGCATTATACACAATAGCCAAGACTTGGAAGCAGCCTACGTGCCCATCAAGGAACGAATGGATGAAGAAGATGTGGTATATATACACAATGGAATACTATTCAGCCATAAGAAATGATGAAATCCAGCCATTTGTGACTACATGGATGGACCTTGAGGGTATTATGCTGAGTGAAATAAGTCAGAGGGAGAAAGTCAAATACTGTATGATCTCACTCATAAGTAGAAGATAAAAACAACAAACAAACATATCGCATTGGAGATTGGACTGGTGGTTACGATAGGGGTAGGGGGAGGGGGAGGGCAGAAGGGGTTATTAGGCTCACATGTGAGGGGATGGACTATAATTAGTGTTCGGGTGGTGAACATGATGTAATCGACACAGAATTCAAAATATATTATGAGGTACATCCAAAAATAAACAAATAAATGAAAAAAATAAACAAAAAATGATTACAAGCAATCAAAGAATCGGTAGAATGAAAGCCACCGGCAGCTGAGGGTTAAAGCAGACGTGAGAGAACACAATCAAGTAACATTTAGTTCCAGCTTAGTCCAGAAGTTGCTGGAAAGTGTGAACTGCACAGAACCTTTTAATCAAACTTCGTATGGAAGACCAGGAGTCAATGATTTGAAGATTCACCAAAAATTGACCATTTTAAAAAATTATTACATTGAGGTCATATTGGCTTATAACATTGTGTACATTTCAGGCGTACATTATCATATTTCAGCTTCTCTATAGACTGCATCATGTTCACCACCAATAGACTAGTTTTTATCTGTCACCATACATATGAGCCCCTTCATTCCTTTTGCCCTCCCCACACCAACAATTTTTAAAATAATTTTTTTCAAATTTTTAGATTCCACATTTTAGAAATGTAATTGAAAATATTGAAAAATATACACAGTAAAACAAAAATCATCACTAATTCATTTACTAAGAGTGACCATTGGTAATGTATTATTGTTTCCTTTCCATCTTTCTTCCATATACGTAAATATGTTTTTACAACTCTCACTGTGATAAATGTCTTCATCCATAAATCTTTGAAAACAATTCTGTTAATTTCCTTTGAATATATTCCTAGAAGTCAGGTTATAAAGGTCTAAGACGTCAGAGTTGTTAAGAGATTGGGCTTTTAGTCAAATAGAGCTGTTTTTAAATACCAGCTTTGGTACTTAAGAGCTCAGGCTTATAACCTTGAGCTAATTATATAACTTCCCTAGGTCTCAGTTATCTTCCCAGTAAAAAAAAAAAAAAAAAAGGAAAAATGTGAAAAAAATGAAATACATAGGGGGCTGGCCCCGTGGCCGAGTGGTTAAGTTCGCGCGCTCCGCTGCAGGCGGCCCAGTGTTTCGTTGGTTCGAATCCTGGGCGCGGACATGGCACTGCTCATCAAACCACGCTGAGGCAGCGTCCCACATGCCACAACTAGAAGAATCCACAACGAAGAATATACAACTATGTACCGGGGGGTGTTGGGGAGAAAAAGGAAATAATAAAATCTTTAAAAAAAAAAAAATGAAATACATAAAAAATAAGCCTATTTCATAGGTTCATAGTAAGGATTAAAATAACGTAATGAATGTACAACTCCTGGGATACACACGGTAAGTGATCAATAAATGATTATTATCGTTGTCTTTGGATAACATGACTACAGGGGTCTTTATTGTCTTTGGGATACATTTTTTATACTTTTTCATATTTCCTAAATTAAAAATCATCTGCTGCTATTATTTCAGAAAAACGTTACTCTTTTTAAAAGATGATGCTACTTCTTTACAGGGGAATTAAGTCATATTTCCATGTCTTTGTTTTTCTCTTCTTCTGCAACACAAAAGTAAAACTCTAGAAATCTCTCTGGTTTTAAAAGACTTGTAGAGAAATGATAATCGCTGACACATGTTGAGTCCTTACTATATGCCAGGAACTTTGCAGTGGTGTGCCAAGGGTGGGGCAGGGGGAGTGCTGGCCCTGGTGCAGTGATAGAGGGAGCACTGTCTCTACAGAATCTTGATAGACAATCACGCCTAGTCAGTCTGCTTTTTATTATCACCATGTGCCCACAATTTTAAACAATGTCAGTGATGAAATGCTCTTCCCTAAAACATCTTTGGTTGGTCTACCTTCTAAACTGTTGAGTTTTAATAATATGTGTGTGTGTGTGTGTGTGTGTGTATATATCTACATACTAAATATAATAGGGGGCCAGCCCAGTGGCGCAGAGGTTAAGTTCACACGTGCCACGTCGGCAGCCAGTGGTTCGCCAGTTCAGATCCCAGGTGTGGACCAACGCACTGCTGTCAAGCCATGCTGTGGCAGGTATCCCACATATAAAGTAGAGGAAGATGGGCACGGATGTTAGCTCAGTGCTGGTCTTCCTCAGCAAAAAGAGGAGGATTGGCAGCAGATGTTAGGTCAGGGCTGATCTTCCTTGAAAAAAAAAAATATATATATATAATATAATATATATATATATGTAGGTATATATAAACTTATAGGTATATAAGTACTATATAATCTGTATATATAGATATAGGTCTATTTATATGTATACATAATACTTATTATATAATATATATGCAGTCGTGTGCTACATAACAACATTTCAGTCAGTGATGGACCAAATATGTAAGATTAGTACCATATAGCCTAGGTGTGTAGTAGGGAATACCATCTAGATTTGTGTAAGTACACTCTATGATGTTTGCCCAATGACAAAACCGCCTAACGAGGCATCTCTCACAATGTATCCCCAGCGTTAAGCGACATGACTGTATATATACTTCAACTTAGCAAACGTTTATTCCTTATCTCTTAATAAACATTGTGTTCTAAATAGAAGTTAATCCAGAGAAATCCCTAACTACACAGTCAACCCTGACACATGTGGACCCAGCATCAAGGGTTTGCTTCAAAAGTAAGTTAATAATGGTGAGGAATTGTTCAAGCTCACTTAGGCGTTGCTCGTTCGTGTCTCCACCCCCTGTGATATGATGCATCCCTACATTTAAACAGTAACTATAAATAATGATAGCACGGTCGTCCTAAAGATGAAGAAACAAAACTGAAGTAATTTAATTCGATCATTCTATGAGACAATTTGTTTTTTTAAACAAATTTGATATTACATTAATTACATACATGTTTTTTTAAACTAAAATTTAAAACTTAAAACAGTAAAACTGTGAACTGTAAGGTATGTTACCTTGTTTTGTAAGTGTATATTTTATTTCACATGAAGCATACATTTTAGTTCTCAAAAATTAAATTTACTTGGGGCTGGCCCAGTGGTGCAGAGGTTAAGTTTGCACATTCCGCTTCGGCGGCCCGGGGTTTGCCGGTTAGGACCCCAGGAGTGGACGTGGCACCACTTCATAAGCCATGCTGTGGCAGGCATCCCACATGTGAAGTGGAGGAGGATGGGCATGGATGTTAGCTCAGGGCCAGTCTTCCTCAGCAAAGAGAGGAGATTTGGCAGCAGATGTTAGCTCATGGCTAATCTTCCTCAAAAAAAAAAATTAATTTAATTAAATTTAAATTTTTAATTTAATTAAAATTAAAAATTAAATTTCTTTTTTTATTGAGTTCATAATAGTTTCCATCAATGTGAGATTTCAGTTGTACATTATTTCTTGACTGTCACCACATAAGTGCTCCCCTTCACCCTCTGCACCCACCTCCTACACCCCTTCCCCTGGTAACCACGGATCATGTGGTTTTTATTCCTCATTTTGTTGATGTGGTGTATCACGTTGATGGATTTGCAGAAGTTGAACCATCCCTGTGTCCCTGGTATTAATCCTACTTGATCATGATGTATGATCCTTTTGATGAATTGCTGAATTCCGGTTGCCAAAATTTTGTTAAGGATTTTTGCATCTACGTTCATCAGTGATATTGGCCTGTAGTTTTCCTTTTTTGTGCTGTCCTTGTCGGGCTTTGGTATCAGAGTGATGTTGGCCTCATAGAATGTGTTAGGAAGTGTTCCATCTTCCCTAATTTTTTGGACTAGCTTGAGAAGGATAGGTAATAAATCCTCTCTGAAAGTTTGGTAGAATTCCCCAGAGAAGCCATCTGGTCCTGGGGTTTTATTCTTTCAGATGCTTTTGATTACTGTTTCAATCTCTTTCCTTGTGATTGGTCTATTCAGATTATCTGTTTCTTCTTGATTCAACTTTGGGAGGTTGTAAGAGTCTAAGAATTATCCATTTTGTTGGCATATGGTTTTTTGTAGTAGTCTCTTTGTAGTAGTTTTTGTAGTAGTCCATTGTATTTCTGTGGTGTCTGTTGTTATTTCTCCTCTTTCATTTCTAATTTTATTTATCTGAGCTTTCTCTCTCTCTCTCTTTTTTTTTTTTTTTTTTAGGAAGATTAGCCCTGAGCTAACGTCCACTTCCAATCCTCCTCTTTTTGCTGAGGAAGACTGGCCCTGAGCTAAAATCTGTGCCCATCTTCCTCTAGTTTATACATGGGATGCCTACCACAGCATGGCTTGCCAAGTGGTGCCATGTCCACACCCAGGATCCGAACCAGCAAACCCTGGGCTGCTGAAGAGGAGTGTGCACACTTAACCACAGCACCACCAGGCCAGCCCCTGAGCTTTTTCTCTTTTTTTTCTCTTAAGTCTGGCTAGGGGTTTGTCAATTTTATTTATCTTCTCAAAGAGCCAGCTCTTTGTTTCATTGATTTTTTCTACTGCCTTTTTTGTTTCAATAGCATTTATTTCTGCTCAGACTTTTATTATTTCTCTCCTTCTGCTGACTTTGGGCTTTGTTTGTTCCTCTTTTTCTAATTCAGTTAGGTGTAATTTGAGATACCTTATTTGGGACTTTTCTTGTTTGTTAAAGTGTGCCTGTATTGTGATGAATTTCCTTCTTAATATGGCTTTTGCTGCATCCTAGATGAGTTGGTATAGCATGTTATCATTTTCATTTGTCTCCAGATATTTTTTGATTTCTCCTTTAATTTCTTCAATGACCCATTGCTTGTTCAATAGCATGTTGTTTAGTCTCCACATCTTTGTCCCTTTCTCAGCTTTTTTCTTGTAATTAATTTCTAGCTTCATAGCATTGTGATCAGAAAATATGCTTGTTATTATTTCAATTTTCCTAAATGTATTGAGGCTTGCCATGTTTCCCAACATATGGTCTATCCTTGAGAATGTTCCATGTGCACTTGAGAAGAATATGTACTCTGCTGTTTTTGGATGGAGTGTTCTATATATGTCTATTAAGTCCAACTGGTTTAGTTTTTCATTTAATTCCACTGTTTCCTTATTGATTTTCTGTCTGAATCATCTATTGATCTATTGATGTGAGTGGAATGTTGAGGTCCCTTACTCTTATTGTGTTATTATTAATATCTTTTTTTAGGTTTGTTAATAGTTACTTTATGAACTTTGGTGCCCCTGTGTTGGGTGCATAGATATTTATAAGTGTTATTTCTTCTTGGTAGAGTGTCCCTTTGGTCATTTTATACTGCCTCTCTTTGTTTCTCTTTACTTGTCTTATCTTGAAGTCTACTTTGTCTGATATAAGTATTGTGATACCTTCTTTCTTTTGTTTACTGTTAGCTTGGAGTATCATCTCCCATCCCTTTACTCTGAGCCTGTGTTTGTCATTGGAGCTGAGATATGTTTCCTGGAGGCAGCATATTGTTGGGTCTTGTTCTTTAACCCATCTTGCCACTCTGTGTCTTTTTATTGGAGAATTTAATCTGTTTACGTTTAGAGTGATTGTTGATGTTTGGGGGCTTAATGCTGTTGTTTTATCACTCATTTTCAAGTTTGCCTGTATTTCCTTTGTTTCTTGTCCTGTGTGTTTTGGTCTACCCATTGAATTATATAGTTTTTCATGATGTGTTTCTTTGTTTTCTCCTTATTTATTATTTGTGTCTCTGTTCTGCTTTTTTGTTTAGTAGTTATGCTGAGGTTTGTATTCAGAATCTCATGTATAAGATAGTTCATTTTCTGATGGCCTCTTATTTCCTTAGTCTAAACCAATTCAGTCCCTTTCCTCCTCCCCTCCTAAGTTGTTTTTCTCACATCTTATTCCATCTTGTGTTGTGAGTTTGTGGTTAAATTGACAGGATTGTTTTTGTTTTTGGTGTTTTCCTTCCCTTTAGCTTAAAGCTATACTTGAGTATCTGCTATCTTATTCTAATTCTGTTTACCTATTTATCTCCTTACTCTGTGTTTTGTGACTCCTTTCTCCATTTTTTTTTTCAGGTATGAGGGCCTTCTTGAGGATTTCTTGTAGGGAGAGTCTCATGGCCATGAACTCCCTTAGCTTTTGTTTGTCTGGGAAAGTTTTTATTTCTCCGTCATATCTGAAGGATATTTTTGCTGGATAGAGTATTCTTTTTTTTTTTTTTTTCTTAAGGATTGGCACCTGGGCTAACAACTGTTGCCAATCTTTTTTTTTTTTCTGCTTTATCCCTCCCAAATCCCCCCTGTACACAGTTGTACATCTTAGTTGCATATCCTTCTAGTTGTGGGGTGTGGGATGCAGCCTCAACATGGCCTGACGAGCGGTGCCATGTCCACGCCCAGGATCCGAACCCTGGGCCGCCGCAGCGGAGCATGCAAACTTAACCACTCGGCCACAGAGCCAGCCCCTGGATAGAGTATTCTTGGTTGAAAAATTTTGTCTTTTAAAGATTAGAATATGCCATTCCATTCTCTCCTAGCTCATAAGATTTCTGCAGAGAAATCCACTGGAAGTCTGATGGGATTCCTTTGTAGGTTATTTTCTTCTGCCTTGCTGCCCTTAGTATTCTTTCTTTGTCATTCATTTTTGCTAGTTTTACTACTATATGCCTTGCAGTAGGTCTTTTTACATTGATATCTCTAGGACATCTGGTTGCCTCTTCCACATGGATCTCCATCTCCTTCCCTAGATTTGGGAAGTTCTCTGCTAGTATTTCCTTGAACAAGCTTTCGGCTCCATTCTCCTTCTCTTCTCCTTCTTGAATACCTATAATTCTTATGTTGCATTTCCTAATTGAGTTGGGTATTTCTCAGAGACTTTCCTCATTTCTTTTTAGTCTTAGTTCTCTCTCCTCCTCTGTCTGGAGCATTTTAACATGTCTGTCTTCAATTATGCTGATATGCTCCTCTGTGATGTCCACTCAAGCATTCAAGGAATACGTATTTTGTTTTATCTCTTCCACTGTGTCTTTCATCTCAGATATTTCTTATTGATTCTTCTTTATAGTTTCAATCTCTTTTGTGAAGTAGTTCCTGAATTCATTGTATTGTTTCTCTACATTCTCTTTTACCTCTTTGAGTTTTTTGATGACAGCTATTTTGAATTCATTGTCATTTAGATTACATATGTCTGTGTCCTCAGGACTGAATTCTGGGTACTTGTCGTTTTCTCTCTGGTCTGGAGATTTGATATAGTGTTTGTCATTGCTAGAGAAAGTGGGTTGGATCTTACGCATCCTGATATTATTTGGTTGCAGTTACTGCCTATCGCCACTGGGTGGGGGTCAAGAGCCACGTATTCTGAGCCCTCCACCTTCAGCCAAGATCCCAGGCATTGGAGCAGGTGGAGGGTGGGTGAAGGGAGGTGTGCTTTCTCCTGCATGCTTTCTGGGCTTTCCTGCTCTGCTCTTGCTATCTGGTCTGGGATGTTGGCTTGATGAGGTCACCTCCCGCAAAAGCTCTCCCCCCAGTAGAGGTCCTCCTTCCAGGCTACACAGGTCCTCGGGGGTCCTTGACCTTCCTGCAAATGAATGACCCCTCCCCCATTCCTTCCCTCACGGAGACTCCCGTGGTCACCAATTGCAGTCTTTAGGGGAAGGGAGTGAAGTTCTCTCTTACCCTGTTCCAGCTTCTCCAAGGGGGGCTCCAGCCTCTCTGCCCTCCACCATATGGCTGTATGTCTGTCTGACATTTTTGTGTTGTGTTAGGATGTTCTCTGTTGGAGTATGGATGCCCCTTTTCATTGTATGTTGGAGGGGAGAGAGTCCCAAGCAAGTTCACTCTGCCATAATGCTGACGTCACTCCTCAATTTATTCTTTTCAGTTGTTAGTTGTTTTGAAACTAAAGGGTAAATTAAGAAAATTATTATCACTGATAATAATTTTGTCATCTAGAGGAGTGAATTAAAAATTATCCATCCCAGGTGTCAAACATGCCAGGTATACCACTGTAACCTTGCAAGTGCTCACCCTCCTTTAATAATCATGATGAAGTGTCATAGGCGAGGACACAGGTGCTCAGAAAGCTTACGTAACTTGCACAAGTCCCACAGCTAGTAATTCGCCAAGCTGGTTATCAAACCCACATTTGTCTTACTCCAGAGCCCAAGACTGCAAAGAGTGTGCCAGAATGTTTGAGTTGCTAACAAGAAAGCAAAGAAAGGAATAAAAGTTGTTGCACTTCAGGCTCCTTCTGAAAAAGGAAACTTGCTTAGGAGAAGTTCATTACTTTTGCCATGAACATTGGATCCTAGATTGTAAATTATCTCTACCATCACTCTCCTAAATAATTACCCAGGGGCCTGAAAGGGTTTATGCATCTTCCCATAGGAAACAATTTACTTTTCTTTCCTAGGAGAAAAAGGGCCATTAAGCTTCTAAATAAGACATTTTTTCCTACTACCTGGTCACTTCAACAGATGTTTAATTTTTTTCTAAATAACATTAAAATAATATAGAGCACCTATTTTCAGAGTTTAGAAGAGGCTACAATGATGAACCAAATGGACTTTCTCAATAGGTTGTTACCTGAAGGCATCGGTGCTTGCTCTATATTAATGTGCCTTGACATTTACTTCCTAGAGAGCCTCCAACATTTACAGTGTTTTTAAATGCAAAACTGCTCTCAAGCCACAACTTTTAATTCCACTGTGACATTATCCTTTCCTTTTACCTGAAGTCATGAATGAGTTGTGCTTGGCAACACGTGAGGAAAATTGCTGATATCAGGGAAAAGACTGGTAATATAATCAGAACTTTAATGCTAGAAGTGTTGGAATCAGGTTAATGGAGTCTTTCCCCTGGCAAAATTTCAACTAGGACTTTCAGTGGAAGGTCTCCCTATGGATGGACTTATATCCTAGGAAAGCACTTGTATGACAGACAGGAGTGCAGAAGGAGAAATGATAAGAATTCAGACTTACATGTTTCACTGAGGGGGTGTTACATGTCATGAAGACTCTCATACTTCCATCTTCACAATGATCTGATGAATTTCATTCATCCCTATTTGATAGATGGGAAAACTGCTCTTAGTAGAAGGACTAAGGGATTTGCCTAAGACCTCACAACTAGTAAATGGCAAATGAGTTTGCAGACTCTCCTGTCTCAAGTCCATTGATCTTCCTAAGATGCTACAGCTGCCTCCCACACCATGGCCACTTCCATCCCCAGAACAGCCTAATGAAGTCATGAAAAAAAATGCAATGGTTAAGAACATGGGCTCTAGAGTCAGACCGCTTGGGTCTGGATGCCAATCCTGCCACTTAATAGCCATGTGATGGTGGGCAAATTACCTCATAGAGCAGTGACAGTAATGCTTACAGATATTCCATCTCTCCTACAGTTTCTCGCCTTTACTGTCATGTGAGGACATGTGACTAGTACTAGTTAATGAAATGCAACCAAAAGAATGCATGTCATTTCTGGGCTGAAGCAGTGAAAAATCTATGAGTAATTATCCAATTCTTTCTTCTCTCTAAGAAGTTGAAAGACCTCAAGTTACACAGGATGCAGCTAAAATATCTTTGAGCCTCCATAAGCCTGGGTATCTGAATGACTATATGGAGCAGACACTACCATCTCACCTCTCCCCAGCTGGGCCAACTGCTGTGTCATCTATACTGTTAAGGAGAAATAAACCTTTAATTTATGACACCACTTAGATTTGAGAGTAAATTTGTTGTAGCAGCATAATCCGGTCTATCAAGACTATTTTTTTACACCTCATTTTCCTAATCTCTAAAATAGTGATAATAATTTTTACTTAGTAGAATTATTGTGAAAATGAAACAAGCTTCTTATAGACCGTATCTGAATATGTGGTTAAGCTAGCAAGAGGCAGGAGGAAAAGAGTTGAATGTATGGCAGTCTTGGTGAATTACTGTCTCTGTATTTTTTCCAAAAGTAAACGAAAATAGACTATATGATCTCAAAACATTCCTTGCCGTCCACTGCAATGTTCCGCTACTTTGCACCTCTAAATTTCTCCCTGACTTCAGAATTCGGTCACTCAGTTGTTTGACTCTAATTTTTTGGTGACTATTTTGTGTCAAAAGTTGTGCTAGGAGCTGACCTCAAGGACAGGTCATAGGAAGGAGTGATCTGGATTTTCTCTAAATCCAAACTGAAGACAGGGCATATATTTTCTAGGAATAGAGACAAGATGGTCTGGAGAACTTTGGCATAGTCTCTCTTTCCTACTTTTGAAGAAGCCAAGAAATGAAACTCTCTAGGAGGGAGACTGGGGAAGCTGGTGATAGTCATGAAATGGCCCTTGGGAGGCGAACAGCATGTCATTTTTGCTTTAGTACTCTTTTTAAATGTCTTTCTACATCCCTGCAACTAGCTGAGGGGGAGTAAGAGAGCAAAGCTGTCAGACCAGCAGCATCTTAATTATGGAGATTAGCAATATTTTATGCAATTGACACAGCCTCTACTAAATTACATAGTATTGGGGAAAACGACTCTGTCTAGTGTCAATGAGAAAGGAAGAAAGGAGCTCTGAGAAAGAACAGGTGGATTTTGACAGTTTGTCCAATAAAATAATAATAGTTAGGGGTAAAAAAAACTTTAAAAACCAGGCTAATGCTACAATTTTCATTGCCTGACACAAATCTCTTAACAGGACTTGAGGGAAGCTGGGAATGATGGTACCTAAGCTTCAAATGACTAGTCCAGCCAGACCTCACAGCCTCCTCTCTCCCTCACTCCCTCATTTTGTTCTGCAGCACCACACTAGGAAACAAACTATTGGAGTGCATGGGAAGTGAGTGAGCTGGTGGTCAAGTCAGGATTAATTCCCAGGTAGTCTATGTCCTTTGCTCAGAGGGAGAAATATCAGTTAGTACCCTTGAAGTGGTAACTTGGTATTCTCAAAAATTTCAATTACTTCCCATGGCCTAGTAATTTCCTGCCAGGCATAGGAGCATCTGGGTCTACAAGAATTGAGGTCCATTGAGAGCATCCTGAAGACTGAACGCTTTGGCAAGAGTGTGGAGGACTCCTGTCAATCACACTTAGGCATCATTTTGCTGAAATGAACAGGCGAGTTGACGAGTAGGGGCAACAGCTTTAGCACCTACTGTTTTTATTATTTAATCTCTCCTTCCTCTCGACCTCTCTGTAAGATATCGTCATAGTGATCTTTTTAAAGAAAAAAAGCTCCTTCTACTTCCTATTTGCTCCAAATCCTCTGCTACTCTTGTCTGTAGGAGATGTAAACTCTAAGGTCTATGGATGCCAGTGGGTAATGTCGATGGGAGAAGCTGGCCCCCTTCAGAAGAGACTTTGGAGAGTGTTGGGATCTGTGGCAAACCAGAGAGCTTGTCGCAGGATCTCCCATCCTACTTGCTCTCCTTACAATGTGACATTGATATTTCTTCCATCCCGGGTGGGGTGGTGGTGGCATCTATGGTCCCACCCCTGGAATCTGAATGGGCCTGTGACTAGAGCAAAAGTCATGCTACCTGCTCTCTGAGGCTAAGTTATAAAAAGTAACGCAGTGTCAGCCTGGTCCTCCTGGGATGCTCACTCTTGGAACTCAGCCACCATGCTGCGAGGAAGCCCAGGTCACAAGGCAAGGCTCCCTCTAAGCATTCTGGCTGACAGCCAACAGCCGGCATCAACCACCAGGCATGTGAGTAAGGAAACTCTGAGGTGACTCCTGCCCCATCCACTGTTCATTTCTAAGCCTGTACCTCTGCGTAAGTCATTCTATGCCTGAGAACTCTCTTTTTCTCCCCCATCTTCACTTATGGAAAACCTACCCATTGTTCAAGGACCAGCTCAGTGCTGCTTCCTTCATGAAGCCTTTCCTAATCATCGCCTTTAATAGTGAGCTGTTCTTTCTCTGTCCTCTGGACACTTTGCATAATTTCTCCATGATTAAAAGGCCGTTTGGGAGGACCTCTTCCCCCTACAGTCATTTTATAAGAATATCTTAATATAGTTTAAAAACAGTAACGCTTTTGTCAAAACTACAAACAACACAGAAATTTAGAATTCAAAAAGTGTCTCCCTTCTGTCTTGCTCTACCTCACCCCGATTTACTGCCATCTCTTCTCCAAAGGTAACTGCCTTAACAGAGTGGTGTATATTCCTCATAGCCTCTTCCACAAATACACACACACACACGATATTTACATAAACAGGATTCCATCATAATACTGTTTTGTAAACTGCTTTGTTAGTCCATGGTATATTGTAGCTATCTTTCCATGTCACTAATACTGATCTACCTCAAAATTTTAATAGCTGTATAGGACCTCCTATTATTTAACCAATTATTTCACCAATATTCTATTTCTAGAAATCTAGGTCTGCCCCAATTTTTCCTTATTGAAACCAAGACTGTATTGCTGCTAGATAGGTTCCTAGGAGAAGAACTGCCAAGGTAAAAGAAAGACCTCTTTTAAATTTTGGTATAAATTCTTAAAGTCCTCTCCAGAAACAGGTAACCACTATCTCCATCAATAGTATATGAGACTACTGTGACCTTCTCTGACATCAAATATTATTAAGCTTTTAAATCTTTGCCAGCTTGTTAGATGAGGAAGGATAGCTCCTAATTTTTTAACTTAGAGTTTTATTATTAGTGAGGTTGAGCAGCATTTCACATTTTATGAATCCTTGTTCTTCCTTCACTGTGGAGTTTGTCTTCTATGCCCTTTTTCTATGGGGCATTTTTAGTTTAGTTTATTTTTTTAATAGGAACTTTTTGCATATGATGGATAATAAATGTCTTAGTCCGTTCGGGCTCCTATAACAAAATATCCTAGACTGGATGGCTTATAAACAACAGAAATTTTTTTCTCATGCTTCTGAAGGCTGGGAGTCCAAGATCAGGGTGCCAGCATGGTTGAGTTCTGGTGAAGGCTCTCGTCTGGGTTTCAAACTGCCAACTTCTTCCTATGTTCTCGCATGGTGGAAGGGGTTAGGGATCTCTCTGAAACTTCTTTTATAAGGCACTAATCGCATTCATGAGGGCTCCACCGTCACGACCTAAGCCCCTTCCAAAGGCCCACCTCCTAAAACTATCATCTTTGAGGGTTAAGATTTCAACCTATGAATTTCCGGGGACACAAACATCAGACCACAGCAGTAAATCTTTTATATATCACTTTGCAAGTATGATTTATCTGTTTGTCAGTTGTGTTTATTTATGGCACCTTTTGCATCTAGGAGTTTAAAAATGTTTAGGTGGTTAATCCTGTCTGTCTTCTGCTAAGGTGTTCGGCTATAGTGTCTTCCAGAGAAAAGACTTCTGTACTTCCAATGAATATCTTTTATTCCAGAGGTCTTACAGAAAAAAAGCCAAACCTTTTATTTTCTTAAAAAAGTAATCGTTTAATATGTCAGATGACCTTTCCTTTGAGACATTCTAGACATTTACAAATCTAAATTCCTAGGAACTCATTGACAAAATTCATTTATTCATTGAAGAAATATTTATGACACATTGCTGGATACCAAGCTCTTTTCTAGGCTTTTGGTGCACAGTGGGAACTTGTTCCATGGAGGTAAGAATATAAAGGTTAACAGGAAAAAATGTTACATAGTATTTTTTTACAAACAAAATAAATCGATCTCTGTGGACCTCCTTTCAGCTAATGTAGCATGTGGACTCATTCCTCTCATTACATTTAATCTATACTCTAATTCTTGGTGTAAATGTCTTTCCACCTCACTAAAATGTAAACGACTAAAGGGCTACGAATGTATCTCATTTATCTTTGAATCCCTGGCATCTAGCTAGGTATCTGGCTCATGGTAACGGCTCAAGAACTACATTATTAACTAAATGGATTTCTCTACAAGTTGCCTCTTTCTTTCTCCAATGAGCACGCAGAATCCTGCCTTCCTTCCCCTCCTTCTACACCCCACCACCTCAAAATAAAAACCAACACTCGTTTTATATTGGAAATAGCTCAGATCCCCGAGGACTGAGGTTTGCATGTGTGATACCTAACCAAACACGTTTAGCTCATCAGGATTCAGTTAAAAAAGTACCGAATAAATGAATAACTACAGATGAAAAAAAGGTCATTCAGAAAAGCAATAGGGGAAATGGTACCCCCCTCTAAACCAAATTCACAGCAAGGATTTTTAGAGAACTTCTAAGTTGTCTAATCTCACAATGAAAATCCTAGTAAAATCGTAAATAAAAGCCAGAGTTATTAATTAACTCTGGAGAAACATCAGCGTACAAGTGTGGGCAGAAACAAAGTTGCAGAGCTAAGGGTTTATGATTCTCGCCAGAGTCCTGCTGGGAACAACGTGTCTTTTTCTGTCACATGCCTGGGTTCAGGGAAGCTCTTTTCAGGGGTTTCGAACTTGGGGCTTAACTGGGAGGCTGAGATACATTTCCATCTCCTCAGATAGAGACCTGCTCTTGCCTCTCCGGTAATGAATGAACAGTTACAGCCCTTGGTTACAATTAGTTTTTGCTTTTGGAGCATTTCCCAGGGGTGATATGCGAATGCTCTGAGGAGGAGGTTGTGAGGCAAATCTGGAAGCTGGGGCTCTGCTGAATCAAATGTGCTCTTGTGGGATGCGGCTGTGGACACAGTATGTGCTAAAGTGTAAATAACACAGCCAAAGCACCAAATGCCACTTAAAAAAAAAAAGAAGAAGACTATTCTGAGCAGTTTTAGACATACATACATATGGATGCATTTATGTATCTGTTACCCAAAAACCTGAAATCATGTGAGCAATGAGTCAGCCTTTATTAAAATCATTGGAAAGATCATTAGTTCCGTGTTTCCCCTTGGTGAGCGACCAGCACAAAGTATTCCGTCTGAAACTGGAAACCCTGGAATTCGCACGGCCAATCATGCAATATTAGCCCACTGGGAAGCATTTCTGGCTGGCTCAGCTGGTGATCCGCTTTTACCTTGCAGCACCAAGATTGATAGAGCTTATAATTTTATACTAGTTAGTGTAGATGCTGTTCTTACACAAGGTTTTACAACCTTCTCTTTTCCTCAAAAGAAAAAGAAAACAAACCTAAGCCCTTCCCAAGTGGCTTGCCTTGATGACACCTCATGGTGGTGAAATCAGTACCCTGATCATTGGCTTGAGAAAAAAAAATTCCCTTTCACGATTTCTGAATTTGCTGTAGTTTAATTTCATTGAATGCTGTGCGTGCTTGTTTATAAGAAAGAGTGAAAAGGAACAGTAATTTGGCCCCCTCTAAATCATTGCTTTTATGAGGCTTCTTTGGGTGTGAGGGGGATGGGAAAGAGACTGGTTCTTAGAAGGTACAGAATATCAATTCAGCAGCCACTGTTAGTGTCTCTCATGCTAATGACGAGGTATAATTTTAAAACATCACATTCATATGTATATATGGTGCATACATACATAATTAGTATATTTACAAAGCCCCTTGCAGAATCTTAGAACTCCTAGTTCCATTCACCCTTAAAGGAAAAATTGAAGTTCAGATCAGTCATACACAATGGAATGTGCTCCCTTTCAATATACCCGTCATCCATGTCTAGGAAAGAGCTCTCCAAAAAAGTGAAATACATTCTATTTTTCTGAGGCACTGCCACAGTGTGTTCTGTATTTATCTGCTTCTGCAGTTCTAATTACAAAATAAGCACTAGCTACTACATGGAATAACTACACTAGCCAAGAAGATTTTTATAATTTGAGAGAAATGCTTCCATACTGACTCCGCTAAGAGCAACAACTCTTCTTTCCTTGATTATAAAGAAGGAAGACAGATGGCTTCTTGTTTAAGACTGTAATTTTACTTTCAGCCTCCCCCCTCTGCTAAAAACAAGATGTACTTTGAGGCTTTGAGGGAAAATCTCCAGGGAGGGGTTTTTATTCCCGGCTGCATTGAATAATTCAACAAACACTTAAGGGAGGTGAGGGAGCTACAAAGGAGCAAATGCTTTCCCTTGTTCTCAGGGAGTTTATAATCTAATTGCGGAGTTTACAATCAGAATTGGGACTAGAGCCATTAAAGTTTTATTTTTTCACTTCTATTTAATGGCCTAGTGGTTACTGGTAACACACTTATGATTCACCAGCCCAGTGGTATGATGGACCCTCTGATCAAACGTAAAGAAAACATAGGGAGAATGCAGAGGAAGAATTAATGGTCTCAAGTCGTACTTGTTGAGTGTTTACCGACCTACTAAACACTTTCTTCTTTAATCTTGACAACTCTTCCGGGTCGTCCCTATTTCTCTCATTTCACAAAGGATGAGAAGGCGGTTTAGAGAAGTGATTCATCCACAACCACAGACCTAGGAAATGGTATTGGAACACACCAGCTAGGAACTCTCTGGCCTTTCCTTTGGCTGTCCCCGGGTTCTCATCTTGTCTTTCCTTTGCTTAGATTTGCTTTCAGTGCACTAAAGTCAACTTACTTCTGTGCTATTTTTCCCCCGTTAGACTTTGTGTAATCTTTAAAACCGGCTGTCTTTTATTTGGCTAGGCCTTCTAGAGTCTCGCTCCTTTGCATCTTTGCAAATAAATTTTTTTTTCTTTACTGATTCTTTGATACATTGTTTGACAAGATGTAATGAAACATATAAAAGGCTTATAACAGCGCCTGGTACGTGGTTCTCTTAATATTAACCCCGATCTTTAGCTTTATGCCTGCCACCTTTTAACTGTTCTCATCTCACACTATTTCCCAAGGTCTCTCGGGGCTGTAAATTTCTTGACCGTAGTGACCACGCCTAACTAGCTGCTACCCTACAGTGTGTTAATGTAGCAACAGGGACTTGTAAGAGAGCAGAAGCTTTGTCTCTCTTGTTCAACTCTTTATTCCTAGTGCCTACAAATTACTGGAACTTAGTATGTCCTCAGTAAATATTTTTAGTATGGATGAATTAATACCGGCTTATTGTTTTTTTGTGCACTATCCTGTATAAGAAAGTTTAGTCCAGATCCAACACGTCCGTAAATTGACAGACCTGGAGAACTTTTCGCCTTTTCCCGATTTTTGGCTCTTTAGAACAATTTCGACCTTGGGTGCATTTCATTAGGCTCTTAGTCCCCTTCAAGGCTCAGTTTCCACATCAGCAAAATGGGGCCAGTGGCAGCAGATGCTTGTTTCTCCTCGTCTTCTATCCCCACTTCTTCTCCAGGGGAGGCTTATGTGTACGCTTTCCTCTGGATAAAAAAAGCAGCCGTCGGAGCGGTAAAAAGCCATTAGGGTCTTCTGGGTGCGCGCCGAGTGGCGAACAGAGAGCAGCCCCGCGTGCCTCGCCTGTGCCTCCCGAGTCCGGAAGCAACCCGGCCCCATTTCGGCCACGAGCCTGCCCAGCCCTCGGGCGCCTCACCCAGGGCGCCCTCTCGCCCCGAGGCAGCGCTCTGCCTCGGTGCCACCGCTAAATGGGCCCGGCCCCGCGCAGTCTCCCACGCGCGCCAAGGGCCCGGCCTCGTTTTGGCCGCCGCCGCCTCGCCGCCCGCGCGGCGCTGCACTGGGGGCGGGGAGTCTGATGGGAGAAGCGCGCGGCGCTGAGGAGGCGGCGGCCCGGGAGAGGGAGCGGGAGAGGGACTGGGCGCGGGAGGCGGGAGGCGGGGGACAGGGGGAGGCGCTGCCGCCGCCGCCCGCCCCTTTCCGCTGGGGAGCAGCTGCAGCAGCAGGAGCGGAGCAGGAGCCGCGCAGCCGCCGCCGCCGCCGCCGGGGGATGTGGCCGGCGCCCGCCCCGAGCCGCGCCGCCTCCTGAGTCCCAGCCGCCGCCCGAGCCGCTGCCGCCGCCGCCGCCGCCGAGCCGTGCGGGGCCAGGCCGCGCCCTCCCCGGGCGCCCGCCGGCTCGCATGCCGAGGGGCTCCGGGGCGTAGCTGCGCGCCCGGCGCCGCCTCCGGGCTCCTCCGGCCCCGCCATGGGCTGCTGCAGCTCCGCCTCCTCCGCCGCGCAGGTGAGGGGCCCCCGCCTCCCGGCCGCCCGCCGGGATGCCTCCCCCGCCCCGCGTCGCGGGCGCCCGCCGCCGGATGCCTCCCGCTACCCGCGAGCCTTCCTTCAGCCCTCCGTGCGCTCCAGAGACCCCCATCCCCGCTTCTCCTTCCCTCCTGTCCCGCCGATGCCCCCGCGCTGGCTCCGCGGCTGCCGACCCGCAGGCGCCTCTGCGCGGTCCCCAGTGCGCCCCCAGCTCTCCCCAGCCCCTTCCGACTTGGCCTCCTCCTCCCGGTCACACCTGAGCGGCCCGTCCCACCCGCCTGCAGGTAGAGGCAACACAGGCGCCTTCTCTCTGCCCAGGTGGCACCCTCTTCCCTTGTCTTCCGGGCCTTGCTCCTCTCTTCCCACCTCCCGATCCACCGGCTATTTCCTGTGCTCCCAGGAGGAGTACTCCGAGCATGGGCTCTACACCCTTCTCCCACCTTATTCCAGTTTCTGCTCCATTAGATATTCTGTCTCTTGGCTCTTGCCCGCCGCCCCCCGTCCGGGTTCAAGTGTCTAAGCGGGTCCTGGAGCCCATCCTTGGCCCACTTCCCGGATCCCACCCGCTCGCGTCTCACCCCATCCCCCGCTTGTGCCTTGACCCCGGGCACCGCGGCCTCTTCGCACACCGAGGCCCCTGCGGGAGCGCCGGGACTGGGCTGGGAAGGAGATTGGGCACCTGGTGGGTGACGGGAGCGTTACGGAAACTCCCTCTTTGTTGCCAGTGTAACAGGAGGAAGAGGTGCCGAATTTAGTTTTTCTGTGGGCACTGGCTGACTGTTGTCGCTGAGGGCTGCTGAGATGCGGAGATTTCTCCCAGCTTCTACCCTGCCCCCATCCAAATTTCGCTAACCTCCCTCTCCCTTGCCAATCCGAGCCCTTAACCTGGATGGAAATGTTTAGACAACTGTATAAGGATCAAATGTAATAGGACTTGACTGCTGGCCGCTAATAACTGAGAGGACCTGTTTGTAAATTACCTAATTTAGTGGATTAGTGAGTGTATTTACAAATACGATAAAAAGCAATCAGGAATACTGCATCAAACTGTCTGGTGGTGGGGTATGAAAAATCGGCTCTGACAACGCCTGGCATGTAATCTCACAGTTTCATTAGCGTAGAATTTAACTGTGGGCCTTGATTTGTTTGTTTTGGGGGGAGACAAGAGCTCTTGTTTTTACAAATAAAGGCTGGCCAGTTCTTGGTGAAGAAAGATCCTAGTTTGGAAAAAAAAAAAAATTCCTCCAAAGATCTAGCATCTGTGATAATGCCAGAAGTGTTTTGCTGCTGCTAAATGACTATATATAACTCAGTTTTAAATAACCTGCATACTTGTTCTGAAAATCTGAGATCTGTTCGAGAGAAAATGACTAGAATTGCTGATGAATGGAGGACATTTATGTTTTATGAAGTACATGTCCATCCTGTTCGTCCAGTTCTTTCTCTGGGTGTTTGCTTACCCTTGTGGGTTTTTTTTTTTTTTTTTTTCTGCTCGGATCATAATCAGGCTGATTGGTTTAGGTAGTCAAACCTTTCTATTGAGTTAGAATAGCAAAGAAAAACTATACATGATGGTGTTATGAAGGAGAGGTCGATAGACCAGGGTTTTCATATTAAAAGATAAGGATGTGGAATTCCACAATACCTTCCAACTGGTTAGGGATTTTGGGGAGGGGGGGCGAGGTGCGGCGAGAGGATCTAGTTGGGTACGGTTCATCTAATATTTACTGAAATATTCACCAAAAAAGTATCTTTCATATTACCTTTTTTTTAAAGAACTAGGTTACTTTACATCCTCTTTTGGTGTTGAAATGCCTTTAAGACAGCAAAGTATTGATAGTTTATGGATGGCGTGTTCAGTGCAGGAACAATTAAATTTGGGAGGCGTGGATGCTAGACCCAAAGTCTGCTTTAATAACAGGTCTTGCATTTGACTAGCTCCACACTGTACTGTTCAGAATGCTGTCATGTACATTTTCTTTGCTTTTTCCTCCTTTCGCAGCCACTGTTTCCTTCATGCCATGTTCTACAGACAAGATGCTTGTCATGCACCCCGAGGGGTGCATTTTTTTGTGTGGATTCCAATAACCAATCAGCAGCTGTCACATGCCTTTAAGTTCAGCTTTAGGAAATTGTAGTATTCAGTGGCGCATTGAGGAACAGGTTTTGTGCCAAAGAGCTGGTCATCATTTCTTTTTTCTTATTTGAGATTTTGGCATCACTCTTTATTTGTGAAATGTTACCAATCTGTTGGCATTTTCATGCTCCTTTCAGGAGCATCACCAGTTTTAGAATAATATAGTATCTATCTGTATCGTGTTGAAACAAAATAGGGATGTAACTCCACATCTTCTCCAGCTGTGAACCTGCACATCACTTTGAACCTCCATTGAGGCTCCCGTTCTATTTCCAGGCAGAATATGTTTCTTTCATCCCTTTTACTGGATCGCAGGCTTCTTGAGGAGAGGAATTGCTTTTGTTTTCCCCATCTTTGTATCCATTGCAGTGCCTCGCTATACCTTGTATGTAATAGTTGCTCGGCAATAGTCAATGAACAGAATGTATCCATGCAAATTTGAACATCTGGCTGCCAAATAACACTGAATATGAATCCGACCTGACCTGGCTGCTATTTCACTTCCACGGGCTGGTTGAGGAATTCCACCAGGCCTTCCTCTTCTAAGCTAAAATTTGAACTGTTTAGGTTAAAATTCACCTGCCCTTTCCACATTCCTTACTATTCTGTCAGTGGTACTCTCAGTTTGCAAAATTGGCTAGGTTTTTCCTTTTCTCCTGCTACTCTGCTCAATGCTTATATTTTAGTTGGAGCAGTGGCTATAACGTCTTAAAAGAGCTTGTCTGCAAACTCTAATGATAACCTGCACAGCACATCAAAACAACGTGCTTTGAGGTAATCTGCAGTTCAGCTTAGCTTTTCTCAGTGGTATCATCAGCAATTTTAAAGCCCTTGCAGGTTTTATCAATGTAAATATAGTATATTTCCTTTTTGTGGTTGGGATTCACTTTTGAGATACAATTTATTTTCTCTCATAGTCTCTTGCGATGTTGTAGACTCTCATAAAAGAATTTATGGTCTTCCAAACTGTTTCATCTCTTGTAGTCCTGGTATTATTTTCATTTCTGGGGTAGTGTCTGGATATCATAACATGTCATCAAAATAATTATCCTGTTTTAGGATTTAGATCATAGATAAATGTCACATTCTATACCAACTCATATTTTATTATTGAAGGAGCAAGTTATTGGCAAAATAATTTGTGCTGTATCCGGTATGTATATCTAAGAATCTTAAGAGTGTCTAGGAGGGGCTGGCCTGGTGGTGCAGCAGTGGGTAAGTGTGCACGTTCTGCTTCAGTGGCCCGGGGTTCACCGGTTCGGATGCCGGGTGCGGGCATGACACCGCCTGGCAAGCCATGCTATGGTAGGCGTCCCACATATAAAGTAGAGGAAGATGGGCATGGATGTTAGCTCAGGGCCAGTCTTCATCAGCAGAAAGAGGAGGACTGGGAGTGGTTAGGTCAGGGCTAATCTTCCTCAAAAAAATAAAAAAAAAAAAAGAGTGTCTAGTGAGTCAGGGCTCTTAGAGAACTCTTAATTATGTTTTGCTTTTTATTAATGACCACTACAAGGTATTTGCTAATATTAGTAATTGCTCGAAACAAGCCAACACATGATAGCCTTTGCCTAAAAATCTCTTTGAAGGGAACATAAACGTGAGATAGTCTTGAGTTTCTTTTTACAGCACTAATCCTCCCTAAGACTCTTAAAATTTATTCCTAACTCTCCATAATTCGTTTGTTCTGTTATAACCTGGCATAATTTCTCTTCTTGCAATGTTGAACTTCAAAGTTCGCTTGTAAATCTTCAGATTTATGAAATATTCTTTCCCATTGACAAGCCGGTTTGAATGAAGGAGGCTTTGGAAAGATTACTTAGCAAATTGCCCTGAGAGTTTGTCGTTAATGGCTGGATCATTATTTCTCACAGCGTGCGTTGGAGGCCAGGAGATTTTGCAAGTGCTCTGAAGTTCCGTGTCCTTTGGTTCTAACCTTAGAAATTGTGAGAGAGATGGAGGAGAATCTTTCTGATTGAACAAACTGCCCCTTGTCTGTCTGACTTCGGGAGAAATTGTGCTTGTCTACTGTCTTGTCTCGGAGTCTTCAGATTGAGAGCTATATATTTAACTGTCTTTTTCTAGCTCTCATATCTTGTCTTAGAAGTAATGAAAAACTACCAGGTGGTTCACAAACACCGGTTTGCTTTTGAGAATGTTAACTATTCCCTGACAGAATTTTAATAATACTATAGTCCCATTGTGCTTTGTGGAATTTCAAGTCAGATAGTAAAAATGAAATTTGAAGAGTGTAGTGGGACTTACCGACAGAGACCAAGTTGTTTCACTAAAATATGTCCAGCAAAGTAGACTTGCTGTCACTGGAACAAAAAGTGATGACATGAAGGCAGTTTTTTTTTTCTTCTGAATACTGTGCTGTTCGTACAGAAGATCCGCTCCTCAAAATATGTAAATCAGGGTTAATGTTAAAGTTGGCTGGAAAAGAACGTAAAAACGGTAATACTTTTTGTGGAGCTGTTTTTCACAGCCAGTTTCATATGTTGATGTCTACAGTAACTCTAAAGTTGACTTTGCTTCCGTTGTACAGCTGAGGAAATTGTTACTTGGAGGTTAGGGCACTTGGCTGGGGTGACAGATCCAAACTTGAACCCAGGTCTTCTGAAACCGGGTCCCGGGCTTCTCTTTCTGTGTTCACGTGCATGCTTCCCAGATCTGAAATTGCAGCTCACTTTATGTTTAGAAAAGGCTCGCTGAAAACATTTTGAATCAAGGAATTTCCAAGTTAAATTCATGCCGCCATTTTTGGACTTCCACCAGCAGCAGAACAACGTAGTATCATATAGTCCAGTTACAATGTTCCCAGGCCTAGAAAATACCATCAAATGCTATTTGATGTATTAATCCTATCATTTAGAAATGTTATTGGCTTGGGAGGATAGTTATTTATAAAAATACATTCTATATTCTACTACTGGTAATTGGTTAATAGTTGTTTTCCTATCCCCCCACCTCCCAAAGAAAGAAATATTTGAATTTTGTCACTTTGGCTCAGGTTTTTGGAACTCTAGGGATATTAGAGATAAACTAGTCCTACTATCTCTCTTTTCTGTTGAGCTAAACTAGAATTTAGAGATATGAAGTAGTCTGAGGTCAGAGAGATACATTATGAGGTAGCTGGGACTAGAAACCTACTTAGTCTCTTAATCTCTTGATCTGTCTGTGGTACTGTTAAGTCTTAATGTCTGAAGTCGTCTTATCTTCGCAACCTTGGCTGCACATTGGAAGCACTTAGAGTATTTTAAAAAACACTGGTGCCAGTGTCCTACTCCTAGAGATTCTGATCCCATTGGTCCAGGGGTACTATCTGGGCATCCACATTTTTTTTTTTTTTTTAGGAAGATTAGCCCTGAGCTAACATCTGCTGCCAATCTTCCTCTTTTTTTTGCTGAGGAAGACTGGCCCTTAGCTAACATCTTTGCTCATCTTCCTCTACTTTTATGTTTGGGATGCCTACCACAGCATGGCTTGCCAGGCGGTGCTGTGTCTGCACCCGGGATCTGAACCAGCGAACCCCAGGCCAGGGAAGCGGAATGTGTGCACTTAACCGCTATGCCACTCCGCTGGCCCCTGGGCATCAAAATTTTTTAAAGTTCCCCTGGTGATTCTCATGTGCCACCAAGGTTGGAAACCACGTTTCCATACCCTTTAGGTAATTTCATCTCCTCCTATGGTTTCAATTACAATCTGTATGCGGACAATTCTCAAATGGAATTACTGAATTGAAACAAACTCTTTTCTGGGCTCTCATCCTTGTATCCGACTGACTACTTCTCACTTCCACTAGAATGTCTTATAGGCAACTCAAACTCAGCATGTCAAAAACCAAACTCAAAATTTGTAGACACACACACACACATATATACACATACACACACGTCTTTTTCAGTATCTTTGATTCACTGAATAGTACCAATGTCTTAGTGTGGAAACTGGAAACCTGAGGCAGGTAGAGAAACTGCCTTTCATTTTTCCTCATCTAGTCTCCACATCTTGCCTCTTCTGCCTTCTGAACTCCGCTGCAGGCACCCTGGTCTAGGCCTCTGTCATCTTTGGCCAGAACCTTGCTTACAAATCTCCCTGTATTCATTTACATTCCCTTCTAATTTTTCTCCATACTGTGGTCTTAATGATCTTTAAAAAATCCAAAACTGGTTGTGCCCTTCTCCTACTTGAAGCCCTTTAATGGTTTCGTTTGCTCTTAGGACAAAGGCCGGAATCTCTGACCCTAGCCAACAAGACTCTGTGGGCTGGTCTCTTGTCTCTCTCTAGTGTCATTGTCATCTCATGCCATGCTTCTCCTTAGTCTTTGTGCTTCAGCCTCAGATTCTTCAGTAGATTGTATTCCTTCTTCTTCTAGGGCTTTTTGCACACGCTGTTCACTAGTCTGGAAGGCTTTCTGCTTTTCTCCCTGGATTTTGGCTGGCTACTACATACTCATCCTTTAAGTTTCAGCCTACAAGTCACTTCTTTGGGAAAAGATTCCTGGATTCTTCAAACCAGGCCGTGTCTCCTCATTAAAGTCTCATAGCCTTATGTATTTTCCTTTTGAGCACTTAAAGCAATAAACAAATAATTATACAGTTAATATTAATGTCTAGATCAGGAATTGGCAAAACTACAGCCCATGGGCCCAGCCTTGCAGGCCCCCTGTTTTTGTGGCCCTTACAAGCTAAGATTGCTGAAAATGGTATCTGTATTTTTCAGTGGTTGAAAAAATCAAAAGAAGAACGTTATTGCATGGGAAATTTAGTTCATAAAAATTATACGAAATTTGAAATAAAGTTTTATTGGGACACAACCACACTCATTTGTTTGTATATCGTCTGTAGCTTTCTTACTACAATGGCAGAGGTGAGTAGTTAGTTGTGGCCCAGAAGCGTAAATACGTACTCTGTGGCCCTTTACAGAAAATGTTTACTGTCCCCCGGTCCAGACTGATCTGATAAAGAGAGGGACCATCTGCTCGTTCATTGCTGTTATCAGTGTCTCTCTGCTTAGCTGGTACCTGGTGTTGGTAGGTGCTCGTGAAATATTTGAACAAATTAACAAATACTCTCTTTCCTTCTATGGATGGATGTGGATAACTCCTACTTCAGCAATTCTCGTGTTTTAAAATTCAATACAAAAATTGTTAAAAAGGATAAATACAGTCGAAGGAGAGTCTCAACAGAGTTTTCAGCAGCAGTCTTAAGCAGCTTGTCTGTGGCCGCTGTGCATCTCCGTGTGAAGCACGCGTACTCATAGAGGTGTAAGTTACGGGGTCAAGGTGGATGGGAAAAGACTGGTCCGCTCCAGTAACGGCCAGTTGGATTTACAGTGCTGATGTTTCTATAGCAGGCACAAATGGATGGGACTTTATGTGTAGTGTTATAAAGAAAAAGTGTTTGAGCTGGTGAAAATTTCAGTCATTAAAGAGACATTGTTATTTCTGCTGTGGGAATTCACTCTGTGAAAATGGTTAAAGTTTCCAGCACAGTAATATTTCTTCTGTTTTAGTGCTTTTTGTTTTCTCATGTATTTGGAATATAGCGTAGCATAAAATACCAATTTTGAATTTATGCATTGTATCAAACTTAGTGCTTTTTCTAAAAGGTAATTTTTGAAAAAGATGTGCATTTTCCAGTATGTTTTAATATACTCAACAGGAGAGTGTTAGTTTTTCCCCCCGTTGGATTCTTTTCTGATTTCATGTCATTTGTATAATAGGATTTACTTAAAAAACATTTGGTTGATAAACCGCTGTAATTTATTTCTTTTGAAAATAGTAATATTACTCTTTTTAGCTGCTCTCTACAACATCCCAGAACCAAATATTTAGACATTTATTTAGTAAGGAAACTCTTAAAATCTATTTTAATTCTAATTTTTAAGGTTGCCAGATATACTGAAAAGTGTTAAACATAAGTGTTGATTTCTTGATATGTTTATATAATGTAAAATAAGGAAAACAGCAAAAAGATGGAAAAATTGGTGGTTACTTAAAATGTTCAAGTAGCAGTGAAGGTATTAAAGTTTGCTCCTTTTTCTTTTTGTAGCGTTGTGATAATGTGATGATAACAATGATCGTGTAAGATTTTTCGTTATGGACAATTTAGGATGATTCAGCTGTAAGAAATAAAAAAAAAAACCTTAAATCTAAATAGCTCAAGCATTAAGGAAAGATTATCTCTGGTAAGTGAGAGGTAGGGTGGCTTCCTGGTTGGCTAGTTCAGTGGCTTGATGATGTCAACAAGGACCTGAGTTCTCTCTCTGTCATTTTAAGGGAGGTAGCTTTTCCTCACTTAGCTTCCCTCTTGATCCCAAGACGGATGTGGCTCTCCCACCTCCTTTTGCTGAGCTGACAATCTCTAGTGGTTTTCCTTTAGTAGGAGTTAGGGAGGGCTGCATGCTCAGCCCTAAACAGCCTCTAGCAAGGGGGAGGCAAAAGACCGGGTAATTGGCTTAGACTAACCAGGATTTCCCTGAGTCAAGTGGAGGGCAGAGCAAAACCAGAACAAAATTAGAGTCTGCCAGCAATGCAGAGGGTGGCATGGTGACTGGGTAGGCAGCCAATAGTATCTGCTACATAGTTTTGCCACTTTCTTCTGCCTATAAAATCACACTTTTATAGTGTTTCCTAACATTTTGCTTCTATCTCCATTATAAAACTTTTCACAGTTCCTGGTTGAAAGCCACACAATTATTTTCCTATTCCCGCAAGGATTCTGCTCTGGCCACCGCTGAGCTCCTGTCTTTCTCTTTTCCCCACCCCCACGGCCTCTTTCCCATTCTGAGGCCAAGATAGCTTCAGGAGAAAGAAGAGCATTTAAGGTTGAAATAATGGCTAAGTAGCTAATTAGTATTCCTACAGTCAGTGGTCCCCAAGAGAACCTTGAGGGTTAGTATAACCTCCCCTTTACTTCTCAATTTCCTTTTCTACCTATTCTTACTTCTCACTTCTGTATGTGTTTATCTGTCTGATTGGTACTCATTTTTTTTTCTTTTTCCTTAAAATTTTCTTCTTCCTTCTCCTCCCGTCCTTCCCTGATGCACTAAAGGAGCCATAATACGAAGTGGAATATACTCGGATAGAGAAGGAAAAAGAGAGTGCCTTTCTTTTTTTTTCATGTTTAACTTCTTTTTTTTTCCTGTTTTTTTTGTGTTTTTTTTTTGCATAAGCAGTAATAAAACTGAAGAGTCACGTCATTGTTTAGAATATCTTTATGACGCTAAGAGCTCGCACAGTGTAAAAAATGCATCTCTGCAGCAAAGAGCTAATTTATAGAAGGGGAAATAGTACGCTAATATGTAAATATGTTCAGTCTTGCTAATAAGCAAATTAACTCAAAGCACAAAGACTCCCTTTTACACCTGTAACTTTGGTAAAACCTAGCAGAGTGATATTAATTGCTCATGTGGTTTTGACTCAAGTATACTTTATTGATTTGCTGGATAAGTTGGAATGACTCTTTTGGGACACTGATGACGTACATTGAAAGCCGGTAAAAAAAGTTAACACTCCTTATTTAGTAATCCAAAAGTATAGTAAATGCTATATGCAAGAATCTTTCCATGTGGCATTATTTAAAATAACAAAAGAGTTTAATTTTAAACATCATATTTCTGGTGTAAAAGTTTCTTTTCTTCATATAAAATTCAATTGAATTTATTCTGTTAGACATGGGAGTTGAGACGGAGACTAGTTGTGGGGAGAGGAAGATGAATTTAATTTTGTGTAGACTGAGTTGAGGTGATATTGATATTAATACTCCCGTGTAGCAATTTCCCATGAGCAGTGGAAGACCCAGAAGTGGATTTCAGAAGATGCTTTAAGTCATATGCACATGGAGGAGATGCTTTAAGGGTGAGTAGGCTCTGAGGGGGAGGAAAGAGCATAAATATGAGAGCAGACAAGTAGGAAACGAGCACAGGGACTAGAGATGAACAGTCACTAACTGGGGGTTTCCCTGCCCTCCTTCCCCAATTGTCTGCTCTCATGTAATAAATTTCATTTTATTCTCACAACTCTGAGATGGGTACCAGCGTCAGCCCCATTTTACAGATTAGGAAACTGAGGCTCACAAAGCTTAGGCAGCTTGCCCGAGGTGCCCCCCACGAGTGTAAAGCTCGGAGTGGTTCAGAGCTGGTGCGTTTCCTGCTGCACTGTGTTCGCTCCCCTCATCCCTCTGCTGCACTGAGAGCTGCTACATTTAAATGGCGGTATCTTAAATGTATCTCGGATATCATTTTCTGTCACTTAGTTCCAGAGACTGTGTGTACTGTTTACTCTCCCTTTAAAGTGTTGTGTGTGTGGGGGGGTGTTGGTTTTAAATCAGTGCACCCCACACTAGAGGTCAGAGTGTGACAATTTGGAGCAGTCTGTGGTCTGCGTACCTGGTGGTTATAAACCTCGGATTCTAGGGACCCTTGACTGCTGTGCATCTCCTCTTGGGCCCTGCTACACTTTCTCCTAAAAACTTAAGTCTGAACAAGTCTATCACATCAGTAAGTTTACTAAATATGACTACAGTTGTGTCCTTTCCTCATAACTCAGATTCTCGGGAATATAGTTTTAAATAAGAAATGTATATTTAGTCTTTGGAGATCCATGGCTTCTGAAAGGGTTAATGTAATTGATGCTGACATTATTTAGTATTGAGTGCCAACAAGGCTCTGGAGAGCACTAAGAAGGGAAAGGGTGAAGAAAATGGCCACAGTGAAGTTGACTCTGTAGCGTAAATGATTAGCATGCACGTTAGGATCCAATTACAAAGGCAGAGATTTTCACCACCGGCGCAAAAGCTGGAATTTTTTTTTCTTTTTTTTTACTAAATTGCACTTCAAAAACTCAGCCTATTTAACAGAGTTTTGTCCCTTGCTTGCTAAGCCCTGAAGTTTTTTCAAATCTATTTTACATGTGATTTTGTATTTTCAGGACAATTCTGAAAAATCAAGTGTTGGAAGACAACTCTAAAGACATCAAGTTTTAAAGTCTAGCATATAAAATATGTTTTGAAACCAGCCATACTTTTACATCAAGAGAACGATTTGGAATAGACACTTGTGGTTGAAGCAGATTCAGTTATGAAAGTTTGGAAATAGTACTTTAATAAAGAAACTTCATTTTAAAATTGAATGCAATTCTAATTTGGGGGATAATTTTAAAAAAGTTTCCAGTTTAATGTGAGAAAGCAAGCCAAGACCGAGTGGAAACATGTTTCTCTTGAGATGGTGACAGGCAGACAGAGCAGGGAGCTGCCTGGGTGGGAAGGGACATTGCCCTGTGACCTGCTGCTTACCAGGCTCTGTGCTCCTTGTCGGTGGTCCACATGCCCTCACATTAAGGATAAAAATGTGACTTATGTAACAGTACCTTAAGGGTTTCCCCAATATGAGCTCCCAAGACACCAGGGCTGCAAGGTGGTCCCCCCAGGAAAGAGTTCTGAGGTCAGAAAACCTTGGGAAGTTCTTGCTCATTCCATACCGCCTCTCCACCCCGCCCCCCCATTTTAGAGTCTTATTATGCATATTAGCATATTAAGGGCTCATTGCCCCACACTGCCCATCCCTGCCCCCAGGAAACCAATTTAATTTTGCTTAACTGGCCTTCATTGAATTTATTTATCCTTAAAAAAAAAATTTTTTTTTCATTCCATCTTGAGGAACTGTTTTCCTGCAGAACACATTTTGGGAAACAGTGCTTGAAATATTCCTTCTCAGTTCCCTGCTCCTAAGTGAGGACGGAAGTGCGTGCGGAGCAACAAGAATACTGTTGGATCAGATAGCTCTTAGGAAGCGCTCGGCAGATCTGAAACTGAGTTTGAGCACATCACAAACTTCAAAATAATGGCAAAATAATGTAACTAAATTTCAGGTCACTCGAGTATAGTATGATAACTTAAAAGTGTGTGTTTCTCAGGTTTGTGGTTTGAGGTCTCCACTAAGTTAGGGAAGGGTAAGTGGCTTACAGAAGGATCCTTCACATTTGAAACTTTAGAATTGGAACTGCTGTCCGGCCAGCTGGGCCAACAGTGAGAGGGAACCAACCGTCTGCACTTGGGAGTTTTCTCCTCCTTCCTTCCGGCTCTGCTCCGCAGACTCAACGGTGGTTACACTTATCGCTTCCCACTCCACATGGCCGTCTGGAGACGGGACCTCCTCATGGAATGCCCACTATCTTTTGTTAGAGAAAGAATTGAGGACAGAGATGATTTATAGGGGCTAAGCAAATAATACATCCTCAATAAGTGTTTATTGAATAAGTGTGGTGGGGGGACGGGGTATTCAGAGACTAAAACTTTGGTTTATGATGCTAATGATACTTGTCAAAATTACTACTAAAACAAATAGAACCTGTCAGTGGAGGGAAATGGGAATGAACCTGAAAATTAAAATAAGCTACTATTTTGAAATGTTTTACGTTAATTCGGTGATTTCGAACCTGACTTTGTTAGCATGTTTTCCTACATTATAATGAAGTCTTGGTGAAGACATTAATAGCAGCCAGTCAGAAGAAAAAAAGAGTACGTCGTAAGTTAGAGACCTCTGGGCCTCATCAGCATCTAAGCCGGTGCTAGCTAATCAGGACTGGTTGATGGATTTATAAGAATGGAGGGTTCCTTCCCCTTCTGCCCCGCACCCCCCCCCCCCCCCCCCCGCCGCCCCCCGCCTTTTCTTTTCTAGCCCGCAGTGCAGGACGCATGGTGGAAGCTCTTCTGGCCAGTCCTCTCAGTGCTTGCCCAGGAGCCCAGTGCGTAGAGCTGCAGATCCTACTTATTTTGTTCAAATTGTGACCGGAAGGGTGGAGAGCAGTGCTGCAGAAGCGACCCCTGCCTGTGACTGGGGCGCAGGAGAGAGGATGCTCCAAGGGCAGTGGGGAGGCACTGAAAAGAAAAAAGCAAAAGAATAAAAAATGTCGGTAGAATAAAGAGAAAATTCCAGGCCGATCCCATGGTATGGTTTGGTTCAGCATTTACTGACTGGTGTGCTCCTCAGGCTGCTAAGGCCTGGATTCAGCCAAGAATGAGAGCTTCCCTCTAGAAGAAGACAGTCTGTTAAGGGAGACGGAACAGAGAGGTGTAGGGGCTTCCACAGAGCATCAGAGCACCACACCTGAATCTCTGTTTCTTAAATAGCGGGAAGTTACACTGGTTTACAGTGTGTCAAGCGCTGATAATTTCTTGGTAGATTCTAAACTAATTTTTAAAACGAAGAGCTAGAAATACAGAAGTGCCCTAAGGGAACACGGACATGATTTTTGAAGTATGATCCATGTCTGTTCTTAACTAGGGAGGATGGAGCTCAGTAAACTTTGGGATAAATTTATTGTATCTGTAGGCATGACAGTATTTTATTACACAGCGTGAAAGAAAAAATACTGTCCTTGAGTAGAAAATAAAGCTTTCCTGAAGCCTAGAGACAAGTCACTCAGCTCTTGAGGCGGTCCCATAGAAAAGATGGTACCTGTAATATGTTTAATATTTTTATTTCCATGTTGAAATGACCAACAGTTAAGGTAAGATGTGATTTTTGTTCTTTGATAGTGCAAGGTTCTAGAACTTTATTTAAAGTCGAACAGAAGTGTTCTTTTCTTGTTCACTAATTTCTGATAACTCTCTTGCTGCTCATCTGTATCTATTGACTGAGTCACGATCTCTGCCCTTTCACCCTGCCAGGAGGCCCCAGTGCTCTCGTCCTGGTCCCAGAGTCTCATACCTAACTGGGTAGTACGACCCGTTTAATGTCCCACGGCCAGTGAACCACGGGCCCGGAGTGGATTCTTCAGTTCGTCTCTTTACCACTACGTCAGTCGTTCTTGTTTCTCTTCCAGCTTTCTCCCACTCACACATGGATTTTCTCTTCTACTCTTTAAGTAGTTACACTTCATCTGCTTCTAAAAATATTTTAGGTGATTTGTAATCAAATGTAAATATATTTAAGACTTTTGAAAGGAAAAATCAAAAGCTCAAAGGAGGTGGCGGGGGGGGGGGTGTAGAAGAAAAGAAGCACACGTCCTAAGTCCTAAGCTTCTTCACCTACCAGTGCTTCTAGTCTTACTGTAGGATGGTGCTGATTCACAGGGGATTATTACGTGGAATTCTTTTACAAAAGCCCACAACTGGCAGGGACTTAACGGGTCTAAGGTCCAGCCCACCGAAGTGTCAAGTCCACTAAGTGGATTTTGTTTGGACTGCTCAAATGCCTCCATCAGCAGAGAACTCACTGCTTCCTGAGACAGTTAATTCTACTTTCAGGCACTTACTAGAAATTTCTTCTTTTTTTGCACAGCTGGGCTTTGTGTCCATGTCACTTTATTGTGGGTTCTGATTCTGCACGCACTTGCTAGACAGAATAACCAGGCAGCTGAAATCACCCCTGTAATGTGTGCCAAATTGCGTGTGTGTGTTTTAAACTTAAAAACCCTTAGTTTATATAACCATTTCTAAATGTCATGATTCTGGATCCTGTACTATTCTGGGCCCCCCCTGGGTTTTTTCCCTCTTAAACTTTGATTTATTTATTTAATTTTTATTTTTATCAAAGCTATTCATGCATATGTTTTTAAAGAGTCAAACATTTCTAGCAGGATCGTTGTTTTTTGAAGGCTCTCCCCCATTTTCTGTTGCCCTAAGGCCATTACTTTTAAATCTTTGAAGTAAATCTTTTGCTTTTCCCCTCTGTATCTCTAACCTGCTTATATTGCTACCTACTCATTGTTTAGTTTTCCGCATTAATTTTGGCCTATGCTCTGAAAGATAAAGTCTGAGCTCTCTTCCAACACCATTCTTCACCCCCATCCCATCTACATACCTCCAGTCCCCCTTGTCTTTCTGCTGTAGACATATATAGTTTTGTTTGGATCAATGTTCCATCTTTACATTATGAATTTGTAAATGCTCTTCACAGCTGAGTCCTGTAATATTTCATCATTCCTACATAATCTTTTGTTGCTCTTGGAGATAATAATTGTCTTGTTTTGCTGTTTATGTAGTTTTCTATGCACTTAGGACTAATCGGCCTCTAAATTCTTGCCTGGTTGTGTGAATTTCTTTGAGTCAGCTCAGATACCTTTGGTATTCTTTCAGTTTCCATTTCCTGATGAGATCTTTCCCATAGCTCCAATCTGGGCTGGCCACTTTTCAGGCCCTCTGCAAAGCTGTCAGTTTGAGATCTCCCTTCGCATCATACCGGGCGTTCCCTTAATCTTTCTTGTATTGGATTCTCAATTATCTGGATCCCATGTACTTTTAAAAAATTTATTAAAAAATATATTTTTTTAAATGGCTATGTGGCTTTCTTTATTCTGCAGATCTATGTAAGGAGAATGAGGGAAGAAAAGGTGAAGTAGAATTGGAGGAAGAAAACTATTCTGCCTTCACACTGAAAGTTCTGGAAAGAGTTCAGAACATCTGTATGTTTGGAATGAGACCAGTGAATCTGGTCAATGTGGTGGGTTGAACACAGCCACTTATCTCTGCTCCTTCCCCATAATCCTTGGCATAGCATAAATACAGATCCAGATCACCAGGCATTTAAGGCTCAAGGATCTCTGAGGGCATGGGTGAGAAGAGAGGCCGAACATGACAGAATTGGTTCATATCTGTGTCCTCAGATGACTCCCCCAACCAAGCTGTTAGGTAACACACTGCCCTACAGTTTTCTATTTTTATATTTTACACTTAGGTCGATGACCCATTTTGAGTATATTTTTGTGTAATCGAGTACATTTTGAGGTATAGGTTGGGTTTTTGTTTGTTTGTGTATGAGTGTCTACTTATTCCAGTACAATTTGTTGAAAAGGCTATACTTTTCCCATTGAATTGCCTTTGTGCCTTTTTCAAATATCAACCATAAATGTGTGAGTCTATGTCTGAACATTCTAGTCTGTTTTATTGATCTGTTTGTCTTAACACTAATACCGCATGGTCTTGATTATTTTATAGTATATCTTGAAATCAGGTAGTGTGAGACCGCTAACTTTTTTCCTCTTTTTGAAAAACGATTTTGGCTAGTCTGATTCTTGTGCCTTTCCTTATACATTTTAGAATCAACTTGTCAATATCTACAAAAAAGAATCCTGCTGGGATTTTAATTTAGCTTGCGTTGAAACTATAGATCAATTAGGGAAGAATTGTCAAGTAATATTGAGTCTTCCAATCTGTGAATGTGGTATTGTTCTCCATTTATCGTTTTTGTGTGTGTGAGGAAGAGTGGCCCTGAGCTAACATCTGTTGCCAATCTTCTCCTTTTTTGCTTGAGGATTGTTGCTGAGCTCACATCTGTGCCAATCTTCCTCTGTTTTGTGTGGGATGCCACCGCAGTGTGGCTTGACAAGCAGTGCAAGGTCCATGCCCGGGATCTAAACTTGCGAACCCCAGGCCACTGAAGTGGAGCGTATGAACTTAACCACTAGGCCATTGGGCCAGGCCCTCTGTTTATTTAAACATTTGATTTCTTTCATCCGTGTTCCTGTGCTGTTTTTTCTTTCTTGGTTTATTCTCTTGATTTGGTAAAATACCTCCTTCAGTGGCTTTCTGAGAAAGGATATATGGGGTAATTTTTTGATACTTTGCATGTTTTTATCCTTACCTCATACATATTTAATATTTGGCTGCATGTAGAATTCTAGATTGGAAATTATTTTCCCTCAGAATTTAGAATGTGTTCCTTTATCTTCTTGCTTCAGGGTGGCTGTTGAAATCTGATGCCATTCCGGTTCTTGATTTTTTGTATTAAACTTGTTTTAGGCTCTTCCTTGTAACACATGTTCTGTCATTTTTCAGTGATGCGCCTTCTGTGGATCTGTTTTTATTATCACGCTGTGGGGTCTTTCAATCTGGAAATTTGTGTTTCGCAGTTGGGAAAATTTTTCCTGAGTTCTTCTTTGATTCCTTCCCATTTGTTTCCCCTGTTCTTTAATTTTCTTATCTTTTCTTTCATTTCTGAACTTGTCTTCTACACCATATTCTGGTAGATTTCCTCAGTTTCTCTTTTAGTATATCTGTTACGTTTTTATTTCTGCTGTGAGTTCTTAATTTCCTAGGGTTTTGTTTTGTTCTCTTCGATATTCTTTTTTGGTTTTGCGTCGTCTGTTCTTATCTCTGTGCATATGTGTGTGCATTTCTTTTAAGTTCACTCCTCTGTATCTGTATCATCTCTTTCTTCCAACTCACTTTCTTCCATCTGTCTCTGAATCATGTTAAAAGTTTCCTAAAATGTCTAGCGATCCTTAGCTGTCTGCTCTATTATTTAAGTAGAGGGCTCTAAAAGGTTGTTTGAAAACATTGTATTTATTTGGGAATGGGATTGTTGACTGTGGGGTTCACTGTGGGGTGATCAGGCTGGCCTGTTTCCTTAGGAAATGCCCAGTGTCAGTATCGTTTGATGTTTTCTCTTGGACTGATCACATTTTCCCCAAGAAGTCTCTTTTAGTCTCCTG
Organism: Equus caballus; assembly: GCF_041296265.1. Classification (NCBI taxonomy): domain Eukaryota; kingdom Metazoa; phylum Chordata; class Mammalia; order Perissodactyla; family Equidae; genus Equus; species Equus caballus. Next base: position 19,604,228 of record NC_091708.1, read on the forward strand.
GAGGGTAATAGTCTAGTTCTGGGACCCAGGCAGGGAAAGGAGGTTGGAATGTGAGCTGATCTCAGTATTTAATGTGCAAACTTCTACTTACTTATTCCTTTTGTGTTCTGTGTGGTAGCCCTGCCCACAGCTCTTCTGGGTGCAAGAGGGGAGTGAGTTGCTCGGCTGCACGGAAGATCTAGCTGCTCTTAAGCAGCCTTTCACTGAATCCTCTCATTTTTAGCTCCACTGTCACCTCCAGTTCCAGAGAGATCTTATACCACTAATTCCTGAGGTTTGGGGGAGTTTTCTGGCATAATTGGTTTGCTTCCTGGCTTTTTCCACTGTTGACTCAGAATTTAGCTTTTTGGAGTCTGCTGTGTCAATTATCTCTCTCCTACCTGCTTCCTAGTTCCAAATACTTTAAATCCCTTTACTGTCATTTTAGTGGTGTTTTGGAAGGGAGCCGAGTTAAATGCATATATTCAGTTAGTCAGCATTTGCTGGAAGTACCATCCAGGTCTCTTTCATTTGAATGAGTTCTAGTTTAACAGTTTCATTAAAGTGTGGTGCAAAGAAAGAAGCTCACTAAACTGCATGCTGTCAGTCCTTTTTTCTGGATTCCTAATGTTGCCTCAGGCTGAATTAGCCTTTTCAACAACTTCACTTGCATTAGCTTGCGGTTCACCAAAATCCCTAAGTTGTCTTTTTTCCCCTGTCCTGATGTTCTTCTAATGTTGGATTTTTAAAAGATAAGTACAAAACTTAAATTTCCGTAGGAAATGTAAAGCTGTTGATTTTTGCCCAGTCTGGGAGGTTATTGTGAGCTTTTGGAATTCTGACTTTATTATTTGGTGTATTTACTATTTCTTTCTCAAGTTTTTATCTAAGTTGGTCAGCAAGCCAATTCTGTCTTCATATTCCTTTGGGGAAGGACTTACTGATTGTGGGGTTCATTGTAGTGTGGTCTGGCTGGCTTGTTTTCCTTTGGAAACCCCCGGTGTCACTATCTTTTGGCCTTGGTATTATTTATCATTTTATTTTGTTAAAAATAGTTTTCATTTCTTTTCAGGACCTCTCCATAGTTGGTCAGCACTTTTCGGAAGATCATTCTAGCAGTTCTAAATGTCCTTGACCCTTATTTTAGTCCATTTTCCCCTGTCTATCCCAGACATAGTATTAGAGGTAAGACCAACAAATATTAATACAATTCAGCTATATCATGTGTTTCCCAACTCTGTTCTTGTAACTCTCAAACAGGGACATGACATTAGCCAGGAATGGCTTACTCAGGTGCATGTGCTGGCTCTTACTGTTCACCTCTTCCTTTTCTGAGTGCCCACAAACCCTCCTTTGGAAATCTGTTCTGGAATTTTACCAGAGATGAAGTTACGCTCCATTGCAAATTCATGGCATTCACTTTCTTCCCCTTTCTAAAAATGAGGATGCTAAGATGTTTCTCGCTGTTTTGTGTTCTTCTTGTTCTCTGCCATTGCAGAGGGCATGTAACTTGTCTAGACCACCAGGGTGTGAACTCTTCCCTGGGAGACTGGAGAAGCAGTGTCTTACCTGTGTTCTCAGCGGACTGCACTGGTCTAACCTGTAGAAGATGCAGTAAATGTTTGAGTAAGCTTGTCTATTTGAAACAGTGTGGGGTACTTTCTCAGTTCCCTCCCCTCTTCACCCATTGGGCTTCAGTGTTTGTAGACCAGCGTTGAGTCTCATCCTACTAAGTTTTGGTGATACCTGTAAGGTGGTACTTTTTACTTGTGTTTAAAGTGTCAAGATTTATTGAAAAAAGTCTTTCAGAGAACCTGCTGGTGTTCCAAGCATCGTGCTGGGCTTTGGAGATACAGCAACAAGTAAGATAGCTCCTGCTGCCATGGAGCTTACCACCCAGTGGCGAGGAGAGGATTAAAGAAGTGCTAATATCTATTGGTGGATGCTTAGGTTGCTTCCATATCTTGGTTATTGTAAGTAATGCTGCAGGGAACGTAGGGGTGCGTATATCTCTTTGAATTAGTATTTTTGTTTCTTTCAGATAAATACCCAGAAGTGAAATTGCTGGGTCATATGGCAGTTCTATTTTTAATTTTTTGAGGAACCTCCATACTGTTTTCCATAATGGCTATACCAATTTCCATTCCCACCAACAGTACATAAGGGTTCCCTTTTCTCCACATCCTCACCAACACTTGTTATTTTTTGCGGTTTTTTTGATAACAGCCATGCTGACAGATGTGAGATGCTGTCTCATTGTGGTTTTGAATGAATAAAGATGTGGTATATCTGCGTACAATAGAATATCACTCAGCCATTAAAAAGGAATGCAGTTTTGCCATTTGCAACATGGAAAGACCTAGAGGATGTTATGCTAAATGAAATAAGTCAGAGAAAGACAAATACCGAGTGATTTTAGTTATATGTGGAATCTAAAAAAGATAACAACAAATGAACAAACAAAACAAAAGAGAAACAGACTCACAGATACAGGAAATAAACTGGTGCTTACCAGAGCAGGGAGGGGTTGGGAGCTGGCAAAATAGCTGAAGGAGATTAAGAGGTACAAAATTAATAAGTTATGGGGATGTAATGTACAGCATAGGGAATGTAGTCAATAATTTTGTAATAACTTTGGTGGCAGATGGTAACTAGACTTATTGTGGTGATCATTTCATCAAATCACTGTGATGTACACCAGAAACTAATAGGATATTGTATTTCGATTATACTTTAATTAAAAAAAATAAAATCTTTAAAGTATTTAAAATTAAGGAAAAAAAAGGTGAACGGCTAACAATGGAATTTTGTGCATGACCCATCCTGTGTATGTGTTATATTGACATTGAAGGTCATTTGTGTGATGCTTCTCTTTTTCCAAAAATTTTCTCCCGGGACTGCCTCTAGTCTTTCTTTACGTATCCTGACACGTGCTAACTTTGCTGCCATCACCCTCGTCCAAGTCACCATCTTGTGCTTGGATGTTTGCAGTCCTTGCTCCACACTGCAGCCCACGTTGTCAAAAAGCGACCTCAGATCTTGTCTCCTCTGAGCTGAGAACCGTCCAGTAACTTTGCTCACGCTCAAGTACGACATGCAGACCTCCTCTCTCCCCTCCTCCGGCTCTTCCTGCCTCTTCACCTCTCCTCCTACCAGTTTTAATTCATTACGTTCTTGCCGAGTTCCTTGTTTTCAGACATATCCAGATCCTTCCTTGTCAGCGCCTTCCTCTCTCTCTGCCTGGCTCTACCCTTAGATCTGTCAGACTTGCTCCCTCAGTTCTTAAACAGCCCTTCTCACCCAACCCTGCCATTTTCTATTTCTTTACTTGACTCCATTTTTCTTTAAGCCAATCATGACCTGAAATCATTTATGTATTTTTATTGGCTTTCTCCCTCCATAAGCATGGGGATTTGTCTGTTTTGTTGATTGCTGTATCCATAGTCTTGCTCCAGGGCCTGGCACTTAGGAGATGGTCAATGTTGGTTTAATGAATGATGCATTCTAGTATCAGTTTACATTGTTTCTTCTGTCCCTCCATTTTTTGGTTCAAGGCCTTTCTGATGGAGAACCTCTGATGAGATAGGCCAGTTTCTGGGCAAAGGCATTCTTCCGGACTCAATAAGGTACCCTCTGATAGAATTAAGTGCTTAATCTTTGCAGTGTCTTAAATCTGTAAAAAAAACTAGATTCTGTTCTTTGATGCCATCTGTGTAGCCAGTGGTTAACTTTCCACATGCTTCTTAGTCCTGTTGGAATAATAGATGAAAAGACCAACTGTGGCTCTAAGTCCATAGGTCTCATAATTCCTAGGTACATTTCTCAGATTTCTGCTTCTTTCTTGTTGTTGTTGTTGTTATCCCATAATCTTGACAGGCTTTCCCTCACCTCTTAGATTCCTCCTGTTGCACCTTGTTAGACTTGTTAATTTTATGTGTAGCATGGGATAATAGTTTTCTAGAAGATTCTGAGAAATCCTTAGTCTTATATTTATCTTAGAGCTCCTGTGGTACAGATTTTTCATTTTCTTCCTTCCTCCCCTCGTTCCCTGGTATCATTCTTTGGTTGGTTTGTTTTGTTTTAATCACCTCATTTAATTCCAACTGGGCATGGAAAAGGCTTTGTGAAGCAAAAGCAATGGAATTTGGTTTTGAGAGTGAATAATAACTTCAGTGGGATGTAGGTAAAGGAACTCTGTCCTGTAAGAATGGCATGAGCAAAAGCAATGAAGTGTACAATGCATAATGTGTTTGGCAGAGGTGGTTTGGGGTGACGAGAGTATGTGTTTATAACATGAGATGTGGTTGAAAAGGTACATTGTGACCGTAAATGCTAGGCTCAGGATTATGGGGGCTCTGCAGTCTGGTCTTGTAATATTTTTGTATTTCTAGTGTAGAAATTATTTTTTTGTTTTTATGTATTGGTTAGTTGAAGGTGCAGCACCCGATATAATAGCTTGCACATAATAGGTGTTTAGTGTTGAGTTGAATTGAATTCTGATAAGAGATTTAATTTTCCCAAGAATCAAGAAGGCCAGACTTTTTCTATTGAATTAATCTAAAGAAGGATGTATAATTTTTTATTGCAGACCTTATATGAGTTTGCACTGTGGATATCCTTTTTTTGTCTCTTTTCCCCTTTATAATATGTGATCACTACACCAGGTAGTGCCAGCATCAAGGAGGAGCCTGGGGGGTATTTAGCTTCTTCAGTATCTCCATCAAATCCCCATTCTTGTTAGGGACAGTTAGTATTTTCAAAATCTTCAGTACAGTGCCGTGCAGAGGCATCTTTATGACCCCCTTCCAATCAGAGAACTGCCTCTGTGTCCCTCAGAGAAGAAAATCTGGAGCCAACATTAGCTATCCTGTGTTAGGCGTATCCTGTTTACAGATGAGAAAACTGGTTGATAGAGGTTAAAGGTCTAAGATTATTTAGCTGGTAAGCAGATGAGCTGGAATTAGAACACAGGTCTTAGGTTATTTTCTTTCCTCCATTTTTTAGGTATCCTATATTCCACTTAAGGTTGCTGAATGGCCTACTAGCCAGTTGAAAAAAATGTAATTTGTGCAGCAGTGGCTAATACATAGGCTGAAAGTGGGCCTTCCCCGTCTGCTTAGGGAGACAGGCAAATGCAAAGCCACTGGCTTCTCTTGTGACACATGCATGGAAATAGATAATAAAAAGAAAAATAAATATTGTTTTATACCACATTAAATATTATGTTAAAATAATTTCATTCAACATGTTTAATTTTTAATTTTCTTCTCTGTATTTTCAACGGGGATGTAATTCTCAAAATGGCTTTCTCCATTTGGCATAAACTATTCCTGTTGACCGACAATTTTGATTAGATTAAGAGTTAGCCAAAATTTATTTCTAGGACATACAATGTTGAGGACTTAGAGGTGGAGGTGTTATTCCTTACTGTCAAGATAGTTACTCTGGACCATGGAGATGAGTGGACTACATTTTGCTTTTATTAATACTTGTCAGCTAAGTTTTTCCTTTTTTGTTTTCCCAGCTCTGATTGAACAGGTGCCCGTTGATTTGAAAAATCCACATGTAAACTCAGGGTACCATTTCATGGTGGATGATTTGTGTAAAATTGCAACCGAGTGATTTCATCCAAGCAATAGGAGTCTGGAGGATGTGAGTCCATTGTGAAGAAGTGCTGTGTTCTGTGTTCATTGTCTGATTCTTTACCTGTGGTCACAGAGCAGTGATAGTTTATACCATTGTGATATCCATGTGAGAGTTCATTACCTAGTTTGGCATTGCTCTAAAATTACAGTTGTGTTTTTTCCTCAACAGAATGTGTCTAATTTTTTTTGTGTTCTTAGTAATATTAATTATAAACTACGTTTCCTGGCTCTGAAGGTCTTTAGAGATCAAACAGCATTTTTAAGTTGTAAGGAACCCTCAGCCCCATGTCTTCTGCATTTTATCCACACCCACAGACAGTCACATGTGAATGAGTATGACAGTTCTCTAAGTTATCATTTCTCTGTGCATACAAATATGTTTCACAGTGCTAAAAGACAGGGTAGGGTAGGAATACTAACAATGATGTTAGAGATAAAAATAGTGAATAAAGCGAATAAAAAACAAAGGATACATCCATCAGTAAGATTTTTGCTTATGCTCGTTATAGCAAACTCTTACTCATGCATTCATTGGATAAACCACTAATTCTCATTTTACTGAATATTTTCCTATAAGCAATATCAAGCTTCTCTCCTTTCCCAGTTTTATTCTGTTTAGCAGTATATCTTTCATACCAGCATTAGATTCAAAGTTCCCTCTGGACTCTTCCCTCGGTTTATTCATCTGGCGCTTGTCCACTGAGCAAGGATTGTACTGGAGGCATACTTTGCCAATAAACATCTTTAGTCTTGCTTCACTGCTTTTCCTTACTTGTTTGGAATTTTTCTCCCTTCTATCCAAATCCTGTCCTGATTAGCCAGCTCATATTCCTTCCTTTCAAGAAGACTTTCTCTTTAGTCCATATGTTCACTCCCTTCTCTGAATACTTTGCATTTAATCATACATGCACATATCCTGGGTATTGTCATCTAAGTGTTTCATGTCATCTACCTAGAAATAGTGACCTTTTTAAAGCAAGAAATGAGGCACTATCATTCTGGGCATGAAACAAATTCTCATGCCCAGAATTTAATAACACATGGTTGAATCAAATAACAGTAACACTTCATTATTTATCAAATATTTACCTTGCTATACATAGTGCTATGTATTTTACACATTATCATTAGTCTCACAGTGATACAGATGAGGAATTACGGACACATTGGTTAAGTGAGTTGCCTGAAAGTCAGATAGTTGCTTCTTTGTAGTAGAGCCAGGATGTGTAAACAGGTTTGTTGAGCTTCAAAACCAGTGTTCTTTGTACTCTGTGAAATTCTGTGTATTTCTCTTGTTTTTTTGTTTGTTTGTTTGTTTTTTGAGCAAGATTAGCCCTGAGCTAACTACTGCCAGTCCTCCTCTTTTTTGCTGCGGAAGCCTGGCCCTGAGCTAACATCCATGCCCATCTTCCTCTACTTTATATGTGGGATGCCTAGCACAGCATGGTGTGCCAAGTGGTGCCATGTCCGCACCTGGGATTTGAACCGGTGAACCCCGGGCCGCCGAGAAGTGGAACGTGCGAATTTAGCTGCTGCGCCACCGGGCTGGCCCCTCTGTGTATTTCTAGTTCAAACATTTTGTGTGTGTGTGTCTAAACAACTGAGAATTAAGTAGAAGTCTACATTTCCCTGAAGATGATTTTCTTCTTTGACAGACACTGAGTACTGCTACCCCATGATATTATCGTGGAGTCTAGGTTGTGAAGGATAATAATTTACCTGTTCCTGTCCTCAAAGCTCTTGAATCTAATGGGTAATGTAGACAGACATATTGTTACCTACATTTGAGGCAGGATGAAATAAGATCTATACAAGGAAATTAAATAGTTGTGTGGGTCCATGGAAGAGATTATCATTTCCAGCAGGAGGAATTGGGGATGGTACCAGAAGTTACCATTTGTTTTGGGACTTGGTGGAAGGATAGAAGTTGGAAAGAAGATAGTGGTCAGAGTTTGGACTTTGGAACTTGGAGATTGGGGTTCAAGTTCTTACACCATCATTTTCTAGACAGATAACCTTGGGAAAATTAGCTAATAGCTGTGACTTTTCCTCATTTAGTAGCACGTACCCCTGGGGGTTGATGAGAAGACTATAGGAGATAAATTGCATGTAAATCTGTTAGCATTGTGCCCAGCACATAATAAGCACTCAGAAAAATGTTAGCTAAAGACAGTAATTCTATAAATGAGAAGAGCATCAACAAAGGCTTGGAGGAAGACTGATGGTGAGTGTTGAGTTTGCGGAAGGGTTTAGTCCCTTTGGAACTAAATATGGTGGGACTTAGTGGGCTGAGCCTTGAAAGGCAGATTGGAAATGATGACTTCAGTGAATCACTTCACCCTTAGAATATTATTTCTCCTTCTTTAGACAATAGGTCGAACCGTTAGAGTTTTTGAGGTTTTTGTTTTGACAGAGAAGTGATGTGTTGTAACCTGAAGTTTGGAAAATAACTTACAAGAATGGGAAAAATAGACTGAAGGGGAGTGGAGGGATGAGGGGAGACTGGCTGATGATTGCAGTAGACTAGGGGAGAACTGGTCAGAGTCCAAATCAGTGCAGGTTGGTGGGGACGAAGGAGGAGCAAGAGTGTGAGAGCTTGCAGGAGCAGAAATAACCTCCCTCCCATTATTTTAGCTCAGATCGCGTGCGCTAACATCTGGTATTAACCAAAATGTATTTATGCTTATTGTTCTGATTATAAATCTTTGTATGCTCGTTGTAGAGAAAAGCTTAAGGAATAAAATAATCATTTATAATTCCAGCACATAGAAACAACCACTATGTGCTTTTAAGTCCCTTCCAGATTTAGAATGTCCTTTGTACCCAGCATTAGTTGAAATAATGACTTACTCTAATCTTCCCTTCAAGTCTGTATAAATGTGATCGTTGTTATTATCTAGAGGTTGTTTTTCTTTATTTGTTTTTGGGTATTTATATTTTGTTGTTACGTATCAGCAGAAGGTTTTTTTTTGTTGTTTGGTGTATCTATTTTTGACAATTTGTATATTGAGAGGAGCTGGATTTCCAGATTTCTGTGGCCTTTCTTTATTCTGTATTAATAACTAAATGAAACCACTTTGTGGCACTGGCTTTGCTTTTTTTTAAAATAGGTCACCCTAAAATGGCTAAAATTTTTGTTGTGTTTTAGAATTAGCACGCTCTTTTTAATCTTTATTTTGAAATAATTTTAGATTCACAGAAGTGTTGCAAAGAGTACAGAATGTTCCTGTGTTCCCTTCATCCAGCTTCTAATGTTAACATCTTACATGACCATGGTACTTTTATCAAAACTAAGAAGTTAACTTCAGTTCAATATCATTAACTAAACTACAGCCTTTATTCAGGTTTTCCTGGCATTTCCACTGTCATCCTTTTTCTATCCCAGGATCCAGTCCAGGATCCCACATTGCATTTAGCCATCATTTCTCTTTAGTTAACTCCTCCAATCTTTGACAGTTTCTCAGGCATTCTTTATGTTTCATTACCTTGTCCTTATTGAAAAATAAGCACCTATGCTTTTAAAGTAATGGATTATAGGGGCCGGCCCTGTGGCACAGAGGTTAAGTGTGCATGTTCCGCTTCTCGGCGGCCCGGGGTTCACCGGTTTGGATCCCGGGTGCGGACATGGCACTGCTTGGCACACCATGCTGTGGTAGGTGTCCCACATATAAAGTAGAGGAAAATGGGCATGGATGTTAGCTCAGGGCCAGTCTTCCTCAGCAAAAAGAGGAGGATTGGCAGTAGTGAGCTCAGGGCTAATCTTCCTCAAAAAATAAAAATTAAAAAATTAAAAAATGATAAAGTAATGGATTATATAATTTGAAATCCACATGTGTGGGCCCATGTGGAGTTTAAATTTTTAACAATAATGATATAAAACAGATCTCTAGTATTAAGATTTCAAAATTAATTCAAAACCAATTGGAAAAATAAATTTTATAAACTTGTTAACCCCAGAAGTACAAAGTTACAGGGCTGGAGCTAGTCATTAGCGTTCTTGATCTAACGATAGGAAAGTGGCATTTAAGAAACAAGCATATTCTACAAGTATAGGGTGGATAGTCAGGCATATTTCAATTTATTGTGACTCTAGTTTACATCACAAATGGTAGTTCCGGGTTGATTTCAGACCTTTCATGAAAAAAAAAATGTTTCCACAGCATCAGGGATAGTAAACACATCCCAGAGTTGAGCACACGTCAGAAGTTTTAGGATTGCTCTAAGCTTTGTAAATTCATCTTCAAAATGTCATGAATATTGACTTTTTGTTTGGTCAGATTTCGTTTTCAGCTCTTGCATTTTGTACATGAAAATGTGAGCCATGCCACTGGGACAAATGCTTGATAATTCAGGCCTGTCCCCGAGAGATGCACTTCAGAGCCCACCACAGATACTGGAAGTGTGATTCCTTCTTTAAACATCTGTGAATTTCTTTTGAAATTTATATATCAGATTCTCTACTCTTTAAATTCAAAGATTCCCTTGAGTGTAGGGGCTGGTCAGCTGTGGAAAATGAAGGCGGTTTCCACTTGCTTGATTCACATGTCCAGTTTGAGTCAGAACACTCGTATTTCTGTGGTCATACCAGCAGTGCTTCTGTTTTTTCCCCCCTGTGTTCAGATGTCTTGTCACATCATGGGAAAACAATCTTGTGAGTCATGGGACGTCTGACAAGTCAAGCCATTTAAAGCCCTTTAATTCCAAGTGTCCTTGATCTGAGGAAGCAGCTCAGGAAATCTCTTGAACAAGTTTTCACAACCTATCTTAGCAGATGAAGATATGTGCTGCTGTGGAGAAAAGTACGTTAGGGAAGGGCACTAGGGAGTACGTGTGTGTGCATGCGTGCATGTGCACAATTTACAATAGGGTGGTCAGGAAAAGCCTACCTGAGATGATGAGATCTGAACAAAAACTTGTAAAGGAAGGAAGCGGGCAAGCCAGCTCGATGACCTAGGAAAGGAGCATTCTAGGCTGAGGGAACAGCTAGTGCCAAAGTCAGGAGATGGAAGCAAGCCTGAGCGGCTGGAGGGGCAGCAGGCCCAGAATGGTTGGAGGAGTGTGTGGAGGGACGGGAACAGGTCAGAGGTGGTTGGCGCCAGAGCACCCAGGGTGTTGTAAGCCACCATAAAGACTTTGGCTTTTGCTCTGAGTGAGGTTGGCAGGCGTTATGGGGTTTTGAGCAGAGGATTAACGTGCTCTGGCTTCTGATGAAAAGGGTCTCGTTTTATTGAAACTAGTCTTGAGGGGACAAGAATAGAGGCAGGTAGCAGACTATTGCAGTAACTCAGGTGAGGAATAATGGTAGCTTGAACCAGGATGGTAGCGGTGGAGAAGTGATGAGAAATGGTCAGGTTCTGGACACATTTGGAAGATAAGAGACGTCAGCATTTCTTGATGAATGGGATGCATGGTGTGAGAAAGAGAGGCCGTAAGGTGTTTAGTCTGAACACCTGACAAGGTGGAATGACTATTTACAGAGACGAGGAAGGCTGTTGGTGGAGTAGGTTGTGTGGGAGAATATTAGGAGTTTGATGATCGATGTGTGTCGTGAGGGAGACAACGGGACCTGGGTGTGGCCAGCCTCATTGCGTGAACATACTTCAGAAATTTGCACCGCTCCCTGCCCCCTCTTCACTGTAGATACTCCATCTGTGATAAATGATTTAAATTTCTCAATATTTAAATCAAGTATCTTAAATTCCTTGATGGGCAGGTACTTCGTGTCTATTGGCTGACTGGTTAAAAAAAAATCTCCAGGGGCTGGCCCCGTGGCCGAGTGGTTAAGTTCGCGCACTCCACTGCAGGCGGCCCAGTGCTTCGTTGGTTCGAATCCTGGGCGCGGACATGGCACTGCTCATCAAGCCACGCTAAGGCAGCATCCCACATACCACAACTAGAAGGACCCACAACGAAGAATATACAACTATGTACCGGGGGGCTTTGGGAGAAAAAAAGGAAAAAAAATAAAATCTTAAAGAAAAAATCTCTAATCTCAAGTGGGCTAATCTAATCTCAACTGGTAAGCAGGTTGCATTAGACCCAGTGCTTCTATGAGCAATACAAATGTTTCCACTGCCACACCGCGTAGGTGAACCTGGAAAACAAGCATACAAAAACAGCAAAACTAAAACCTCAACAACCATTTCAGAATAAACAACCTTGTATTGTGCAAAATGAGACACTGAAAACAACTGGACTGATGGGAAAAATAGAGTGGGGACAGAACACCTAAAACAAAGGAACTTTGTAACAAGTAGTCCTGATAGAATTACCAAGAAAAAAGCTAGCACAGTTTACTCTACTGGTGTGGGGGGCCCAGGATCACAGTGGGAAATTCTCTGTGGCCTTAAACCCTGAAGCTCATGCTTTCACTTTGAGCAGTAGGTCTTGGAGGGTATTTTGCTTCTAATAGAGACCTTTTCATTAAAATTAAAAGATCTGATCCTAGATATAGCTTTCTCAATTAATCCATTGTGTTTTGTTTTTTTTTTTAAAGATTTAATTTTTTCCTTTTTCTCCCCAAAGCCCCCCGGTACATAGTTGTGTATTCTTCGTTGTGGGTTCTTCTAGTTGTGGCATGTGGGACGCTGCCTCAGCGTGGTGTGATGAGCAGTGCCATGTCCGCGCCCAGGATTCGAACTAACGAAACACTGGGCCGCCTGCAGTGGAGCGCGCGAACTTAACCACTTGGCCACGGGGCCAGCCCCTAATCCATTGTTTTAATACAGGGAGAAATGTCTTTGCAGCCTCCTTTTCTGCATTTGTGTTTAGCCAGATAGCTTAAAAGAAGAAAAGTGGGTCGGCCCGGTGGTGCAGCGGTTAAGTTCATATGTTCTACTTCTTGGCGACCCGGGGTTCGCCGGTTCTGATCCTGGGTGCGAACATGGCACCACTTGGCACGCCATGCTGTGGTAGGCGTTCCACGTATAAAGTAGAGGAAGATGGGCATGGATGTTAGCTCAGGGCCAGTCTTCCTCAGCGAAAAGAGGAGGATTGGCAGCAGTTAGCTCAGGGCTAATCTTCCTCAAAAAAAAAGAAGGAAAGCGTAATGGTTTCTGAAGCCACGGAATCAGCCACCACTTGAAACCTGTCGTTTCTGTAGATTTTTCAGCCTCTCCCCGCACCCGCCTCCCCCTAAGGTCTTATATTGCTAAGGTTTTTTCTTTAATAAGCATGAGAAAACTTGAGTCTGATTACTTGGAAACATTAACGTGCTGGGAAAAATTGCGTGGGAGTTCCCTATGATACCAGCGTCATTCATCTGTTTGCCAGCTGTGTATGAGGTCCTGCGTGTCAAAGAAACACGTTGTGGCAGAACAGACTGTACTGCTGACCTAGGACTCCTCAGAGCTGACGGACACCAAGGACCACACAGATCTACCTCCTTCCTGGATAGTCTAAAATTTTTATGTTTAAAGTAGGTATTCAGTAAGAAAATTCAACATCTATTCTTTTAAAAAGCTATTTAAAAACTAGGAAGTGAAACCTACATCTTTAACAAGATCCAATCTCTTAAACCAACAGCAAGTATCATACTTGACAATGACACACTAGAGGATTTTCTCTTTACTTCTGGAATGTATAAGCAAGCCTTCTATGACCATTAATATTGTTCTAGAAGTTCTGACTAGTACAAGAAACCATAAAACAAAAATAAATATAATGATCAGAAAGGAGATAAAATACAAAAACCAAGAAAATCAACTAAAAATTATTCATAAGGGCTATATATGGTACACACGCAAAAATTAGGTGCTTTCTCAAGTGTCAATAGTAACCAGTTGGAAACACATAATGGGCAAAATGCCCCTTTCGTCATGGTAACAACAAATACAAAATACGGTCACGTGTTGCTTAATATTGGGGGTACATTGTGAAAAATGCATCATTAGGTGATTTCGTCGTGTGAACATTGAGTGTACTTACACAAACCTAGATGGAACAGCCTACTCTACACCTCTGGTACTAATCTAATGGGACCACTGTTGTATATGCGGTCCCTCGGTGACTGAAATGGCATTATGCAACACGTGGCTGTACCTCGGAATAACGCTAACAAGAAATATGTGCAGTCGAGATGAAGAAAACTGTAAGACTTTTCTTCAGATTTATAAAATAAAACTTAAATGAACTGGAGGGACGTACCTTGTTCCTGGATGCAAAAAGTAGAATATTGAGAAGATGTCATTTTTTTCCAATTAATTTATAAATTTAACATGATCTGAGCAAAAATTACATCTATTCTTAGAGGAGCTTGACAAAATGATTCTAAGCAATAAACGTAAAGGACAGACTAATACCAGATAATAAAATTTAAAGCCATAGCAATCGATAGTGTGTTACAGTTTAGCGTTGTGGTCATGATCTTAGGTGTTGGGGTACTTGGATTCCAGGCCTGTCACTTACCAGGCATGTGACCATGGGCCACTTAATCTCTCCAGGCCTCAGTTTCCTCACCTGTAAAGGTTGAGATTAAATGATATGATGTAAATAAAGAGTGAGTAAATTACTAGTGTGTGGGAAGTACTCAAGAAATGTTAGCTCCTATTGTTTTGTTGTTGACACTAGTAAAACAGGTCAATGGAAGAGAATAGTCTAAACATAAGACCATAGTATAAATAAGAATTGATTAATTTATTAAAGGAGCCATTTTGAATCAAAGACAATTGATTAGATGTTATATTTGGTTAAAAGTTTTTGGATAACTCATACATCAAAATAAATCCCATGAAACCATAAGTAGAAGAAAAAAAATATCTATCAACTAATTGAAGAGCCTAAAAGCCGTGAAAAAAGGTCTTTGGACCAAATTGATTTGGCTGTATTAAAATTTATTTCAGTATGAAAGAAAAACTCACACATTGAGTGACAAACTGAGGCACAAGTAGTGGTTATTGGTAAATATTTAACGATCAGCTCTGCAAGGAAAGAAAGAAAATACCTGGATTTGTCACATTTGTGGATTTCCGTGGTATAAATACTGCCACCATGCTGATTTCAGGCTACTAGCGTGAAGTTGGTGAAGAGGAGTTGGGTGGAGATGTGGGTTGTTGGCTCTCATGAGCTGGTGCAAGCCGACTGCAGCACAGCACTGGCACAGACATGGCAGAGCATGCTGAGAAACCACCTGGAGATCACCCCAGGCCAGAGCACATCCTTACTTGAAGCTGCCTTCCCCAGGAAGCAGAGATAATTACAGAGATAATTAAGAATAAAAATCCACTGTGTTGTATCATGGAGGGTACCTTGAGTTGGATCTGTCCTAGCACAAGGGTGCTGGCCCTGCAAAGGGTCTCTGGGGTGGAAAGACCCCTGTGGGGTGACTGGGGCCTGCCTGGGAGTGGCCTCTTTGGGGCCAAATCCGATAGCGGCTGAGGACTAAGGGCAGAGATGTTGCTAGACAAATGCTTTAAAACAATAGTTGGACCAGAGCAGGGGGTGTCTCACCTTTGGTTTCTTCTCCTTCTGAAGCCCATGATGCTCTTGGCAGTGGTGCATGTTTTTGCTATCTTCCTCTGCATATTTATATTCTCATCTGATTTTTTATTCTCCTTTTGATACTGTTCAATTACTGTGTATAGTAGTTTTTGTAAGTGTGGTCATCAGAAAGATCAGTCATGGGGGGAGTGGTGATATGTGAAAACATGACCGCTTGTGTCTAGACAGTGATAAGGGGACCCAAGTGATATTTTGCAGTGGACCAGGAGACCAAAGATGTGTCTCATTGTCAGGGGGTCATGGTATTGTCAGGAAGAGAAGCTTCAAGGTGTGGAGCCTTGGGGTCCTGTCTCGTGTTTGGACGCAGGGATTCCATACACGACTTGCACTTTTTATTCCACAATGGACTACTGGCTGGCCACAGGGTAACCCAGTCTTACAGGTACCATCTTAGATGGGTTGTTTCTTTGAGATCATATCTGTAGTTCTGATAGAAGGTTGGTTTATTATAAGGTCGACTTTGTGCAAAGAAGCAGGATTTAATTGGATTTCAGAGAAGTGGAGACTTTCTGAATATGGGAGCAATATTGTTAGAAGTTGTATGGTTGTTTGAAGCCTTTGATTGAGAATCATCACTTTGGGCAGCACAGAAAGAACCAGTTGGCATGGGGTGAGATAGGGGTGTGGAGAGAGAGAAAAAAAGTAGTCACTTTAGGGGGTTAATGAAGATGAATCTTATGATGTGAGAAAAGTAGCTTTAATAGACACACAGAGGACCGGCTGGTAGGAAATATGGGTTGCCAGAATTGGATACAGACCGGTCAAGATAAAAAATGAGGTCTGTCTGTGCTTAGACTTGGCCTTGGAGGTGGACAAAAATGGTTTCTTATGAGTGAGATGTTTTAATAACTTATTGGGCGTGGAGATTTACAGATGCTTATGTTTTTAGAGCATTTCTTTATTCAAGGTTGGTCTACATACAGTAATTTTTCTTAATTTTTTTTAAGAGCAAGTTTAGTATCTGTCATTTACAGGACTGTTAATTTGATGATACAGTGTTCCTCCTCACTTATTTGGGCGTTTCTAGTCTTTCTGTGTGTTTTCTTTAATCGCTCTAGAATCTTTAGCTGGTTTTCATTAATTAAGCTTATCCTGAAAAGCTTCGTTGATTGTAGAACCATTGTATCTCAGGGTTGGAAGTGACTGTAATAGTCTTCTAATCCAGCTGTCAATTTGATGCTTGAATCCCTGTATTATTCTT
This sequence comes from Equus caballus, assembly GCF_041296265.1. Classification (NCBI taxonomy): domain Eukaryota; kingdom Metazoa; phylum Chordata; class Mammalia; order Perissodactyla; family Equidae; genus Equus; species Equus caballus. Next base: position 19,620,551 of record NC_091708.1, read on the forward strand.
TTCCATTTCATACTTAAATAATTGATGTCTTGATTTTTAGTAGTTGGATTTACCAAGAGGTAGAATTTGGGAGCTTTGTAACAATATAGCATTCTCAGACCCAGCAGTCATTTGGAGATAACCAGTTGATCATACCTTGGGCGGCTGAGGGCCAGCTGGTTATCTGATGCTGAAATATTGGCACCATTCAGTGGCCCCTACTACAGGGTACTCTGACCTCTAACTTTAAACCCCAAGCTGGGGCTGAGAGTGTAGTTTGACTCAGGACACAGGTTCCAGGGCCAGGCTAAACCTAGGACTCTCATGTTCCTAGGGCTTCCTCCATGGTTCTGATCTATTCATGGTCGGGGAGAGGGTGTTGGTTGTTGGTGGTATAGAACCAACCTCTTTGCTTCCAAAGCTGGTTGGCTAAGGCCAGTTTGTAGGTTCAGAAGCTGCCTGTTGTAAATTATGCTGAAATTCTGGGAGAAGTTTTCTAGAAGGATTCTAAATTATACGTCTTTAATATTTTCTGCTTGTAGAATTTGAATGCAGAGTACTTGGAGTGGTTCAGGTTTTGCCAAGAAAGCCCAGTTCATGGCTGCTAGGAGGCTTTGCCGATTATCATTGATCTTAGAATTCACCAAGCCCTGGGGCTTTGGAGGCTCAGAAACTTAATTTTGCTAGTACATTTAGAGTGCATCCTTTCATTAATAGTAGATTCACGTAACCAAAGTCGTAAGACACATATGTCAACTCAGGAGGCTAATTTATCAAACTGACATACAGACCAGAAATTTTTTGTCAGCTTAGCTAGTATTAAGGTAAAGACAAATTATTATTTAAAAGTTGTCATATTTATTCCTAAAAGTAGTATGGTTATTTAAAAAAAATCCAATCCAAATATGGAAATGTATAAATAGAAAGTCCTTTCTGATCCCACCTGATGAGATGACAATCGTTGACAGCTTAGCCTGTGTATAGTCATCCAGACTCTTTGCATGCGCAGTAACCTCTGTTGCTTTCTTTTTCTGTAGCTCTCTAGTTACATTGTGTGTGTTGCTCATCGGCTTGTGGGAAGCCAGGAAAGAGTCAGGAGGTTGCCTAATGACAGGGAATCAGACGAAGAGGAGGAGGCTGGATGACTCCCGGTGCAGCGGCAGCTCAGTAGCCTGAATTGTTTATTCAGCAATCGAGAGGCTGCTGCCCTGGCACCCCTTCCCCAAGACAGGTTGGCAGGGCCATGCCAATGTTTGTCTCTCAGACTGTAATTTTTCAGTACAACTGGCCAAGTACAGGTCTTGGCACCGAACAGATGCTAAATAAATAGTAGCTGTGTGTGTACCTGCCCTGTCCAGTCCCTCTTTTCTGACAAGTACATTCTTTCTGTAGCTCCATTTGTGTCACAGTCTAGCTTTGCCTTGGCAGGTGTGTCCTTTGGTCTCCTTAAGATGACTTTTCTTTCTCTACTTTGGTCTGTTTTATTTCAGTTCTTTGCCACCTTATTTCTTTTTTCCGCTTGTGCTGCCTAAAGAGGGCTTGAACTATTCCGTGAAAATCAGCACCTTACCTAGTAATTCTTGAAACTTCCGATTTCTTAGGAACATGCTTTCTTTCGTCAAATTTCAGTATTACTCAACTCTTTACCTTAGTTAAAACTATTCTGCTCTTGTCTTGTTGTATACCTAATATAGCTATATTAAAAGTGTTCGCATGGAGTTTGTCGTGAAATCAGTAGAATTCCACATGAGAAGTGGGCAGTGTGGCCCTCTTTTAAGTGTTTTTATATGATTTATATTATACATATAACAGCTTTGTTGAGATGTAATCCACGTACCCATCCAAAGTGTACTATTCAATGGTTTTTAGTACATTGACAGAGTTGTGTAACCATCACCACAGTTTTAGAACATTTTTGTCATCCCCAAAAGAAACCCCATACCTGTTAGTGGTGGTTCCCCATTTCCTCTCAGCTCCCATCCAACCCTAGGCAAGCACTAATCTACTTTCTGTCTCTATAGATTTGCCTGTTCTGGACATTTCATATAAATGGAATTATATAATATGTGGTCTTTTGTATCTGGCTTCTTTCACTTATAATGTTTTCAGGGTTCATCTATGTTATAGTATGTATCACTACTTCATTTATTTTTATTCCAATATTTATATTCCGTGCAATGGATATACCACATTGTGTTTATCCATTCATCAGTTGATGGGCATTTGTATGTGATTTCTTAATAGTGAAGTAGCGCTTTAGTATTATGACTCTTTTTGAAATCCAAGCAAGTGTTACACAAAGTATAGATGGAAGTTACAGAAGGCTAGAAGGAAACAACAGTTTATTTCTACCTGTTAAACAGCACTGCAGGTGTTTTCTTCAAATATCAACAGTCATATTTGGACGTTTGGAAATTATCTTTGAAATCAAAATACAAAATATGTTAATCTGTTATTTTTGGTTATAGCCTATAATTTTTCTGTAAGAAAAAATGTTAACCATGTAAAAAAAACAGTTTAGATAAACTAAGCCACAGAATGTACTATAGTATTTTTGCTGTAATTCTTATGCGTCTCTCTTCCTATTTTCCCTCTTCTCTTCCACATGCATCAGTCCAGTGTCCACACAGTAAACATGGCAGAGCAGAGTGGTCATGGGCCCTGGGCCCGCTGCCTGCTTCACGTCTCTGCTTTAATACTTTTTGACTGTGTGTCTTGGGCAAGTTACTTAACCCCTCTTTGCCTCAGTTTCCTCATGAGTAAAATGTGAATAATAATAGTATCAACCTCATAGGCTTGTTGTGGAAATTAAATGGGTTAATGTAGGTAAAGTGTCTGGCACATGGAATATGCTCAGTAATATTAGCCATAGTCTGCATTTAGTGTTACGTAGTCACTAAGTAAGTACTTGGACTAAAACAGATTATTTTGGTAATCTTAATTAAGGTTGAGCTATGATTTTTTCCACCTTCAATAAATCTGTGCGTTTTTGTCTGTCATCTCACCAACCCTCATATGTGAACTCAAAGGAATTGTGTATTTATAAAAGGGAGGAGAGGAAAGGTAGAACCTGGAGATGAGGAAGCTAAATTAGCCAGAGGAGAAGAGTAGAAGATGGAAGTCAAATCCCTGGTCTCTTAGGCCCCATCGTCGTTCCTTTCATGTGGTAATGATTGTGTATTGAGTGAATGGCTTTTTATAGTTTGGTTGACTATGGGTTTTAGAATTGAGGTTTTCTTCAGCTCCCTTTAAAAATTCAAGACAGAGGAAGGCATTTCAGTTGCTCTAATTGTATGATCACTTGAAAGTCATTATTGATTTGTTTCTTACATTTACCGCGAGTGTCTATACAACTGTGCCCTCATTAGTTTCTCCTGGTCTTATTTCCTTTACAACTCATTTTTCACTTTTTAGGCACACATTTTGGAATGTATACAATATGAGAGCAATTTAAAAATGTTTGAGATGAGTATTTGTGAGAATTCGCTTTTTGAGATGCTTCATAGGGAAGTGTTTTCCCGTAGCCCATGGGGAAAGGGCAGTATCAGTAGTTTAGGACCTGGTCCTAGCTAAGAGGTTTACTTAAAATCATTTAATCCTGGAGACAACGGTGCATGATATGGGGATGATCATCATTACCTTACAAGTGGAGGGATCAGGTCAGCTGATCATACTCCCATTTAGAAGAGGAGCTAGGATTCAAACCCAGGTTTGTGTTCCTCCCTCTCAATATGGGTGCGTCACCTCTCTGATGTTTATTAGACTGTGGTACTTCTCTGATGTCGCCAGTTCTGCATCCTCCAGGAGGAGTTTTGTTCTTGCCTAGGTGATTCTCCGCATACAGCTTTCTAGTGCAGTTTGAAGTGTTCTGATCTCCTGTCAGTAAGTGTCAAATAGAATGACTTGAACATTTTCTGGTGGTTTTGATACTACATCTGTTTATAGCTGACGTTATACTAAGGAAGCAGAAAAAGAATAATCTGGAGAAATGGAAGCCAATATTTCTTCTTTTCTGTTATTTCTTCCATAATTAAATAGCATTAATGGAAGTCAAAATGAGAAAAATGCATCATAAGTCAAACTAGTTAAAAATTTCACTCTCCCCTTCCAATGCTTGTGTGTGTGTGTGTACTGTTTTACAAGTTGAATAACTAGAGTGTAGATGTAACTTCATACCGTGTTTTCTAATACATGTTTTTATCATTATCATTTTTATATGTTACTATGCAGTTTTCATGATTTTTTTTATGATTACTTCAAATCCTAGTCTCATATTTAACTAATTTCTATTTTTAAATAGTTAATTTCTAATTTTTTCTCATAATAGCACTGTATTGAACATCTCACGTGCAGCTATTTTAATGTTTTAGATTATTTATTTGGGTTTTTGAAATGTATTGCCAAATTATTTTCCATGGGTGTCTAACCACTTTACGTTGCTTTTGGTTTCAGCGTAGTCTTAACCAGTGTTACCAGTTTCCTTCTGAAAGTGTGTTTCAGTGGGAGCGTCGTCCTAACCATGAGCCCTATGCTCTGGTTTCCAGAAATGTATTGTGAGAGAGGTTGGCACTGTCTGTAGTCATGTCTCCCAATGGATGTGTGACCAAATTAGTTTTGGAAAGTCTCACAATAGAGCTTCAGACAAGTCCTACTTGAAAGACTAGACTTCATTAGCCAGCATTTCCAAAACTTACTTAAATCTGGAATTTGTTTTTCCCATAGCCTATTAATGAACATCTTTGGGAAATGCCATACTACGTAATATCTATGGGGAACAGAGCCAGCCTATGATGCCATAGAATGCTTTTTAAGGAAATGATCTCATGCAGGAGAGGCAGTGAGGATGTTTGCGCTAACATCACGCCACTCTAATGGTAAGAGACCTGGCCTGGTTCATTCATTCATTAAATAAATTTACTATGTGCCAGCCACTGTTCACCTGCTGGGGATACAGCGGTGAATAAACCTAGTCCCTGCCCCTGAGTAGGCACCAAGAAGGGAAGAATAGACGTCACATGTTCAACCACTTAAAGAAAGATTCTGTACAGCATTATTTTATGTGGAATAGGCTTTTACTTGAAGAATTTTAAGTGCCTATTGTAAACACTGCTGATCCCTGATTTAAACAAAAAAGAGATACATCTTTTCCCTTAAGAAGTTCGTAATCTGCTGAGGAAGCAAATTATTATAATGTGAAATGATAATTACTGTGGTGGTGGTATATTCGTAGTGTGCTATAGGAACACAAAGGAAGGGATCCTATCCATATTTTGGGGGTTCCTAAATTATTTTTTTAACGATAATAGGGATTTGGTCAGTTAAGATTCTTAGGCTCTGCCACGGAACTGAACATATAGTTATTTCTATGCATGATTGTTGTGGACTGAAAACATTTTCATTGGCAAAGATAACGTCTGATTTTGATTTAAAATATAAATTTGCTCATCTCCACCCGCCCGTTGGCTATGTTATGATCAGTGTAATCTTCATGTTCCTTCTCCATAAGTCCCTGTAATCGTCATAAGTCAGTTTTTACCTGTTCCATCGAAGAAAGGAAGTGGGATTGGAGTAAGAATGCTATATTGAGTACCTATGAATTCCTGCTTTGAAAAAGTGATTACAATATAGCAAGAAAGCTCAGTAAACCCACTAGCAATCTGGAAGCCGATTGGCTGTAGCAGGGACGAGGTGCAAAGTAGAGCTTTGGTCCTGTTGGTCTGTCCTTGGTATCATCAAATACGGAAGAAGTTCTAACACTTGTAGGATGTGTTGGGGAAAAATGAAGCCTGTAAGAACTGTATAATTTTTTAAAAATTAAATAGTAATTTTAAATTAAAAACATTCTCACCACTGATTCAGAAGAAAGAGAAGTTAGAAATACTGTTTGAGGATTGCAGACAAGGCTTGTCTATATAATTTTGATCATGTATCATTGATGATGGAAGTAAAAGATGCTATTAGCTGTGTTGCAGAATAGGATGAACTTGGCTTTTGCCTGGTAACTATTATGTGCTCATGTGTAGGAAAGACAGTCACTGAGAAGTCTTGTGTAAGAAGAACACTTTTGTAACTGGCCCGCAGTTATTTTTTTTAGGGCAGTTGGAGGAAGAATGAAGGCATTGGCATCTCTCTCCAGGATCTTTCCATCACTCTGTAAATGCATAACTTATAAAGCAGCTCTGGTTGCCATTTTCTCCCTTTTTCCTTAAATGCATGAATGTTTGTGATTTAGTATAAAGTTCATGAACTAAGGGAAGCAGTTGGACACAGATGCCTGTATCTTTCCACTCAGTGTATCCTATTACCTTTAACTGCCTGTTAAAACCATGCTTTTATTTTTACCTTTCAAATATGAATTGCCATCACCAGGCTTAGCAAATGAAACGGATTACTTATGGTAACTGTAAGTAGTTATGCACTCCGAATCCTTGACAGAGCTTTCCCAAAGGACAGGCAACGTCTTTCGGAATCCTATTACAAGATTTTATTTGCAGGGGCTGTGAACAGGAGGCTGAAAGCTTCCGTGTTTTATTGCTGCCCAACTTCATCAGGTCTGCTCACTCTATTGAAAATTGTGGCAAAAATGATACACATCAGCTCTTTTATTCTTTTGTTACTACTCTGTGCAAATAAAAGCATATTGGGGAATTTAATGAAGCAGCATGTCCTTGGAGGGAGCTTCGAAGACTGGGAGTGTCTGACTCTTTGTCTTTAATACTGGAGTTTTTTGTGTAAAACAGATTGGCACGAACAAAATAAAGTCCTCACAGATAGCCCAGTGTCTGCCGCATATGTACTTAAATCACGCAAAAGTCTGTGTAGCAGTCACCTGAGAGGTGCACTCAGTGACTGCGTTAGAGGCTTTCTGGGTGTACCCAAGGAATAGTTGGGACAGTGCAAACTGCAGCGGAGCGGCTGGGACTGTGAGCCTGTTTTAGAGGCGGTCCCTGTACCGAGAAGCAGAGACTGTGACGTTCAAGAAAAAACCTGGGGCGGGGGGAAGGGGGGATTTGATTATTGAACAAGTTAACAAACACTTCCCACGGATACATTCTGGGAATCTGCTGGGTGAGAGACCGAGTCTCGCCTTGCTTTGGCCTTCACGTGCAGAGTTGGCTTTTCATTGGAATCTGGGAAGGGCAGCGTGGATTGAAAGGATGGATCTGTGCTGCAGAGATCTAGGCACACGTAATGTGAAGGACGGCATTCCTATGCTTATCCTTAGGGGTAGTCTTCAGGTTATTGCAATTCCTGGCCTACAGTTTAACTCTCCTTATTGCTGGCCTGTAGGAACATAAGCGTGGGTCAGTGACCTTATCAGGATAATCTTGATTCTGCTTGAATTTCTAAGCTTTGGTACTTAATTACTAATAATGACTACTTGGGGTATACCTTCAAACTGATAAAAACAGAGAAGTATGGGCAGCGCTATAGTTGTGAACTGCTGGCCTAAATGGTGTAGGAATTGATGCTGGTTTGTCCTTTATTTGCAGAGGTCACACTGCCTGTATACGACTTCTCTTTCTTTGGACCAGCCTCCCAGGCTGGTGTTTCTTGTTGCTTTGAATGTGGGAGAATGCACTTCTCTGGCTTACTTAGGGGAAATGACAACGGAGCACATAGTCATTTAGCTCGTCAGAAATTCCAAGTTGCACGGGCCGGCTCCATGGCCGAGTGGTTAAGTTCACGCACTCCGCTGCGGTGGCCCAGGGTTCAGATCCTGGGTGCGGACGTGGCACTGCTCATCAGGCCATGTTGAGGCGGCGTCCCACATCCCACAACTAGAGGGACCTGCAACTAAGATATACAACTATGTACAGGGGGGGTTTGGGGAGATAAAGCAGAAAAAAAAAAAAAAAGATTGGCAACAGTTGTTAGCCCAGGTGCAACTCTAGATGTATGTGACCAGATAATGTTTAACTCAGTGTTAGTAGGAAATCTCACCAATGACATCAACATGAAAATATTACTCCAGTAGCTTAGTAAATACAGCCCTGCACTAATGTGTCAGAACACAAAGGAAGATATTCTTCTTCTTTTCCAAGACCAAAAGGCCCATTCCTAACTGGAGCAGCCATAAAAATCTTTAGTGTAATGAAATCTTAATGGATATGAAGTAAGAAATGGCTGATTTTTTTGTTTTAGACCAACTGAATGTTCTGTTTGTTTACTACTAAACATTTCTGAGTGGAATAATTCTTATTTGGCAGTCAATATTTCTCCCTCACAGCTAGCAAGAATTTTTGGTATGTTTTGGACACAAAACACATTCTATTTTAGACACCAAAGAATCATTTTTCCGTGTTTGCTTCAGAAGTTTGTGAGATAATTTCAACAGATCTCACAAATGTTTGTTTAATGGCTGCCCATCTCTATTCCTGCAGTTTTTTACACATCTTTACTTTGGCCTCACTCACGATATTGTAGTCCTTAGTTTGCCTCTCTCTCGCTAAACGAGAGCTCACTGAGGGCAGGGGCTGTCTTCCCTGTCTTGGGATCTCTGGTACTTTGTGTGGTGCTCAGTATTTATTTGAAGAACTAATGGAATGCTTAAGATTATTGTCTGAAAATCAAGTAACTTTTTTTTTTTTTAAAGATTTTATTTTTTCCTTTTTCTCCCCAAAGCCCCCTGGTACATAGTTGTATATTCTTCGTTGTGGGTCCTTCTAGTTGTGGCATGTGGGACGCTGCCTCAGCGTGGTTGGATGAGCAGTGTCATGTCCGCGCCCAGGATTCGAACCAACGAAACACTGGGCCGCTTGCAGCGGAGCGCGCGAACTTAACCACTGGGCCACGGGGCCAGCCCCAAAATCAAGTAACTTTTTAATATAATTGACTATAACCTTTTTATAGCATGTTTTCCATTATTTTCAAACCATGTCTACAAAAATCTGGTGTACTGAGGAAAGATTCATAGCATTTGGTAATACTCTATTACTATAAGAATCTTTGGGGAATCTTTGGGCTTCTATATTAATTAGGAGAAAGACATATAGACAGTAAGTACAGAATATAAAAAGAGGGCAGAGAGCATTCAATCTTTGCCGTTCTGTATCACCTTGGTGTCTTTTGGCTTCCTGGATTTTAGACCCTAGCTGCCTTTATATTTGACCTTTTGTTGCTAAAGTCACATCTGCCAGACCTTTTCCCACCTTATTGATCCCCTGGCTTGGCCCACCCTGTCTGCCCTATTACTGCTGGTGCCCTCCACTGATAACCTGATTTGACCCAATTGGTTATATCACTTGTCAAAATCTATGTGTGTTACTATTATCTACACATACATTTAGTCAACAACTGTATCCTATTAGGAATAACATGGAAATTTAGGACAAAACTTTTTTACAGGATTATTTCCTTAAAAAATATACACCCCTGTTAGAGCACATCAGATCCACTGGCAGGCCTTGGCTTTAGCTGTTGGGGCTCATAGTGAATGTGGAGTCTAGGACATAGTTGCCTGGTCTGTGACTTCCATAAGAGATGCTATGGAAGCGGATTTTTTTTTTTTTTTAATCTATGATGTGCAAAATGTAGTAAGGAATGCGAAGATGTTAAACATTGTTCCCCCCTAAGTTTAAGGAAATGAATATAATACAAACACAAGGTAGATGTCAACAGTAGTCTGACTTAGAATTGTTTTTTATGGTCCAGAACTAGTATTAAAAATTGTAATTCTGCCTTCTAGGTTATTAACTTTCTGTAAGTGTGCAAAAGGAGTACGTAATGTGAATGTTGTTATACACATATATTCCTACCCTTATTTTTTTAATTTTTAAAAAACTTTTTATTATGGAAAGTTTTAAACCTTCATTTTACCCATTTTTGGGAATCTTTATTTCTTTGTATATATTCAAGTTTGCCTGGTATCATATTCTTTCTACCTGAAGAACTTTCTTGAACATTTTTGTAGTTCAGGTTGTCTGCTAATAAATTCTGCTAGGTTTTATTTGTCTGAAAAAAGTATTTCTAAGAGACATTTTCTCTGGGTGTAGAATTCTGGGTTAATAGTGTTTTTAGAAAATTCTTTCAGTGATTTAAAGATGTTATTCCATGGTTTTTTGCTTTGTGTAGTTTCTGACAAAAAGTTTGCTTAATCTTTGTTTCTTTTTATGTGATGTTTCTTTTCCCTCCCTCTGGCTCCCGTCAAGATGATCTCTTTATCTGTTGTTTTCAATAGTTTGAATATAATGTGTAAGGTGTGTATGCACACACACACATGTGTGTGTTGTATTTATCCTACTTGGGATTCTCTGAGCTTCTTGAATCTGCTTTGATTTCTTTTGTTATTTTTGGAAAATTCTCAGTCACTGTTTCTCCTAATATTTCCTCTGCCCCATTCTATCTTCTCCTTTTGGGATCCCGATTACGCATATGTTAGACCATTTGATATTGTCCTATAGTTCTTGGATGCTCTGTTCTTGGTTTTTAATTTTCACTCTTTTTTTCTTTGTGTTTCACTTTGGGTAATTTTTCTTGACCTCTCTTTGAGTTTATTGGTTCTTTCTTTGGCTGTGTTTAGTCTATGAGGAGCCTAACAAAGGTATTCTTCATCTCTGCTACCATGTTTTTTATTCTTTGCATTTCCTTAACTCCTTCTTATAGTTTCCATCTCTCTGCTAGAATTTGAGGATTCATGTTTCAGAAATAGATTTTCCACTTATTTTCTCTGAACCTTGGTTTTCTCTTTTACAAAGTAGAAAAATCAGAAATGTATAAGAATAACTAACAGAATTGTCTTGAGGATCAAATGAGGCCCCTTTGGCATGTCCCTTCCTTTCCTCTCCCTGGGTCTCAATCACTCTCCTTAAAGGCTTGGACTGTATGATTACTTTGGTCCTATTCAGTTGCTAAATTATAAAATTCTCTGAAGGAGAAAAGACCCAACATTTATTGACAGCCTGTATTAATCTCATATAGTATTTGAGAAAGGAGTAAAAATCACATTTAAAAAGTGCTTTGCAAACATTTTACTTTTGCCATGTCTATGTGAATTTTAATTGGAAGAAACAGACAGCCTTAAATCCAGTTGCCACTTGGTTAAATCTGTTAAAGAATCATTAAAATTTTTCAACTGTTGGGTTTCCTGACTCACTTGAGAAATTTCGAGGCTCATAAAACATCTCACTCTCTTTCTCTGTGTCTATAGGATTTTAAATTATTGGGTTAGCTTCCAAATTTTGCAATGTGAGGCAAAACTAATGGAGGTTTTTCCTCTTTACTGACTATTGCTGTTGAATTGTATTCTCAATAGATTTGTCTTTGCAGTCACAGACTTGGGTTCCAATCCTGGTTGCACAGCTGCAAAACCTTGGGCTGCTATTTAACTTTGAGCCTGAGTTTCCTTATCTGTTTGTTAAGATAAATATAGTATTTTAAAGTAGCTGTTGCTCTGGAAATTACCTTAGATTAAATATAATGAATTTCAAAGACGTGTCCAAATTCTGTGTGTGTAAGTAATTTTACTATAATGGGTATTATTCAAGATTGAAATTATTTAATACAAAGAAACATTCTTTATTCATACTCTGAGCAACTGTCTTCCAAAACACAGACCACAATACAGGCATTCTTATTCGAATAACAGGGAGTGATGTCAAATTATTTTTGTAGGGCTTTTTTTGTCATAACAAAAATCTTCACAAAACTGTGTTCCTGATCGTAGATTTTTAGAGTTGGAAGGAACCTAAGAGACCCCGTCTAACTTCTTCCTGTGACCCAGAGAGGTGAAGCAATTTATCTAGAGTCACGTAGCTAACTAATGACACAGCCAGGGAGAGAATAGAGTTCTTTATCCATTTGCCATAGTGTTACATTCCTCTGGAAGAAACTGCCCACTCACTCTTGGTGTTTAATGCTAGTTAGAGTCTTGGGGTAAGCTTTTTTCCATGACTAACTAGTGCTCTTTTGTTTTCTTGTGTGGGTGTCTGGGAGCAAGCCCAGAAGGGTGGTGGTTTTTTTGGTTCAACAACTGAACCGTGTAAGGCACTAGGCAAGGAAAAGGTGTTTGTCTAGTTAGCACTTTAGGGTCAGGAAGAAGTGGTTGGAATTCAGACTCTCTGCTATCATTGTTGATAGGCGGGTATTTTCAAGTTGAGTTTCTTAACCTGGGGTTTGAATTCCCAAAAGTTTTATGAAAATTATGCAAATATATGCATACCTCCCAAGAAAAGAATCTGTAGTTTTCATCAGATTATCAAAGGGTACGCAGTTAAAACTGTTGTATTAGAGGGAGGGAAAGGTAAGCAAAGCTGATTGAGAACTAGTTCACCACTCTTGTACTCTAATTACTGATTATACTAGGGGGTTATCTCCAGCCCCCTTCCGCTTCTGCTCTATCCTCCCTAGAGAGCTTCCCAGATCTTGTCGTGGAAGCTGCTGGAAGACCTAACCTTCTTTCTGCAGGAACTTTTCCCATAGGTTTCCCAAGGCTACCTTCTCTGTCCCTTCTCTGCTCACTGTTTCCAGGAAAGGGTGTGAGACTCGGGGATTTTTGTTCATTAGAAAGCTCAGGAGGGTTATTTCAATTACATTCTGGTTAAAAGGAATTTGTGAGCTGACTTAAGAACCTAAGACTGTTGCCATAAGAAAAAAATGCAATTAGAATTCCAATCAATACTTTGCAAATTAACTTTTAGAATGCCTCTAGTTCTTTAGTTAGGGAATCTCTGTGTTTGATCTAGAAACTCTTTACACTTCCCAGAAACAGAAAGAAAATCCACGGATGATGGTTTAGGAGTTGCCCAGATCTGTCTATAAAAGTGTTTTTTATTTTTTTAATTTTATTTTAAAGATTGGCACCTGAGCTAACAACTGTTGCCAATCTTCTTATTTTTTTTTCCTGCTTTTTTCTCCCCAAATCCCCCCAGTACATAGTTGTATATTATAGTCGTGGGTCCTTCTAGTTGTGGCACGTGGGACGCCGCCTCAACATGGCCTAATGAGTGGTGCCATGTCCGCGCTCAGGATCCGAACCCTGGGCCGCTGAAGCGGACGCGTGAACTTAACCACTAAGCCACGGGACCAGCCCCTGTAAAAGTATTTTAATTCAGTTTTTTCTTCCTGAATTTTATTAGACTTAAAAGAACCTACCCCTGAATAGGAATTCATTTTAAGGGTCTTCCTTTCTAGAGGAGAACGTATATAAAGCACATTCTAAATTTTTAAGACTAGCATCTGAACACAAAGAAAAAGCTACCACCAAGATGACTTGGAAGAATTTGCTCATTTGTTTATTCATTTAAAAAGCCTATACTGAGTACATATCAAGAACCCTCAGGTATCATGTTAGATGGTGGGAAAAGAGAAATGGTCTCTTCTCTTGCGAAGCTCATGACCTGCTGGGGACACAGCTCAACAAATACCAAATCAGTAAGCTACATGCTCTAATAGAGGTGCCACAAAAGCATTGGGATCAGTACTCAGCCTGGCCAGGCGGAGGGGTGGGAATTAGGGTAAACTTCCCAGAATGGTGACAGATGTTTGAGTTGCGTCTTAAAGGTAGAAACTTGTCAGGCAAAGAACGGATCTAGGTATAAATGATGTGTTTGTGCCTTGCTGACTTTTACTAAATTTAACATTTGTCACTCTTATTTTGTATTTTCGATTAGAGCTCCAAACGAGAATGGAAGCCACTGGAGGACCGTAGCTGCACAGACATACCGTGGCTGCTGCTTTTTATCCTCTTCTGCATTGGGATGGTAAGGAAGCTCTCACAGGGGGGTCAGAAGCTGAACTCATGATCCAAGGGGATGATGGGGAGTTGGTTTAAAGGGAGAACTTGTTATTTACCTATTTATTTTTAACCTCTTCTGAATTGTTTATAACTGCAGGTCCTAGGATACCATTGAAGCCAGTTATTTTTCTCCCATACAATTCACTGGTATTTGGGGTCCCTTAATTTTTATTTTGGTCTATATGAAAACTGAGATCAAAATTAAGGGTCATTGGCACGCTCTCTCTTTGTCTAGATCATTTCAGAAAGCCAGATCATTTGACATGAATTTCGGTCAACTGTGATCTTGATGAGGCGGTGAATGGAGCACTGGCCGTGGAGTCAAGAGTCCTGAGTGTTGATCCAGCCCAGTCACACAAAGCTGACAGCTATTTTTGCAGTTTTCCTCTCAGGGACTTGGTATTCTTTTGTATGAAATTAGAGGTTTTGCTGGATGATCTCTATAAGCAGTGCCTCCAGTGCTGACATTTTTCAGTTCTTCCTAGAGGGGAGGCTGGTTGTTCACTGCCTCTTCCTCCTCCTGCATGTACTAGGCCCCTGCTGCGTGCTGGGTCTGCTGTAACGAGTGGCATCTCTCAGTTGGAGATCAAGGGACTTGGTGATTCTCCCATAGGTGCAGAGGTTGGAAGAGCAGAGTCCCCTGTGCAAGGTGTCGGGGGTATGATTATTCAAATTGCATACCCGCTCTGCCCTGCAGGAGCTTCCACAAGGCTTCAGGGACTTCAGAGTCACTGCCAGTGTGCTGGGCTGGAAAAAAGAAAAGCATTGTTTCAGAGCTAGCTGATGTTCAGAGCTAGAAAGGACTTGGAAATCCTCCTGTGGTCCCTCACCGTCATCTTACAGGTTAGGAACGTCAAACCCAGAGATGGAAATGACCAGCCCAAGGCCACACTGCTAGTTAATGGCAGAGCTGGGAACAGAGCCCTGGTCTCGTAACTTCTAGGCCAGTGCTTTTTTCTGCCACCTTGTTTCCCCTTCCTCAAGGGGGCTGTGCAGACAGTATTGCTCTCTCTTTCTTAGTCTTTACAACTCAAAACACAATTGTACTACATCAGGCAGCCTTTTTTCTCTTGTGTATGAGTATTTTTAACCCTTTTTCCCCCAAACCTTTTCTAGAGGTTCTTTAGGAAAATCTTGCTCTGTGTCTCTTTGCAACTGCCCACCTCAAAAATGCCACTTGAGAATCACAGAACAACCCTAATCATGGCTCATAGGCGTAATTGTGGGTACCAGTTCTGCCCTGAACCAAGGAAAAGGAAGCAGTAGCTTTGAACGAGATGTAATAAATCGAGTAAAATAAGAGTGTTCATTTTAAAGATAATAGACAGCTCAGTTTCACTAAACCTGGGATATTTAGAAGATATCAGGATACCTATTTCCTAACTTAGGACTTCTAAGAAGATATTGTTCAAGAGTCTGCTTAGTTTAATGAAGTACCAACTGAAATGCAGTAGGCATGCATAATGTGGAAAAGAGTCTTTGCTAACAGAATTAGTCCACAACCTCTCCCCGCCCCCTGAATTTAACCCTGGGACAAATAGCAGCTGACCTTTCAAAATTATGTTTATAAAAACATGTACTTGCCAACTGAGGTGCTTTTGATTTTCTGTGCTAAAATAGCTCAGGAAAGTGCATTCACTAGTCTTAATAGACTGATTTGGAAGTGACTTGAGAGTAAGGAGCCATTTGTTTACTGAAACATTTTAATGCAATGGTAATTAATATAATGTTGATCTCAGTGTAATGGTAATTAAGACCCACTGTGTGTATTTTTAAATGCGTGCATAGCGTTACTTATTTTGGAATGATTCTTTTAATGATTACCTTCATGCAGTTGAGCTACCATCAAGTTTTGCCATGTGGAGACTGGAGAAATCCCAAGTTCTTTTGCCCACCATACTGGCACAACAGTGGTTCAAAGTTCATCTTCTGAGTATTTGTTTTAGTATATGGTTTTTTTAAAGTTTTTTTTCTTTGGATTTCATTCTGTAGTACTTTTAAGAGAAACATCCACAAACATTTGTTGAGCATTAACTTATGCTTGACTCTTTCATATATGTATTTATCTCATTAAATTCTCCCATTACTCTTTGAGATAGGTTTTATCCCCAGCTTACAGACAAGGTATTAGCCAGGTGAAATAGTAGCTCTAAGAATATATTGGTGGTAATAAGTGGCAAAAATAGAATAGGAACCGGAACTTTCTGCCTATATTCTTGTCACCTAGTAGTCCAGCTGTCTGCTTCTTTTACAGTCTTTTTTCGGTGACTTTGCAGCCTAATATTCAACCATATCTTTATTCACTGTCTTCAGTTCTTTGCTCACTCTTGATATCTATGCTCTGGCTCTGAAATATTTTAAGGTCTTGTTGCTTTTCACTCATCTTCACCATTAAATATTTTTATTTACACATGTTCATCTCTTTATAAATATTTGTATTCCTCTTTTATTTCTTCCCTTACTTTCAAGGTTTTTCTATGCTTGAGTTGTCTAGAACTTAGAGTATTTTTCAAAGTAAATTGCTATCAGCCTTCTTGAGAGCTGTCATCTTCCACATTTGAACTTTCGTCAATGTTTTGAAATTATTGGACATATACTTACCCTGCTCTAAAAACTTACATGTAACATTGTACTTCTGAATTTCTGTTTTTCCATTAAAGTAGTAAATAAGTTCTCATATTAGAATCAGCTGGGATCTGTTAAAAAATATTCATTCCTGGGCCCCACCTTGGCGATTCTGTTTAATCTCGGTGATTCTCATGCTCAGCCAGGATTGAGACCCATTGTTGTAGGCACTGATAAACTAAAGAGTTTTGAGCAAGAGATGATAAGACTGGGTTTAGAAAGATGGCTGAGGTCTGTCAATGTTAAAGATGGCTTGTAAAGCCATTGTAAAGGGGGAAGAGATTTCAGGCAGACCACTCTGGAGGCTGATAAGTCTAGATAAATCCAGATAAGAAGTGAAAAACCCAAAATAAGGTAGTGGTAAAGGAGAGGAGGAGAGAGATTGAAGAAGTAGGATTTAGTGTCGTCAGCACTGCAGACAAGTGGGAGACAGATTAAGGATAACTAAGAAGTTGTCGTGTTGGGGGGTTCAGGGTAGGACTTTTCAGCTCAGATCCTACTCCAGCTCCTCGTAGGTTCCAAACCAGTTTCTATACACACGAGGGAATACGAGTGGGATGGATAAAGAAAGTACTACTTTATTAGTAGCCGAACAGTCAGCTGATAGTGCCCAGTAAAGCACTCCCTGGTCATCATGACTTACAGAATGAGGCTTGGGCCATGTGGCCACCAGGTCCTTCCCATCTTGGATAGTCTGACTTCATTCTGTCTCGGGGAGAGGTGTAATGTGAGAAGAGAAGAGAAGAAGAGAGAAAAGAGGTCCAGACCAAATCCGTCCAGATCAGCTTACCACAAACAGGCAGGAAAGAGGGGACGCTAAATGGTCCTAACAGGAGTGCCTACCATGGAAAATGGAAGCTACAGAGATCCAGTGCAACTTACCCCTGGCGGTTATCACTGCTTACTATGGACTAGGTGCTGTTTTCTGCACTTGATGCAGAAACTCATTTAATTTTCACAGCTGCTTAATGAAGTAGATACTGTTATTATCATTTCCATTTTACAGATAAGGAAACAGAGGCACAGAGATATGTTAAATATCTTGTCTAAGATTCCACAGTGGCAGCATTGAATCTAGGAGGAAAGAGTTAGAAGGTGAGGCCTCAAGAGAAAGTCCTTTCTTTGTTGCCTGAAATTGGGAACAACAGAAAAAGTTATTGTTCAGAACATGGATGTGTAGGACGCAGTAACCTCACCTGCGGTAAAATGTGGTCTAATCAATATTTCAGACTCTGAGCAAATAGTTTAGCATTTCTCACTTCTCTAGTGCAGAGTTAGGAAGCTAGGATGATGGCCAGAAGTGTGGGGAGGGGAGACGGAAGAATCCTGTCATCACTCGGTGTCTTATATGTGCAGCCTAATAGATAATGATGCTATAAATGGGGATGGGGACACACAGGAAAGGGAAATGGTTAGGAAAAATGTGGAATGATAAGATGAGTTCTGGACATGTAGGCTGCGTGGGTAAGGATAAGCAATTGGAAATGCAGAGTTGGAATTTGGGAGAATGATCTGGACTAGAGGTGGATTTAGGAGACATCCTTGCATAGTTTGTCCCTTCACACTGCTTTCAAGGACCTTTTTTATTTTATATCATTAGTCTAGTTCCGAGAGCATAGTGTTTCTACCTCATTAACTATTGTTGAGCTTGCAGCACAAAATGAGAGACTCAGAGACTCGCTGCAGTATTCGGTCACCTGTGTGATGGTCTGTGCTTTGCCAGGATCACAGAACAGGAAGAACAGCATGCCGGAAATTACTTTAAGGTTACCTGATCCAAATGACTGCCTACTTTCTGTTAAATCCTTGTTGTGTTTTGTTTTGTTTGAGGAAGATTAGCCCTAAGCTAACATCTGCTGCCAATCCTCCTCTTTTTGCTGAGGAAGACTGGCCCTGAGCTAACATCCATGCCCATCTTCCTCTACTTTATATGTGGGAGACCTGCCACAGCATGGCTTGCCAAGCAGTGCCATGTCCACACCTGGGATCCGAACTGGGGAACCCTGGGCCGCAGAAGTGGAACGTGTGCACTTAGCCACTGCGCCACTGGGCTGGCCCCCTTGTTATTATTTTTAAAAATTTTTTTAATTGTGGCAAAATATACATAACATAAAATTTACCATCTTAACTACTTTTAAGTGTACAGTTTAGCTAAATCCATTTTGCTTTTAGTCTACTCTTGTTTTTTTTTTTTCTCCATCACTGAAGTGGACCAAACAAGTTTATACTTCTGCCTGCAAGTAGACCATGAAAAAATTTAATTTGTATCTACTTTCCCTTAGATTCACGAAATTTTGGAAGAGGAAAGAACATTTGAGATGATTAATCTAGTCCAATCCTTGTTACGGATAAGGAAACGGAGGGTCAGAGAATTTAAAGTGACTTGCCCACGGTCGTGGGAGTATTTGCGGCAGAGCTGGGCTCAGTTCCTGGTATCTTTCTGGTTTTTTTTCACTGCTCCAGCTGCCCATGAAACCAAGCCTCTGATTTTGCTCCCTCTTGCCCCATTATTTTCTTCTCTTTTGAGGCCATTTCAGTTCTTTTAGGGTAAGCTTTACGTATTATAATCCTTTCATACCTTACGTGGCATCTTGTGTTTGTATATGCTCAATAAATGCTCATTAAGTGACTATTTTGTAGACTTCCAATCGTTCTCATTTTCCTCTCTCCTTTTTCTTAGAGTAACGCATCCTATTAAACGTTAAAGAAATCCGGAAATCTGGCAGATTGGCAAAAATTTCGTATTCATTTTTTTTAGTTTGTTTGCATAAATAATAGTTCTGCATCAGGCGTTCTAACCCTATCCTGTCTGCTGGGTCCTGACAGCCCCCCTTAACTTGGGATTCTTCAAGGAGGAGGAACATGCCAGGTGTTACTCCAAGGTTTGACAAATTAGTTATTAGGAGACTGACTGTAAGCGTTGATTGAGATAAGGGATGAATAGAGCTAAAGGAGGTAGTATTTGAGAAAAAAGAATCTGGATATAATTTCATTAATCCCTGAGAGAGGACTGGGAGCGTGAGTCTTTTTTTCCCATCTTTTTCTCTGGAAACATTTTGCCATATTCATACCCCATCCCCACCCCCCCCACACACATGTTTCCGTTGACGTTTTTTTTTTTTCCAAAACGAAACTAAGACCATCTGCCTTGCTTGGTTGCATAGTAAAGGTCCCAGGTATGGAATTCAAACATGCTTGTGAAATAAAATGTGTCCCTTTTTTTGACTCATAGTGAATGAAACTAAGCAGATGCTCTTACTTAAATTGAACTAAACCTTGCAGTGTGAAGGGAAAATGAGCCCAGTTCATTAATTAGCAAATTGTCTTTCTCCCGCTTAGGCGCTAGGTATGTCTTAGTTGCCTGTGCTCCACCATCCCTCTGTGCCTTTGTCTGACTTGGTCACCTCCTGTTTGTGATTAGATTTGTCTGTTCCTCCTCTCTCTCCTAAAATAGCCCTTCTGAAAGCACCTGAATAGCTCAGTCATTTTAAGATCTTAGCCGAGGTTCTCTTCCTTACTGATCGGCTTACTCTCTCTCTAGTGATTGCTCCCTTCTGTAGGCTTGTAAAAGCTTTCTTCCTCCTCCTTATCATTTGCTTCATTATGTGATTTCCTTCTGTTGAATGCCTTCCTCCTCCTCTGTGGAGCCATTAAATTATTGAGTGCATTCTGTAAAGTTTCTCTCACCCTATTTTAATTTCATGTACCACGTTTTTTCTCATCTGAAACTATATTGCTTCCTGCATTTGGATTGCAGAATTTTTTTTTTAGGAGATTGCATTTTTAATTATATTTGGCCTAGTTCGCCACTGTCAGTGCTTGTACCATATGGGAAGTCCTTGGGATAACAGTCGTAGTTTCTTCCTGTCTTATTAGCTTATGATTCTCCTTTTTTTCCCCCCTGTAGCTCCTCGCCCTCTCTGCTCTACTGCTTTTGGAAGCTACTAAGAAGTTTAAATGGCCTATGTGAAAATGTGTCAGTGTCCCATTTTACCATATATATGTAACATTTATAATTTATACTCCGCCTACGTCCCAGAGGGATGTGAGGTGGCTTATGATAAAAAAAAAAAAAAAAACCCACATGTCCAACATTACTGTTGAAAATAGGCAGAAAGAGAAATCAGAAACCATTTAAAGGAATCTGTAACACAAAGTACTTATCAAACGTAAGAAGAACATTCCTATAAAAAGTGAAAGAAGAACATAACCTTTTAATTATGCAAGGGCTTTGCTATTTTAGACTAGTAGTGAAAGAAGATTGTAATTGTGGTGTGAATGGTTCTGTGTAGTAACAAAATTACTGACAGTGTTTCTCACTTTTCCCCGTAGAAATTTTTGTTCTAAAATAGAGAACTAAAGGGATTTTTGACAGTTACTGTTGTCAGTCTCTTCAATCTGACTTTCTCATTCAGATTTACCATAATAGCTACCATATATCGATTACCTGTCATGTCCCAGACAAGCTAGGGGTGAGATAGGCATTATCTCATTTAGTCCTCATCATTAGGCTGTGAAATAGACCTTATTACTCTGTGTTAGGGATGAGGAGGAAACAGTTTAAGTAGGTAATTGGATCAAAGTTACACGGGTAGTAAGTGGTAGAGTGAGGGTTTGAATCCAGATCTTTCTTCATTCTCTTTGTATTACCCTGTGATGCTTCTTGTTAAAGCACTGTACTGGAAAGGTTAGCCATTAAACCTCCTAATATTTACCTCCACTTCTAGTTTTTGTTCAGTGTAGGATGTCCCAATTTGAGGTTCAAGGATATGCTTACAGTGACATGCTGGTTTGCTCATGTGTATGTATGTAGGGGATTAAATATTTTTTTATCATGTCTTAGTATTGGCTTGAAGTTCTGAAGTGAGACTAATTGCCCTGCATTCTCCTTGGAGGAGTCAGGAGAAAGGGAGTGGGGCAACGGGGCGGGGGGCGGGGCGGGGAAGGAGTGAGTACTGACCAGCCTATGCCTAACCCTAGTGCTAGCAATTAGCTGCTGCTTTGAGGCAGAAGTGTGCTAACATTTATTGAGACAGACACTTTGCATGTATTATCATCTCCTGTAAGTATCTCAGCAGCCTTTGCGCTAAGTGGTTTTAGCTCCAACTTACAGAGGCATGGGTAAACTGAGGCATGGAGAATTAGGCAAGTTTGTCCAAGGTCGCACAAGTAGAAAATGGAGTCATCAGTATTCCATTGATCATTGCAGGTTTATTTGACCCCAAGGCCCATGGTCTTTCTCTTACAACGTGTTCTTATTTCTTAGAACAATAATCTCAAATACTTGCTGAGCTCTTACTGTGTGCCAAGTAGGATTCTTACGACATTCCTGGATTATTTAGTTTAATCAGTACAGCAGCCTTCTGAGCTGCACACTCATTATCTCCGTTTTACACGGGAGTACACTGAGACTCAGAGAGCTGAAGTCACTTGGCTCAAGGATCAGAAGGCCAGAGAGTAGCACCTCAGGTTTCCAGAAGTTTCTTCTAGCTACACTTATACTCTCTACTCTTCCCCCCTCACTGGCCTTACCTGTATCATAGAAACAGAGGGGTTATTTAGAAAAAAGAGTTTGTCTGCCTTTTTAGGAAAGTATGTTTAAGGGGGAAATACTTTTCTCTGTGGAATTGCCTGTGAGACCAGCATTTACCACTGTAGGCCTGAGATCTCGCGGGGCTGCTTCCATCAGTACTGCTCATGATAGTTCTGTGATGAGTTAACCAGGGATCATCTCCATCTTCGTTAGCCACTGTAATAAAGATAACAAAACCTCAGCCTTTTAATGACCAAGTTGCAAGAATATTTCTTAACCCGAGACTTTTCACCCAGTTCAATCAGTTTATCAGTAGGATTCATCTTATTTCCTGTTCTGAGGCCTGGTAGCCTGCAGTTGAGAATAAGCTTTTATTGCTCTGTTTTGGTCGATGCATACTTGACTTAGCAAGCCTGATGTCGTTCTGAAGCATATACCCTTTGCCTTTGGCTCAGTGATGAAGCATATTCCCATGAAAGGAAGAGACCTTTGCGGCACACAGACTCAGTGCCTCACTCTCCTTGAGTCTCCAATAGTAAGAGCCTGGCGGTGTTTCTTGTGTAATTCTTTGGCTTGTAGTGTACAGCTTTATTGCAGGAAGGAAAGAGAAGTGTTGTGTGCACTGAAGTGATAATAATTCAAAACCCACATACCTATTGTTCGAATTTTTTTCTTTCATCCGTTGCTGTCATTCATTTAACAGAACTCCTTTACAACCAAATAAAACTAAAGAATGAAGAAAGCTGGATTTGATTCTATGCTCTGATCTTTACTAGCGTCTGTGGTCTTGGGCAAGTTATTTACCCTTTCTGGGCCTCAGTTTCCCCATTATGTGGATTAGAGATAAAGTATGGTAAGCACCCAATACAGATCCTGGCACAGAGCAGATGTTCCATACAGAGAAGCTGCTATTAGTATTATAAAATGCAAAGACGATCTTATGATGGAAAAGCTCGAGATTTGTTTTATTATGGTAGTAAATAGTGTTTCCCTGTGGGCTTCTTTGTGCTGTTTATGTGAAATCCAAGGAGAACAGTGGAATAGTGTTTGCAATAAGGAAAGATAGCTCTTTGTTCCCTTCAACAGACAAAAGAAGCTCATTATCGTATCAAGTAGTGACTGTTGCTATTGAAATGGTTCATTTGTATGTTTTTTTCTGTCTTTTTCTCTAGGGATTTATTTGTGGCTTTTCAGTAGCAACAGGTGCAGCAGCGAGACTAGTGTCAGGATACGACAGCTATGGAAATATCTGTGGGCAGAAAAATGCAAAGTTGGAAGCAGTACCAAACAGTGGCATGGACCACACCCATCGGAAGTGAGTAGACTGTTGCTGAATGATGACCTCTGGAAACTTTGAAGGGGGGAGAAAATCCTGCTTGTCTTACTGTTATAAAGACAATATCTTACTGAATATTATTTGTATATGACTCCTATTGGTGTTTTTTATTTTTTTTAACTGTCCACTTGAATCTTCCTGTTTTTGGTCTATAAATACATTTCCCACAAAACAAAGTTAGCTGCCGTGTGTTAAAAGGGGCTACTTTGAGGTTTTCATGAGTAAAGGTTTGATTTGAGAGGGCCATTCTTGTACTCTATTTCTCCATTAGACTTTAGATTATACACTAAGTTTTAACCCAAAAAATCATATTTTCTTACTAAGATTGTACTTGATGGCAGACAGAGGGATGGTAATGGATTTTGAAGCATTAAACTTACAACGAAACATTTTGTGATGCATCATTTATAAGTACACGTTAATTTTCAATTTTATAAAAAGATACATTTTCTTTGTCAGACTTTAAAATTTGTTGTGGGTTCTCAAGGTTCATCTTTTGGATTTCATGAAATTCCTGACTTAATCACCTTTTTTCTTCAAAAGAGCTCTTATTTCATTTGTAATGTCTATGGGGAAAATATATTTCGTCAAACGTATTTTATGTATGATGTCAATATATTCGTTCAGACTGTGTGTATATTTATGCCCCATCAAACTTTATTAGACAGGCCTAATAAATGAAGACAGGTCTTCAGAATTAACCAAACTAATTTTAAGGTAACAGGTTAACCAATTCAATCAATGAACTTTATAGGAAAAGGCTAAGCAAATAACATTTTTTAGGCTATAGTTCTATTATGAAACATTTTCCAGGATGTAATAACTTTATTTATTATTAGATAAATCTGTTGGTTAAGTCTGGGTCCCTACTGGAAAGTAAAAGATTAATTTGATAATTTCACAAACTTGAAGAAACTTAAGTAGTTAATAGTATCTCAGAGACAGTTCCTCAATTCAATGAATGGATAATGCAGTTTGAATAAATAAAATTTTAAGTAATTATAATAATGACTATTTGTGTAGCATGCCATAGTGGACAAGCATATGATACCACCGTGGGAGGTGAGTGTAGCGAGGCTTAAAGAGATTGAAATGACTTTCCCAGAAGTCTTGTGGGCAGTGGAATATCCAATGCAGACCATGAGCTTTTCTCTTGATATGCACCTGCATCCCTTGACAGGAGAAGTGAAAATTGGACTCTTAGAGAATAATTTGGAGAGGTGTTTCATTTATCCTTCTTTTTGATTGCTTCGTGAAATTAACACAAATTTTAGGCCTTGTGTTATTTCTTGTAGCAAGACCACCTATATTTTTTTTGTTTTTACTTTTTATTTTGAAATAATTTTAGATTCATATGGAAGTTGCAAAAATAGTACAGAGTTCCACATAGCTTTTTTTCTGGAGGTAGTGTCCATGCTGTCAAATATTGTGTATCTCTGAATGCTGTTGCCATGTACCAAGCATAAAATATTACCATTTAGATAATTGAAGAGAAAGGAGGAAAAGGGCTCTACTGCTCACATGAGGTCGAAAGCATTTTTATGACTGCCTTTATAACTTGCTGATAACTTCAAGCATATTCTCACCATAAGGTTTGTGTAAATGTCACTCTTCACACTTAATCTTATGGAGGTTCATTTGGTCAATTTTTAATTTCAGATCCTTGGGTTGTTCCGTATACATTTGGCCTCATGCAAAGAGAGCCTGCTTATTATTCCAAAGAAGTGATTACTTCTCCCTGAATGCTTAGCATAGTCTGGAGCCATTCATGGAGAGCTGTAGGGGAGATGGTTTCCCAAGCATAGCTATGCCCTAACTCATGCCTACATGTTTAAAATTTGTTTCTGATCGTTATTTTATATCAAAATTTATTTCTGATCAAAAATTTATTTCTGATCCTAAGAGCACTTTAATGCTGACCTAGCTAGGTATTTCTATCTGTAAGTGATAATTTTTAAAAAACGAATGGTGTATTTTTGAACATACCTTTCTCAGGTAAGTCTATACTATTTGAGTTTGAAAGGAGGCAGAAAGTCTGTGTTGGTTGTCTTTACTCTATCCTCTTCTTTCTCCTGCCAAATGCATTGGTCCTCCTTTTTCACTCATTTCCTCATGCATCTTTGTCTTCACTGTGGATACCAGGCCCTTCCATAGCTGTAGAATTTTGTTTTAGCTGTTTTGTCTGTTACCTCAATTTGACCTTGATTGTTTTCTCAGCCCCTAGCGCCTGCTACTTACTAGAAGCTCCGTATATGTTTGTTGAGTAAGTTAATGAATGAGTCCTCTAAAATCTTGAACACAGCTAAGGCTTTCTTGCCTTCATGAGTATTGTTTCCTCTTTCAGAAAAAAAAATTTCTCCCCTTCCTCACCTGGCTAAATTCTATTCATCCTTCAGCTTACAGACTAAGTATTACTTCCCAGAGGAGTCTTTTTTGATCTCACCATTTAAATCAGGTGTTTAAAAATACTCTCTCACTGTGTCCTGTAATATGTGTAATTAGCCATTTGTTTTGTGATTATTTGTTTAATGTTTGTCTTTCTAAGTTCCATGAGAGCAGAGGTGAGGTCTCTTTTGTTCACTGTTATATTCTTAGTACCTGGAAAGTAGTAGGCACTCAATTAAATGTTTGTTGAATGGGTAAATAAATTTATTTCCTTAGAATATGTTCTAACATATTCTAACAAGTGAATTACTGAGTCAGAGGATCTGAATATTTTAAGCTTATTAATGCATATTTCTGAATGCCTTTCTCTAAAGGCTGTTCCATTTATATTCCCACCAACAGTGTCTGAGATTGCTTTATCTTTACTAGTATTACTAGCTTTTATTTTTCCTCATTTGATCAACCAAAAAACAATGTTTTATAGTTTTAATTTGCATGTCTTTGATTATTCATGAGCGTGAACCTTTTCCTCCCACATTTGTTGGCCTCTCATGAAGACTGTTGTGCTAGCATATTTATTCTTGGTCTTCTTATCTCTAATCTTCTCCATCCTTTATACTGTGATAGGATTAAGTTCTTTAAAACACTTTTTCTTGTCATTTCTCTGCTCAAGAGCCTTTCCTTTAGTGTTGTTGCCTATAGTATCAAAGATGAGCCCACTCAGCCCCTGCCATTCCAGGCTCCCCATGACCCAGGCTCACTGTACCTATTCAGTCTTCTCTTACTGTTTCTCAGTGTGGTAGCAGTATTGTCCATGATATTCAGTTGATTCTATCTCTGTGCTGTTCCCTCCACCTCTCTGCCAATGTGAATTGAAATCTGAAAGACTTAAAGTGGGTCTCATAACTAACCTCTATATGAAGTATTTCAGAACTAACCTTATCCCATAGTGATCTTTCCTTTGTTACCTGAACTTTCCTACCCTTTACTCGTTTTTCTGTTGCCTTTAAGCTGTTCTTTGAGTATGTTGTATGTTTCTCATCTGCCTGTATTAATAATCAGTTGCTAGGTAACAATGTGCCGTAAACTTAGCGGCCTACAACAAGACACATTTATTATCACTGTTCCCATGGTCAGGAACCTGGATATGGCTGTGCTGGGTCTCCTGCTTCAGAGCCTCTCATGAAGCTGCAATCAAGGTGGTGGTCAGGGCTGGGGCTCTGCTGGGGAAGTTGCTCTTCCAAGCTCATGTGGTCATTGGCAGCATTCAGTTGTTGAGGATTGTTGGACTGGGAGCCTTAACTCTTTACTGACACTGTGCATGCCAATGCATGCCATCTAGCCCTCTCCTTTTGGGGGCTTACTTCAAAGCCAGCAAGGGAGAGCATCAAGAGAGAGAGTTGGCCAGCAAGATGGAAGTTACAATCTTACGTAATATAATTATGGAAGTGATATCCTGTCACCTTTGCCATATCCTGCTGATTAGAAGCAAGTTGCAGGTCCCACCCAAACTCAAAGGGAGGGGATTACACAAGGGTGTGAATTCTAGGAGGTGGGGATAATTAGGCCTCTTAGAGTCTGTCTGCCACACTGCCCAACTCTCT
Source organism: Equus caballus (assembly GCF_041296265.1). Classification (NCBI taxonomy): domain Eukaryota; kingdom Metazoa; phylum Chordata; class Mammalia; order Perissodactyla; family Equidae; genus Equus; species Equus caballus. Next base: position 19,647,748 of record NC_091708.1, read on the forward strand.
CTCCCTGGAGACCATGTTTTATATACAAAACTCCTGGATCTGAGCACCCAAGAGTTACTTCAGAAGGGCTTATTGAATTGCAATACAATTGGAAGGAGGAAAGTCGGGAGAGGTGGGAGGGGGAATGCCTTTGACCTGTTCTAACCAGGAAATTGAAGAGGCCAAGATGACTATAACAATTCTATTCACAGTAAAGAAAAGACAGTATTTTCTTTCCTTATCAATCTAATTGTAATGTTGTTTTTCCTCCAGATAATATTTTTGACCTGATAATATATTTGCTGTAGTAATAAAGATGTATAGGGACATTGCAGACAGTAGTCTATGAGATACAGGAAGGCCCCAACTTCAAATGGATTATGTTCCCAAAGTTGATTTTTAAGTTGGCTGCTTGAGATGTGTAAAACTTTTCTGCACAGAAACAATGCTATAAATAAGGTTCTGAGGCTGGGTCAACTCACTGAAGCTCATTTATTTTAGAGCCATAGAATGCCAGAGATGAAAGGGGTCTTTAAGATTATCTAGCATGTACTCCTTAAAGCATCCCAGCAAATACTTGTGAGTGTCCCCATGCCTGGGAGAAGAAAATGACTTGTTTTGTAGCTAAGCTATGATAGTAATAGTACTTGTACAACAGGGTGTGGCTTACAACTATTTTTTTTTGATGGTGGGGAGTTAGGTGGTAGTAATATATTTTGGACTCTGACAATTCCAAAAACATATCTCTGTGCCACATTCTAGATTGCCTGCCATTTTCAAAACCGTAAAGCTAGCCTTAGAGTGTATGTGCCAGTTTTTGGACAGAGAATTATTATTATTATAGAAATTGTTCTCAGAGAGGAAGCCCCTATCCTCTGTGTCAATTTGGATAAAGCAGGGATGCTTCCAGTTCTAAGATACCTGAATTAGTGGTTATGGGGAGTGTGCTGGGGCAAAGCATCTGGTTCTGTTGGTCCTGGGGAGACCATTCTCTGGAGGAGGGGAAGGTATTGTGTTTCTACTGTGGGCGTTCCCTTGTCCTGGATGCTTGGGATGGGATGGGAGAGGCTATGGCATGGTGGCAGTGGCTCTTAGTATGCATAGCTTATTGTGTAGGCATTATTATATCATTATTAGAACTCTGTTCTCCATTCTGCAAACAGTCCTAACACAGAGCTTAATGTTCAATTTCTTTGTTACTCTAAGAAATTTTTGCAGAGTATCTCACTTATCAATATCGATTTTTCCGTAGAGGTTCTAAAGATATTTTTTGCACAAATCTAACTTTCTTCTTTATCTTTTTGTGTTTCCTCTAAAGAAGCCATTGGAGTCGCAATCACTGATAAAGGCTCTGTGGCCCTGAAATGCCTCTCAGATTTCAGATAATCAGTGTCAACAGGATGTGCAGGAAGTTGAGGTCCGAGGGGGTTGATGGCATGCATGTGTGAGTAAAATCTATAGGGGGCATTTTATCTGAGACCTTCTCCAATTACCTTCACAACCTTTAGCAGGGTATCTAGTGTGAGTTTTACTTCTTTTCTTTGACTGTCTCGTTCCCCAGAAATCCACAGCTTAGAATATTTGTGCTGGAAGGGGCCTTAAGATCACTGAGCCCCTTCCTTTCGCAGGTGAGGAAACCAGGGTTCAGGGAGCATGAGTGATGTGATGAAGACAGTAAGTCAGGAACAGCACCGCACTCTCCATGCTCAGTCTAGTGTTCTTGGCTTATATACTGCACTGTCCGTGGTAAGCTACACAGTGACTCCGGTGTCCCCCTTTTTTCACTCTTGGGGCCTCTCCCTCCCAACCTTTAAAGATAAAAGAAACTTGGTAGAACATGGAGAGAAGGGGATACGTTATATAAATTAATAAAGTTAAACTAAGGAACCTTTGAAAGGAACCAGAGCACCTATATAATCTATGAAGGCTTTGAATAATTTCAAGGCAGCTTGTCTGTTTCCTTCTCTGTCAGATAAAGAATATGAATTTTAATGATGAAATGAATTATTCTCATCTCATATTTGGATATTTTTACCATTGGTATGTTTTGAATATTTATTGAAAAACATGTAGCTTAAACTGATAATGTTACTTTTTAGTAAGATAATTGATTAGTAGATAGTCTTATTTTATTTATTTATTTATTTTGTTTTTTTAAAAGATTGGCACCTAGGCTAACAACTGTTGCCAATCTTCCTTTTTTTCTTTTTAAGGATTGGCACCTGGGCCAACAACTGTTGCCAATCTTTTTTTTTTTCCTGCTTTATTTCCCAACCCCCCCGATACATAGTTGTATATCTTAGGTGCAGGTCCTTCTAGTTGTGGGATGTGGGACGCCGCCTCTACGTGGCCTGACGAGCGGTGCCATGTCCTCGCCCAGGATCCGAACCCTGAGCCGCCGCAGCGGAGCGCGCGAACTTCACCACTCGGCCACAGAGCCGGCCCCAGATGGTCTTATTTTAAAGAAACTCTATCTTTATGATTTCTGCATGGATCTAGAATAGGGCCTCAGTGACCACTGATAACCTGTCCTAAGGCTCAGAGCTGTGCAGGTTTAGCGTCTCTGGTTCAGTCTACCCCATAATTGATAATTAGTTTATTAACTTTTATAAAAGGCTTATTTAGGGGGTTGGTAGTGATGTTGTACTGATGTGGAGACTGTGTTCACTCTTTCAAGTACTCATGAGAAGCTGCCAAGCTTCCTGGGCCTACACCATACCATATAACCGTTTATTTTAAGGAGAACATTTTTCTTTCATTAATGTGTAAAACACGCCTCTTTTGAAGACCTATTAAAGAGTTGTCAAATCCTGTTGACTGTGCATAACTGTCCCTGTTTGAAAAAGAAAAAGAACTAGAAAAGATGATAAAACTTGCTAAAATATTTGCTTTGAGGATCCTTTTATCAGCTAAGTACAGTTCTTCATATTTATGGGACTAAGGCTGACTTCTCTTCCTCTCATTGACCTAAATTAAATTACTGTCTACTGAATGACTGTCCTTCACCATTCTTGAATATTCTGTTTATTATTTTATTTAGTCCTGAGCAAATATTTATTGAAAAACTACTGTGTGCTAGAAACTATTAGAAATCATAAAATAGAAAACTAAATGGCTGAAAATAGAGCTTTTGTTAAATTCATTCTTTCATTCGTGAATTATATTTCTTTGCTATCTTCTTTGGATTAGGTATTGGAGATTATACTCGTGAACAAAATAGGCACATTCTTTTATCCCATGGCAATTTCAATCAAGTGGAGAAAACAGAACTTAATAAAATCATCATACAATCACAAATATTATTACAGCTGTTGAAAGCGTTATGAAGGGAGAGGTGTGAGGCACGAGCGGTTCTAATAGGAGGATCTGACCCATCTGAGGTAGTATGGAATGGTAAAAATGATGGACATGGAATATCCACATAATGTTATTGAGGGAAAATAAGTTATAAAGCAGTATATATACCATGGTTTTTGTTTATATATGTGAAAATATAAAGGTACATAGAAAAATGTAGAATAACATTAAAAATGTTAACAGTGAGGTTAACTTTTGAATTATAGATGATTTTAATTTCCTTTTGTACTCTTTTTTCCCTGTTTTCTATAATCAATATATATTATTTGAGTAATAAAAAAAATTAAAAAGAAAAAAAGACATTCACAGTCTCTGTCCTTGAAGAGCTTACCTTCTAGTGAGGAAGACAAAATACACACAATTAACTGTGACAGTGCAATGTGAGATGTCCTACAAAAGTGTTGAATATTGAAAGCTGGGTGCCTTCCCTTTCCTGGGTTCCTAACAGCAGGCTGGTAGGGAGAGGAAAATAAGGCAATTTAATGACAGCATTGGGACCACCATTGTATTAGTTTCTGCTGCTGCTGTAACAAATTGCCACAAACTAAGTGGCTTAAAACAATAAAGTTCTGTAAATCAGAAGTCTGCACAGCATGGCTCAGCTGATTCCATCCTCTGAGTTTCACAGGGCTGAAATTAAAGTGTTAGCAGGGCTGCATCCTTACTAGCAGCTCTGGGGAATGAATCTTCTTCCAAGCTCATCAGGCTATTGGCAGAACTTGGTTCCATGTGGCTGTAGGACTGAGATCCTATTTCCTTGCTGGCCATCAGCCAGGGCTTGTTTTCAGCATCTAGAGGCAGCCTATATATTCTATAGCCTATATTCTGTGGCTCTTGGTGCTTTTCCTTCAACAACAGCAGGTCAGATTCTTCTCATACTTCAGTATCTCTGACCTCCCCTTCTTCAGGGTAGTATGTTGGTTCCAGATTGTCCATATGAGTTGAAGAATCTCTCAGCCAATGACTGACAGGTCAAGGACAGAGTCATTTTAGGTAGGATTTTAGAGTTCCAATTAGGTGGGTTGGGGGTTCAGAGCGGAACTTGCATTCTGGCAGGGGGAAATCAAATAAAGCAGGTCTCTGGAAAGAGGACACACTTCTAGAGGTCTCTGGAAGGAGTGGTTGACGGCAGGGTAAGCTGGTGAATGGATGGTCATGTGGGTTCATGGATGCTCATGGGCTGAGCAGTGGCTCCAAGAGCTCATCTCTAGTGAGGATGAGATTCCAATTAGAATTACAGGCTTGGTTCTCATTGCCTGAAGAACAGCATGGGCTGAGCCTACGGGTTGGAGTTCTGTAGGCCAGGCTACAGCCAGGTGAAAACTGGCACACCCAGGAAGGAGCTCCTGACTCTGCCTTGTGGAGTTGCAGAGGCTTAGGAGAGGAGAGGTAGTGCAGTTATCCATCGTGTGAATGCTTGAGTTTTACAGGACTTAGCGTGTTCCCCAGAGCATCCCAGGAGCTCACCTGCTCGTTCCCACGCTTAGGGATAAGTTTGAACAAGTGGAAATATTCTGAGCCTTTGACGAGTTTGGGTTTGCTTTGAGGGAAAGCACTCCCTTCTCTGCCTCTTGTCAGTACTCTGATTCCAGCGTTAGCCTACCACCTCTGCTGGTTGGGCTCAACATGAAAAACAGCAGGATAGATAGTTACTTCAGTTGAGCCTGCATTTGTGGACTCATTTTCCCACAAATTTACAAGCATTTGGAAACAGTGACATTTATGATGTTCTAAATGGAAAATTATTGTATTATTTATGCAATTTTTTCCTAAACTTTCATTTTTCTCTCATGGCAAATGTTAGAAGTTGTACAAATATTAGCTAAATTTTCAGAAGGTGAATTTATGCAGGCATCTTTGGAAAATGTTTTTCATCATTTTGTGACTGCACCAGTCTTTAGCTCGAATTTTTTAAAGCTCTTTATGAAGATAACATCTATATTGCTAGTATAATTCTATCTCTAGGATAATACTTGCAATGGGTGATACTGTGAGCAGTTTGAAAGAAGAGATCCAACGTTTGAAAGAAGAGATCCAACTGCATACCTTAGAAAACGCGGGAGTTGAAAGTAAAAATGTTTTGCAGATTCTAAATAGGGAAGTAAAGAGCCACTTAACAGAATCAGATGACACTCGCGTGCACAGAGGCAAGGATGGGATGATTGGTTTTTCTCTGCGTCACCTGCCTAGATGTGTATACTTACCATAACTAGATTAAACAACTGATTACACATGCTCAATCCTGAGTCTCACTACTTGGGTTGGTTCCAAGTTAACCAGGCAAAGCTTCTAGAAAGCTTTTGTCATTATACGTAAGCTCATAGGTATGACCTTTGTAATATACGTTAGGTAATTATTAACCACCTCAATAGTCAGCAGTCTGCCATCGATATTTATGTTTATCTAGATGTGAGAATTGAGGGCAACTGAGAAATGAGAGGGTACACAGTCCACACACGACCACCCTCACTTTTTACACTAATTGCAAGTTTGGGGGTCCCTAAGACCACCTTTGCTTCTGACACCAGTGGGAAGTTCAGGGGTCCACAGGACCACCCTTGGGTTCAATAATTTTCCAGAAAGCCTCACAGAACTCGCTGAAATCTGTTATACTCACAGTTATAGTTTATTACAAGGAAAGGCTACAGATTAAAATCAACAAAAGAAGCCCATAGGGCAGAGCTTCCATTCCAGAAAAGGCGTGTTACTTTCCTGACATTGATGAATGACGAGACACATGCAGTATTGCCAGCTGGGACACTCACCCAAGCCTCACTGTGCAGAATTTTTACTGGGGCTCCATCAAGCATGGGTGATTGATTGACCATGTCACTGACTCAGTCTCCAGCCTCTCTGATCAAGCTGATACCACATGATCCCAAACTCCAGTCTAAGTGACATTGCTGGTCTTTCTAAGAGTGGTCAGCCCTGCCCTAAATTCTGTCTGGTATGGCCCGCCCTCACCCTAAATTACATTGTTGGACTGTCTGCCATGACCCAAGGCTCCAGGTAAATAAAGACACTCCTAGAAGGCTTAGAGATTAACTCCCAGAAGCCGAGGGCAAGGTCCACACCTCCTTCTGAGTAGGTTAAATTCTTTACTACCCACTAGGGCTGTTTAGATTAACTTGGATTTCACAAAGTTGCATTTTTAAGATGGAATTTAAAATATTTGATTTTTATAATTTTATTTATTTTTTTATAATTTTATTGAGGTATAACTTACATATAGTAACATGTCCATTCTAAGTGTACAGTTAGAGTTTTGGTAACGATTTATAGTCATGTCCCCTCCACCAGGATCCACACTTCTGTTGCCCCCCGAAAACTACCTCATGCCCCTTGTGGTCAGTCCTTGCCCTGATCCTTGGTCTCAAGCATCCGCTGATGTGCTTTCTGTCAGTATAGTTTTGCCTTTTCTAGAATTTCATGTGCATGGAATCATATAGTATGCAGTGTTTTGTGTCTGGCTTTTTTGTTTGTTTTAAGATTGGCACCTGAGCTAACATCTGTTGCCAATCTTCATTTTTCTTTTCCTCTTCTTCTCCCCAAAGCCCCTGGTACATCGTTGTATATTCTAGTTGTGAGTGTCTCTGGTTGTGCTATGTGGGATGCTGCCTCAGCATGGCCTGATGAGTGGTGCCATGTCTGTGCCCAGGATCCAAACCAGTGAAACCCTGGGCCACCGAAGTGGAGCGCAGGAACTTAACCACTCGGCCACAGGACCGACCCCGGTGTTTCTGGCTTTTTTAACATGATGTCATTGAGATTCATCTGTAAATATATCAGTAGTTTGTTCCTTTTAAATTACTGAATAGTATTCTATGGTGTGAATATACCACATTTTATGTGTTCACCAGTTTTTTGGATATTTGAGTTACTTCCATATTTAACATTATTTTTTTCTGTTGTGAATAACAGTGCTTTGAAAATTTGTATACATGATGTTGTTTGGATGTATATTTCCTTACTTTTGGGTGGATAGCTAGGATTGGGATTGCTGAATCATGTAGTGAGGGTATATTCAACTTTATAAGAAATTGCCAAGCTGTTTTCCAAAGTGGTTGTACCGTTTTGCATTCCCACTAGGAGAGTAGGAGGGTTACAGTTGCTTCATCTCCTCACTCACGTTTTGTATTGTCAGTCTTGGTTTTATTTTCATTTTTTTTGTGAGGAAGATTGGCCCTGAGCTAACATCTGTTGCCAATCTTCTTCTTTTTGCTTGAGGAAGATTGTTGCTGAGCTAGCATCTGTGCCAGTCTTCCTCTGTCTTAGGTGGGATGCTGCCACAGAGTGGTTGACGGGTGGTGCTGGGTATGTGCCCAGTATCTGAGCCTGCAAACTCCAGACTGCTGAAGTGGAGATCGCAAACTTAACCACTACGCCACCAGGCTGGCCCCCAGTCTTTTTATTTTTTATTTTTTTGGGGAGGAAGCTTTGCCCTGAGCTGACAACCGTTGCCAATCCTCCTCTTTGTTTTTCTTTTTCCCTGGGGAAGATTAGCCCTGAGCTAACGTCCGCGCAAGTCTTCCTGTACTCTGTAAGTGGGACACCTCCACAGCACGGCTGGCGAGTGGAGCAGGTCCACAACCGGGACCTGAACCTGTGAGCCCTGGGCCACCAAAGCAGAGCACACAGAACTTTAACCACTCGGCCACGGGACTGGCCCCCGGTCTTTTTATTTTTAACTATTCTAGTGAGTGTCAGTGGTATCTCATTGTGGTTTTAGTTCGAATATTTCTAGTGACTGATGATGTTGAGCATCTTTTTAAGTGCTGGTGATCATCCATATATCTTCTTACGTGAAGTCTTTATTCAAATCTTTTGCACATTTTTAAATAATTTGGTTTGTTTGTTTTGAAAAGTTATAGAGTTCTTTATATATTCTGGATACAAAACCTTTGTCAGGTATATGTTTTGCAAGTATTTCTCTGGTCTGCGGTTTGCCCTTTCATTTTCTTAATGGTATCTTCAAGCAAGCAAAATTTTTAATTTTGATGCAGTCTAATTTACCTATTAGATAAATTTAAAAAACACACACACAAGAACATGTATCTTTAATGGTTCATGCTTTTTCTCTTCTAAGAAATCGTTGCTGTACCCCAAAGTCAGAAAGATTTTTTTTCCATGTTTTCTTCCAGAAGTTTTTTATTTAGCTCTTATGTTTATGTCTATGATCCATTTTGGTTTAATGTTTTCATATGATGTGAAGAGGTCAAGGTTTATCTTTTTTCCCCCATACAAAACACCAGTTATTCCAGCATCATTTTCTGAAAAGACTGTCTTCCCTGTTGAATTAGCATGGCACCTTTGTCAAAAATAGGTTTTAAGTCTGAGGAAAGGAATGAAAGCATGAAAAGAAGTTGATGGAGTTTCTAGTAGTGGCAGGTACCAGTGTTATGGAAAAATAGTCTATCTAAAACTAAAATCAGGATATCATCTTTTTTATAGCATTGTTTTAACTAGTTGCAACAAATCATATAAAAGAGATAAATGGAATGTGTGTAGGTCAGTAGAGAGAAAAATAATACTATTTGCCAATGAGAGGGGACTCTATCCTGAATGTTGAGCAGATTCAATAAAAACATATCTTGAAATGAGATGCTTAAATCATAGGTTATAAAATATACGCCTAACTGAATTGAGTTATTTATTTTATTGGTAGACAAAATATAATGAAAAAGATAATACTTGTTTTATTAAAAAATGAGATCTAACAAGATATACAGTGAAAATCAGAGAATTATAATACTTTAATAGAAATAAAAGAAAATAAATAATAAGAGAAATAGAATCTAATCCCGGCTGAGTAGTCTTAATATAATAAAGACGACAATATTAACAAAGTTAATTTATAGATTTAATACAATAAAGTTAAGATCCCAATAAGATGTTGAATTGAACCTGATTGATAGTATAAATCACAGAGTAAAGGAGCAGGCAGGAACTTCAGGGGGGAATGTCTTTAAAAATTATCCTTGTTCACAAAATAATTTGAGAGGATTAGAATTAGGTGGTTATGTTGTAAGACACTTAAATGGGGATAAAAGATCAGGAGCCATACCACGGAAGCAGAGAGGAGATTAGACAAAAAAATCTAGGCTAAGTGTAGTTACTGAGTTGAGCACCAAATTAACTGTGGACTTTCTGGCTTTGAAGGCAGAAAGGGAAACTTGTAGATTTCAAATCCAAAGGCCTCTAGGCAGACACTAGAAATCACAAGTGGGCTGGGAATATGACAACAGGGAATGTTAGACACTTTGAACTTTATATATGTATCCTTGTAAAAGAAAATAGCTGCTACTCAGTTCTAGATGATTTTTGGCATGTGGGTGGATAAGCCCAGTGCTGCTAATTTTTCAAGGGAAGCCAGAAATCTGTTGGTAGAGGGAGAGTGGGGGAGCACACATGACCTACTGTCTTCGTCCACTTGGGCTGCTATAACAATTTATCTCAGACTGGGTGGCTTATAAACAGCAGAAATTTATTTCTCTCAGTTCTGGAGGCTGGAAGTCCAAGATCAGGGTGCCGGCATGATCATGTTCTCACGAGGGTCCTCTTTCTGGTTCGTAGCTGGCACCTTCTTGCTGTGTCCTTGCATGAAGGAACAGGTTAGGGATCTCTAGAACCTCTTTTATAAGAGCAGTAATCCCGTTCTTGAGGCTCCACCCTCATGACCTAATCACCTCCTAGTGGCCCCTAATACCTCCTAACACAATCACCCCTGGAGGTTAGAATTCACCCTATGAATTTTGGGGGGACACATCCAGACCGTAGCACCTATTGATCTTTTGAGTTTTAAATATTGACAGTTAGTGTACTGGCCAAACAAGACATGTATGGGGAAGGGATTACTCACTGTCTGAGTAAGGGTTATGTAACTATAGTTGGCATTATCTAATTAATGATTGTGTAACTTATAGGAAAACAAAAGTTTTGCCATTTTAGACCAAAACCTATTCCAAACTATATTAAAAAGATTACCTAAATGTAGGTTAATAATGGTGATGGAAAGAAAATAGAAAAATCAGAAATAAACTGATAGTGGTTTAATGCAGGCATACCTCGGAGATATTATGGGTTTGGTTCCAGACCACTGCAATAAGCTGAATATTGCAATAAAGCAAGTCACACAAGCTTTTGGTTTCCTAGTGCATATAAAAGTTAAGTTTACACTACACTGTAGTCTGTTAAGTGTGCAATAGCATTATGTCTAAAAAAACAATGTATATACCTTAATTAAAAAATACTTTATTGCTAAAAAATGCTAACTATCATCTGAGCCTTCTGTGAGTGGTAATTGTTTTGCTGGTGGAGAGTCTTGTAAAGAACGCAATATCTGCAAAACGCAATAAATGAGAGTACAATAAAATGAGGTATGCCCGTGTATGAGAAATAAAGTAAAATAAAAAGCAAAAGCAATCAGTGTTTAAGAAAAAAATTGTCAAATGGTAGTATGAAGAAAACTACATTTAGATCTATGTTAATCTCATAGCATGCAAAATAAATTCCAGATGAGTTAAATATTTTTGAATAAATATTATACTTACCTTTATTGTGCAGAGGAAATCATTTGTATGTTGTTGAAGCAATAAGAAATAAAGTAGTACCAAGGTGGGTGTGTTTGGTTCTGAGAAAGTTTGATTCACCTGTATAAAGATAAAAGCAACACAGTGAGAATCGTATTTGTAGTTTATGGTGGGTAAGATTTTTCATGTAATTGGGGATATAACTCTAAGGGTAGATCCAGTAGACAGATAAGCAACAATGGTTTACACTGTAACATAGTATGGTTTACGCTGGGTAAAATAACATTAATAAGTTTGGCCTAAAGATCTTCATTTGTAACATGAAGATAATAGTAGTATCTACATTCTAGGGTGTTTTGGAGGAATAAATATGATAAATGATATATACTTCTTAGCACACTGCCTGGAACCATAAATGTTAACTGCTATTTATTATAATCATCTTCGTTATTGTAATCTTCCAAAACAAATTTCAAAGTTACCTAGCAAAGGTTCTTCCCTTTTTAACCCAGATGGGGAAAACACAGCTCTGTTAACGAACTTTACATCTGTGTAGTTTACAAAGCACTTTCACGTGTTCTGTCTCGTTGATTCTTACTTTAGCTCTGAGAGCTGTTTGAATGTCTCCTCAGTGGGGACTTTCAGGATTCACTCCTCCGTAGTCACAGCTTGGTCTTGGTCATCACCCTTAATTGCCCCACCTATAAATCCAGTTCAAACTAATTCAAGAATTTCCCGTTCTGACCACTCTTCTCTCCCTCCCAGCTTGCGTGTTCGTCTTTGCCCCTGGAGCCATTCTTTGACCTCCTAGTCCTTGATTCCTGTACTTCCCGAGTGCTTTTTTCTTTACTTTTATCCTTATTTTCTCTTGTAATAACATTTTTTCATAATGCTGTGACAATATCTAGTGCCTATCTGTCCCTTACTCTGTCTTTCTCAAAGATTAAAAAAGAAATCTATGATGGGCAAAGGATTTGAACGTACATTTCTCCAAAGAAAAGAGATGAGTGACCAATAAACACGTGAAAAGATGAAAAGCATCATTAGTCATCAAGGAAATGCAAATCCAAACCACAATGAGTTACCACTTCACCTCTACTAGAAGAGTTATAATAAAAAAGACATATAGTTACAAGTGTTGGCAAGGATGTAGAGAAATTGGATCCCTTATACATTGCTGGTGGGAACATAAAATGGTGCAGCCATTCTGGAAAATAACGGAGCAGTTCCTCACAATGTTAAACATAGAGTTACCATGTGACCTAGCAGTTCTAATCCCTAGTATCTACCCAAGAGAAATGAAAACACATGTCTACTCAAGGGCTTGTATACAAATGTTCACAGCAGCCTTATTCACAATAGCCAAGAAGGGAAAACGACATAAATGTGCACCAGCTAATGAAAGGGTAAATAAAAATGTGGTATATACATACAGTGGAATATTATTCAGCCATCACAAGGAATGAAGCACGGTAGTCCCCCTCTTATCCACAGTTTCGCTTATTCTCAGTCAGCCTTGGTCTGAAAATATTAAATGGAAAATTCCAGAAGTAAACAATTCATCAGTTTTAAGTTGCATGCCATTCTGAGTAGCGTGATAATGTTTCACGCAGTTCTGCTCCATGCTGCTCAGGACATGAATCATCCCTTTGTCTAGCATAACCACACTGTATATGCCACCCACCCATTAGTCACTTAATAGCTATCTCAGTTATCAGATCAAGTGTGGTGGTATCACAGTGCTTGTGTTCAAGTAACCCTTATTTTACTTAATAATGGCCCCAAATTGCAAGAGTAGTGAAGCTGGCAATTCCGATATGCCAAAGAGAAGCCTTAAAAGTGCTTCCTTTAAGTGAAAAGCCGAAAGTTCTCGACTTAAGGAAAGAAAAAAAAATCGACATTGCCTGCTCCTGACATCCAACCATTGACATTGTCGTGGCTCGATGATCCTCCTTCTGACATATCATCAGAAGGTCAGTAGGAGCCTAACGGTGTGTCACAATGCCTAGGTTGTTCACCTCACTTCATCTCATCACATAGGCATTTTATCATCTCACGTGGTCACAAGAAGAAGGGTAAGTACAGTACAACAGGCTATTTTGAGAGAGAGAGAGACCACATTCACATACTTTTATTACAGTATTTTGTTATAATTGTTCTATTTTAATATTACTTAATGTTAATCTCTTACTGTGCCTAATTTATCATTTAAACTTTATAGGTATGTATAAGAAAAAACATGGTAGATATAGGGTTCGGTACTATCCGTGGTTTCGGGCATCCATGGGGGGGTGGTATTGGACTGTATCCCCATCAGATAAGGGGAGACTGCTGTACTGATACATGCTACAACATGGGTGAACCTTGAAAACATTACTCAAAGAAAAAGAAGCATTCACAGAAGACCACATATTATACGATTCCATTCATATGAACTGTCCAGAATAGGCAAATCTCTAGAGACAGAAGATAGATCAGTGGTTGCCACTGATTAGGGCAGTTAGGGTTGGAGAGTGTGGGGAAGGATGAGGGGTGACTGTTAATGGATATGAGATTTCTTTTTGTGGTAACAAAATGTTCCAAGATTAGATTGTGGTGATGGATGAACAACTCAGTAAAATACACTTAAAATTATGGAATTGAATTGCACAGTTTACAGGTGAATTTTATGGTATGTAACTTATATCTCAAGCTGTCGAACTAAAAAGAAAAATAAATCTCTAGTCATTGGCTCTTAGCACATTATTTCTCAGTATGAGGGCTGGAACAGGTTGATTTTGAGAATGCTCCCTCTGACTATGTAGTATTGACAGAGAACTTGGGTTTAGGGGTGTTCTTCCAGTTAACTAGATTAAATAGGAAACTTTTTCTTTCTTGTAGCTCTTGTGAAATATTTTTAAAGGGGTTTTGATTTGCTTTCTTGTCTCAGTTTAGTATAAGGAACACAGTTTGATGTCTGACTCTTGGTTACCATCCTGGCTATTATTTTTCCCTTGAAAGTATATGTATAAGATAGAGACAGACACTGTAACAAAAGAGGAGGATTATTTTTTCCCCATGCTTTTCCAGTTGCATGCCCTTTTTTGCAAGTTAGCATCTCTTTTGCTCTTTGCTCGTCTTTCTTTACCCTTGGTTTTAATCTCTTTGGGGGCCTTTGACAATCTGTTCAAAACTATGAAATATGGGGGCTGGCCTGGTGGTGTAGTGGTTGAGTTCACGTGCCCTGCTTCAGCGGACCAGGGTTCACGAGTTTGGGTCCCGGGTGTGGACCTACATACTGCTTGTCAAGCCATGCTGTGGAGTCATCCCACATATAAAATAGAGGAGGACTGGCACAGAAGTTAGCTCAGGGACAATCTTCCTCAAGCAGAAAACAAACAAACGATGGAGTATGAAGTGTCTCTTCAGAAATCTGCACGTGAATTTGCACACCAAATTTTGCTTATAGTTTCGGGAGGGTCATGGATTTCACCCAGGATACGAACAACTCTACACACTCACTTTGGTGATCTCATGCACTCCTGGGGTGAGATGATCATTTATATGCTGATTATTCCAAAATCCCTGTCACCTGTCCAAGTCGCTCTGCTAGGACACTACACCCAACTGTCTAGGTCCACTTGGTCACTCCACAGACACCCCAGACTCAAACTATCTAAAGCTGGAACGTGATCTTTGTTCCTGCCTATTCTACTCCTCCTCCTGAGTCTGTTGACTTATGGAACAGAACAGGAGTCCAAATCAGAATGCCCTAGCCACCCTAGTCTAAATCAGATGCTAAGCATCATTCTTAGTTTCTTCCCTTCCCTCCATGTATAATCACTCATCAGGTTTTCTTAAGTGTGCCTAAATGCTTTTGAAATCTTTTCATTCCCATTCCCACCCTAGTCCATGTCATCATTTCTTGGTAGAGATTCAGGAGCCTCTTGACCAGTCTCCTACTTTCTCTCTTGCCCGCCTTTAATTCATTCTCCACATTGCAGCTGGTGAACTCTCAATGGCTTCCCGTATCTTTAGGATGAATTCTAAAATTTCTAACTTACTCACCACCACTTACAGGGCCCTATGTGATCTAGCTCCAGCTTGCCTGTCCAGCCATCTTTCTCATTCATCATAGTCCATCTCAACCATCCTAACCTTTTTCATTTTCTCAATTATGCCATGCTGGCTCTCACTTTCATGCCTTTGCATCCTCTGTTCCCTCCCTGCTCCCACCTCCTTTCCTTTATACTTTGTTAATTCTCACTCATTCTTTAGGTCTTAGCCTTAGATGTCCCTTCTTCTGGACTCCTATCCGGACTCCATTCATGGGGCCCTTTTGATGCATCCTTTGCTATCCTCTTTTCTCTGCTGTAGCATTTACACAGTTTTGTGATTGCCTCCCCTCTCTCCAGACTGTAAATGCTGGGAATGGAGACACTTGTTTGTGTTGATCTTATTACTGTATTGCTAGTGCTTATTTAGCCCTGCACCTGTAGAGGTGTTCAGTGAATTTCTGCTGAATGAGTGAGAGTGTTTCCTTCTGCCAAAATACCTTCTTTCTTAGCTTCCCTCTCTACTTCTGCCCCACTTTGCAAAATTACACAGTTACCATCCATTTATTAATTCAACAGATAAGAACAGAGCTCCCTCCTTATTCCAGGCACTGCGGGTGTAGTGGTGAATCAGACAGTCAAATATCTCTGCCTTGCAGGAGCTGACATTCTACTGGTGGAGACAGATGATAAACAGATAAATAAGTAAAATGTACATTGTGTTGGTGAGTGTAAGCACTAAGGAGAAACAAACAAAGCAGGAAAGGTGGTTAAGGCACATCAAAGCAGAGAGATGGCATTTTAGAAACTTCATTGAGAAGGTGACTTCTAACGAAGACTTGAAGCCCGTGAGGGAGCCAGTAACAGCCATGATGCTATCTGGAGAAAGAACATTCCAGATGGGTAGAAGTGTGAAGACCCCGACGTGAGCGTGCACCAGAGTTTTTGAGGAATAGGAAGGAGACCAGTGGGAGGTGAGATCGGACAGGTCAACGTTCTCTGAGTATTGCTGTCTTAATGTGATCTCTGGACTTCCTCCACAGTTTTAAGTTGTTGTCGGCTCTCAGTGCTATGCATTTACCAGGAAGGACCATGAAAGTTTCTCCTTAGCCTGTGAATCAAGGGCTACAGAAATGTTAGCGCGGAAGGCTGCCATGCTGGTTCAAGTTCAGCAGCTTCTTTGGAGGCTGGTGAGGTGTGCACTTAGGCATTTCTTTAACAAATGCTTCTTCTTTGTCAGGACCTTTTTGCCTTTCCCTCATTAGGAGTGGGGAGGCCGTGGGAAGGAGGACGTCACTGTCATCAACCTCATGGGTCGGGTTTCCCACAGTTCAACTCAGACCTTCTCTTCTCTTCTCCGGTCTGTGTCCATGCAGTCTTGGGGGCATTATGAACATTGTACTCTTCTCTCAGCCACTATCTAGGGTTACAGTTTTGAAGACAAATTGCTACTCTCAACTTGTTTTTCTGTCTCCCCTTAGCTTTGTTCCAGAAAGTTGAGGGCCGA
The DNA here is from genome assembly GCF_041296265.1 of Equus caballus. Lineage (NCBI taxonomy): Eukaryota > Metazoa > Chordata > Mammalia > Perissodactyla > Equidae > Equus > Equus caballus. The sequence goes on from NC_091708.1 coordinate 19,664,154, forward strand.
CAAAGTTTCAGTTAAGCATATGTTGCAGTTAGTTGTGCTGGGTTAGTGAGTTTTTTACTGACTTTTGTGTGTTTGCTCCATAGCCCTATAACACCTTTGTGGGGCACTTGGGTCCCACCCTGACAGGATAACTGGTTTTGCCTTGTTGGCACCCCGCACAGGCCGTAAGAGGCCTCCTCTGGGCAGAATTCCACTGTGGGTGGAGTGTAGATCCGGGGCGCTCTGCAGCTTCTGTTTCGTGATAGCAGAAGCCTCTGCTAAGCTGTCGTGTTTTTCCTTTTGGTGTGATTCACTGATGGCAGCATACTCTGTAGAAAAGGGCTATAAATTGTGAATTGATAGGAGGTAATAATTGGAAAAATGATCAGACTCCATTTTATTCCCCTCTGGGGAGAACACGTGTCAGGAATGTCTAAAGCAGAAGGCGGCGGAGGGATTTTCTCAGCCAGCTTCTCGGCTTTAGTGCTGCAGTGCCTCCGTCCTGATTAGAGAGGAGAGAAGCCAAATTCGGCAGGAGGCGGCCAGCAGACCTAGCATCTGCTTGCCACCTTTTGCTCCAGAAAGCCTTGCCGCAGAGAGTTGCCATGGCAGCAGGAGGCAATTTAGTGGCAAAGGCTCATCTCTGGAGCAGCGGTGCTGGTGCCCCAGCCTTCCCCTCTCTGGCCTTCAACCCGAGGGGCTGGTTATACCAGCGCATCACTGCGCCGTAGCCATTTGAAAGCACGTTGCCTAATGGAGTAGAGCTGTAAGATCCTTGAGATTCTAAGGATGGCTGCCTCTTCTATCCCCTGCTTCTCCTTGGCGCATAGCCCTTTGATGTCCCACTCTGTAGTCCACCTTATCAAATTATTTGCAGTTCCTTAAATATGCTCTTTCATGCTTCTGTACTTTTATACATGCAGTTTCCTCTGCCTGGAATGTTCCCTTCTCCATCTGTCTGGAAAATTCCTACTCATTTTCAAAATGTGGCTTAAATACTGCCTCCCGCTTCATAATGCTTCCTCTAACCCCTTATCCTCTGTGCAGAATTACCCTATTTCCTCTGCCATCTCAACCTTGCCACACATCACATGATTTTGAAATGACTGTATTTTTGTCTCTTCTTCTCTAGACTGTAAGTTATTTGCATTTAAGAACTGTTTTTTATGAATTTCATGTCCCCAGGCCTAGCCTAGGAGTGAGCCTATAGTAAATACTTAATAATGTTTGTTAAATGAAAGAAGTGTTTCCGTATCATCATATTTAATACTTATGGGACTGTTGCATACCATGGAGAGGATGGTGCCATGTCATGTCCAGGTAGGGCTTCATCTGCTCTGGGGTTCCAGAGGATTGACCTGATTTAATCGGCTGACTCAATTGGTGTATAACTCTCCATTACCTTTATTCTCACTTTCCAGTTTGAACTGGAGTGATGGTGGTGGTAAGAGCAACGCTTGAGAGTCAGTCTCCCCAGGGTCCAAATCACGTGGCCTTCGGTTAGTTGCCCAGCTTGTCAGTCTCACTTTCTTCCTGTGCAATTAGGGTGTTGCCAGGACGGTACCTAAGATGCTTTGTGGCCCAAAGTAAATTCTCGGTAATCTTAGTTTCTTTACCTTACTCTATCTTCCATGAGGAAAATGAAAGCAAAATAGAAGTTTAAACTAGTTTGGAACCATCTCTGGCATCTTTATGTGCATCAGATCACCCAGGGTTCATCTTCTTGTCCTGAGCACAGCTTTAAAAGTTGCTGCTTTTTTTGGCTCTTGTCCTTTCTCCTGCACTTCTCTGCTCTGGGGGTCTTCCTGTGCCTAATTGCCCTGTTTTCGTCTTTGGTGCATCTGTCCCTTCGAGCTCACTCTGTAAATAGATATTTTGTTTAGATGTCTCTCCTTTCCTGCCTTTTTGGGGATAACTTGTTATTGTATTTCAAGAATTTTAATTTAAAATGGATTTTTCTTTTCCTCTCCTTCAGTAATTCCCATCTCGAAACCATCTCGACTGTAATATATATTTACAGGCCTCAACTGCTGTCCTCTATAACATTTGCTTTACTGTTTCGTCTGAGCATTTTTCTCCATTCCCCAAACTTTTGTGTTCAAAGCTCACTGAGGCTGTTTTGCAGTTCTCTTTGCAACTGTGTTCTTCTCAATGTCATGTGATCATGATGAGTGCATGTTGTATATGCCAAGGCCTGCAGGTGTCTAGCCTGGTTGGTTTGTGGAGCATTTTTCTCTTGTTGCTTCTCCTCCTTTCATTCCCACTTTTGGTATTTTATTCATTCCACCTCCTGTAAAGGTTGTGAAACTTAAAACTATTTTAAGTTATTAATAGATCCAGTAAAAGATTCACTGAGGATAGCAATGAAAATTTGCTTTTAACTAAGGTTTATGGATTATGTATGACAGTGGTTCTCCACGCTGAAAGAATGGGGCACAGGGGCCAAGGCGTGTAATCAGAGTAGCCTGAGATGCTTTTTCAAAATTCGTATGCTCCATCCCTTTCCCACATTTGCCTGATGGAAGAGTGAAAGGAGACGGAGTGTTTTAAGAAACCTTTCTAGAATGTTTTACAGCCTCTTACCTGGTGTATTTCACCCTTTCAGTTGAAAAACAATCATCTGTAGATCTGTTAGCTGTAATAATCTGATCTGCCAATGCCATGCTTATTTGAGAGTTGGTTATTTGTTTCATTTCAAAAAAATAAAATTGCAGGGCTGGCCCAGTGGCATAGTAGTTAAGTTCATGCACTCTGCTTTGGTGGCCCAGGGTTTGCAGGTTCAGATCCCAGGTACGGACCTACACACTGTTCGTCAAGCCATGCTGTGATGGCATCCCACATATAAAATAGAGGAAGATTGGCATAGATGTTAGCTCAGCAACAATCTTCCTCAAGCAGAAAGAGGAGGATTGGCAGTGGTTGTTAGCTCAAAGCCAATCTTCCTCGCCAAAATAGAATAAAAGAATTAAAAAATAAAATTGCCATATACAGAACAGTTAAAATTATTAATTGTAGGACATATTTTGAGACTAGAGCTGATTGGAAACAGTGAAGTTCAGAATCAGAAGGACGAGGTTTGGATTCACGCTGTCACACCTACTAGCTCTCTTGGGCCTTCTAATTAGTCACTTGGCATCTTGGTTTCGTCCTCTGTGGAACGGGGATGGCCTCTGTCTCATAAAGTTGTTGTGAGGATTAAATAGTCATGAATCGGATGATTCCCAATGCCCAAACATCCAGTAAGTCTTAATAGAATCTGAATCTAATGCCTATAAATTCTTTTAAACATTATTTGTGTGCACACGTGTTGTGTGTATGCGCATTTGAGTATGTGACGTGCATAGGGAATTGAGTTTATTATGTTCCTGGACCATGGGGGTGGGTGACTTTTGAGGGTAATGGTGTGTATGTATGTGAGTGTATTTCCTGAGGATACCGTTTAAAATTATTTTTTCAGTTCTGTTGAAGTAGATTCTTCCAAGGCAGATACACATGCTAAAAGATGTGCAGTGTTAATTTTACAGTGTTAGATTCTTTGTAGAATTCTTCTCTCCCTCTTGTATTGTTTTCCTTATGCTGGATCAGTTCTGGAGGGCTATTTAATTCTTATCAAGGCTAGTGACCTAACAGTCATGAATACTCCTACACAGATTTTTCTTCCAAATGAAAGTTAAATGTTAGTAGTGTAGTCCTGTTTTATGTTCATATCAGAAAATGTTGAATTTAGTACCTTGCTATCAAATATAAAATTTGTGAAAGGCATAAAGCTTTGCAGTCTTTTTGCTTTTCTCACCACAAACACATACATGCAAGTATAAATGTATGACAGTCAGGGGTGCAAGAAATGTCACATTACTTCATTAAATTTTTTTTTTTACTTTAAAAAAAATTTGTGAAAGGCAAGTAGTTTTCTTAATGATATGAATCACTGAGTATATACTGCATGTTAGCCGCTCTATGTACATTATCAATAACATTACAACAAACTATAAAATAGGTATTATGCAGTTTTACAGATAAGGAAACTGAGGCTCAGAAGGATGAATATATTCCCCAAGGTCAGAGAACTGTTAAGAAAGAGAACCAGAAAGCAAACTCAGATGGGTGTGAACCGGGTGTGGGATAAGGCTGCTGCCCAGTGCACTCAAGGGAGTGTGCTTTAGGGTATAAAACAAGGTGGAAATGAAGTGAGGGCACTTACGGCCTTGGAGAGGGCAGAAGCCCGCAGGACAGTCAGACAAGGCATCTGTTCTCAGGAGGCCACGAAAGACACTGTCACTGGTCCAGCCTAGGCCCAGCTGCAAAGCACTGGAAGCCTCTGGTTTCCTCTCCTTTTCCCCAAGCCTGTTTTTCTACTGTCATGTGGTTTCTTCAGACATTTCTCGAGGCCTTGTTCATCACTTAGAGCTGTGGCTTAACTGTTCTCCCCCAACCCAGTTCCACTGTCCCAGCCACACCCACCGCCGCAAGAAGCATGAAGCAGGATTGCTGTGCAGATAAATGAGTTAACATGTGTAGAGGGTTTAGTACAGTGTCAGGTACATAGTAACTACTCAATAAGTGTTGGCTACCATTATTTTTATTTTTATTGTTATTAGTAGTATCATTAGTGGTGGTGGTGGTAGTAAGTGATTCAAAGCTTTTATGACACCTTCCTCAGTGACCTGAGAGGCTGGCTTTGTGCAGTTCATTGCGCAATTGGAATTGTTTCCACACAAAGGTTACCAGAAAGTTTTCTGTTTGCCAGTTTCTTGTCATCAGCCACAGAAGCACTCCATGAGTCCCACTTCCAAACCACATCTTTCTGCCTGGCTTCTTTTCTTTCCTTTTGTCTAGGTAAAACGTTAATGGTATTGGAGTCGCCAACAAGGTTACAAAATTTCATTTTTTTCAGTTTGGTGGTTTGTAGCTTATGCCTGACTTTTGGGCTGGGTTCCTGGTCCCCTCCTGTACTGAAGTGTGCAGTGTTACCCCGTCCACAAAGGCCTCTCTGGTCTGTCGTCCCCCGCCCCTTTTCTATTTAATTTTTTTTTATAGTATCCCTTTATATTGTCCATCCTAGCACGTATATTGACTTTATATTTTTACTTTTCAGTTTTCTCACCTAATTCTTATATATGGTTATATTTCCTGATTGAATTATGTCTTGTATAGCACTTTTTTTTTTTTTTGAGAAAGATTAGCCCTGAGCTAACATCTGCTGCCAATCCTCCTCTTTTTGCTGAGGAAGACTGGCCCTGAGCTAACATCCATGCCCATCTTCCTCTACTTTATATATGAGATGCCTACCGCAGCATGGCTTGATAAGCAGTGCCATGTCGCACCCAGGATCCAAACTGGCAAACCCCGGGCCGCTGAAGTGGAACGTGCGAACTTAACTGCTGCGCCACCGGGCCCACCCCTGTATAGTGTATTTTTGTATAGAGTTTAATAATGTGGGAAAAGCTATTGGCAGGTACAGGATTTTGTAAAACTTTCTGTGGACCCAGTAGAATTGAACCAAGGGCTGGAGGTTCTTCAGCTCTTGCCTTGCATGAGAGCGTTGCTGCTTATCCTCCCTGCCTTGATCCATAATGTGAGGCTTTCTTATCTCAGCTGAGAGTGTTGGGCTCTCAGTTGCTCTTTGGGCAGTAACATCTGCAGTCATAGTCATCTCTTCTACTTTATAACGTTTAAGAAAATCTGTTTTAGTGTAAGTTCTAATTAATCTTCCCTTTTCTAAAATATAAATGCAAAGGATACAAAAGGGATAATTTAGGATTTGGGGATTACTTTGTTTATATGAAATGGACCTATTTAATAAAAAATACTTATTGTAGTTATCTCAATTCAAAAGTCATTTGCATTCTTTCTAGAGAATGAGAATTCTAAAAAGTAAAAGAAAGAAAAAGGAAAATCACTTTATTCTAACACCCAGAGATGACTATAAAATGTTGGTATATTTCCCTCTACTCTCCGTTCAACTGTATATATTCAATTTTATATAATTTTAGAAAGCATTTTTATACTTATATATTAATTAGCTAAAGTTTATATATTCATTTTTATAATTATGTATTTTATATATAATTATATATTTGTTAACTGAAATTTACATATATACCTATAATTCATGTTATATAGCAATATTGGGATATTCCAGTAATTTTTTTGGTACAAGTTTGACCCAAAAAACCCCTAAAATTAATTATTTAAAAAAACTAAAATAGATGACTTCTGATAATAAAACAATTACAAAAATCAAAATGTTAGAAAAATAGATCATGAAAAATGTGAGTCCTACAAGTCCTCCATTCCACTGTTAAAACAATATATTTACAAACAATTATTTTCAAGAAATTTACCTATGATTAGATTTGTGAAATGCTTGTTCATCTATGATTGCATTTGTGAAGGAGTATGGAATAGATGTTCTTTGCTTTTAGGCTTAGTCCGATATGCAGTGAACCAGAATGTGTTTTGTGAATAATATCTCAATATTTTTCTCCATGCTTTAGGTATGTATTCTTTTTGGATCCATGCAATCTGGACTTGATAAACCGGAAGATCAAGTCTGTAGCTCTGTGTGTAGCAGCATGTCCAAGACAAGAACTGAAAACCCTGAGTGATGTTCAGAAGTTTGCAGAGACAAATGGTGAGACGTTAGGCCATCCGAGTCTACACCCCACTCACTTATTCTCGCTGTTAAGTATGTTTGCATTCCAATATAAATGTGTCCTAGTGTTAAATAAATCATCAAAGAACCTTAAAAAGAAAGAGAACTGAAAGTACTTTTGGACTTCCTGGAGAAGAAACACTATAGTCACCTAGGGAGCTTGGTAAAATTCCAGATTCTTGGGCCCCACCCAGGGAAATTCTGACTGAGTAGGTCTTTGGACTCTGGAAATTTGTACTTTTTGCAAATGTCTCAGATGATTTTGATGTAGTATGTTTGAGTATTTGGGAATTATTAGACTACTCTATGTAAAATTTTGAGGTTTTTTTTTCCTCTTCCTAAGTATTGATTAAAAGTATTTCAGTTAGTGTAATTTATTGTTACCCCTGCATAACAATGTAATATATGTCTATTAAATGAAATTGGAAAAGTTCAGGAAGAAATAATGAAGTAAAAACCAAAAGTTGGTGTATATATATGATTTTGTTTTGCTTTTTTAATTTAACATTATGTCTTAACCATTTTTCTAAGAATAAAGTTTTGAGAAACTTTGAGGTTAAATATGTGGGAATGAGCTGAGAAAACAAGCAGTCAGTGTATGAATCTGCCTCTGTTCTCCTGGGTTTCTGATCTCTACGTGCCATCCCCAGCTCCGCAGGACATGCCTCTTGAGGCAGTTGTTTTTTAAACCCTCTTCATGGAGGGCCACATACTGATAGCCCCTCCAGCTTGGGTTTTTGAATTTCCGTGAGGTTTCATGTTGGTATTTTGTGTGTAGGACTCAGCTGCCTCAGTCCTGCCCAGATTCACAGGCTAGTTTAGTTCCTTGGAACAAGGGCTGACTCAGGCATTCACCTGGTATAATTTCTAGCTGGGTGGAGAAAAGCCTGGGACATAGCAATACACCCACCAGCATGGCTCCAGTGTCTTCCAGATGGGGATGGTAGCCTTGTGAGGGCAGAAGGACTACAGCCTTCCAGACCACACTATTCCTGTCCCACCACTCCATGCCCTCAGGATAAGATAGTGGGAAGAGCTTGGATTGATTTGGATCTGGATTCTAATTCTGCTTCTGTCACTGACTGGCTCTGTAATGAGGAACAGAAGGTATGGCCTCACTCTGAGCCTAGATTTCCTCATCTAAAAAATGTGTATTTAAAATAATACCCCTCTCATAGGTTGTTGTGAGGATTAATGAGATGATGCAAGAAGAATACTGGACACTTGGTGGGCACTGAATAAAGAGGTACCCACTACTATTCAAGGTCTCATTTTCTTTTCCCACGTGATACCCTCACATGTGTTGATTTGCTGAGTCTTCTGTGAGAACTATCACGATCGGGTTTCTTAGGGAGGGATGAGGTAGTTATTCCTTAAGGGTTTTTCTAAAGTCTTAGACAATGTGAGCCTATACAGGTACTCTGGGAGGTGGTGTCATTGAGCCGTTCAGAGTATAGGGTCTGGAACCAGATTATCTGGGTTCACATGTTGATCTTACCACTTAATAGGTGTGAGACCCTGGACAAGTTACTTGATCTCTCCATGCCTCAGTTTCCCCATCTATGAAATAGGGATAATATTTGTACCTGAACTACTTCATAAGGTTGTTATGAGAAGTTAATACATGAAAAATGATTAGAATGGTGTCCAGCAAATAGTAACTTGCTAAAAAAAAAGTGTTGGTGGGGCCAGCCCAGTGGCACAGTGGTTAAGTTTGCATGTTCCACTTCAGTTGCCTGGGGTTCACAGGTTCAGATCTAGGGTACGGACCTAGCACTGCTAGTCAAGGCATGCTGTGGCAGCATCCCACATAAAATAGGGGAAGATTGGCATAGATGTTAGCTCAGGGCCAGTCTTCCTCACACACACACACAAAAGTATTGGCTACTACTCTTACGTTATTATTATTATTATCACTATTATTCCACCAATAAAATGTAATAGTCTCCCTGTCTCCAGTCTTTCTACTTATAGCTCCCTTACGTACTGCCGCCATATTAATATTCCTAGAGCTTCAATCATATTAATCCCTTGCTTAGAAATCAGTGGTAAAAAAAATAAAAGTCTATATATCTTACCCTGGCATTCAAAGCTATGATCTAGTGTTGAACTATCTTCTGACATGTTCTCTTGAAACTCCTGGATGTGAGTCTTTGTCCCTTGAACCTGACATTTCATCTGGAGGCCAGAGGAAAGCTAGTTCCTTGCTGGCTGTGTTGCCTGCTAGGATCATCCATTGGGGAGAAATGCCCCATGCTGCCCTGCTGGTGTGCTTTGTTTCCAGCCAATATCCTTCTAAAGTGAATATGATACTGAGTGTGGTCTGTTAATGTCATGTTAAGAAGACCCTTCTGGTGAGTTTTGCAGCTTTGTATTTCCCACAGTGTCTTGCACAAAGTAGGTGTTCAAGAATATTTAAAAATAAACATTATGTCAGAAAATAGACTTCTTAAATGGGTAGCCCATTACAAAGGCACGCTTAGGCTTTTGAGGCAGCTGTTTGCAAAATAAGTCAGCAGATTAGGCATAAAAAAGAAGTAATAATGCTGCCTCAATAAGCACAGCAATAGAGGATGGAGAAGATGATATTTTTAAAGGCAAATAGAAAAACTATATAATGAGAGGGAGCCTTTGGTGTAGGGGCCTAAACACCTTAAATTTAACAGCAAGCCTAAGTTAAAATTTCTGAATTTCTCAAAAGAATCTGTATTGTTCTTTGTTGGTAACTTAAAAGTGAACATGGTAAGATTTCATTCCAATATAACTTTTGTTTCTGAGAGAATTCTTTCTCTGCTTTCTGCATTATCTTTGCCCCACCTTTATCTTTCCATCATTTGAGGGGCAAATTGATTTGGAAGGAGCAGATAATTTTTCTTATTATCTATGTCCACCTATTATTACAGCTCTATTTCTGTTAGAAAATACACAGGCCCTTTGACCTCACATCTATAGATCTCAATCATTAATTTCAGAGGGGAATATCTTTAAGAGATAATTTAGGTTTAGGTGGGAAATTTCCAAATCTGTAAGAGAGAATTGTTAAAAGTCCATGAAAGAGCCCAAATGCGCTAGCAAACTATAAAAGTTCTTATGAGAAAACAGAGAGGAAAGCTTCATAACACTCGATATGGCAATGATTTCTTGGATATGAACCAAAAGCATAGGCAAAAAAAGAAAAAAAATAGATAAATTGGATTATATCAAAATTTAAAATTTCTGTGCATCAAAGGATACAGTCAACAGAGTGAAGAGGTAACCCACAGAATAGGAGAAAATATTTGCAAATCTTATATCTGGTAAGGAGTTAATATCTAGAATATATAAAGAACTCCTATAATTCAACAACAATAAAAAAAACCCTAATTTAAAAATGGGTAAAGGATTTGAATATGCATTTCTCCAAAGAAGACACATGAATGACCAATAATGACATGAAAAGATGCTGAGCATCACTAATCATGAGGGAAATGCAAATCAAAACCACAGTGAGATTACCACCTTACACCTATTAAGATGCCTGCTAGCTAGAAAACAACAAAACGCAAAAAGCAAAAAAACCCACAAAACAGAAAATAACAAATGTTGGTGAGGATATGGAGAAATTGGAATCCTTGCGTAATGTAGAAAGGTAGAAATGTAAAATGGTGTGTCCACTATGGAAAACAGTATGGGGTTCCTCAAAAAATTAAAAATTTTACCACAGAGGATTTTTGGGGTAGTGAAAATACTTTACATAATACTATAATGATAGAAAGATGTCTTTATACATTTGTCCATGCCCAAAGAAGGTACAACACCAAGAATGAACACTAATGTAAACTATGGACTTTGGGTGATTATGATGTGTCAATGCAGGCTCATCAGTTGTATCAAGTGTACCACTCTGGTGGGAGATGTTGATAATGAGGGAGGCTATGCATATGTGGGGGCAGGAGGTATATGGGAAATCTCTGTACCTTCCTTTCAGTTTTTCTGTGAACCTGTGAACCTAAAACAACTCTAAAAAATTAAAGTGTTTAAAAAAAAATAGATTACTATATGATCCAGAAATCCCAGTTTTTAGGTATATAGCCAAAGGCATTGACGGGAGGATTTCAAAGAGATATTTGCACACCCATGTTCATTGCAACATTATTCTGCCAAGAGGTAGAAGCAACCTAAATGTCCCTTCATGGATGGATGGATAAAGAAAATGTGGTATATACATACAGTGGAATATTAGTCTTAAAAAATAAGGAAATCTTGTCATATACTACAACATGCATGAACCTTGAGGGCATTATGCTAGGTGAAATAAGCCAGTAACAAAAGAAAAATACCACATGATTTCACTTATAAGAGGTATCTAAAGAAGTCAAACTCTTAGAAGGCAGAATGGTGGTTGTCAGGGGCTGGGAGAGGGGGAAATGGGGAGATGGTGTTTAGTGGGTGTAGAGTTTCAGTTTTGCAAGATGAAGAAATTCTAAAGACCTGTTGCACAACAAAGCGCATCTAGTTAACACTACTATGTTGTATACTTAAAACATGGTTATTAAATTTTATGTTACGTGTTTTTACCACAATTAGAAAAAAACGGAAGGAAATGCTGACACATACTACCATATGGATGAACTTTGAAGACATTATGTTAAGTGAAATAAGCCAGTCACAAAAGAACGAATACTGTATGATTCTCCTTATATGAGGTTCTTTGAGTGGTCAAATTCCTGGAGAGAGAAAGTAGAAGGGTAGTTGCCAGGGGCTGCGGGAGAGAGGAATGGGGAGTTACTCTTTTATGCATAAAGAGTTTCAGTTTTGCAAAGTGAAGAGTTCTGGAGATGGGTGGCGGTAATAGCTACACGACAATGTGAGTGAATGGACTTAGTGCTACTGAGCTGTACACTTTAAAATGGCGAAGGTGGTAAATTTTTTATGTGTATTTTACCACAATTAAAAAGTTCATGAAAGAGAAAGATCCTTTCTGGGGTAGTAACTTATTAAATGATCATTTTAAACCTTATTTTAAAAGACAAGGTAAAATAACATTTTTCTTACCAGAATGAAAAGACAATATAAATCCTTTTCAAAGAATTTCATGTTTCCATGACAACATTTGAAAGTACTTTTTAACACTTAGAACCATCTGTTCATGTGAACTTTGATTACCTTGACAAATTATTTAGTCTTTATAAAGGAAAGCTCCTGGTTCCTGTAGTAATGTTTGTGAGAAATACATTTATGAGGCATGTAAAATGTTTCCTCAATTCTTGTCTGTTTTAGACAAGAAGGAGTAGTTTTCTTGGACACTTAAGTTTGTGGAATGCATCTGTCAAGTATGTCTGACTAGAATAGAAAGTTTGGAAGAAATAGCCGGGATTAGATTGGTTATGTGCAGTTGCTGCCATACTGCAAAGAGCTTGGAAGGGCGAGCAGAAGAATTTGGATGAATATAAAAGTGTAAGTTCTAGTGCATGAGTTGAGTGGTAGGTGTACAGATATGCATTTTCTTATTAAGGTTCATAGTTTATCTAGGACACAAATGTCGTAAGCGTGATGCTAGAGAATAAAACAACTTAAAAACTGCCTTTAAAAATTAAAGTTGCCAAATACCATAAGGAGTCAGCGTTGAACTTCTTTAGTTCTTTATCATCTTCCCGCAGTAGTGCCTGCATTTCCTGGAGGCAGGATCAATGCTCTATTCATCTCTGAATAGCCAAACCCTAACACAGGACCTCACATAGTCGCTGCTCATAAATGTTTTTTGAAGGAACAATGGACTGAATTTCCCTCTTCATCTCTATTGCCACTTAATAATTTCTCATTTTCGCAACACACATTATCCTTTGCTCAGTTCTGTATCTATGTGAGTTGCCACCAGCAGGTAAATTGTTTCGCTTCCATCTCACCAGAATTGCTGTGAAATCAGTTCTCTTTATTCATCGCTAAATAATTCATTGGAGTCATTCATTTATCTCTCTTATACGTACTCTCCAAGTGATTATTCGTACCTTTTCTTCTCTTGGGCCCCCTTGTTCTTCCTCTTTCCTAACCTTACGCCCTACAGAGAAAACTGAAACCATCTGGTGAGAGCTCCCATCAGAGTTTTTATTTTCAGCAGAGCATGAATTCCATCAACTTTCCTTCCCTCCAGTTTCTGATGATCAGGTTTCTTTCCTCCTTTATTATCATTATTTTGAAAACTCAAATAATTTATACATTGTAGGGGGGAAAGAATCCCCCTCCCTCTGAAGCTAACTTCAGCTGCATGTGGGATTTTCGTCTCAGCCCAGCAGACCATGACAGGTGGTGAAGGGAAGGGGAGGTAACGCCTGCTCAGACAGCTTTTCCCCCTCCTTGCTCCCCTCTCTAGTTCTTGCCCCACCCCCCCAACCCCCTGTCGCCCATAGTCCACCCTTCACTTTACTCCATTGTCCCCATTGTTCAGCATGGGCATCCGAGTATGAGTAGATGAATCAGACGTAAGCCCGGTGTTTTGCTTCAACTTACCCTTTACCTACTTTGTGCCACGAACCGTGCCAGATGCTTTGCATGTCATTTCCTTCTTTCCACTTGCAATCTGAATTCTGAACAGCAGATTAGATATGAGAATAACCTGTGAATAAGTTAAAGGCTGACTGCATGTTCTTGGTGCTAACGTTTTACGTGGAATTCCTCGTTACCTTTTGCATTGCTCTCATCATACTATTTTATAATATATATTCTGTTTTCCCTAACACAGTCCTAAACTGGTAGAAATCTTATTTTCCTTTTGTTTGTGCCCCATTGATAGCATGTGAAAAAGCACTGCCATTTCAGAGTGCTTCTTCACTGTCCTGTATTGTGTATAAATTCTGAGAGCTGTGGGACCTGCCATTTGGACCGTGTTCACATTTTGAGTACAGCCGTGCAGCTTGGTGCTTTCTCCGTGGTCATTGTTTTGCCAATGAAAGCTTAAAAGATTATATGATCCTGTCAGATAAAATTGGTGAACACCAATAAGCCTTTTGATTATTATCTAGTGTCCAAGTCTGGAGTTAATATCCATAAGTGATCAGTATGTTACCCGCTTTCTTACCAGTCACTAACGGTACCACTTAAACCACGGAGTTGGTATGGATCCTTTTGGCACAGTGAGTCAAAAGATTGGACTAGCATTGTTTATAAATGAATGAAATGATCAACCCTAGCAACTGATTTAATTGCCTCTGAGTTAGAGACCAGCAAGGGAAGCTTGATTGTTAAAAAAGGAAAAAAATCCTGACACTTGATTATGTAATTTTAACTAATTCCTTCATTCAACAGATAATTAGCACCCATTAAACATGTGCCAGAGAGACAAAGACAAGGTACCCTCTCCATGTTTTTTTTGTTTTTGTTTTGTTTTGTTTTTTTGGTGAGGGATATTGTCCCTGAGCTAACATCTGTGCCAATCTTCCTCTATTTTGTATGTGGGACGCCATCACAGCATGGCCCCACATGTGGTGTGTAGGTCCATGCCTGGGATCCAAACCTGTGAACCCCAGGTTGCCTAAGCACAGTGGGCAAATCTAACCACTGTGCCACCAGGCCGATCCCTCCCCTCCCCATGTTTAAGGAGCTTGCAAATAGTAGACAAACTTCTTCGTCCTCCACAGTACCTAGTAGAAGTCTTGCAGATGGGTGTCCAAAATTAATTCACCCAGCAAATACTTCTTGTGTGCCTAGTATGTGCCAATAGTGGTTGACAGATGATGTCACACCCCCAGCTGGTTAATGGGTGCTTCTTGGGAATTGAAAATATGTCCAGACTTTTCAGTGGTTACTAGAAATTAAATTGGAAAATTGTCTTGCATTCTTGCAGCATGTAAATATCTAACGTTTTCTAGTTAGAGAGAAAGGGGTTAAATTCATTGGACTTCACACAGCAATGTAATTTGTTTTTCACAATGAAAACTGTTCTATATTGAGAGATTTTCTTTTTTATTAACTACAACTTTCTAAATCATCTGTTTTAAAGGAATCTTTTTTTTCTTGTTTAGTGTATCCTACAAATATCACTGTGATAGCAAATAAAAATTTTGAAGCGAGAAGAATTAGCCTCTGATTTACCAATTCTTTGTTTTCTATCTTTGCTTCAAATAATTTGGTGTTTTAGACCAGTGTTTCTCAATTAAGGGTGGTTTTGCTGTCCCCTCTGCCGCGGACATTTAGCAATGTTAAGAGACATTTTTGGTTGTCACAAGGGATTAGGGGACAGAGACCAGGGATGCTGCTAAACATCCTGCAGTGCACAGGATAGCCCCCTGTAACCAAGAATTGCCCAGCTCCAAATGTCGTCATACCAAGTTGAGAAATTCTGTTTTAGGTGGTATGCTTTGTGGTGAATGGTGAAAAGCGTATAAACCTTATATATAACATGTAACACCAAAATATAAGAGATTAGAAATAGCTATTTCTTTTTTTTTTTTCAGTCAGAATGTCTTTTTTATTCAACAGATGGCTTTTGAGTGCTGTCTATGTGCCAGGCGATAGGAATTCCAGATATTTTGAAGGCATAAGGTCCCAGTTCTCAAAGAGCTTACATTCTAAAAATAGAGATGATATGTAAACTAAATAATTACAAAATAATGTGCTAAATTTATAATAGAGCTAAGCAGTAAATAGCTTTGTTTGGGTGCATCAGAGGTGCCTCGACAGAGGAGGTGAAGATTGAGTAGTTGGCAGAAATCCTGCTGAAACTTCAACACTCACTCAGATGCTAGTTAGGAAAGGACAGCCCAAGCAGAGGGAACAGCGTGTGAAAAAGCCTGGAAGCTTGTTAAACAGCAAGAAGTGTAAGTAGTTTTTGATGTTGAGATGAGGCTGGAGTTGTAGGTAGAGGCCTGCTTTAGGAGGGCCTTGAAGCCAGGGAGTTTGGAATTTATCCTGAGGGCAGGGGTGTAATACAACTAATACACATTTTACAAAGACCTTTCTGAAGGTTCTGTGCAGGATGGAGATGAGAAACCCTTTGGGAGAGTAGTTTAGCTGACCCAGTAAAACTCACGCAGGTCTGAGATAACACAGAAAGGTCCGATGGCAGGCCGCAGCATCTTCCGTGGTAGGGCAAACCTGTAGATAAAGAAGATACAGGATGACGTCCGCATTTTGTCTTGGGGATTTTGTGGGTGGTGGAGCCGTTAAACCAGGATAGAAAATATACGGGAGGAGGCGGAGCAGATTTGGAGAGTGGGTGATAGAAATGGTTTTTTTTTCAAACATGTTGTTTTTGAGGTGTCTGTGGAACATGTATTTTTTGCCTAGGAGCTTATTGAATACTTGTCTGTTATGATTATTAGGAATGACACAGAAGAAACATTGTGGCCTAGGAGTAAAGAATTCTATTTCTAAATTTGCCAGTGATTGCTCATAAGGCTTTGGAAGTATTACTTAGGTTTTTCATCTGCAATATTTGGAGCCTGCTGATGGAAACATACCTCCTAGGGGAGTTGTTATAAGTGATACTGAGGTAAAGAATAAATAATTGAATATTATAAGGCATTTGAAAAATTGTAGTAGTTAAACATTCTGGGGGCTATAGCAACCGTTTACCGAGATAAATGTTTATATCCCCAAGTTTGGTTCTCAAGATCACTCATTTTGATGGCCTTTGAACAACATTGGCTGAGTTGCATGAATTGCCTCTGGTGTGTTTTAGATAAAGTTTGTTTTTTATTTTAGACTTTTCATTACTCAAATCTGGTTTTTCCCTGCTTTTTGCATTAGAAGAAAAACTTTGTCTTACTGTTTATGACCAAACCTTTTGTGCTAAATATTGTTTATACTTACGCTACAAAAAAAGTAAGATAAAGGCACTCCCTTAAAAATGTTCACTGAAAATGCATTAGCTAATAAACAGGAAAAGAAAAACTGTTGTAAACTGTTTGCCATTACTGGGTTATTTTAATGATCTTCATTGAGGCTTCTCTGTCCATCAGCCCTTTGAGCAGGAAGCAGTTTAAGGCTTCTTCTGATTGTTACTACTAACACACTGTAAAGATCTTTTTCCTTTAATCTATTTAGTACAGGATCTATTTAGTACTGGCCTGTGTCCCAGAATACCATCAGAGATAAGGCTATTATCCTTTCATTGAGCATTATCCTGGGAAAGTATTTATAAAATTGAACTCTGTAGCACCTGCCGACCTCCTTTTTTACATGAAGAAAGGGTGGGGATGGAGATTATGTTCCCTGAATTCAGATGGAGCAGTGTGTGTGACCGCACACAAAGTGCTTTAGTTAGGGGCTTTTATATTGTGCAAATGGATCCCATCTTGGACTCTGAAAGAAATCAGTTGACAATTCAGATCAGGAAGTTGATGATCCTGTTGGATGCTCTGCGGTTATTGGCTCAGTTGCTGTTTTTTCGTGGGTAATTCTGTGACAGAACTCCCAGCTCTTTCAGGATTAATCCAAAATGTTTGCTTGCCATTGCTGTCATGTTTTCTCTAAAATTGCTATAAATAGAATCTAGTGGCATTATCTTCAACATGAGAAACTAATTTTAGAAGTTAGGTATTTAATATTCATGCTTAACTTAAGAAATGTCATTAAAATGGAAAAGAATGATCAAAAACAATTTCAAAAACTTAATTTCCTATTGAGTCTATCTGAAGAAGCTCAAGAAACATGAAGAATAGTGGCTTGTAACTTTCAAGTATTTCTTTAAAAATATTGTACATTGTCAGATCACTTGAATTATCTTTATATAAAATAGATGCTACCTTTACTTATGTAAGGATGCTATTAAGGGCTGTATATTTAAACGTTTCACAAGTTGGTTGCTGGTTTGGGGCAACGTGATATAATGCAGCAGATCTGCAGCAAAATTAGAACTAGAGCCTGGGTCTCCTCAGTTAACAAAATCTGTTGTACAACGAACCTCACAGTGTTCTAGTCACTGTTTTACAAAATTAGCAGGTCAGTAAAATAACACTTATCCAGGATTTGGTGAGCTGTAGCTATCTGGATTTTATATATTATTTAGATTTTTATAGGCCATATAGTTAGAGAAATTGATAGTTGTTTGCATAACTAATCTAGGATTGAATTTAAGCCGTATTTAAACTGTCTGAAAACTGGGAATCTTTTTATCAGTTTACTAATTTTATCAATTTATTCAGTTTATTTACAGTTAGTGTTTCCTGACTTCTAGATAAGAAACAAGTAATGTGTTATCTGAACGCATATACGCTGCATGCAGTAATTTTAAATATTTAGTAATGGAAAGCATGGGAAAGAGATGGCATGTGTAGTTGAGGATGGGTTTTGTAATCAAAGAGATTGAGGGTTTAATCCCACCTCTACTGCTAAGTGACCGTGTCCTCTGGGGCGAGTGATTTACCTTATCTCTTAGCCTCGATTTCTTCCACTGTAAAGTGGGCTTAATAATGCCTGCCTAATAGAGTTATAGTAAATGTCATAATTAATATATATATGGAGCGTGAAGAGAGGCTTACCCCACCAGTGACTTTCTAAGAGTTCCCAGCGTGATGGGAGGAGGGGACAGTTCTCTCACCCGTCCCCAGCCCGCCTCTTGTGATGAGAAACTTGCGTGGGGAACAGAACCAGCCTCCAGAATGGGCTTCTCTTGGCCTAACTCTCTGAAGCACTAGGACTGGCAGAAACTCTTGGCTTCTTCAGTAGGAGAATTTTACCATATTTCTTTTCTTCAGTTGTTTGGAGACATCCCTGAATGCAGTTTGGTCAGTTATAATTAAAACTTGACTCTTTAAAAAAAAAAAAAAATATATATATATACACACACACACATGTTTATACATACATACATACATACATAAATAGGTATATGTCATCTTGTATAGGGCCTGATATATGGCAGACACTCAGTAAAGGTGGTTCTGGTATTTACTGTTGTTATTACCCTTAATATTATTAAAATTTGTACCTAAATTACCCGTGAAGAATCATTTTTAAATGATTGAGGACTGATAGTATAGACCAATCAAATTCTTATTAATTCTATAATGTTTGAAAGTTGTATATGTTGAGTTAACATTAACATATAAAATTAAAGTGAATTTGGGGCTGGCCCGGTGGCACAGCGGTTAAGTGCGCATGTTCCGTTTCTCAGCGGCCCGGGGTTCACCAGTTCGGATCCCGGGTGCGGACATGGCACTGCTTGGCAAAAGTCATGTGGTAGGCGTCCCATGTATAAGGTGGAGGAAGATGGGCATGGATGTTAGCTCAGGGCCAGTCTTCCTCAGCAAAACGAGGACGTTAGCTCAGGGCTAATCTTCCTCAAAAAAAAAAAAAATTAAAGTGAGTTAGAAAAAGAATTTGTTCGGACTCTGTTCTGTTAGCTAACATAGAGCTTTTCTTTCAACAGGTTCAGCATTATGTACCTACGACCTGAAGCCTTCTGAATATACGACATCTTCAAAAGCTTCTGCTCTTTGCCCGAAACTACCAGTTCCAGCGAGGTAAATTTTATTGTATTTTGCTAGCTTGTGGCTTCTTTTTGTAGGTAAATTTTGAACTGTATGTGTTATTCTGAGCAGAGTCACTGGATGATCCTGTGGCCCAGATCCAATACTTCTACAACAAAATTTAAAAAGCAGGAATGAAAATGACAACGTGTATTTCCTATCTTTAAAAAAACCACACACAAACAACTTTCCTCATTCTCAGATATTTTTAATTTCTTTTGGGGGCTTACTTTTTTTTAAAGTCATGATTTTTATATATACAAGACCGCTGAATCATTATAAAATCTACAATAAAATTAGAAGCCAAATTTCACAGTCTCCAAAGATTCTTTAAAGTTGATCCTAGTAGTACTTACTGAGATTAATTTTTAATGTACTTTGTAAATTTAAAAAACGTGCCAGTGCTTATTCTCCATAGTTTCAGGCTGTATCCTTTAGGTACATTTCCTATCATAGGCTGTTTGCCATATCTTATCCAAGGTCTTTTTCAACAAACATTTATTACTAAGTACCTACTGCTTATAATGGATACAAAGGTAAATCAAGAAATGTTCTTTGTTTGGAAGGATCTCAAGGTAGTTATAAATAAAGCAAATTTTAAAATTATAAATAATTTTTTTAAAAAGGAAATAAATTCTCAA
This sequence comes from Equus caballus, assembly GCF_041296265.1. Taxonomy (NCBI): domain Eukaryota; kingdom Metazoa; phylum Chordata; class Mammalia; order Perissodactyla; family Equidae; genus Equus; species Equus caballus. Next base: position 19,683,875 of record NC_091708.1, read on the forward strand.
GCATTGTAGAATATATCCTCAGAATTAAGTATAGTGCAGGATTAGGAGCATATCTGATCCTGAGAATCTTGTGACACATGTGTGTGACATGAGACAGCTTTGCCAGGAATACTAAATCGAAACCACTGTTATTGTATCTCAGTGTATTACAGCAAGCTAATGGTTAAAATTTTGAGACTCAGGGGCTGGCCCCATGGCCAAGTGGTTGGGTTCACGCACTCCGCTTTGGTGGCCCAGGGTTTCGCCAGTTGGGATCCTGGGCGTGTACTTAGCACCACTCATCAGGCCATGCTGAGGCATTGTCCCACATAGCACAACTAGAAGGACCCACAAGTAAAATATACAACTATGTACTGGGGGGCTTTAGGGAAAAGAAGGAAAAAGAAAACAAAAAGATTGGCACCTGAGCCAACATCTGTTGCCAATCTTAAAAACAAAAAATTTTGAGACTCATCTTATCTTATGTCTGCTTTCCTTTGGCTTGCTTATGGTGTAACTAGTGCTTTATGAACTTGAATTTGAAATTTTCTGTTGAAAAGCAGACAAAGGATACATCAGTTACTTGGATTTCCAGTACTTCTAGTCTTGTCAAGTTGCTTCTGAAATTAAAATGTAAAGCCTATGGACTTAAAATAAAAGGACCATTTTAAAAGATACTAAGTAAGAGAGACCTACAAATTTTGGGCCCAGAACAGTGGGTAAAGAGACTCCATTCATGGAAATTGAGAATATTAGGGAGGCTGTGACGGTAAAGAAAAGGAGGTCCTTTGAATTGAGACATTGGAGAAAATTTATCAAAATAAATTCAAGAAAAGCGCTGTCCTCTTATCTACTCAACTATTAAAGCCTGTTTTTAAATGCATACTTGTTTTTGAGGACAGTCGCTATTTCAAGGCATAAACCTATTATAAAAGGATGACCAGAAAGCCTCGGTGTGAGAAGGAGGTTGATCTGCTCCTGATAATATGGATGGGGCAGGGATGGGGGCCAGTGCATATTGCAAACCCTCCTCCGCCTCTGATCTCTGACTCCACCATGTTGAGGACCGTCTGTTCCCGGTTATTCTGAGTGTTCCAGCCTTGGCTGCACGCACACGCATGTCTCACATATGGCATCCTAAGAATATTCACTGCAAGACAAAACCTGGTAGTAGGGGCTTGGGTTTTAGAGATGGACAGACTTGGCTTCTAACAAGGTCATCCCCTAATGTCTCAATAATCCAAGATGCAATGATGAACCGGTACCCTTCTGAAACTGACTGTATACTATGTTTCTGCTGTAGTTAAAGATCCTCATGTTCTACTTATTTTAGTACTTCACAATCTAAGTATCTTACCACTTTTGTCTGAACTCAGCCTTTTGGAAAGTAAAAGAGAAGAAACAGCTGACAGAAGGAAGGCAAATGAGGACGTTGTAAATATCATAGCTTAGTATTTGGCAAGCAAAGTGAAAGGATCAGAAAACAAGAATAAATTTGTTTTAATAAAAAACTTGGGTCACTCCCCTGTTCCATGCATAGTATTAGATACCACATCTCCAAGAATGAGTAAGATCTAGTCTCTGTCCTTAAGACGCTCTGTCCTTAAGAAAAACAGAGACTACGTTTTTGGTGACTTTTTTAATATGCACCAAAATACCAGCAGTAGGCAAACCTGTGATGCAGGCAAATGACCCTCAGCATCTTTCCCATCTCTTTTGCTGTTCTCCTAGGAGCACCCCAGTGGGACAGAAAGAGCTGAACTCTGAGTCCAGATAGGCCTGGGGGTGAATTCTGTGTCACCATTTTCTGTTTGTCAGCTTGAGCAAGTCTCTTAACCCCTCCGTAAGCCAAGTTTCCTCATATGTAAAATGAGAATATTAATACCTCTCTCATAGAATTGTTGTAAGAATTAAATAAGATAGTATGTGTCAAATGTCCATCATTGTGCGTGGCATTTGGCTTAGGGAGTGTTATTTCTCTCCACCTCTAGAGCCTCTCCCTTCCCCCCAGCCTTCTTGCGTACCCAGGCACCTTCTGCAGCTGAAGGCAGTGCCTGTTTTAGAGAAAAGCAGTTGTAGACGAATCTGCATAAAACACTAGCGTCACATGATGGCCAAATGGTTGCTATTCCTAAGGGCTTTTGAATTTTAAAAGCAAATGCCTAGAAAGGGCCTATTTCTCCAAATTCATAACTCTCTATTGGTGACTTTCTAAGCGTGGTAGCAGTAGAGAGACTAGCTAGCCCATATATTTACAATTCTTAAGGGTTTAGGTACAGCTAGAGAAAACTGCAATACTAGGAAGAGATGACACAAATTCAGTTTATTCATCAAACATTTATTTTGGTGTCTCTGGATGACAGAAATGATACTTGGTGTTACGAAATTATTAATATGATATGGACATGAGAAACTAATAGCCAAGAAAAAAGTTACCTATTTATATTTTTTAAATAAAGGATTCAAGGTAAATTAATATTTTAAAATTATCTCTTGTGTACCAGCTACCATATCAAGCTTCTCATGTGTATTGTCTCATTTAACCCTCACAAAAGCCTGTAAGCATATTGTCCCTAATTTATATATGAGGAAATAGAGGATAAGAGAAGTTAAATGAATTAACCAAGGCCACACAACTAATTATTGGAAATCGTAATTTGAATCTAAGATCTTGTAAAGTCTATACCACAGTTAGTTTTAAAAAAAAAGAAAAAGAGTACAGGAATGGAAGAAGAGAGAAAAGAAAATGAAGTATATGAAAACTTTGTATTTTGTATGAAAACAAAATATTGCCATTAGATTCTTGACATTTATTTCCTGCCTTTCCTATGCTATAGAGATATGCTGGAACCCTTTATTATTATTCTTTCTTAAATAAAACATTTAATTAGAGATCATGTGTAATTGTTTATTTATAACCTGAAGTGCTAAAATAATTGTGTGAGCTGTACCCTCCTGTCTTCTCCTATGAAGGCAATATGGATAAGAGATATTAGGGATGGTCGATCATCATCCTTTGAGGGAGCTCATTAACTGGTAGTCTGGACTTAAAGGCACATGGACAGTATGTTTGCCAAGGTAAGACACAATTTTCCTGTGAGTGGCTAACTTTTAAAAATCTTTAGAAGACTCATTATAGATTCATTTTGTTCTTGTTGACTAATGTTTCAATAGTGTAAAACAGCATCAGTTCCTAATGAGATTACATTGACTTCGTAAAGATTCAATATTCTGTGGGCTTCAAAAGGTAGAAAAAACTTACTATAAATAGAATTCTGTACGCTTATCCTCTTAATTAAGAGGCACAAAGTGTGTCATTTAGGTTAGACATTAAAGTAGAAATGATCTCATATACTAGGTTTCAGAAGTATTTTCTGAGAGGTATATGGAATCAGCTAACTCATGTCTTCTTAAGTTCGTTATATTACATGGATTTAAATGGTAGAATATAAGACAAATCATTTCAATGCCTTGATTACTTAGGTTTTTGAATAGGAACATAATTCAAGTATAAGAACTCACCATGGTTGGTCGAATTGTTTTTGTTAGAGGAAAAGTTGAGAAAAAGGAAGGATGTACAAGGGAAGGTAGTGCTTTATACTTTAAAGCTAAGTATTTAATTTTGTTTTTTACTACTGTGTCTAAATATTCTCTTCTCTTTTATTTGCCTTCTATTTTTGTTATTCCTGACTAGTAAGGACGGATTTTCACCATTTTGACCATCACGTAGACAGTGTAGTTAATCAGCTTGTGCTAATTTTATAACCTTCAAATTTAAGGCTGTCGGGGATTTTTTTTTTTTTTTTGACTGACATAGATTGAATTGTAAGGGACTGTTAATATTGTGCTCCAAGTCTTTGAAAGATACTTGTAAAAGTACTCCTTCCAATTGGCCAAGTGTTTATATATGGAGTAAAAATAACTTAAAGGGGTAGAACAGATATTACTCAGCATTTCCTCTTAAATAAAAATGAGGGATTCGAATTTTAATAGTATAATCCTTCCCTTTTCAAATCATCTGTCCTCATTCTAAGTCTGAAAAGCAGAAAAATACTAAAGGTACTGGGCATGCTGCTCCTATTAATTTAGAATCATTGATCTATGGGTGGGCTCTTTATTTTTTTTATTAACATGATTATTATTATTAAGATCTAAAAAGCCTTCCAGAGGACTTATTCTTGCCCTTTCAACTAACAGATGGAGGAACTGAGAGAGAGAGTGATGGAATGACATGCAGCTGCACAACCTTAGGAGCATGATCTAGGGCTTTTGAAGTGAAGTCCAATTTTTTTTCCTTTATCACAGGCTCCAGTCTCTTTTGGAAATGATATGTATTTCTCTTTGAGTCTAAAAAGACATCAACACGGGCCAGCCCGGTGGCGCAGTGGTTACGTGTGCACATTCCACTTCGGCAGCCCAGGATTCGCCCATTTGGATCCCAGGTGCAGACATGGCACCGCTTGGCAAACCATGCTGTGGCAGGTGTCCCACATATAAAGTAGAGGAAGATGGGCACGGATGTTAGCTCAGGGCCAGTCTTCCTCAGCAGAAAAAGAGGAGGATTCGCAGCAGTTGTTAGCTCAGAGCTAATCTTCCTCAAAAAAAAAAAAAAAGACATCAACATCCTATTAGGATATGGGAGATGTAGGTGGAGCCACCTCTGGACAGAGGATAAAGTTCACTTACAGTTCTCTGACAGGAAAGAGGAAACAGGAGAGCAGAGCCGAGAAAATTGATGGATATTAAAAACAAGAAAAAGACATCAATAACCTTAAGGTGGATCTATGTCATGTTCAAGGCTGGAGGCAAGTGAGTTAAACAGAGGCTATATCAGAGATGATAAGGTAATAAATAAAGCAGATATAAAGGTATAGATAATCATAGAGCAGACAGGACTTTAGTTTTGAAGGACAGAGAACCAGGCTTTAGTTAACAATATAGGTAGAAGTCCTTAGACAGGGACATTAGCCTGGTAGGGACAGTATCTAGACAGCTTCAGGAGAAAAACAGTTGTAGGGTACAACAAAGTTGTCAGTTTAAAGGTTTCTTTCCCAAATCCACCTCCATTGACTTAGGAACTGATAGTTCATCCTATTTGACTCTTTCCTGTAATATTTCTAACTAAATCCATTTCACTTAAAAGTATTCTGTAATTTAATATCTTCTTACATTATTAATGAAACAACTTTTGGTCAAAAAACAATAACTTGCATACCTGTAATTCAAGCATTATTCAGAATGCTCTGGCTTTCCACAATTTCTAATAGAATATCAAATCTTTGGCCTTGACTTTCACTAACACCATCAGGGAGGTATATACAAATACACCACAGGTCACAAGAGGCAAATTTTTTTAAGTGAGCATTCATGTCATATTGTCACATCATCATTTTTGGATACATTTTACTGAAGCATAAGTAAGGTAGGGCTAGATCTTTAAAAGTATATCATCTGTTGTTCCATGAAGTTAAGCAGCGTGGAAAGACTGTTTATTCTTGCTTCCAGTGGTACTCATTTACCAGCACTTAAGAAAGATCAACACACAGTTCGCTTACACTCTTATTGTTTCTTGAGGAAAGAAACAAAGATAGTGTTTTGTTTCGGGCCATACAAAGTTGCTTTGCTGAGATTAGGAACCTTGCAATTTGGTGTGCAACCATATAATCTCCCACTGATTCGATCAGAATACAGTGCAAACCAAGAATGAAAACATAACTTGTATCATTCCAGTCAAAAATGTTGTGTTAGAGCTATGATCGATAGCCCCACAAATAATTCTGAAAATGTGAGATTTGTGTTAGCGATGGCTAAACTTTAAATTAATGCACACGTGAGTGTGTATTCATGCATGGGCACGCCTATGGGCTCTCTTAGGATCCAAACAATCCACACCTAGGGCACGTTCACAGAGCCTTGTTTACACTCTCCCATTGATTAGATGTAGCCCCGGATCTCAGAAGCTACAGTGGAACCATCCTGTAACAAACCAGGTTTATGTCACAGTTCACACACAGCTATGTTCCTTCACTAGTAAAAGCTGCAGTCAGTGTAAGCCTGATATAACTAATTACCTCTTTTGTGGACACAAATAATCTCATAATAATAACATAAAAAACAAAGGAAAATAGCCCAGAATCCTGTGACCCTAACATATCAGAGGGTTTTCATGTTTGTATTTTTTCTGTTCTTATTCTTATGTATATATATCTTTTATACAGAGATGCAATCTTCACATTAGATACAAAGGTTTTTCCCCCTTGTACTATTACGTCCTAAGTGTTTCCATACATTAGTATTTATGGTTATTGTTTTAAATAGCTGCACATTATGCTGTATGTTGATGTTTCAGAGGACTAATTTATATGAGACTTATTAAGCTTGTGCCCCAAATACCTTTTTGAATCTAAGGTTCTGTATGCTGTTCTGCTAGAGGAAACAGTCTATTAACGGTGGCACATTTCAAGCAAAAGCGTGTATGCTTTTTATTTGTAAATCGCTTATTTGTTTTCAGTTCAATGAAGTGTATGTTTGTAAGTTTTGTCATCTGCCCCTTGACTGATAGATGTATAGGCTGAGGAGTTCAAGTGTTTGGTTTTGCTTTTGGTAGTTTTGTATGTGTGTACGTGTGTGTATATGTGTGTGTTTCTTTTCAGAGGGGAGGGTAACGTCTTCTGTTGGAATATGCACTCCACCCTCTGTGATAAGGTTGTGGTAAGATTTGCGTCACTCCCCATGACAGTCATCTTCATAGCATTAAGCTCACAGCTCTTAGCTCCCATACGACGTATGGAGGGTGGAGTGTATTGCAGTCATATTCACCTTTCATTTGTGTGTTTGATGTGGCATTTATATTAAGTAGGAGTAATTTTTTTTCTGATTTTTTTTTTCTTGTGTCACCAGTGCACCTATTCCATTCTTCCATCGCTGTGCTCCTGTGAACATTTCCTGCTATGCCAAGTTTGCAGAGGCCCTGATCACCTTTGTCAGTGACAATAGTGTCTTACACAGGCTGATTAGTGGAGTAATGACCAGCAAAGAAATTATATTGGGACTTTGCTTGTTATCACTAGGTAATTGTTTTTCTCATTATTAGCTATTGCATAGTACTGCAGTAGAAGACTGTTGTGTCTTTTAACCAAAATATGAATACACTTGGGGATGCTTACAAAATGTTTAACTTCCCATAGCCAAATAATTGTTTCAGATTATATATAGTTAAAAATCTATACGTATTTTTTAAAAAAAACATACATATATATATATATCTGAAACTCATTTCCCTTCTTTTTCTCTCATTGGAGAAAACTGGTGTTTTCCCAAACTTTGGTTACTAAGTCTCTAATAACCTTTAATGTGATAGCAGGAGCCTTCTTTTAATGAATCAACACCCCTTCGTTTTTAGTTATGAATCCAAAAGGCTTATTTGCTTATAACAAGAGGCCACATATTCTCTTATATATATTCATCAAAGAACATAGATTTCTGATAGATTAATTTTGAAATATGTGATTTTTTTTCATTGCTACAGTTCATAGTATGACTGTACTGCTGGAAAAATTAGGAAATCTCCACTTGTTAGCCATTGAGTTTTCTGATCAATAAGTAGATAATATAATCAAATAAAAGTGTTGTTTTTGAGATGTAAATTCCCTGTATTATCCTAGGACTATATGTAGCCATATCAGAATATATAGACCTTTTTAGCTGGGTAGGAACCGAACAATTACTTCATTACATAAGTAAAATCAGTATTTATGCCTGTTAACAACAATTATAGTCACTGAGAAGACTAGCTGTGTTTCCGTCGTGTCATTAGAGAGTGTTTTCTTTGTGCTTAGGTCGTACTTGACTCAACTGAAATAACGCTGTCCATGTGAAAAGCTATTTCTGTGATATTTGAAATGCTCCCATCTGTTTTTGGTTCTTGTACATTTATTGCAAAAGTGAGTAGTTTAGTAATGTTACCTAGTGACAGATCCCAGCCATTTATTTGGCTTTGCTAATGGCCCAAAGAAACTTGACTGTTAGTCTAGTTTTATATAAAAATTATTTGGCTTTTGAAATAGTTGAATACTTTAACCAAGAAAGAAAATCCAAACCTTAAAAATAGTGATAATAATGTTGTTAAGCCATTGGAATTCCATTTTTTATTACAGTGGTTCTCTGTTGAGGCTTAAGATCTTTGTTCTTTTGTCTATGAAATGGGCCTTTAGATAATTAAAGATGAGCAAATTATAATTTCAGAAATGAATTTCCCCATGCAAGGGTTAAACCCTCCCAGTTTCTTTTTTGAGATTTTTCTCTCAAGATTTTAGCACGTTGGAGTTCAGCCTGGGATGGGTAGAAGAGTTGGCTAAATAAGTCAAACTAAGCTTTGCGCCTTTTTGAAGAGCTTCTCAGTCAGGACCCCTGACCTCAGTTGAGTAATGAGGCCACAGGAACTTTGGCCTCAGTAGCCTGCGGGAAATCATTCTATAGGGTCATGTTATCTCTTGGAGTTTAGAGGAAAAACAATCATAAAAAGATAAAATACCATCTAGTTTGTTGACCAACCATCAGAGAACTTGGTCTTGAAATGCATAGATTTACTCAAGGAAGTGTGGCAGCTGATTTAACTGATCTCTGTCTATGTGTGGTAATTTTTCTGGTCACCAACATGACATGTCATTCTCTACACTCTGTGTGTGTCAGGTATGTTTGTATGTGAGTTCTGGTGTCTTCCCGTACTGAATCCACAGCAGTCCTGTCCTGTTTTTGAGTCACCATGTGCATTTGCATGTATTCTTTTCTGTCATTTGTTTATAAACCCACAGTTAGGTGCCTTTGGTTTCAAGTGATGCTATTCAAGTGGCACAAGACCCAAAGTCCAAGTGCAAAAGCAGCCAGTTTCCTTTCTTACCTAAATTGGGGTCAAAAACTTGTCAATAGCAACAAATTATTTCCCTAGGAGAAAACGATTGAAAGAGTTTCTCTTTATATTGGCCAGTGTTTTCAAATAATATTCTATGTGTTCTCTATTTATCTTCCCTGCAGTTCTGTCCATGATTTTGATGGTGATAATCAGGTATATATCAAGAGTCCTTGTGTGGATCGTAACAATTCTGGTCATCCTGGGTTCACTTGGTAAGCTGCTTATGGCCTTTGTTTTTTAGTAATTAGGATTGAGCGTTAAAATTTGCTGTTTAACAATCCCTCAATTCAGAACTACTTTAGTTTAAATAATGTTCCTCTTATAAGGCCTGTGAATTCAATTATAAACTGTAAAAGGACTGGTAAGTGGATTATGCTGAGGTTAGTCCACTGTGAGATCACTAATTCAAATAAAATGGCGAGGTCGTTGGCATCTGGAACAAAAGCAAGTGAGGTACTTTTTTAAAGGGGCTAACATTTTTCTGTCTGTATCCGTTTTGGAGGAAGAGCCCGAGAGAAAAGAAAGCGATTGAGGCTCTGTTCTGCTTCTTGCTCTTTAATTTTCACTGGATTCTTCCCATGTTCCCTGCCTGGCAAGTGAAGGGAGCCTTTCCTCATCAACTCTTGAGTCTCTAAGATTGTCTTTGCCTTATATGTGAATATTGAATTTGTTGCATATAAAATTCTTGAGGTAGAATATGTTCCCTTGTGTCTGTACTTTTTTTCAGAGAAGAACTTGGAGACGAGCCTAAATTTTGTTTCTTGGCCCATAACCTATCTCACTGACCTAGATGTTTATATAATTTTTTAACTTATCCTTATAATGTAAAATTTTTGTCTAGTTGTGAATCTTAACTAAGTTTGCCTGTGGTCTCTCTGGGGGAGATCTTTTTCAACTTGAAAAGTTTTCCTTATTTCTGTATTTGATTATTATTTCTCTTCCAATGGTTTTCTTCTTAAGGTCATTATTCATGCTCCTGATATCATCTTCTAAATTATCACTTTAATCCTTGTGCCATTTTGTTTACATTCAGGAAGTTCTCTTCAATTTTATCTTCCATGTCACTGATTCAGTTTTCTTCACTTCGAGTTCTGTACTTGACTACCTAATTTTGTTATTCCAATTTCATCTTATTTGCAGTTGTTCCTTCTCTCAGCCATCTTTCTTTTCATTTCATCTTGTCTCCTTTGTATATAATTCTGTGTTTAGATGGTGTCTTAGTTTGGGCTGCTGTAACAAAGTGCCATAGACTGGATGCCTTATAAACAGCAAACATTTATTCCTCACAGTTCTGGAGGCTGGGAAGTTTAAGCTCAAGGCACCAGCCAATCTGGTGTCTGGTGAGGACCAGCTTCCTGTTTCTGGCCATCTTGTTGCTGTGTCCTCACGTGGCAGAAGTGGCGAGGAGCTCTCTCAGGTCTCTTTTATGAGGGCACTAACCCCATTCATGAGGACCAAACTCCTATGACCTAATTATCTCCCAAAGGCCCCACCTCCAAGTACCGTCACACTGGGGATTAGGATTTCAGTATATATCTATGACTTTTAGGGGGACACAAACATTTAATTCATAACAGATGGATGGTTTTTACCATAAAGCTGCTTATAATAAAAATTGACTTGAATCCCAGCTCTGCCACTTACTAGGTGTGTGATATTTGGCATGCTACTTAACTTTCCTAAATTTCAATTTTATCGTTTGTAAAGTGAAGCTAGTAATACCCACTTAATAATGTTGTGGTGATTAAATTTGGTCACATCTGTTGCACAGTTCCTGGCAGAAATTTAAATGTTGAATAAATGATGTCTTCACTGTTGTGAACAGTGTCCTTCTTGCTGTCATCATTATTTTCTCATTCTATTTTCCTTGGACTTCAGCCTTTCTCTCCTAACTTTTTATTCCTGTTTGTAGAGAATGCATTTTATTGCATTTTTTGAGGATATATTAAACAGTTTTCTAAACAATTTTCTTGTACCGTCAAGATTTCAAAATGGACGAGTTTCCCTTTCTCGCAGATAGTTTTCGTAGACTCGTGGTTGTTTTGGTTTGTTTACTCATCTTCAATAGAAGAAAAATTCACGCTCAGCGTTTGCCAACAGTAGGATTGGAATTTCCCTTTGACACCACTCACTCTTGAGCGCAGATGGAGGGCAGGTTGATTTGCATAGATCTCAGCCCAGTTTCTTATCTCCCAGGTATTTATTTCATCCACCTATGCATATACGTCTCTACTCTGAATCTTCTGTTTCTTTACCATGACCTATAAGGCCTTACAGTAGGATCTGGTCCCCAGCTCCCCATCTGCCCACATCTCTTACCACTTTCCCCCTTGCTCATTGCTGTAGCCACAGTGGCCTCCTCCTTTCTCTCCTATCAGGTATGGTGGTCCCATCTCAGCATCTTAGACCTTCCTATTACCTCTTGCCTAGAAAACTCTTTTCTTGGATGGTTCCATAGATTGCCTTCTCCCTGTCTTTGATTCTTTTGCTCAAATCTCATCTCACCAATGAGGGTTTGCTAACCTATCTCCGCAGTTTAGTTCTCAGAATCTCTGAACCAGTAATGAAGGTAAAAACTCCCATCACTAGTGCTCACCACTGTCAAGCTATCAAAGATTTCCTACCTTTGGTGGGAAGTCCTCTTTTGATCTTCATTTATTCATTGTACAAATATTTTATCAACTGCATGGCACTGGGGTTATGGTGATGAGTACAAGAGAGAACAGCTGTGCCTTCCTCAGCTGCATTGCTGGTGTTGATGACCCTTACTGGCTTCCTACAGGGTCACCAGCTTAAACAGGCATTGAGGCTCTCTTTGTGACCTGTTCCTCCCAGGGGTATGGCTGTATGGCTGGCTGTCTCTCCGTCTCAGAGTCAATAATAAATACAGTTGAAGGAAGTTCATCTGATACACTGAATGATTTGTAAGTGCCTAATATGGAAGATGATAGTGGAGTCATTGGAGCTCCCCTTATGCAGGCAAAAAGTTATAGGCACACACCTCCCAGCCAAATGGATTGTCGCTGCATTAGTCCCACGATGATGTGTAGGAAGGGTCCAAAAAATTGAGGATTTATGTTACACATTTTCTTGTGCTCATTATGGCAGAAACAATTCTTTTTTGTCTCCAGGTGGCACAGGTGTACTGTGGTGGCTGTATGCAAAGCAAAGAAGGTCTCCCAAAGAAGCAGTTCTCCCTGAACAGCTTCAGATAGCTGAAGACAATCTTCGGGCTCTCCTCATCTATGCCGTTTCAGCCACAGTGTTCACAGTGAGTGTAGACTGAGGTGTATCTTTCAGTTCCTGTTTTCACTTACAGGAGATCATTAATGAAGCAGGAACTCACCTGTAGCTGTTGCATGCCCAACCCTGATCTCCATTAGACAGGATCTCTGTCCCACAGTGCAGGACACAAAAAAAGTCTGCAGAACGCTCCCCTAATTGATGAGTGCTGTTCGATGCAACGTTTTGTTCTGCACTGCCTGCTTTTTGAGAGAGGATTTTCACCTGGAATATTTACATTATCATTTGCTAGGAAGATCATATTTCTTATTGTCATAAGATAATGTAATTATTTTTTTTTAAACAGTTCTCTTTGCTACAGAAAAGTATGTTGAGAAATAGGCCACCGCATGTCACTCCATTTACTTGTTCACTAATTATTTTCCCGTTTTTTTCCTTTTAAACTTTTAACAACAATATTTCAAAAATATAGGTGAGCGTCGCTGCCAGGCCACTATACCGTAAAATTACTAGTTAACATGTGGTTCCTCTACACTCATATCTTTGGTTTATCACCTTCTCCTCTCTGAAAAAAAATCTCAGTGCCCTTCTCGGAGTAGTCGCAAGCTTTTTATTAAGCATTAGAAACAAAAAATAAAGCCACCGTAAAACCATTGGTGTGAAAAGATATTTGTTATTGATGTACAAATGTTCATTAGTCATCTTTTAAGTACAATTTTCTGTGCCAGATGCCAGGGCGGGGTGAGCGAGGACAGAGGGTGAATCTGGCATGGACCCTGCTCTTTGGGAGCTCTTTGGTCCAGTAAGGGAGATGAGGTACAAAGACTTCCTGTACTTTCGTAGTCATGGTATATGGTCTTCTCCTCTGTTTTCAGAGTGACAAGCATATATCTATTCAAATAAATTAAGAGTCTCATCCTGACTGACAAACAACATGTTTTGATGCATAATGAGTGGAGAAAGGGAAGGCAGAAGAATTTTGGGGTTGAATAAATTGAGAAATCCTTTTATGTTTAGCTTTAAAGGACATTTTCAATATACAGTTGAAAATGATAAGTGTTGTAAGAGAGATACAGACTGACAAAGTATTATTGGGATTCAGAGAATGCACTTCCTCATTTTGGAATGAAGGGTTATGTTAAAAATTTCCACCATTGTTTCGTTTCTGTTTTCACTGCTTGAAACAGTAACTGGAGCCGTTCCCTCCGTTCTCTCCATACAGGTTATCTTGTTCCTGATAATGTTGGTCATGCGCAAACGTGTTGCTCTCACCATCGCCTTGTTCCATGTGGCTGGCAAGGTCTTCATTCACTTGCCACTGCTAGTCTTCCAACCCTTTTGGACTTTCTTTGCTCTTGTCCTATTTTGGGTGTACTGGATCATGACACTTCTTTTTCTTGGTACTACTGGTAAGAAGACATGTTGCTTCTTTCTCTTAGTGATGAATCTGATTTGCATTAAAATATTTTAAAACATCAGAGAGCTATAATCTTAAGACATTTATTGACTAAGCTCTCATAACTAACAGTAGTTATGGCTCTTCAATAACTCGTTCCCTATTCATGATTTTTAGACCATCCTAGCAAAGTGGGTCTCAACCAGGTACGGCCTGAACTTGCATCCAATTTTGAGATGGTCATGGATTTGAAGTAAATTCCTGTACTGACTTAGACATTTGGATTTATTCTAAAATGAACTAATGAGTACAGTGCTCCTCTGGAGTTTCCTCAAACCCCAGTTACAGCCCAACAGCTTGCTTCCTTGGGATTTTCTAGTTTGGAAATGACCTGAGCCTAGGTAGAGCTCCTAGTGATGGTACAGTTCACAGTTAGACTCTCAGAATTGCTAGTAGCCATACTTAATGTCAAGGCTTATGCCTAAATGGAATTAATTGTGAGGAGTGGTGTAAGGATTATAAGCTTGTATGTAACTTCTCTGGCCATTCAGGACACATTCACCAATTGAATGTAATATTAATTTTCTGTACTTTGCTAATAATTCAGATCTTTATTTATTGGACAAGTAATAGCCCTGAAAAGAAAAAGTGTGAAAATTCATGCCTAAACCAAATAATTGATAATGTAATGGTAACTGCAATCAAATAATTAAACCAGATTAAACCAAATAATTGATAATGTAAGAACTCTATTCAAATAGGGCAACTTTCAAAAGCTATATATGATGCCTTTGGGGAAAACAAAATGCTTAATTGTACAATGTTTGGCTTCACAACTTTTCAAGTGATAATTATTTTTGTGCCTTAATGAAATAGCATTGTGATCATAAAGCTTGTGGTTTGGGGAAATTAATCTCTCACATTTAATAGCCATTCTTTCTTGGTTTATACTTTATGTGCTTCTTCTTTGCTCCCTTGATATTTTCCTAGGCAGCGCTGTTCAGAATGACCAAGGCTTCGTGGAGTTCAGAGTTTCTGGGCCACTGCAGTACATGTGGTGGTACCATGTGGTGGGCCTGATTTGGATCAGCGAATTTATTCTAGCGTGTCAGCAGATGACTGTGGCGGGAGCTGTGGTAACATACTACTTTACTAGGTGAGGATTTATACCGGTCAGAAAACTTAAGATCATCTAAGTGATTGCGTATGAAGGAAATGGAACTGAGGCTGGTAAGAGTTTCATTTCTTTAAAAAGTAATTGGAAGTAAATATGACAAAACGTTACAGTGGACGATTCTGGGAGGTAGGAAAATGAGAAGTTGTTATTTTATACTTGTTTGTAACTTTCTCAAAAAATCAATCAGAACAGCAGGTCATGCCATGACTTAAATTACCTTTAGCAGAAGACTAAATCTTGTAGTGGTATCTTATGTAGTTTTGCATTATATAAAAGTCCATCAAAGGATAACAAACCTTTTAAATTTGTTTGTATGAGAACAGGTGCTGTGACTCGCTTTCCTGACTTCAGAGCTGATATAAACTGTAGGCCTTATGGTTTTCTCTTATAATGAGGTGCCAGATCGACACTGAACATCTTTTTAAGTTCCATTTTCTGATTGTGCAATTAACTCCATAAGTATTTCCTAATAAGAGCTTTCAAAGCACGGTTTTATTTGACTTGAAGTATTAGAGCATAGAACCCCATGAAACTACCATAGAGAAAGAAAACGCTGATTTTATATCGTACATCTGTTGTATATACTTTGCCATTTTGTCATAAAGCTAGAATAAGAAAAATAAACTAAGATTTCAATACGTTGGATTCTAAACCATTCCTGTGTTTCCATCCAGGTCTAGCCTTTGTTTTAATTGTCTTTTTGGTTATTTTTAAAACAGGGATAAAAGGAATTTGCCATTTACACCTATTTTGGCATCAGTGAATCGCCTTATTCGTTACCACCTTGGTACTGTGGCCAAAGGATCTTTCATTATCACTTTAGTGAAAATTCCACGAATGATCCTTATGTACATTCACAGTCAGCTCAAAGGAAAGGTAAGGAGAAAATGCTTCTCTGGACTTTCGTGGGCACGTTCCAGACCTCAGTTCTCCATGTAGTAAAGCTCCCAACAATGTTAAGTCCACAGTTATGAACGTTTTCTTCAGAATCTTTGCAAAGTGGAATCCTGTCCTCCCCCTTATCTCCAACTCTTGTGCTCCATATGCTCTGGCAAAATCCATCTAGTCGCTGGTTTCCCAAAGTGTCCTGTGCTTCTCTTCCTCTGTGTTGACTCACCTTCCTCCTTGGAACCTCTTCCCTGTCCTTGACTGTGGAAATAACACACATTTCAACATAGCTTAACTGAAGTGCCACCACTTCCTAGAAACCTTCCCTGGTTCCTCCCGTCTCCCAAATGATGTCGTCTCTCTCTGTTCTCCACTCTCACAGCACTGGTATCTGTATCATGTTCTGATTCTACCTCGTTTAATGTTTAGCTTTTTTTTCTTGCTGATCTTATATACCTAACTGTATCTTATATGCAGTAGGTACTAAGTAAATGTTGAATTGATTAAAAATAATGCAGCCATTACATTTTGAAGGAAAAAAGGGTAGGTGTGGAGGCTTTGAAACATAAGTTGTGATTTTTAAAATTTTAATTTATTTGTCTAACATTTGGAATATTCTATATGATGGTTTGATTCTTTGGTTTTTAATTCTTTCAATTTTTCGCCCTTTCCAGGAAAATGCTTGTGCTCGATGTGTGCTGAAATCTTGCATTTGTTGCCTTTGGTGTCTTGAAAAGTGCCTAAATTATTTAAATCAGGTAAAATGTTTTAAAAATAAATCTAGCATTCACTTTCAAAGATACATTCACTGTTTCCTCTTCCAAGTTAAAATAATTGAGCTTAACTGAAAGATGTTACGTTTTTCTTACGGTGTTGTACATTGTGTATATCTGTTTCAGTCATGTTTTTAAAAGTAACATATGTTCTTACCAAGGTTCATTGTTAATTAATTGTAATACATGGATAAAATGTCATTAGAGTTCGTCTTTCAGGAAAGACATTTATCTCTTAATTCATCTTTGATTTTCTCTAAGAATCTGTCTACTCTAGCCACAGTTCTTTAATTCTTTTATAGTGAAAAGCGCTTGTGACACTTACTCCTTTTTGCAGCTGTCTACTATTGTTAAAAACTAGTGTGCTCTCTATGCTGATCCTTTTTTTTGTTTTGGCCAAACTGCCGAAGAGTATGGTACTGGCCTGGGAAATGTTATCAAAGGAAGTGCCATGTCTAAGGTCAAATGGAGAAATTGATATTTATGGGATAACGGTTCTTAGGGGTTGGGTTGGGTCTCTGTCTTTCTGTATCTGAGCATGTAGGACTCCCTATGAAGCACTCTATTTTTTCTTCTTCTTTTTTTTTTTTTTACTACTTTTCTCCATTCCCTAAAAATCAATTCTAATGTACTGATGCCCTCATCTAATAGACCAGAGATAAAAATTGACTTTCTGACCATTTACCTCTAAGTGTTTGAAGAGCAGCATTGCACTTTCCATTCACTTGGGGATAGTCAAAGGATGACAGTCTTGTGGCCATGGTGTTGCGCGTGCCTGGAGTTTGCTTTATTTTAGTTCTATGGTTAATATGAAAAAGTAGGTATGACATTTCATTAGCAAAATACATTCTTGTAGATCATAATACTCTATGGATGTAAAGTGTTTGGAGGTCATTATTAAAATAATTAGTAAGAGCCATAGCAATCTGAAAAATTACGTTCTTTAAAATTTGGTTTGGGACCAAATTATCCTTATCAAAAAGTTGATGGATGCACTAAAGATTATCATCATGACATTTTGTACCCATCACTAAAGAGGTTATCTTCAGAGAGATATACTAAACCCAGCTCTCTATTCTCAGTTCCTACCACCTTCCCATGGGCACCTTTTGCTCTCAGTTTCCTTAATGTACCCGGAATGACTTCCTTCCAACGCTTGACTGACTCCTACTGATCCTTAATGATTCCGCCTGAGCATCAACTCCAAGAAGCCTTGCCTCGTTACCCTAGCCCCTCCACTGACCTTTTACACCACTGTGAGGACACTAAGAACACTATATGAAAATGGTCTATTTACTTCTTTATCTCCACCTTTAGACTTTCAGCTCCTTTAAGACAGGGATCTTATCTTATTTTTGTCTCTCCACAAACCATCACAGTGCCTGGTCCACTGTAAGTGGTCTCTAAATGTTTTCTGAATCAGTTATTAATCAGTGAATATTTGGATTAAAAAAGACTAATAGGGTGATATAAAACGAAAAAAGAGTCTCAAAAGGGAGATGTGCAGTTATACTGAAGGAATAAAACAAATCATGTGATGTCAAGATGGTCGGTAACCAGGGAAAAAATCCGAAGTTTTCGGCTCCTCCCAAGCTAAACATTAGTCCACGACTTAGCACAGATGGTTCTGAGATGTATATGCAAACTGCACGTTGGTCTTTCTTGTACAGGTCTTTGCCATTTTGGATCTTCACTAGGTAGGCGTATGTTTGAAGATTCAAGGGAAGCATTCAAATAGTAATAAATCAAATATGTGAGCGAAGGTTTAGAGTGATTCTGAACTAATACTTAGGAGTTCTCTTTGGGAGCATGAAGTGCTGCGATGTGGGGACTCATGGCCAGCGGTGCTTTGTGTCATCATGCTGCAGACATCAGAAAACTTCCTGCCATGACGGGTTAAGCATAAGAATCGGTTGCCAGTGGAATTCTTTTAACCCTTGTTCCTGTGGAATGTGTCAGAGCTGGGTGGGCACCCATCTGTTTGAAGTCTTTCAGTGGTGGGGATCATGACAGCACTGTATAGATGAGCTCCAGAGACTTTTCTAAAATTCAAAAACAACAGTAGCCTATAGGGTATGATGTGCCTGAAGGCCACCCTTGTCGGTGCTGTCACACATTCAGTGGTTCTGAGCTTCGTGCTCTGCTGGAGATCAAGCCATAGCTGGCGCCAGGACAACAGAGTCGGCTCACACCTTTCATTTCATCTCTGTTGCTCATTGCTTTCTGAAAATAAAGTTCCTTTTTTCCACACACATAGGATTGAGCCCACGCTTTTACAGCCTTGTTGGAGAAGGTGCAATGGATAATTGGGGGATGTACAGTGGAGAGAGCCAGATGTTGAAGATGTGTTTCAATCCCAACAGTGTAACTGTTTGGCAAGTCAGTGACACCTCCGAGTCGCAGTTTCCTTCTTCAGAAAGTGGAGAGAAATATTCCTCTCCTCATAGGCTTTAGGTCGGGATGAAATATAGTGCAGATAAATCAGCTCTTTCAGCGCCTGACTCTTGGTAGGGACCTAGTAAGTGTTGTTGTTGCTCTCCCCCCCTCGCCCCTATTTTATTGTTTTATAAAGAACTCCCAATGTTTTACTTTCAGATAAGAGAGCTATGGCAAAGATAATCCACAAGGTAGTTCTAAAGATATAACTATTTCCTCTAAAAATAAGTGTAATATAAAATACTGAAGAGTTTGGAAAACCAAGACAAGAAGAAAACATCACCCATAATCTCACCATGCTAACATAACAGTTACTTTCCTTAAAATACTTATTATTAGCTTGGAGAAAAAGTTTGTAATATTTTACTTCAATGTAGTAAAGTCTGATAGTCTATAGGGCTCATCTGTAAAATGGGGATCATGATAGTGTTGTGGTGCCCGTTACCGTGAGGATGAAGAGAGTGTCTGCAGTGCTCTGAGCATGTGCGTAGACACAGCAAGTCCTCAGTGCGTGGCGACTCTTAACCTATAGTATCGTCCACGGTTTCTTACATTTTTTAAGGCGCAGTGGTGTTTATTTTCCTCTTGTCAGGTCTTTCAAACTTATCTTCTATCGTTTCTTAGCTGGCTTTTATGCTTACAAAGTTTTTCCTCACCTCAAGATCCAATAATTCTACAGTCCGTTAGAGGTTTACTTTTTGTTAAATACTTAACTCTTTTGTTTGTCTGGCATTTAATCAGTTGTCCCAGGACCAGTTAGTGAGTAGTGTGTTCTTCCTTGTGCTGTGAAATGTAATTTAATCATGTACTAATTCTTATATTTCATGCTTCAGTCTGTCTCAGGACTTTCTCTGCTGTCCCATTGATCTGCCTGTTTTTATACCAGTACTGCAAGATTTCGTTATTATAGCTTCATTATATATCTCAAATATCTTATGAGACAAATCCTTCTCATTCTTAGTTTTCAAAGATTTCTTTCTGATCACCTGTTTATTCTCTGAAATTACGTTTAGAGTATTCAATGGAGTATAGCGAAATAATAATGCTAATTATAAAGCCAACTAACATTTATCGAGCACTTACCATGGGCCAGCCAGGCATGGTGGCTCCCACTTTACATGCAAATCTCTCATTTAGAGTTCTGTTATGTCTAGTACTCTTTGCAAATGGTTAGTAATGAGTTAATGTCCCTTTGCATCATTTTTTTTCTCCTGTCCTTTCTTTTGCTGTCACTTCTAAGATCAGCATGCAACCTGAAGTGAAAGTCTTTGAGTAGGGTTAGACAGCGCAACCCCTGCGCTCTGTTCCATCACTCCTGTAAAGGAGTGCAGCAGGCAGGGTCCAAGGCCACAGAGAGGGGCAGAGACTGGGACTGGAGATCTCACATTCTATCCGAAGAGGCAGTCACTGCTTAGCTCTAGTACGTTGTTGCCGTGTGAGAATTTAGAGGTGGTTTCTAACTCTTCCAGTTTGCCAAGAGAAGCCAGAATTCTGGATGTTTGCATTTTATCTCCTGCTGTTAAAATGTTGACAGCTAATAAAAAAAAAAAACAACTCTGGGTCAGCCAGAGCAAATAGGTCTTGGGGCCACACAATGTCAGTTGTCCATGGGCCACCAGTTTGTTGTCACTACTCGAGAGAATTTAGAGGATAATAGTAGAAAAGAGTGTTGATAGGGAGGTAGAGTAAGCCAGAGTCATTTTGCAGCACAATATGAAATTCCATAACCAAAACCAGGTTCCAAGGCCAAATGGCATGGAAAGTACAGCTGGCTTCAAAAAAGAGCTTTAGATTTTTAAAATAAGCCATTAACTATTTATTGCATAGGTGCTAGAATTTTGTAAATAGAGTGAACTGTGAACTGCTCTTTGTTTCTGCAGGTGCTTATCTTAATGTGACATGAAGGTGATTGTACATCTAATCTAACAGATAGAATTCACTTTAAGTAGAGAGATTGTTACAACTAGAATCTGTTTCTTTTGGTCATTAGATTACTCAGACCTTGGGGTTTTTTGTTTTTGTTAGTGCCGTGGAGTGGATTCTGACTCCTAGCAACCCTGTGTAATGCTCTGCTGCTATTCATAGGGTTTTCATGGCCAGTTTTTTCAGAAGTGGGTGGCCATGTCCTTCCTAGTCCGTCTTAGTCTGAAAGCTCTGCTGAAACCTGTCCACCATGGGTGACCCTGCTGGTGTTTGAAATCCCGGTGGCATAGTTTTCAGCATCATAGCAACAGGCAGCTGCCAACAGACAGGCGGTGTGGTTCCCTGACGGGGAAACAAACCAAGGCCGTGGCAATGAGAGCTCCAGATCTTAACCACTAGACCACCAGAGCTGGCTAGGCCTTGGTTTACTTTGACACTATTTGGAAATAGTATGTTTGATACTGGAGGGTATCTGCTCTGCAGCTGATAAGCTCTTATTATTATAAAGCTTTTCTCTACATAGTAAGGGTGGGAGTCGTAGAGAATATTTTTTGAGCACTTACTACCTGGTACTATACTAAACACTTTATATAATTATCAGTGTCTTTCCACAACTCTGAGGAAGGTTCATTTCCTCTGTTTGTATAGATGAGAAAATTGAGACTGGCATCTTTGGGCAGATCACATGACCTAGAGGTGGAGGAAGGTTTCAAATCTAAGTCTGCCTCGCTCTTGCCATGACATCACACTGCCTCTCGTATAAATATGTACATGCTTGTGCGCAACATAGAGAAAGCTAAAGTATAGTTTATTGTAGAGAATATGCAAACATCTCAAATTTTTATGTATCATAGTGTAAACTAAGACAAGTGATGGTTTTAAAGATAATCTATTTAATCTAAGATTTGCAACGTATTTTTAATTCTTATACCCCTTAAAAACGTCTAAGAATTTAGAACCAAATTGAATGAAATGTATAGTATAGGTTGTATTTTGTGGTTCCTCCATCCCCTACTCAAAATAAGAAAGATAATTTAATTGCCTTTTCCCTTAGTTAATTTATAATGATCCACACATAGAGTTGCACATACCTATTCCCCTTTCCTACCATTGCTGTCTAGTTTGCACCTATTGAGTTATTATGTAAAGATTTTAAACTTTAAGAGAATTTCTGGGTCCTCAAATGAAGAAAGGAAGGAAGGTGTGAAAATGTGACAGCTGTGCAGGCCTGGGTTACCTGCGTGGTGACCCTCTGCCCTAACATATTTTCTTCCACATGACCACTTTTTCATTATATCGTATCAGACAAGAAGTTACCAGTGAGCAGTTGAGCTAATAATAGGCATCCTTTTAAAAGATTCCTGGATAGTGATCATCTTTTATCTTGCTTTTGGGAGTTGAATAGTCTGAAGCCTGTGTCCTGCCAGAGCGGATGCTGAGCACGGGCTAAATGGTAATCATCAATGCCTCCCTGTGGGCAGGTTAGCTCAAGATCAGGAAGGCTGCCTGAGAAGGAGGTAGGTGGGCTCAACAAATCTCAACTAAGTGATCTACAGAAAGTTCAGAGGACAGTAATAGGGAAAACCATAAATGACTCAATTTCTTGAGAACTTTAGCGTGAATCCTTTTAGACTAGGAGGTATAGAAGCAGAGGAAAAATTTGCTGACCTGCTGTGATCTGTAGCACATTTTTCTTCCTTAAGAGGTCATCTTGGCCTTTGTGTATCACGTGCAGCTCATCTTCCTGCCTTGGGAATGGGAGAAAGAGCTTATAAAATTATCCACTTACTTTTTTTCAGTTAGGTTGAATACAAAGGAGTTGCATAGATCTGTAGGAATATTGCCAAGAAGCCTAAATTTCTATGAGCATATCCAACCCTGGAACTGAGGAATGGAGAAAAGAAATCATTGCTGCCTCCTTCCACATCTACAAATAAATAGGCTTCTGCTCTAAAATAGATGGGCAGGGCAGGTTGGGGAGAGAAGAAAGAAGCGGCAGAGGAGGAATCATAAGAATTCTCAAACTGAAGCTTCTGAAAATTAATGAGGACAAACAAAAAAAGCTTTTATAGTTTAGTTTGGAAGTGTTGGGCCCTCTCTTGGAGTCAGCTGGTCTGAAGATAACACAGGAGAGTGATTGGAGTTGTGTGGGTCCTCTTGCATCTGTCTCTTTCAGGGAAAGTCATGTTCAAACTGGAAAGTGTAGACTGGCATAGGAAAGAGTGTTATTGGTCCTCATTGAGGGGGTGAGATTTAAGACAGTACCTAGTTGATGTAAATGGGTTATCCAATAGCCTTGATTCTAGACATTAAAATGGTTTTTTAACTTAAGGAAGCATCTCATAGTCAATATACATAGTTAATATGGTAGGATATTTTCCCCTGAAAACTTGTTATTAAATAACTGTTTCCTTAGTCTCTCAATCATGTCTTAGAATACGGGAAATGAGGTACTTCTCTTCGGGGAGGTTGTCTCTCAGATCACTATAGACATTTATCAATTGTTGGACTGAAGAATTATAGGGAAAGATCCTAAAAGACTGGAAGTTGAGGAGAAAGATACTAAAAGACTAGAAATGAGCAAATGTGGTTTATATTTCAAGAAGGGGTAAGAAGATGGATTCCATAGACTATACACAAGGTTGATATTAATTCTGGGCAATACTCTAGAACAGGGGCAGCAAAGTTTTCCTGCAAAGGCCCGGATAGTAAATATTTTTGGCTTTGTAGGCCACACAGTCTGTGTCACAGTTGCTCAGTTCTGCCATTGTAGTATGAAAACAGCCATAAACAATATGTAAACAAATGAAGAAGCCTGTGTTCCAGTACAACTTTATTGACAAAAGTAGGCAGCAGGCCAGATTTGGTCCGCGGGTGGTAGTTTGACTACCTCTGCTCCAGAATAAATTGCTAAATGGGTCTTTTTGTGAGGATGTTGGGAACTGGTGAGAACTGGAAACTAGTCCGGGTTCTTCGAGAATCGATCAGGCTTGGGAAGTTCTTCTCCACTGTTTTTCAACAGACTTACTATTACACAAGACCAGGAGTATAGTTTATGTTGATGTCTTTGAGGCATTTAAGTTTCAAAAGAAGCTTTGGAGAAGATGAAGAAATGTGGACCACTGCAGTTAGGTGGTTAACTGTTTGGTGCCTGCTGTCTTTAACTGATAAGAAGCAGTGGCAAATGACAATACAAGAGAACAAGCAGCAAATGAATGCTTCCAGAACAACCTAATAGTGTGAGTTGTTTAAAATATTGTATACATTAACTTTTGAGATAAAAAGACCTGCAAACATAATGTAGTAATCTATTCTGATAATAAATTACCCTAATTCGCATGACAGAATTTCATATATTAAAGCATACTATGTTTCTCAAAGGGCACCATAATTTCCTACTGCTCCATTACTGAAAAAAGTTAATAGGCCACAAGTAGTGACCTACTCAGTACAGTACTCTTTCCTTGGCCCTCAAATGTTCTGCATTTTTAATCAACGAATTTAATCATATAATGGCA
Organism: Equus caballus; assembly: GCF_041296265.1. Taxonomy (NCBI): domain Eukaryota; kingdom Metazoa; phylum Chordata; class Mammalia; order Perissodactyla; family Equidae; genus Equus; species Equus caballus. Next base: position 19,708,119 of record NC_091708.1, read on the forward strand.
AATTAAATTTTTGATGACTCAAACCTCATCTTCATACCAAGGTTCCTCATCAGTAACTAACAAGCATACAGTTGGAACATTCATAAATTAACGACTGTCTCTCCCAAGCTCAGTGTTTAAAACTTAATAGATAACACAATGTAAAGTAAGTTCTTTGTGTCGAGCAGTGTTCCAGCATCTTCAACATTTTGGACTCACCAGTAGTTTTTTAGGTCAGCACTAAACCACAAATCCCTCAGGACCATAAGTTTTAGTCACAAAGCTCAAATGCTTTCCCTTCCTAAGACTCAGATGTATTTGAGGTTATAGTACTTATTCACATTTCCCAGAAAATGCCAATGCTATTCTAGAATGTACTGTAAAACAGAAGGGAAAAAAATCACTCTGTGACTAGTGGGTCAAAGAGGACACGGGGCAGCAGAAGCAGCTATAATTGAATCAAAGTGTGTCAGCTGGAACTCAGTACTACAAAGACAGAAAGCCAGCTCAGTCTGGCCTAAAAAAGAGAAAGAGTGAGAAAGGGGGAGGGAGGGAGAGGGGAGAGATTGTTAGCAATTTATTAGCTTCTATAACTGAAAAGTCCAGAAATCTGGCTAGTTCCTAATCATGCAAACGTTGTCACTAAGTGCACGTCCCTGGTTTCTCTCTGTTCTGACCTCCGTGAGGTTAGCCTCACCCTCAGTTTCACGCTGTGACCTCCAGCAGCTACAGGTTCTTCCCATTGTGTTGACAAAATAGCCAAGGCAGTTCCATACCCTCATACCTCACTGTCCAGGAACAAGAGAGAGAGGCTCTGTGAGGAACGCCTCTGGAAGAGAAAAGAAAGTTCTATTTCCCCAGAAGCCCGAAGGGAACATCTTTTATTTTCATTGGTTGTGATTAGTTTATGTGCCGATCCCTGAACCAATCATGTGGCCAGGTGGTAGAACATGCTGATTGGGTTATGTCCGTCAGGGCCCCGGAGCTAGCGGTAGTGTCAGTCCCACTCAGACTCTATGAGAATGGAGAAGGACTGGTTTCTCAAAGGAGATTTGGGGTCCTCCTCCTAGGAAGGGGTTTGAAATGTTGGGCAACAAACTGCTGTCTATAACAAGAACCATGAGAAGTGACAGCAGAGAAGAAGGCACCAAGGAGGAGGTGGTAAGTTCCAGTAGAACAGCAGAGCAATCTGATGCCTTTACCCATTTGTGTAACTTTTAAAGCATCACTGGAATGATAATCCTGCATCACTGATACCCAGAGATGCTCCCGAGACATCTAGGAAAGCTTAAATTATGTTTGATTTACCAGAACAGGGAAGAAGTTAATGGAGGTTGCAAAGATTTGTGTGAGTTTTAATAAATGGTATTGTTTTTAAAGAACCAAAACTAAGCCAGCTAAAAAGCTCTCTACCATTGTAGGTTTTGTTGTTGGGATCATGTTGGTTTATAACATTGTGTAATTTCAGGTGTACATTATTTTATATCAGTTTCCATATAGACTGCATCGTGCTCACCACCAATAGATTTTTGGTTTTTTCTTAAAGATTGGCACCTGAGCTAACAACTTGCCAATCTTCTTTTTTTTTTTTCCTGCTTTTTCTCCCCAAATCCCCCCAGTATATGGTTGTATATATTTTTTAGGTAGGGGTCCTTCTGGTTGTGCTACGTGGGACACTGCCTCAATATGGCCTGATGAGTGGTGCCAAGTCTACGCCCAGGATCCGAACCAGCAAAACCCTGGGTTGCTGAAGCGAAATGTAGGAACTTAACCACTCAGCCACGGGGCTTGCCCCTAGATTTTTTTTTTTAATGTTTCCTATTTCCTTCTGCTTAATCTTAATCTGTACCTCACCCCAAAGCCATGGGATTGACTGTGAGATGCTTTTATAAGCTATACTTTAACTATGTTTGGTTTATGTCTTAATAAAGATTGTGTTTATTGGTAAAAATATTGTTTTTGCTTTTGTCCAGAATGCATACACAGCCACAGCTATCAACAGCACCAACTTCTGCACCTCAGCGAAGGATGCCTTTGTCATTCTCGTGGAGAATGCTTTGCGAGTGGCTGCCATCAACACAGTCGGGGATTTCATGTTATTCCTAGGCAAGGTAAGACCGAGTATATTATCTGAGGCATACAGTAAATTTTTGCATATATACATATATATTTGCTCTTTAATTTCAAAAATATGTAGCCTACCAAAAAACTAAGAGTAAGATAAAATGAAGCAAGTACCTGCAAAGCCCTTAATATTCATCAGGCACTATTCTAAGTATTTTACATATATTGTGCTCATTTAATCCTCACGACAGATTTGTAAAGGAAGTTCTATTATTAGCCTCATTTTACAGATGGGGAAACTGAGGTACAGAGCAGTTAAGTAATACACCCATGTTTCTCCTTACATGTTTTCAACTGTAAAGAATTAAGAAACAGTCTGTGTAGTGGTTAGGGATACTGCATCTGGAGCCTGAATGCCTGGATGTAAACCCAGCTGTGTCACTTACTAGCTGTGTGACCTGAGGCAGGATCCATAACCACTCTGTGCCTCAGCTTGCTCATCTGTAAAGTTGAGATAATAGTAGTGCCCGACCCCTAGGGCTGTGAGGATTAGACCGGTTAAGATATGTAGGGTATCTAAGACATTGTTGGATACATTCTAAGCTCTTGATGAACATTAGCTGTCGGTCTTGTTACTGTATATAAACCCCTTTAAAATAGAGCTGTTAGGGAATAAGACTAAACTGTCCTTAAAAGTGTCTGAGAAGAGGTCATCTATTCTATACTATTAAAATCTGTGAAATGATAAATAACATTATAATTGGATTTCATTGTATCTGTATTTCAAACCATAAAATATTCAGAAAATTTGAAAAATTGAGTTAAGAAAAGACCCCGTCACTATAACCTAATAACTATCATTTTTATATATTCCCTCCCTGTGTTTTTTATATTTCTGTGCTATGACAGTCATAGCATACATTCCTGTTTCTTCTGCCCTTTTTACTTCACATTATATCACACGCATTTTTCATATTGCTTTGATAATCTTCATAATTACTCATTACGATGATGGTCAATGTTCCATCAAATACTATTCTTGAATATCCTCTTACTACTGAACGCTTAGGTTACCCCAGCCACTGTGCTTTTAAAATTTTTGAAAAGGAAAAAATTGATTAGAGAGGCATCGATAGCACAGTGTGCTTTTAAGTTCTTAGGCAATTGTCATGTAAGAAGAATTATAAAACTCTGAGGATAGTTATTTTGAAAATTTGTAGTGAAATGTATGTTATGACTGTTGGCTTTGTTTTTGTCATATTTTTACAATAAGAGGAAATTTTTTCTGGTGAAGATTGCATGAGTTAATCCCTGTTGAGGCCTGAGTACAGCATCTGACAATATTATTAACTATTATTTATATGCTATGCAGCTAATTCAGGAAGGCTTCAAATTTTTTGTTTATTTTATAATTTATCCCTACTGCTAAGAAAGATATGAAGCAACTTAAAATAAAAACATATATACACAGAGCAATTAAAAGGGCAATAAGAAGCCACGTGGAGGAATAAGGGAGAAAATTATGCTAACTGGCAACATTTGATCATTTGGGTGATTTTAGTGAACTCTGCCTGAGACACTTGCTGGGCACCAGGTACTGAGGAAGTGCTTTGTGTGGAATTTGTATTTGGTCCTCCCCCGTAGGGTGAGCTGCTACCATTGTCTTCATTTTATAGCGGAGGAAGCCAAAGTTTAAAGAGCTGAGTAGGTTGCCCAAATTTAGAGAGCAAGAATGTGGCAGAGCTGGAGTTCAAACTCAGTCTGTCTGACTTCTAAGTTTTCAATTACTAAGTACTATAATTTCTTCAACGGACATTAAATTTGCCCTTGGATCTAAAAAAGTCTGTTGATTCAATAATTCTGATGATGGTAAGCCACTGTTAGAAATAATTTTAAATACAGAAAAATACAACATTATTTATAATAGTGACTAATTGTAAACAATCTGCTGCCTAGCTATAGAGAAATGGTTGGAAATAATAGTCAACAGACTGTTATTCACCTATTAAATGATGTTTTTTAAGAGTTTGTAATAAGATAATGCATATAATATAAGTGAAAAGGTTGAGTAAAACTCCTAGACTGTCCCAGTACTGTTTAAAAATGTGCCTAAAAAAAGAATGAAAATTAATACCTCGAAGTGTTAGTAATGATTATCTTTAGATATTGAAAATATGAGTGATGCCAAATGCCTACTTTTCCTTTACCATAATAAGATAAAGTTCTCTATATTAAATATGCTTTCCTTTTATGATGGAAAAATATATAGATGATAAAATACAAGGTTTTGAAATTGACTTTGAGTTTTTCAGCAGCCTAGTGACCTGTCCGTCAAAATTTTTTCTTTAGGTTTAACCTCACCTTTTATCCATTCAACAAATATTTATAGAGTGCCTACAAGTCATGTGCTAGGGGCACTTCTGGGTGCTGGTTATCTACCAGTCAATAAAGAGAATTTAAAATCCAGTAGAAAAGGCAGTTTTGTGTCCCTCTTTTCACTTAGTATTATTTTATGATCATTTCCTATTTTATTAAAAATGTTTTAAACATAGTTGTACACTTGCTGTATCATTTACTTAACCAAGCCCCAAGGTTGTTTTTACACTTAAACTGTTCTCAAGTTTTTACTAATTTAGGTATGCTACAGGCAAATCTTTGTATATAAATCCTCGTCCATTTCTGCACCTATTTCCTGAGGCCAGAATCCTAGAAGTGGAATTAGTGAATCAGAGTACATAACAGGGTTCTTGATAGACATTGCCAAATTGCCTTCCAGAAAGATGTAACTTTGAATAATATAATTATGTATTTTTTTAAAAATGACTTTTAATACCATGAAAGATAAACATTTTTTTAATCAAGAAATCCAAAAAGGAGAAAAATAAGAGGAAAAAAGTCTTCTGGATTTCCAACATACTAAGATAAATGATTTAGTTTTATTTTTTAAAAAATATAGTTCTGATCACAGAATACACAATTAAATCTTTTCTTGAAAAGAGTTTCTTTCATTACTAAGCGGCTGCTAGTGTGCAGAAATAGTTTCTGATCAGATAGTTCAACTAGATAGATCGTAATAAACATTATAAAAGACAGTGTTGGGAATGAACTATCGATACACACAACAATTTGGATGAACTTGGGGGGAATTATGCTATGTGAACAATGCCAATCCCAGAAGATTAAATACTGTATGATTCCATTTATATAACGTTCTTGAAATGACATTATGGAAATGAAGAACAGATTTGTGGTCTCTCAGTTACAGATGGTGTTTGCGGGATGTAGGAGTAGCTATAAAATGTTAAAGTGAAGGATCCTTGTGATGATGGAAATGTTCTGTATCTTGACTGTATCCATATCATTGTCCTGGTTGTGATATTGTACTATTGTTTTACACGATGTTACCATTGGAAGGAACAGGGTAAAAGGTACATGGAATCATTCTGTGTTATTTCTTACACCTGCATGGAAATTCTCAGTTGTCTCAAAATTTATAACTTTGTTTAAAAAACTCTGAGTAAAAAAACGCAAAAGATACTGTGAGGGATTTCATTTCTATTGAGCCCCAGTGGTTTTATGGAATGGTAAGTTAGATTGGGAAAGGACCTTAGCTCCTCTAGTTTAGTGGCTTGTGACCTGTGGTCACTGGCCTGTAGGTTCCTCAAAGGTAAGAATAGAGATTTTCAAGCTATTTAAACATTTTTAAGTCTAGCAGATATTGCATATTTGCCCCAATAAAACGATAGAAAAAAAAATACAAAGTCTCAAGTTTCTTTGCTTCTGTGTGAGATTATTTGACCTCTATTTGATTACTTTTTCTGACACTAATTATATATTCTATTTGACAGTTTATTTGGCTTTGATTAATAAAAGAAAAAAATGCTATTTTATTAGTAAGCAAAATCTTTGAAAACATGGATTCCATGGGAAAAGAGCATCATAAATGCAAGATTTATGGTGGAAAAGAAAGAAAGAAACTAAGATTGCCAGGCACGGTGTTAAATGCTTTCTGAATGCTTATTTTAACAATCATGGGATGTATGCACTATTATGTGTCTTGTAAAGATGGAAAAACATGCTCAAAAAGGTTAAATAAACTTGCTGAGAGTCACAAAACTAAAAAGTATTAACTCTGTGATTCGCATCTACAGCTCTCACTCCAAAACTAGCATCCTTTCCTTCCTGCCTCTCACATCCTACCCTGTGTAGGAATCTCTTCTACTGTATCACCAATAATTTGTCCTCTAGAACAAGAGTCTCCATCATGCATCCTATTAGAAACAAAATAATAGAGCACACTTCCCCAATATATTTGCATTTATTTCTTAATGATATAAATACAGCTTTTACTAATATATGCATTATAAAGCATAGTATAAAATGAAATGTAAATATATGAGAAATATAAATAGAGGTCCCAGATGATCCTCTTGAATAAATACCCCCTCGAGTATGTATGCCCTCCCATGGACATCACTGATAGGGACCAGCACTTCTTGTAGGCTGTGCACTTTATCAGAATCTTTAAGATGAATGTTGCTGGGCTTCATCTAAGATCCAACCAGTCAGACTCTGGGGGTAGGGCCCAGGAATCTGCATTGTTCACAAACTCCCCAAGTGATACTAGCCCCTCTGTAGGTTGAGAACTGATAATGTGTCGTCTGCTTGAATAAATGCATGACACCCTTTCATTATTTTGGGAGTGATTATTACATTTCTTTGACTTTTTTGGCTAAACATCTCTAATTCTTGAAGTTGTTTCTCATGTGGTGATATCCATCCTCCTACTTCAACACCTTTTGTCTCCACATCTAGTTTGAGCCACACCTTAGACGTATAATTGACTTTAGCATTTCAAATATGGTTTAACTTTTAGTGGCATAGTGAGAGCATAAAGAACCTCAGTCCTTCCATTGGGCAGGTATAAAAAAACTTGAAGACGAGGTTAAGAAATAACTCACTCCAAAATTAAAACCAAAAGAGTGAGAGAAAATGGATGTAATTAGCTACCTGTGGAAATAATCCCAGAAAATAAGTCACTCTAAGAGAAGATTTGTAAGTATTTGCCACTAAATGGTGGAGGGTGTTGCAAATCTTGGGCAGACCCAGATTTGCTCCCTAAGATCATCTGAGAGACGGATCGATTTATAGCTCAACCAATATATCATCTACCCATCACTCCTGGTGAAGATAATGGTGAAGGAGAGATGCTTTAGTGTTGATAAATAGTAGGGAAAAGACCAAAGAAGAATTCTCAGCCCAGCTGTCCTCAGCGCTGGACCAGGACAGGCTGCCGTGGTTCTAGAGGACTCTTTCTTTTCCTTTGTTATTTACAACTTGATGCTAGGCCAAGTAATGGGCTGGGCACGAGTGTGTCTAGGATTCAGTATGACCTGTTACTACTTTGTGTCAGTACCCAAGTATTTGCTGAGTTGCTACCTGGAAAGGGCCCTGGAGTTGGCATCCTAAGACCATTGTTTGAGTGGTATCTGCTCTTCTACTCTGTGACCTTGGGCAGGTTGGCTAGCATCTCTGGGCGCATTTCCCAATCTATGAAATGAGGATGATAATGTTTGTCATAAACTATTCATAGGGTTATTGAAAAGCTGAAATAAAATGTATTAACAGGGCTACAAATAATGTAAAATGCTACATGGGAGGTGATGAAGCATCAGAATAGGTGGTTCTTAGCAATAAGGAACTTGCCTATTTCTTTTATTGTTAGAGCGTGGATGTTTTCGGCAGCCTCTTTCCTTACAGGTAGTCCACATCTAAACTTCCTGGCAAGTCATGTTAAATTTACCACATATTCTATGTGAGATAAAATATGAAACAAAGAAAAAGCTCTTAGAGGTGTTTGTTGCAACATTATTTATAGCTGAAAAAAATATAAATCTCCAACTGTAGGAGCATGGTTAAGTAAATTTTAAATCACCCATAAGATGAAATTATGTAGCTGAGTAAGTGTTTATGAAATATTTGTAATGATACTATTAATATTAATGAAGAGCTTTTAATGATTTGTTTATGTAATACTATTTCACATATGTAAAAATGCTTAGAAAAAAATACGTAGCAGTACCCCTGAAACGTCAATAATTTCCTCCTGAGTGCTAAGAGTCTGTGGAATTTTCTTCCTGAAATATGCGTGCATTTATCTTAAAAATCGTATTGTGTATATGGGTATATATGGATTATACTTTTTAATTTGAGATGAAATGGGCTCATGCAGCCAGCATTTTAAGTCTGCAGAAGATGAAGTGGGGTTTTCTGCAATAGGATATTAAATGTGGTCTTTGCTCTCTCTGCTTCAGGTGCTGATAGTCTGCAGCACAGGTTTGGCTGGGATTATGCTGCTCAACTACCAGCAAGATTACACAGTATGGGTGCTGCCTCTGATCATCGTCTGCCTCTTTGCTTTCCTAGTCGCTCATTGCTTCCTGTCCATTTACGAAATGGTAGTGGATGTATTATTCTTGTGTTTTGCCATTGATACAAAATACAATGATGGGAGCCCTGGAAGAGAATTCTATATGGATAAAGTACTGATGGTAAGTACTTCAAATGCCCTCTACTGCTATAGGGATAAAATTACTAATAAAAATATTAGACAAAGTATTATTCTCTACATTTAATTCTCATTATATGCAAGTGAGTAATTCAGAATTAAGCCTGTAGCACTCATGGATGAGGTTAGTTGGGGAAATCCCTTACAGGATGTTTGATCCTGTCCAAAATGTCCATAAGACATTTGGTCCATGCCAAAAGGTCCTTGATTTTGCAGGACAATTTGGTCCTGTCTGAAATGTCCATCAGACGTTTGGTCCATGCCAAAAGGTCCTTGAAATCTGGTCATATTTGCTTCTGTCCAAAACATCCATGGAGACATTGAGTCCATGCCAAAAGGTCCTTGATGTTTGGTCCTGTCCAAAACTATTTGGCATGGACCAAATGTCAAGGACCTTTTGGGTTGGACCAAATGTCTTACGGACCAAATGTCTTATGGATGTCTTGGACAGGACCAAATATCAAGGACCTTTTGGCATCAACCAAATGTCTGATAACTGGGGAAATCAGGAAAGAAGGCCTTCTTGTCATGGGGAAGACCATTTCAAATCCACCTAGCTAGAGCAGTACCCGTTAATAGTCCTGAGTTCACACTTTTCCATACTGCTGCCTCTGTCTCTGTAGTCAGATGGTTTTGAACCGAATTTTTAAAGGTGACTTCTAGCCCTTGAATTGGAACATTGGACCACTGATGTTCTAAATGTCCTTTCCTAAAATGGGGCTCGAAGACAAAAAGTCTTATTTCCCAGGTCATAGTGCCTCCCTGTATTTCTCCATCCACCACCTTTCTAAATATTATTGCTATCAACTCCGTTACAACTCGTTATCCTGAGTATGCCAGGCCAAATTGAAGGTGTTTTGTGATGAATACATGTTAACAGACCCGTGACTGGTAGAGCGTATTGTTTCCCATCAGTCAAGATCTGAGCCTTTGCATAGATCTCATATTCCGATTCTTTATAGGTATGTAGCCTCTGCAGCTTCCCTATATCAGAATCTCAATTAAAATTTTTTAAAAATTTAGAAACCATATTAAAATGTTTTAAATACTATCATCAGTGTCAAATGCTACCAAATTAAAGATGCTTTTTAATAATAGTACTTTGTTATTAAGCTGGGAAGTACTCCTATGTTGAGAATAAGTAATATTGAAGACTAAACATTACACATTGAAATACCAAGTCATCTTTCAGGAGCATGGTTTACCCAGTTAAATCTAGAATAAATGTGTTAATAAGTGAGCTAGATTTTTTTAATTGCAAAATTACAAATGATTTAACTGACTTACCTGGTACTGATTATCTCTTTTACTGGGAGAACCATCAACTAAATTTTGGACATTAAAATGTCTACATTATAATTCTAACTGGTTATTTTCATAGCGGAATTTGACCTATGTGCATTGTGTCTCTCTTGTGATTAAGGCACTTGGAAGAAGAATTTGTTGTTTTTTTTTTTTTTAACCCACTGATAGAAAGCAGGGTAAAAAAATATTTTACACAGAAAAACAGTTTTCTTTGCAAGAATGATGAGGATATTGGATGAAGAAATGCCCCATAAACTTTGACAGGATGGACATGTTTCCTTCAGGGCACAATCCCATCTTAACTACTTATGACCACAGGTTCTGGTTGTTACGTGCTGTCTTCCTGCTTTATGGAGGAATTTCAAGACCAAATAGACTTTTTTTTAAACTAGCTTATTTATGATTTGGTAAATGGTTTTAGTAATATCACTGCTTTTACCTTCTAGGATTCCAGGGTTATTTTAAGGAGGAGGCTTATGGAGTAAAATGTACTTCTTGTTCCACATAACATTGATATGGAAGAAGTAGAACAAGAAAACAATCTTCTCCGTGTGGGAAATTAGTCTTTTTGAAAAAACGTTAGGTATTTTCTCTTCCAGATGGAACTAACGTTGTCTCTTTGAGCCTAAGTGAGATTGTCACAATGAGTGGATGGAAAAAAGATTTTATATCAACAGGTTGCAGTCCATCCCCACAAATTTAGCAGCTCTTGTGAGTGATACTAAATATTATTTATTGCTATGGTTTCAGGCCATCCATTTACCAATATTGAGTCAAAAATGTAAATATTCTTTAGAATTCATTTACCAACCGAAATCTTAAAGGACCTAAGAGTATACGCAATTTGATCCATATTTTGCAGGAGTTTGTGGAGAACAGTAGAAAAGCAATGAAAGAAGCTGGTAAGGGAGGCGTTGCTGATGCCAGAGAGCTAAAACCGATGGTAGGTGGACATGCGCAGGGGGCCGCCCTCCCCGAATTTCACTTTCACTTCCTCTCCCTCTCTGTCTTCACTGACTGCACTTCCTCAGGAGAAGCTTTTGTTATCTGTATCACGCAGGACCTGCTGCTCTTTCTGTTTGTGTATTTACCCATCACTTGGATGGCAGAATTCTTGTCACAACTGAGACCACCTTCTGTAAAAGTAAGCTGAAAGGAACTGCATCTTCAGTGTTCGTGGCAGGTTTGGGGATATTTTTGTCCCTAAGGTGAAATTGCTGTTTCTATTTTTTTCTTTTGTCTTGTGAGGAAGATTGGCCCCGAGCTAACGTCTGTTGCCAATCGTTCTCTATTTTATGTGGGATGCTGCCACAGCGTGGTTTGATGAGCGGTGCTAGGTCCGCTCCCAGGATGCGAACCTGTGAACTCCAGGGTGCTGGAGCAGAATGCGCAAACTTAACAACTACGCCCCTGGCTCGGGCCCCTATTTTTTTTTTTTTAACTGTCAGTGTTTAGTTTTCCTTGGACTGAGCATTTGGTTGCATGCTTGAACTGATGGTTAGATTTTTATCATTTTGGCAGGTGATAATAGCGATTCCTTTCAACTTGCTAAAATTCACATTCCCTCTTTTTTAAATATGGATTTGTTTATGTTGCTTTTGTTTTTTTTATGGTTTTGTTTATGTTGTTTTGTTATGTTTTTTCTGTTACCTGGTTGTACTTTCTTTGTTTCCTGAGCTATTTTTCAGTAGCAAACAAGGCTATTTCCATCAACACCCACATTCTCACTCAATAAGACAATCTGCTCTTCTCCAACCTCAGCTTAATTGTGAGAGGGATAAATTATCTCTGGTCCGTGATATATATGTGTATTTATATATAAAACCACTCTACTTTGATTTGAAAAAGGCAACTTAGTCAGTGTAAGAAAATCCTGAGTTGCTTTCCCATAGATATTCTCACTGCTATTTCATGACAACAAATGTCTCTAGCATATATTGGTCTAATTACTGCTTATTTTGCAATTTTATTGTTCCTAAATAGCTTGTTTATTTCAAAGTATTATATAATTGCATCCATCCTTAAACAGTTAATTTTAAATAGTGTGCCTTCTGAGTGGATATCATGTCCAAAGGTGTGAGGTGAGGGCTCTCTTTTCCTTCTTCTTTATACTTTAATAAATCGTTTGATTTATAGGTTTCCAACTTAAATATATTGTGTAAAACAAGCCCATGTAAGTATGTAAGAGTAAAGGAAACGGGTTCGTTTAAGGAGGGGCGGCTATACGTATATGCAAAATAACTGTATATTCAACCTAAATTAAAGCCTCAGCAGAATAGTTAGATATGAACTCTTTCCACTGTAACCCCTTCCGGTGTCTGCTTTGGTGTTGCTCTAATAGCATTGATGATTATAAAGTCAAAACTTCATTGTTTAGATTCCCGCGGCACAGATCGCTCTGATCCTAAGTACAAGGATGTAGAATGGCCGTGAAGCTCTTGGCTTTGAGGCTGCCTCAGCCAAAGCTGGATTAAGTGGGTAGGGGCACAGTCAGCGGTCCGGCCAGTTAGCTTCCTGCCTCCTTCCTCTTTCTTTCTGTATCTGTCTTCCTCCGCCTAGGCTGAGCCGGACGGCAGTGAAGATTCTGCCAGCCCTAAGGCGGCATGGAAAAATGAGGACGGCTTCCTTCTTGTCACTGCTTGATGGTCCTAATTGTTGAGGAAGTAAAGTTCCAAGCCTAAAACTTAAAAAACACATATAAAATCTTAGAATGTAAACCATCCATTTCCCCCCTTTTCTGACTTTCCCATGGTTGAAGCTTCCGTTAAATCATTCTTCAGTAATAAGCATTTAAAAAAGGGAGAAATATTTGGAAGTTTAGGACTAACTCCTCTGACCATGAATCAGCATGTATTTCTATATTACTCTTTAGTAAAAGACACATGAATTATGGAGGGCCAGAATGCAGGTATACCTTCTCTCACCCAAACCCCTGATTCATAGCTAATAATGCTGGGAGAATTGCCTGGTTAGGGGGCATTCTACCAGAAGCCAAAAATTTGCAAAGATTTTTTTTTCCCTAATATTACTTTCAGTTTTAAATGAATGTCCCTTAACTCGACCAGTGCATTAAAATCTTCAGGTTTTGCTTTCATTTTATGTTGTTCATCAGTTTTGCTTGCAGTTAGTGGCAAAACCCTCTGCTATGTCTCAAAATACATTTTTTACCTGAGTTGTTATTCAGGTGCTTTGAACATTGTAGCTTTGAACATTGTCCCTAAGAGTCATGTTTTAAGCGTTAAAAAACTCCCCAGGAGAACAGAGTGCAATGTTGCCGACAGGGAAGTCAAATTTTTAAGCACATCAGGACTTCTAATTCTTATCTCTCTTTCACAGTATACCTGAGAGTTGATCCCTACTACCACCGCCATCTTGTGTGTGTCCCTAAAGAATTAGATGAGAAATTCCCCCCTAATGTTTGAGGATTGGTAGAGTTTAGGGTTGCTTATTTGTATTCGCTGGGTTTAATTCCGGTTATTCCCTTAGATGAAAGTTCTGTAACAGAGCATCATACCTGTTTTGCCATCTCTGTACAAACACTACTGTTTGAGTTCACTGTCCATCTTCTTCCTTGATGGGATATTTTCATCTAGGGGTTATTTTTAGCCTATAAAAGGATGTTCTGAAAAATGAGGTTTTAAATTTTCCTTTTGACAGGGGCTCACTGAACTAAATATGAGTACTTCCAGTTTTCCTCGTGGGTTTTTTTCTTGAGAGAGCCTCACTAGTTAAGGAAACTTGGAGGATTTGTGAGGTCTTTCTATAAATGTTTGAAAATGGTTTTAGAAAAATTTACCAAATGTGATGTAGAGGTTTAAGAAAGAGACATGCTAGCCGTCTGCTTGTGCAGGACAGAATGTACAGAGAAAAGGGAGAAAAAACCTGTCCACCACAGCAACAGAGACCAGATGTATTCTCTGCGTTTCTCAAAGGTGATCCAGAGGAATTGCGACTTTCAATATTCATAGGAATTTCGGCCCCTGGAATAGAGGTTCAGGAGAGAAGGATTCTCAGTTCATTTTGCTTTGTTGCTGTTTGCGCCCATCCGTGTATTTGTAACATCGTTTATGACCTCCTTTTGATGGTATTTGTCTAAGATGATACTCTGTATGACTTTGTTTTCTAGGCTTCGGGAGCGAGTTCTGCTTGAACCTAGCCGACCGTTATGGAACCCATTGACATTCCAAAACAATATATACACATAACTATGTATTTGTGTGTGTGGGTGTGTGTATATATGTATATGTATGTGTGTATATATATGTATATGTATATACACACACACACATAATCAGCCAAAATCAGAGAAAAGGAACAGGGATTTAATACCTTTTTTATGCTTATTTTTGTCAAACATGTACTCCTTTCATACGGGTGGCTTTTACAAGGCAACTGCCGTCATTTAATGTTTTCAATTGTAATTGTCTTAATGGAAATGTTAAGATTCATATCTGATTAACATTTTTAATAACTTAGAGGAGATTTTAACTTTAGTTATTTAAATTAGGTAAAATTATTGTACCGAATCTTCTGTCTAAAGTTGATTCCGGGGTAATATCCCTGACGTGTGCATAAAATCAAGATCTTATTTGACTGATGCATAAGTCCTAGTGGGACAAGACTAGGCATATGCCTTCAGACAAATAAGGAATTCCTCCAATCAGTTTTCCCCAATCAAAGAAGCCATGTCATTTTACTTTTCGAAACATACAAGTGGACCCGATAAGGGAATTTTCATAATATCTCATGCATTTGTCAGCCAACATTAAAAAGTAACCAACTCCTCAGGTATTTGTAGTTGACCCTAATGCTTCTATAAGAGAGTAGGTCAAAAAGAAAAGGGTAGATAATCTTTCTTATGCAAACTTTTTTCTTCTATTTTGTCTTTCTTTCATTTTTGACTTTAGTAGCATCCTCCACACATTTGTGTGCCTGATTTGAAAGGAAGCTGGGGCACCCGGCGAGTTCAGCCTTTAAATTTCTGTGTATTGATTTGCAGATTAAGTAATGCTGGGAGGAATAAAGAAGGGAGAGAAACATAGAACGCAAAGCATTAAAAATTCCAGTGCTTGGGCTTCTGCTTCAGAGGAACTTCCGTGGCTTATGGCTAAATGGCCATTTTATTCAAATGCTTGCTGTAAAATCTGAAAACATACTGGCAGGTGCTCCTCTCCTTGGCAATTCATTAAGTATTCAGAATTCTACAATGTGTTTAACTGAAGAATTGGTTAATGTTTTGATCTTCAAGTGTTGAGCATTGTTTTTGTTTGGGGATGAGTTTTGGGTTTTTTGGGTTTTTTATTCCTGAAGCTTACCAGATATGAATGGCTAATATTCCATTGTTCTGCTTATTGTAATGGTGAATGCTTTAAGAAAAAAAAAAGTGTAATTTGCTAAGAATAATTCATGATCTGTTTATGCGATAACTCCTTTTTGTTACAATTTTTTTAAAAAAAGCTATTTTTGTTAATGTAAAGTAAATATTTCAGAGCAAGTTTTTTAAACTTATTGCACTAAATACAGGCTCTGTACAAAAAAAAAAAAAAAAAAAAAAGCCTCAGCATTTTATCATTCCATGGAAGAATCTTTTGAAAGAAAGCATTGCCTCCTACCAGAATTAGAAAGTAAACTAGACCGGTATTATGGAAATGTATACAATTAATGTCACTAGGGCTTAATTAGCAGCTGTTTGCTAATATGCTTCCTTTCAAAGGGTTGGACCTTTAAATTGCTGCAAAAGGTAAACTGTATTTTTTTTTAAGTATCCGTGTTCTTTACTCTAGCTAGGCTAAAATTTGCTAAATGCCTTGGTTTCTTTTCAAAGCTCATGTAATATTTCTGATTTTTCAGAATATTTGCAATAAGAGTCTGGATTTTTAAAAAAAAAAAAAAAAGAAAGAAAGAAACCACACAATTAAGAGCTCATGTCTTGGCAAGATCTGGGACTCCAACATTGTGAAAATAGCTATTTTGAAACAATACTTCTCCAGAAGTTAGCATCTGATGTCGCCAAACAGTATCATTGTACTCTTTTCTATCATTTGAAATGGAATAAATATAATTATGTCACTAACAATTATCCAAATAGGTGAGAGAGCAAATGATGTAATTAAATTCAGAATACCTTCTGTTTCATAGCCACCCAGATTTTGGACATTAAGAAACATTGGGAACTAAATTTAGGGTTGGCAAAAGTCTGCAAGATGGGTATCAAAACAGAAGACATTCCAGGAGCTAGCTATTAAGTGACCTGATGGAAGTCTTGAATTTGGAAATTAGGTTCTACCCACTTGGACATCCCAGCATCACGGACTCTTGCTGCTCCCTGTCCCATGTGCTCACAATCTCAGCTATTGGGAAGCCACCAGGAATGCTTTCTAATTCTCATTTGCAACTAGAACTGTAATCAGAAAGAAATTTTGTATTTTTGTATAACTTGATCGTGTGCCATTTTATATAACAGGTCCTGTTTTACAAATAAATTTTGTTTTACTAACATTGTGTTTAGAAATTATGATCTATGTGTAACCATGTCATTTGAGTTCCATATTAATTCCCAGGCTATTTTCCCTAAGAGAATGGGTGTGCCACAAAGGTGGATATAGGCAAATGTGCATATATATGACGCAGGCATGCACAGAGAGATTCGATATATAGACCATCACTCGCATATGAGCGTCATTCCTTGGTTCATTTTATAAAGCCTCACAGAGACTTTTTAGCAAGGTTTAAGTGTTTTGAGTTATGTTGGCTGTCCTGCTGCCTCTTTCATTCATTGCCAGTCATTCTTCCGTCAGCTGTGGGCTGCCTTCTTGCTCTGTGCCCACAGCCTCTAACTTCTTCCCAAGTGAGGATAACAGATGAAGAAGAGAAATTATCTGTGAACTGCGGTTACCTGGATACCTTGGTAAACCATTGACTCTGTGTTGTGGTTTTTGTCTTTTTCTGTGGTTAGATCTTCACAAGCGTGTTCAGGACTCACGTCTCCAGAGTTCGAGTTAGGGTCCTCTATTGTAAAGGGTGATCACGGTGACTAGAGGATCATTGTGGTTTCTGCCATCAGATAATTAAGGCTCTGGTGCATGATTTAGACTTTTTAGGCTCCTGCCTCAAAAGTGAGCTCTGCTGTGATATAATATGGAAAGGAAAAGGTGGTATTTCAGCATAAATCCAAGAGACCCATATTGTATGGGAGGCTCACCAGTGAGTTAGGTAAACTTTAGGAATTCGGCTAAGGCATTGAGATTGTCTTACCCTTGCATGGATGAGCAGAGCTCAGAGCCGGTTGTTCCTTTAAACCACTTAATGCAACATTTAGTGTTTAGGATTAAAGCTTTATCCTATCCTATAGCATAATCAAGTCCTAAGTTACTGCAATTTAGGTGGCTTAACTGTGTGTTGGTCCCCCAATTTTTTCCGTAACGGTTGAGGAGGAGGCACTCACTGAGTCTATTTGAAAATTATGCCGGAAAGAAGTTTTTCCTTTGTAGAGATGCTCCCTTACTCATTTTTTCTTTTTACACTAAAGAGAATAAGCTGCCAGTTCCCAATACTGCTGACCTTGGTGTCTGCCAAGGGCACTTTGGCTTCCCGGGCAGTTTCAGGATTTCATCCCACTAAGGGGAGTGAAGAGATGACTGCTTCCTTTATCCTGGTCCTGAGCTGCTTTAAACCAGAGTAATGCTTCTCCCACCCTCTTCCTCTAAACAGCTGCGGGAACTGCAGGCACCAAATCTTTGTGACGCCGTATCAGTGCCCCCGAGGCTTTAACCATTCCCACCAGGCACCACTACTGGCTAATAAAGGCCATTTCAGGAGGTCCCCCGCCTGCACGGCAGAATTCTGGGGTCAATTCCAAAACCAGAGCTGCCAGTTATGGTGACCTGAACATTTTAATTTATTTTGGGACAGCAAGCCTCTCTTTGGATTTTTGGAGTTTTCAATAGCCTTAACATAGCCTCTGAGAAGTTTCCTTCAGAAAGGCCTTTAAGCTTTCACCTTGCAATAAGTTCTCTACGGCTTTTTTACCGCTACTTAAAAAAACATCCTCAGAGTCAAGGCTTATCGGCACACCTGCCACAGCTAATTTCTGTATTCTTTTCATGTATCCCATCTGATAGATAGGAGGGCACTGCAGTGGCTTGCCTAGAGTTGTTAAGATGTGGTCTGTGAATATATATTGGAAAACTGTGGGTTCATAAGTAAATGCATAAAGCAGAGATTTGTGTGTTATATATTCACAGCGTGGAATGCCTTTTGCTTTAAATGCATATTCATGTATCTCTGTGGAGTAAGGATGCATGTTGGCCCTTTTGAAAAGTAGGCACTGTTCATATACAGTGGCTGCTTTTGGAATTAGCTCATCTTTGTTTAATGGCACATAGCCTAGATTTTAAAAAAGTAGGACCCTTGAATGTGCCAAGAGAAAATCTAAAGCTAGCAAACTTTTACAAAACAAAAATACTAAGCATGTTGTATACACTTAATTTAAAATAGCACACTTTCCCCATTCAAATTTCATGAATTTGAGCCAAGTTCTTATTCTCCAAGTTTTAATTTAAGAGGAAAATTTTAATCCAATATTTAAACCTTTGAAGAGAACTTTCCTATAGAAAACTTCAATGCAAAGTTTTTAAACTTGAGAATTTCTGTGGAAAACCTTTCTTTTCTATAGAAATACTATAGTACCCTTTTTTCCTCTGCATCTCCTTGGTTTTTATGCGTTTGAAAAAAGGCAAATGATGTTTTAGTTTCAATATTGCATGAACAGTTATCATTTTTGTAAATTACATGGACAGGATCTAAGTTTGATATTTTCTAAAGGAATTCATTAGTATGTTTGTGGGAAAGAGATGAAATTATTAGGACCCCAAAGAGCAGGCTGTTTTATTCAGTTTTGATACTTAGTTTTACAGCTTAAATGATTTCCTGAGAAGTAAACACTCCAGACCAGGGAGTTTAGAATAATAAAGCTTTCACACTCCTCATGGTCTAGTCAGGATCTAGCTGGACATGAAAACATTGTCATTTCCAAATGTTTAAGAAATTTTTCACTTTTATTTGCTAAGACCTGAATTTAATATTGGATATTCTAAAGCAAGTTCTTAATCTTTTAAGGGGACCATGGGCCCCCTTTGAGAAGCTCATGAAAGCAATGGACAGTCTTTCTCTCAAATGCACATAGCACATCTATGAATATTTAAAATGCTAATAGACTTTCAGGGCCCTCAGACTGCCAGCCTCCCCCCCCCCCCCCCCCCCCCCCCGCCCCGCGCCATCCCCTCAGGGCCTAATGAACACACGTCAAAGGGTGCTCTCAAGTTGGTTTGATCATGTGTTTGAAACGAGGTGATAGGCCTCCATTCGACATACTTTTAGGATGATACTTACCAACTTGTGGCCTGGAATCGTTTTTATAACTTGAAGACTTTAATTTAGTGCCAGCTTTGGAAATAGAAACCACACTAATCTGAGTGCCTAACAACATGGCCATGCTGAATCTCCAAGACAGTAAGATTTCTTTCCGGGGAGGTGTGAGGATACGTGTGTCCTGGGGGGATTTTTGGCAAGGTACCGAATTATTTGTAACGGACGAGAAAATCCAAGAAGAAATGAATGGGGAATCCTTGTGATGATCCATCTACCAAAACACTTGATTGGTTTTTTTGGTAGCTCAGATATGACATGTGGCACAATGTTATGAGTAGATCACCATCCAAAAGTTTGTCAGTGAACATGACCGAGAATAGTTGATGATGATAAATTAGCAAACTCAGTGCAGTCCACAGTTGACAAAAAAGTAGTGGGAAGCTGGAGGAGTAGATGATGGGGGAGAAAATTCAAAGTTGTTTTTTCTCCCTGTGTAAGTCAGGGAAGTATTTCCTGTTTTTTCAGTCACCCGCTAGAGCAGGCTTGGATCACTGCCAATGGGACTGTGCCTCCACTCCCCACATCCACCCCATCTTCCTTCTTTAGGGAGCACATGGATTTCTTCACATCTGTACCTTACTGCTAGGTAGGGGTGCTGCATCCATATCGGGGGCCCTTGAAAAAGCAGGCAGAAACTCTTCAAGGAGTTTGGACTTCTTTTAAGGTTTGGTTCCGGTGGGTCACGATTCATAGTCAGACATCAAAGCATTACCTACATTTTCAAGCTGAAGAAAGCATGGAAATCTCACAACTGGCTGGTGAAGAAAGGAGAAGAGTCAGCTCCCTACCCCACCCACACCCCCAGAAGAGCTTTAATGAGCCTTCCACAGTAGAAAATGGAGAGACCACGGGTAGAAATTCCAAAATCAGGTGAAAAAGGGCCTAAAGCCAATGTGAGTATCTACATTTGAAATGTCCTTTCCTCGTAGAAGTGTCTGACTTAAAAGGAATGTTTTGACCTCCGCACATGAATCTGATCCACCTGTCCCATCAGCTAGGAATGTAGTTTTAGTTAGTTATTTTTTGGGGAATCCATGTTAAACCGTTCCGTGTGAAAGTAAGCATTGAAAGCCAGACTTGAAGGTTAACTGGGCACAGAACTGGGGTGAAGCTGTAGCCAGCATCCCGCGGACCATTCGACCTGCCACTAGAAAATATGAGCACTCTCTTCCTTCACCACGTTGATCATCAGGCCAGGATTTTTTTCATAAATTGTATTAGATAGCTCACAGGAATGAGACGTAATAGGACAGCTTTGAAGGCTGATAATTTGAGATAGAGGCAATTGAGTAAATTTTCCCCATCCTCTGGGTTCCAGTAATCTGTGCTCAGAACTTCTTTTTGGCCCTCTTGGTTTTGCTAGTTTTCATTTTCAGAGACATCACATGGGGAAAGTTACCTTTCTTCTAGGTTGCTTTAGTCCTACCAGATTATGTTGTATCGGTGAGGTTTTCTGACTTCTTCCCTCCCGTAAAAGGGTACTAGGAGCTCCATAATGAAAAGAAGTTTCAATTTCACTGTCTCAGAATCTTCTTGACCACCAAGTGCACTTTGGATAGATCTCGTACCCAGTGAAGTAAGTTCAGTGAGGTGGTAGCTGATTTGACTATAGGAGGAAAAAACTTTACAGCTAACAAAAAGGTGGAGAGAAGAGCCTGAAGGGCACTAACAAAATGACAGTGTACTGGAAAAACAACCAAAGACAAAAGCATAACTTCTGAAGACCAAAGGTCCAACACTAAGGACTTGCTGGTATGGCCTTTCTGAACTCCTAGAGTTGAGAATAGGCTTCTGGAATAAGGCAGCCCAGTTTTAAAGGTCAGTCATTGCAATAGGGACCTGCTATTGATCTCTCAGGCTCTGAGCCTTCACATCCAGTGTCTGGCCCAGCCCAGCGTACGGGGTGATATGAACAGAAACGCCATCAGTGTGTCTTGATTTCTCACTGCTGTCTAAATCCAGCATGAGAAGTATGTTGTCGTGCCGCATATTTCTCAATCTGATGCCTTTTTTGTCCTTTTCTTTCTTTCCTTCTTTCTTGCCATTTGCATCCTATTTCATAGTGTCGAAATGGATGTTTGTATCACATCCTGTCTTTGTCCATTACAAACTGTGGGATCACAGTGAAGCCTTCCATGAATTCCCGAGTTTGGAATTCGTAGTTCAGATCTTTTACCTTAGCATTATTTTGAGTTTTTCCTTATTACAGTGTCACTACGCTGTATTCAGGTGGGGACACAAACATGTAGGTGCTTGAACATGCCCCACAGACATGGTTGCAGCCCTAGGATCTGTGACTGTCATTGACACACTGCAGACTTTACAGACAGAGCGTTATGCTCTCGGAGGACTTTAAAAATATGTATATTAAGCAATTAACTTTCTGGAGTTATCAAATCTTGCTGGGAAATCAACTTCCAAGAGCTCTGAATTGGATGGAATTCCATCTGGCTTCAGAGTACCATGAGCCTCTATGACATGGAGCTTTGAAATGTTTTTCTTGTGCAGAAATATGAACTAGAAAAAAAGTGCTGATCTAATGCTAAGTTCTCTCTGTGTACTGACTCAGTTGCCAGAATTATAATGAAAACTGTATTTTAGTCTAACAAATGTATAGAATTTTTTATGTAATAAATAAAATTTTATAGGAAAGAATGTCATTGTCTACTGTGTCGTAACACTTTCTCATTCCCAGGATGGTGATTAATAATGTAGAGGAGGAAAATAATTTTCCCCCTACTCTTCTGAATTCTTAACTGAGACCCCTGAAATAGAAGATAGATTAATGAGAAAAAGACACACAGAAATTTATTAACATGTATACCTCATGTATACGTGGGAGATAACCAGAGAAAAATGAGTAACTCTCCAAGGTGGCTTAGAATTCAAGCTTAAAAACGATCTTAATAGGGAAATGGGAGGGAGGAGGTGGGCCTCTTAGGGGAGAGGAAATGATTCTTAGGAAAGATGAATGGGCCCCTAGAAGAATAGATGGGAGGTATGGTGGCTTGTGAGAAAGCTGGTCTGGGTGTGGTGTTGACTTCTCATCTCCTCTGCTGTGATAAGAATCAATCTTCCCTGATTGATGAATCTCCCAGGAAGGGGATTGATGATAATTGAGTTTCTTTTGGAGAATGTTTCTTTAGGCAGATGAGGAGAGTTCAGAGAAAGCCTCTTCCTGCATTTGCTGTTTTTCAAGTGCGCACAGCTGAAAATAATCAATTTCCAAAGCGGCGTTTTTTGAGGTGGCTTGCCCTGGACCCCTGCAGTCATATTTTGGGGTGGTATATTTGCTAGTCTTCAGTAGAAAGTAACCGTGGGCAACATCTTGCTTTCAGATTAGGTCAGTATGCTGCAAGGGTGCCCTAGAATTTCCTAGCTTTTCCTTTCTGGCATCTCTCAGCATGTCCTAAGAGTTCTTGAAGTATGAAATATAAATGTACTAAAACCTAATTTCTGAAGTACCAAGTTCACCCACTGCCCGGCCAGGCTTCCTGGCTGCCATCTGAGTCCCCCTGTGAGTGCTAAAGTTGCAACTGAATTCAATCATCGGGCAGAGCAGAAAAGCCTGTTAGATAACGTTTACCATGGAAAACACTCGTTGTGCCACATACGGCACCCTGCACATAAATTGAAGCTTGGATCTGTGCTAAGTCAGGGGGGTTGTGAAACTATGGGATGCCATAATTTAGGCAGTAGCTGTGCCCCATTAAAATTGGGAAAAATCAAGCTTGTTTAAAACTAACCGTATTTTAAATGATACTGGGGACCATGGACCTTTGCCAATACCTATAAACCTCTCCTAATTTGTTTTGCAATTTTACATTTTTCTTGAGAGGCTGCTGTACAGACTGCTTTTCATTAGCAAATGCGAGTAAGGCCCAGCTCCCAGCCCTGGGCGTTTATCGATACCATCTTGCCAAAAGGAGTTGTTACAGAACATTTGTGAGGCGTCCTCAAATGCTGGAGATGTTTGAGATACTGAAGGATACTCACCAGTCTGGACTGTTCGTTCTTTTTTCTGGGTGGTTCTGATGCAGATTTACACAATTTCTGGTTATATAAACCACCTAGTGATTAAAGAGCCCATGAAAAACCTCCCATGTCCTGAAAGGAACCCAGAAATTTTTTTCCCTCTGTCTGGCCATGGGATGTATACTCTGTATTCAGTCTCAAATTTTAGAAAATAGAGGAAAGTCTGGAGGATTTCTTTTCGGAGGCATACTACTTGTGTGCTCTAGGTTCATATGTAAGTTGTGATTGAAATTTGAGCTTCTTCAAATAGCTGTATAGCTCAAAGCTTTTACAGGTGTTGAAAGATTCAGAAAGAAGCCAGTGTGCTAGGAGGCTCCTTGGCCTTATGGCTTTGATCTTGTGCTGTGGAACTAACCCGCGAGACCAGGCCTCTCCGCGTTATTTTTTCAGTTGTGGCAAGTAGCAGCGAAAGTAAGAAATGCTCTTTGTGCTTTTAATTTGAGATTCTGCATTTACTGTCCAAATCCTGAGAAAACTAACTTTAAAAGATGCACCTAGGTTAAATTTAGGATTCCAGAAAATGCAAAGCTGAGCGAATAGACCATTTCATGGGCTTATCAGCAATTTCAATGGAAGTCTTAAAGCTCTCTGGGTAGTTATAAGCTCCCTGGCCAAGTATGTTGGACTAGAGAGGCGACAGTAAGGAACTGCCTTCAAGGTGAAACAAAGAGCTGTCAGTTGTCCAAAGTCATCCTATAACCTTACACTCAGACGCAGGATATTAGGGGTTGTGTTTGGTCTATTCTCTCCATCAGCCAGAAAGGATTCTCCTAGGTTACAACAAAATAAAACAATTTTAGGACAACAGGTTAGGGGGCCAGCCCCAGTGGCCTAGTGGTTAAGTTCTGTGCACTCCACTTCAGCAGCCCATGTGTGGTTCCAGGGCACGGACATACACCATTTGTCAGTGGCCATGCTGTGGTGGTGGCTCACATACAAAAGGGGAAGATTGGCAACAGATGTTAGCTCAGGGCATATTTTCCTCAGCAAAAAAAAAACAGGCACATGAAAATTGAGAGGAGGAGATTAGCTGTATAAGAAACCCTAAGCTGAGCATAAGATTGAACTCCAAGTTTTCTGTCAGTCCTACAAAGAGAAAATCAAGAAAGGTACTTAGTTTTATGTTTCTAATAGAAGGAAGCATTGAATAGAACTTCAACAGGAGGGACAGGGCAGGTGTAAAAATGACGTAAGTAAATTTAATGACTTGGAATAGTGTCTACAATATAGTCAGTGAAAAAGGGGATAAAGCAGTATTTATAACATGATCTCATTTATGTAAAATCACTATTTTTATACATTTTTGAATGCTCTCCTAACCAATCCTCTAGGCTCTACTAGTTGATTAGTTAATTGAAAAGTTTGGTTAAGGAGGAGAATCATTATAAATGAATTTTTTTTAAACTACAAGTGAAATATTCACTGGCTAAACTTTGACATGAGTATAATTCTTTTTTATGACTTTTTGACTCCTCTGAAGTTGTTTATTGTCTTTTTTATATGAACCACACCAATAATGTAACCACCCAAAAATATAATAATGTGAAATATTGAATTCTTTAAAATGGATCAAGAACTTAGAGATGCTTATGAAACCAGCTGAGTATAGACTCCCAGATTTTTATAATTTCTTTCCAGTGTTCATAATTCTCAGACACACGTAATTTGAGAGTAATATTTTTAGTATCTTTAGAGTCTTTCCAAGGCATTCAACTTAGTTTTTATCAGTATACGTGATATTTAAATAATCATACCATTAGGATAACCACTGTACCTGGCATAACATGCTGGAGTAAACACACCTGACTCTGGCTAAGCACAGTCACTGGTGCTGAGAACAGAGCACACAGGCCCCTGAGTGTAGGCCCCTCTCTGGGAACATTCAGCCTGCTATGGACATCAGCCAGTACATTCTACAGAGAATCAGAGAATGTCAGTTAATCTGGCAAGATGGTTAAGTGGAAGTTAGCTAAGAAAGGCACCCTTTTTACAGCAAAATGACAATTATAATTATCTCTGTGTTATGGGATTATGAATAATTTAATTTTTTTCTTTGCTTATCTGTTTAAAATATTCCTGTATAGTTTTTTAATGTGAAAAAAACAGTTACGTTTAAAAGCAAACAGCCAGGTAAGCAAAATAAAATGACAGTAGCTAAACCAGTGTTATAATAGAATGATGAAGTAGAAGAGAAAGTCCCCAAAACAAATTCTGTTGTTTATAAGAATTTAATAAAAGCCAAGGATCTACCTCAAATGAATAAGGAAGGAAAGAATTCATTTAATAAGTGGTGCTTAGGACAATTGGCTCGCAATTTGAAAACAAACCTAAGTCAAATCCAGATGGATTAAGGAATTCTTTTTTTTTCCCAATTAGACAAGGGAAAGGTCAGGGGAAGGAGTGGGAGGACTTTAATAAATTTAGAAGGATTCGAAAAAAAATAGAGATGAAAAACACGGGAGTCTGTGAGAGCCACATGTCACATTTTGGGGAAAATACAATGAGTGAGGCCCATTTCAGATGCATTTACTAAGCGTGTCTACAGCAGTGTGCTAAGCATATCCACTTTCATTCAACAAGCATTTCCTGAGACCTCCTCTGGTCAGCCAGATTTATATTCTGGGAACTCAGTGGTAAATATTCATTCCCTGATCTTAAGTAGCTCACAGCCTAATGAGGGAGGCAGACAGCAGTGAGCGTTATGATGAGAAGTACAGGTGCTTCGGGAGCAGATAGGGAGGGGTCGGGGTCATTAGGAGAAGCTATCTGGGCTGAGTCTTGAAGGATGCACAGGAATTAGCCAGATGATGAAAAGGGAGGTGGGGGAGGGGAGGGGAGAAGATCCTACCCAGAAAGCTTGGGCAATCATACAGCAACATGAGGAAAAGCCGGTCATTCAGGATGCCCAGAGCCAAGAATATGTGGATCTGCAGCAAGAGGCGACGCTGGAGAGGATGCAGGAGTCTTGCATGTGCCGTCAGACCTAAACAGAGCTGTGGAGAGCCTGCGATGGCATTGGAAGGGAAGCCTGAAAGAGGGGGAGATGTGGGAGGGAGGAGTTTGGGGGAAGAGGAAGATTCCAGTGGGAAATCTAGCAGGCCTGGTGACTAATTAGATCTGGGAGGAAGACAAAGAAATCACGGAGGCCAACACTCAGCCTGGTGTAGGCCGCCCCTTCGTTTAAAGACGGCGGCTTGCACCGCGTGGTCAGGTTCATCCAGGCTCTGATTCTGTAGTTCACTGACTATTGGAAATATCGACCTTCTGTTCCCAATGCTCTCTGATGCAAAATCTCTGTAATAAGAAGGAACCAGTCAGAGGAGAGTTTGAGGGCCTGAAAATATTTCTCTGTGCCAACAAAATTTTTTCCCACTCCCTGATGAAGGAAATCTACCTAATTTCTGGTTTTCAGTTAAGAGACCCCACCCTGGCAATGGCTCGTGCGGCTTAAGTAACTACAAACGAATCCTGTCTCAGTGGCTCTAACTCTGCTCTTCTGTGTTGTCACCTTAACCATCCGTGTGCCTCTATGCTAACAAGAAGTATGTACAGTATATTTTTAGTATATGTAAATTCCATATTTATGCTCCATTTTTTTCCAAAAAAGTGTAAATACAATAAGATTATCAGAATAAAAATAGAAAAGCAAGAACATAAGAAGAAACAAATATGCTAGACTCTAGGACTAATATGGTCGCAGTACAATGAGGCGTTAAATACTTTGGCCTCCTAGCAACCTGAAAAGAAAGGAAAACACCAAGATTTACAGAGTTTTATTCTTAGACAGAAGAAGGTATAAGTATTCTTCAAGTTACTGTGAAAGCAAAAATAATCTACACGTAGCTCTCAAATTGGGTTTTGTAGTGCTGAGCTGGTAAAATCTGAGCCTGTGACTTCCTGATTCTTTAACTGAATTTGTTACCTCATCCTTATCCAGCTCTCCCTCTATTAGGACTTAGAAGACACATTCTTAAGTATAAATAAACAGAAAGGTAGTGTTTGTTTACTTCAAAGACATTTACCGAGGATAGAGAAATGAGAGACTGACCCTTTGCCTTCCAAAACCTCACAGTCTGTTTAGAAGACAGAGGGTGAGCAGATAGATGATTGTAATGTAGGGTGCCAGCTGCTCTAACAGGCAGGCATTAACTCAGGAGTAGGCAGAGACTACCTGAAGGGGGTGGGGCAGAGAGATGGGCATGTGATCAGGTGAAGAAGCCTTTTGAGAAAGGGAGGTAGCGTTCCAAGCAGAGGCAACAGCCTGCGTGAAGAAATGATGTGTCTGTGAATCTGTACTGAAGAGTGGGTGTGGAGGCATGAAACTGGAGAAGTCAACAGGGATCAGATCTTGAGGGTCTTGTGGGCCGTACTAAGGGACTTGATTTTATGCTGAAGAAAATGGAGACTCACTGAAGGTACACTTGAGGGGGACATTTTAGGGGGGAAAATCACTGTGACAGTGGTGGGGGTAGCTTACTCAATCTGGTAAAGGGTGTTTATGAAAACCCACAGCCAACAGCATACTCAATGGTGAAAGACTGAAAGCTATCCCCCTGGGATCAGTAACAAGACTAGCGTGGCTGCTCTTGCCATTTCCATTCAACGTTGTACTGAAGGCTCTAGCCAGGGCAATGAGGCAAGAAAAAGAAATAATAAGGTACCAAAATGAGAAAGGAAGAAGCAGAATGATCTCTCTTCTCAGATGACGTTATCTTGTATTTGGAAAATCATAAAAAGTTCAAATACACAATTAGACAATAAATGAATTAAGTATTGTTGTGGGATATAAGATCAACACACAAAATCAGTTGTATTTCTATGTACTAGTAATGAACGATCTAAAAGGGAAATAAAGGAAATAATTCCGTTCAGAATAGCATAAAAAAGAATAAAACACTGAGAAATAAATTTAACCAGGGAGGTGCAAGATGTTTACATTGAAAGCTACAGAATACCATTGAAAGCAGTGAAAGAAGACACACGTAAATGAGAAGATATCCGTGTTCATGGATTGGAAGAGTTAATGTTGTTAGGATGGTAATACTACCTCAAGTGATCTTCAGATTCAGTGCTCTTCCTATCAAAATCCCAATGGTTGTTTGGAGAAACGGAATTGGTGATTCAAAAATTCGTATGAAATTGCAAGGGACCCCATATAGCCAAAAAGTCTTCAAAAAAAAAGAATAAAGTTGGAGAACTACCACTTCCTGACTTTAAAACTTACTGCAAAGGTATGGTAATCAAAACAGTGTTGTACTGACATATGAATAGACAATGGAATAGAATTACAGAAAGAAAAATGTGTCTAATTGTCAACTGATTTTCATCGAGATTGCCAAGCCTATTCAATGAGGAAAGAGGAGCAATAAATTAGCAACAAATGACAATGGCACAACTCGATATCTACGTGCCAAAAAATGAAGTTGGACCCTTACCCTTATCATATACAAATATTAACTAAAAATGGATCAAAGACCTAAATATAAGAGCTATGGGTTTGGATATAAGAACAATGACCTTGGATTTGGCAGTGGTTTCTTGGATATGACAACAAAACACAAGCAACAAAAGAAAAATAGGTGAATTGGACTTCATCAGAATTAAGCTCTTTTTTGCTTCAAAGAATACTATTTTTTAAAATATGAAAAGGCAACCCACAGAAAGGGAGAAAATATTTGCCAGTCATATCTGATAAGGGTCTAGTATCCAAAATATAGAAAGAACTCTTACCACTCAACCACAAACAGACAAACAACCTGATTTAAAAATGAGCAAAGCACTTGAATAGACATTTCTCTAGAGAAGACTAAAAAAATGGCGGTGGAGCACATGAAAAGATGCTCACTGTCATTAGACGTTAGAGAAATGCAAATCAAAACCACAATGAGATGCCGTTTCACATCCACTAGAATGGCTGTAATCAAACAGACAGACAATAATAAGCATTGATGAGAATGTGCAGAAATTAGAACCCTCACATGTTGCAGATGGGAATGTAAATGGTGCAGACACTATGGAAAACAATTTGGCAGTTTCTCAGTACATTCTGAAACAGAATTACTGTTTGACCCAGCAATTCCACTCCTAGATATATACCCAAAATAATTAAAAACAGACGTTCAAACAAAAATTTGTACACAGATCTTGTAGTAACACTATTCACAATAACCAAAAGGTGGAAACAATCCAATATCTGTCAACTGATAAATGGATAAACAAAATGTGGCATATTCATATGATGGAACATTAATCAGCCATAAAAAGGAATTAGGTACTGAAATATGCTACAACATGGATGAACTTTGAAAACATTATGCTAAGGGAAAGAAGCCCAAAACAAAAAGCCATAGATTGTATGATTCCATATATATGAAATATCCAGAATAGACAAATCCATAGAAACAGAAAGCAGATTCGTGGTTTCCAGGGGCTGGGAGAAGGGGAAATTGGGTGTTACTGCTTAGTGGGTATGCGGTTTTCTTTTGGGATGATGAAATGTTCTGGAACTATACAGTGGTGATGGTTGCACAACTTTCTGAATGTACTCAATGTCACTGAATTGTGCACTTTAAAATGATTAAAATGGTAAATTTAGTGTTATGTGTATTTTACCACAATTACGAAAAAAGCTAATGGCACTGGTAGACAGTATTTTAACTTTATTTTGAAATAATTTTAGACTTACAGAAAAATTGGAAGAATTGTACAAAGACTTCTTATGTGCTCGTTACCCAGATTCCCAAAATGAGTATTTTATTATATTTGCTTTGTTATTTTCTGCCCCTCTTCCTCTCTTTTTTTCTCTGCCTCTGTCTCACTCTCTTTCAGACTCTGTGTGTATATATATTCTACAGATTTTATTTAAATTTTTACAGTTGTCCTACTAATGTCCTTTATGGAAAAAGAAAATTAAATTCTGGTAGGATCCCGTCTAGGATCACACATGGCATTTAGTTTTAATATCTCTTTAATATCCTTTAATTTGGGACAATTCCTCAGTCTTTCTTTGTCATTCATGACGCTGCCATTTTTTAAGTCAGGCCATTTATTTTATAGAATGTTCTTCACTTTGGGTTTGTCTTAAGTTTCCTCGTGGTTAGATTCAGGATAAGCATTTTTGGCAAGGATCTCTCGGAAGTCGTGTGTGTCCTCCTCAGTGCATTGTGTCAGGAGGCACATGATATCTGTTTGTCCCTTTACTGATGATGTTAATTGTGATGATTTGGTTAAGGTGGATCTTCCTGGTTTCTCTACTGTAAATTTAGTATTTCTTTCTTTGTAATTAATAAGTATCTTGTGGGGAGATATTTTGAGACTAGGGAAAAATCCTGTTTCTCATCAACCATTCACCCACTAGCTTTACCATCTGATCATGATTCTTCTCTGGAGCAACTATTCCTACTGAGCTTTTTGCCTAATGGTGATTTTCTAATCCCATCATTGCTTCTACACTTAGTAGTTGGTATTTTTCTGTAAGGATGAGCTTTTCCTTCCCTCCCATTTATTATTTTTTTAAAACATGCTAAAATTTGTGGGGTTTTTGTTGTTTTTTTATAGTGGAGCCTTTTTTTTTTTTTTAAGATTGGCCCTGAGCTAACATCTGAGGCCAATCTTCTTTTTTCTTCTGCTGCTTCTCCCCAAATCCCCCCAGTGCAAAGTTGTATATTCTAGTTGCAGATCCTTCCAGCTCTGCTATGTGGGACGTCACTTCAGCATGGCTTGATGAGCAGTGCTAGATCTGTGCCTAGGATCTGAACCGACAAAACCCTGGGCCACCGAAGGGGTGTGTGCAAACTTAACCACCTGGCCACGGAGCCGGTCCCTCCCACTTGTTTAAATAAATATCAAATTATGAATGCTTATTTTTTTTCATCCTCATTATTTTTATGCCCAAATTGTCTCAGATTTTGCCAATAAGAGGCCATTCATGCTGGCTCCTGTGTACTTTCGACCTGTCTGCCTCATTCTTTGAGTAATTCCGTGTCTGTTGACACAACCCAGATGTTCCAGGCTCACCTTGGGCTTTCCTGGTCTCAGCTCTGTGATCAGTCATGTCTTCAAGGAGCCCTGGTTCCTTTTAATGGAAATTGGTATTTAGAAACCAAGATCTGGGCACTGGATGTCCTCGTCGTGGTATCTATTGTTGAAAATATAGCAAACTGACTTTCTACCTAATGGCGCTTTGAAATGCTTTTGTTGTTGTTTTATTGAAAAGACAATATGAAAATTTTGAAAAAATTACACCCCTTACCGACATCCTTGTACCAAATTTGTTTTTATTTGGTACACATTCCTTCTAGTTCTGCTTAGGAATAATCCTGTGTGTATATATATATAGTTGCAACCATATGTGCTGTCAGTTGTGCCTTCCTTTTTTCATTTCTATTAAATCCTAACTATTTCTGCACGGTGCTACAAGGGCTCACCCCTCGCCTCTTACTGGCGTCCTGTGGGTCCACTGAGCAGCTGTGCCCGGTACACAAAGTTCTTCTTCCTTCCCCCCATGTGGGCAGGTAGTGGCTTTTAGGTTTGAGCTGTTAAAAGATAGCCCTGAAAAATCTAGCATCTATGTTTTGCTTCAGTTGAATTTGTTCCTTTGGATAAATTCCCGGAAGTCAAACAGATTAAAAAGAAATGTATAACACAGTTTTTTTTCCTATCTTTTCTACCTTTAACCTTTGACATTTCTTTCTCCTTCACGGATGCCTGCAGCTCCAACAGTGGGCTGGAGTTTCACTGGTCTCATCAAAGTAATAAAGCAACGAGCACCTGCGAGGGGCTGGATTCTGTGCTGCGTGGAGTACAGACGCGTGTTCGGGTGTCGTGTGAGTGTGTATTTTACTCCTCAGATTTAATGTACAAAGTAGGTCTTATCTGCAGAGACTGAGAGACAGAGCGGTTGAGGAGTTTATCTGGTGGCAAATGGCAGATAGAGAATTCAACCCGAGGTCTTTCTTATTCCCGAGCCCTTGAACTTCCACGGTCTGCAGCACTCCACGCTGCCACGATGTGTCTGCTGGGCTGCCTCACTTGTTCCCCCCATTTAGGTGCTATCTCCCGTTTTTCTTCAGCATCAGCCTAGTTTTCTGGGATCTGATCCTGTTTATCCAGATTACAAAGGACAAGGCCGTTAAGAGCCAAGCCGACCTGAGAAGAAATGTGGTGGAATGGCCATTAATTGAAGGACCAAGCCTGAGGTTTGCTAATTAATTTCAACCCAAGGGAGGAGCCCAGCAGAGGAGCGGACTCCAGATGTGAGAACAAAACTCCCCAAATAACAGTTGCCGAAATAAGACAGAAGTTCTCTCTCACACGTTGCCCCAAGCAGTGCATTCTAGTGATTAATGAGGAGCGTGAGCTCCCATTCGGGCGCACCTGTGTCCCTTATGAGCTGGAGGACCTTGGGTTTCAGCCTCTCTAGGCCTCCGTTTTCCCACCTATGTGATAAGTAATCATAGCGCCAAACTGGAGAGTGTTTGCCATGGTTATCTATGGAATTACATGTAGAGTGCACAGGGCGGTGCCAGGCATATAGTTAATGTTCAATAAATGTTAACTCTCATTATTGTTGGTCTTTTGCCTTTTTCTCAGTCTTTGATGGTAACAGTTACCTGATTTTTAAGTGGAGATACAGCCGTCCTGAACAAAGACTACTTTTCCCAGCCCCCCTTGCAGCTAAGTTGTGACCACGTGACCCAGTTCTGACCAGTGGGCTGTAAGTGGAAATGACATGTAACTACTAGGAAACATCTTTAAAGGGAAGAACCATTGCTCCTCCCTCAGTTTCTTCTTTCCTGTTGGTTGGAATTCAAACGTGATGGCTAGAGGTCCAGCAACCATCCTGGACAACGAGGTGACCTTGAGACTGGAAGACCTGCATGATGGAGCAACAAGATAAAAGGTGCCCGTGTCCCTGACTCTTTGGCACCCTATGTCAACTCTGGGCTGACACCTTCAGACTTCTTGAACAAACTTCTGTCTTAAGTTAGCAACTGTTATTTGGGAATTTTTTTCATTGCAGCTGAACACAATGCTAACTAATACCAAAGATATATCATATTTTAAGGTGACTTAGAGTTAAAAACGCTAGCTATTTAGTTCATTGGGTAAGAATCAGAGCTCGGGAGCAATGGACTAAATCTGACGACGTGGAGTTCAGCAGTGATAATGTGAAGTGCTTCCTTGGGTCCATAAAACCAGCCTTCGTTGGCCAAATGAGGGTGATATTGCCGGGAGGTCTTCTGAATGGATGTCTTAGAAAGGAGATGGCAGAGTGCCCCTCACAGGGTAGGCAGGCAGTGATGTGTCTCCCCTTCGCCCCAGCCCTTCCCCACAGCATCCGAGTTCCAGGCACGCTCTGTGTGAACCGGCAGCAGGATGTTTCAGGGCAGTGTTGATAGCGAGGTGTCCAGCGGGGGAAGGAGATGACTCTGCATTACAATTTGAGGTCAGTCGCACCTGGAATGTAAACAAACAGGAGTTTTTTCAGAGACAAGCCTGGAAAAGACATCTACTTGGAAAAGAGACATCCTGGAGTGGGGGAAAGCAAAAGATATGGTCCCTGTATTCAAATATCTGAAGGGATGTTACAGAAAAAAGAGTTTCTATAGTCTTGTTCTAAGCCCCCAAGAGGTTCTCATGGTTGGAAAGACAGATTTCATCTGTCAATTAACATTTGATCACTTGATATTAACTATCAGGCTGTAGCAGTGGCTGCTAATTGTCCTACCTGATGTCTGTTCTGTCCTTCTTGCTCATGAATATAATCCAGATGTTGTTCTCGTCAACAAAGTGTCCAACTACAATGCCCCCCTTCCCACACTTCCTGGAAGTTTGAGGTGGCCATGTGACATAGTTCTGTTTAACAAGATGTAGCTGAAGTATAATGAGGAGTTCCAAGAAGGTTCTGCCTTCTCCATATAGGTGCCACCCATCCTCCTGGTTTCCACCTTCTTTGGCCTGTCTGGAAGGCAGATGTGATGCCCGGAGGAGCAGCAGCCATCTTATAAGTGTGAAAAAAAAAATCACACGCAAAAGATGGTAGAACAGAAAAATAGGAGACCGGTTCCTGGAAGACATCCTTGGACAGCTTTTCTCCCCTGGGCTTGCCGTCTTCTGGGCTTCCTGTTACATAAGAAAAATGAATCCCTACCTTGTTTAAGCCTGTTAAGTAACAGGTTTCCTGTCAATGCAGCTGAGATGCAATCCTCCGCCAGGCGCCATGCGAAGGTCTTGGAGGGAAAAGGCTTTCCTGTGGAACCACCTTCTTTTCCTGCTTATCTGACAGGAGGTGAACAAACTGGAACAGCCCCAAGACCGACTGAGCTCTGAGGGGGAAGTGATGCCCCTGACTCCAGAGGAATGCGTGCGGGGGCTGTGGGCACTTTCGCAGCCATAATGTTACAAAGCAGGATTGAGTGTGGAGTGAAAGGTTGGATTCAATGAGCTTTAAAGTCCATTCTAGAACAAAAGCTTTTCTAGCAGTCAGAAAGGCAAAAAAAAAAAAAAAAAAAAAGATGGAGTCAGAGCATAGTAAGTTTTGGTCAGTGAACAGAGTGTTTTCCAGCTGCAGGGGGATACGCAATTTTCATTTCCGTTTCTCAGCAGGCACTCTCCCTCAACCCCCCGGATAACCACATCGTGGCAATTTTAAGTTTCTAATGGAATTTTAGTTTACGTTTTATTTGTGGTAATGTAATTTATCCCACTTTTTACTACTAGGATTTTTATTTACTTCTATTTACAAAGTTCACGTGGCAGTGAAACACCCAGGAGCATTTTGATTTCCAAATACTAATGGATTTATTATTTTTGTCTGTGTTTTAAAGAATGAATCTTGGTAACAAGATTCCTTCATAACCATATCATTGGAATGTTTATGTCCTATAAACTAACGGTTAGGGATCAATTTATTGGCAAAATTTCTGTAAACGTGGGCGTGTTCTTTATGGAAATGAGGACTTTCTTCCTCTCACGCTGGAAGCCGGGCTCTTTCATGGGATGAGCATGAGAAAGGATGGATTGAGTCTTTGCTGGATTCTGTGACTGATCCCATGATGGTGATCTCAAGCCTGAGATAGGAAGGTGCGCTGCCCGACTTTGCGAAGGTACCCAGTGGTGACTGGCATGCTCTGAGGGCTCAACAGGTGTTTGTTGAATGAATGAATGAATGAGTCTCTTTCTAGCCTCACTGTCTCTGAGTCGAGGCGGTGAGATGATATTGTACAGTCGATGTGAGCGCAAATCAGCGTTTCTCAAAGTGCATCCCAGTGGGGAATGGGGGGAGGATAACACGGTGGTGCGTCAAATGGAAATTACTATGAGCTCCACTCCAGCCCTACTGAATCAGAATCTCTGCAGCTGGGGCTTAGGAATCTGCATTTTTAACACTCCTCCCCACCCCCTCCCATCCCACCCCCTTTCCCAAAGATGATTCTCCTGTATAGTCAACTTTGAGAACTATGGGCATGTGCACCGTCTGTTCCAGCTGAAGCCTCCCAGAGCGGGATGGGGCCTTAGGAGGGAGCAGGAATTCCAGCTGGAGTAGGATTTTTGGTGGTGGTCCTTGAGAAGGCAGCTGTAGCAAATGTGCTGGTCTGTGGTGACACCTGCTGGTTGACAGTAGCAATTAGCAATGGTTCAAACCCCTCAAACCACACAGGTGTTTTCTCTTCTGGGGCCTGTGATACTGAGGGGGCTGCATTTCAGTGTTTGAATTCTAACAGTGACACTTAATATACCCAAAGCCCCAGGTAGCCAGGGGACCCCTGCTTTTATATCTGCATCCTGTTTTCACCAGCTGCAGGTAGAATCAATAAATACTTGAAGGATAGCATCCTTCAATTATCTTACATGTTTCTTAGAACAAATAGTCTAAATTTCATGCTCATTTGAAACACTGACAACTTTTGGATTTCCTCTGAAAGGACTTACTGAACCTTTGACTAGGAAACTTACTCTTTTTGATTGTTTTAGAGAAATAATGAGAAGCCAACTTTTATCTCTCCTTAAGGACTCCAGGCAAGATAAAGAAAAAGTGTTTCATGATATGTTAGAGCACTTGGTTCCTTTCTTTTACTGAGCACCTACTCTATGCCAGCCCTCCTCTCGGGGAGCTCACAGGTCAGGGATGGAGAGGGGCTGGTGTGGTCAGTGCACTGGACGTGTGTGTAACGTGGGGAAGCAGTTGGCCAGAAGGCATAAGGTGAGGCCTGGGAAAAATTCATCCTTCCACATCCTATACAGACATTAGCAGGTGAGAAGTTGCTGGAAGAGAGACTGTGCTAAGACACAGAAGTGAGGGATGGCCTTTGGGATGGATGCACTTCAAGGGGGCTGATCTACAGTTAACTTGCTCTTGCAAAGTGTGAGGCTGGACGTGATGGGAGATGGGGCCACGGAGTCAGGCCAGGCCTCGCCTACTTGCCAAGAAGGTTAGATTTCATCCTATAGGGGGCGAATAACCACCGAGGAGTGTACATTTAAAATCTGCTTTTTATCAGCCTGTTCATTCCTTTGGAATATCAATACACAAAGTATAGCATCTCCTGTTTTTTGTCTGACTGTGGTCGCATCCAACTGAGTCCAAATTCCTGATTAAGATTATCTCTGGGAGTTGAGAATTTCACGCAGATTCAACAAGAAAAGGTCCCAGTCCATTTGCAAAGTCTCTCAGCATTCTGGGAATTAGATTTGGCCTTTGGGCTGTGACAGGGGTTCTTGTTATGCGGCTACATCTCTGTGCCTTTTATTTCAGAGCTTCTGAGCTGCCTCCTCTTCCTGTCCTAACAGGCCCCTCCCCCACTCCCCATCAGCATTGCCCATCACACAGACCCCAGGAAAATCCCACAGGTGTCCTTATGGGAGCCAAAAGCTGGGCACTGGTTCATATTTAGAGCCTGAGGCATGAAATAAACCAATTCATTCTTTTATGCATAATTTTTCACCTTTTTAAAATAATAAATGACAATGGATATTTTTCCCTGTTGCTTTTCACAATAAGGTGAGGTGCTCATGCTACACAATCGAGACCTTTCCTCATGAAAGATGGACAAACACAGTCTCTGTTCCCCCCGCTCCCTTCTGCTTGGCTTCAGCCACACCGCATACACGTCCACACCGGCAGGGGCCAGCAGGAAAAGCATGGGATTTGGAATCTGATGGACTTTCATTTGGATCTTGCTCCTCCCTCTCATGAAGTTAGCAAGTCCCTTAACTTTTCCTCTTTCTTTGCCTAGCAAAAGGAGCTAATCATACCTTCTCTTGAGGACTGGGTGAGAAAAACACGTATAAAACAGGTGCCTGAGACCAGTGCCCAGCACACCGCGGGTCCTTAATAAATGATCCTCTCTTCCCTTCTGTTCCCATCCTCCCCCTGATACTAGTGAGCCATCAAAAGAGCAGGAAGCACACAGCCTCAGTGGTAAGTAGCCATTAGTTCATGCTGCTCTGTGCTGTTCTCTGGGGTTCTCCTGTGAAACAGGTTAATTAGATAAGAGACCTTTTCTTAGCTTACAGATTTTCTGTCCCAGTCTCTCTGTAAAGGTTTTGAGCTCTTTCAAGTATAGAGTCTGAGGGTCATTAGCCAGCCACCCACCCTCCCCACCCCCTGCTGTTCTCAGAGGAATCTGGTTCTGTCAATATTTGCTCACCACTGGACATGGGCCCGTGATCCCCAGAGCCAGGCTCTCCTGACCTGTGGGTGGAGATGCCCCATCTGCCAGATAAGCAGCTTGTGCCTGACTGGCCTGGCCCCAAATCAAGAGAGGGTCTCTTAGCCACTTGTGCCAAAGTATGACTTTTTTACTGGCAGATATTACCCAACAGACTGGGGTTTCTTGCTCATTAACCAAGTCAACAGCCCAAAGGCCGTAACACTCCAAGATTTGCTCCAAAGTTAATCTTTGACTTAAAGGGAGAACATTTTGGAGGACAGTCCCCATTGCGCATTTCTGTACGCATCTACTCTTAATATCCTGGAAA
Source organism: Equus caballus (assembly GCF_041296265.1). NCBI lineage: Eukaryota > Metazoa > Chordata > Mammalia > Perissodactyla > Equidae > Equus > Equus caballus. The sequence goes on from NC_091708.1 coordinate 19,746,481, forward strand.
TGCCGAGATGATGGCAAATTGTGCCTGAACAAAGTTTGGCAGTGAACATGACAATCAAGATAGAACCAAGGGACAAAAGGTTGAAAAGCCACAAAAGAAAGATTCACAAGCTGAAGAACCCTAGAGTCAGTGCAGGAGGTGTGGGAGGAAGCATGCTCGTTTGCACGACATTAGGACTTCTGAAGGCGCTAATGTAAACCCTTGTCCGAGGGTGGCTGCAGGACAGAGCTGATGACTGACGTGGGAGATAATGGTGATGCTGAACGAGTACCCTGCTTTGTCTGCACCTGCAGGATTTTTAGGTATGTTCCAATTTTTATTTTAGTGTTTAATAAGCTCAAAGGGTAGGAAAGGAAATTGTATCTTCATTGTAGTTTTACAGAGGGAGTGTCTTTCAGGAAATACACAAATCAGGAGAAAAAGCTTTGGACAGACCTTATGTCCCCATCCGGGACTGAGAAGGTTTGAACATCCTATACTCCTAGAAGCCTCTGGTTTGCTCTGGAACTCCTAACATACAGGTACAGCCAACTGGTAATTATTAACAGAAATTAATTTACTAATTCCTACCTTCTGAGCGGTTCGGAAGTCCTCTTAGAGGGCAGTGTGTCTCCATGCCGGCTGGTCTGGTGGTTAGAGAGCAGAATCTGCCGCTTTGCCCTTCCGAGGGGCATTATGCTCTGTCTTCTGCAACAGCTGGTGTCTGGAGCACTTCCCACAGCCCTTCAAACATTTGATCAGAGGTCTCTTTTGTCTGCCATTATTCAGTACAAATGCACAGTTTCCAGAGCCTGTCCCACCCAGGATCCCCTGATCCACACAGAATGCACCCGGCTGCCTGCAGCACCGCAACGTCCTGGCAAGAAGAGAGGGGAGACACCAAATATCCTACTTTACTTCTTATTGGGTTCCTAGGAAGAGGGAGGAAGTTAAAGCACTTGATTAAATAAAGTCCTAGTGATCTGTAACTTTTATTATTTACGAAATGGTGCCTCCTATTGGGAATGGAAATTAAAGCTACCATCACATTCTTTAAACCCGCCCTGGAGACATCTGTGCGTGGTGGGGTGTGAGGGGAGTTACAAAGGCTCTTTTCTTTTCTGGGAATCACACATCCTTTTTTTATACATCTCTTGTTTTTTCTTCCAGAGTAAAGAAGTCTGCAAAGTGCCAGGAATTTGAGCTGATCGTAGTCAGTGCAATGCTTCTTTAAATAGGATGCTCTAGCTAGATCTGCTGCTGTGTTACTTTGATCTCCTACTGAGCAAAGAACTGCAAGAGACCATTCAGATAGACACAGATGTATAGCATAATTTTGGTAAATAAATAGTGTTCGGCAAATGTTGAATAAACTAACAAATATCTAGAGTTCCAAAAGTTCAACCACATCATATGTTTCAAAAAGGCAGATATTAAGCCTTTTAAAAATCCTTTTACTTTAACTTATTTTTCATTATAAAGCAGTATCTGGAAATGATTCCTCTGGTTTTCAAATGGATGGTTTGATAAAATGCATTAATGTTTGATGAATCAGATATGCTGGCATAGTGTCCATCTCTCCCGGAACGGTCACCATTTACTGAACCTTTACTGAGTAAAAGCTGCTGTACTGTGGGCTTACGAACACTATCTCTTCAAATCCTTATTTATAAGAATCACGAGATTAGAATTGTTCTTCCCATTTTAAAGATGAGAACACAGTGACTCAGAGACTTAAGTAACTTATTAGAGGGCAGAGGGCCTCTAGCAAGTTACCTAAGTAAGAGTTAGAGCTCTGGTCATTAACAGAGCTCTCGAGTACAGGGGTTTATATAACAGCCCGTGTTCAGAGAAGAGAACAACAATACTCATAATCAAGTCTCGCACAGGTTCACGATACTCCAGGAATCTCCTGTTCATTCCTTCGGCACATAGGTGCATTGTCATCATTTTCCAGCCTTGAATAGGGCCCAAGTCTTGCAGTAACTAGCAGTATATATGGCGTTGTGCACACTGAAGCCTTTTACTAGTGCCAGTTGAGAGGAGAATAGATGTTGCTGGTTGGATCCCCCTCTGACTTACAGCAATAAGGAAGTCCACCAGCGCCTGTTTTAACTCGAGGTCAGAGTCAAATCTAGCAACTTAGGTGGTTAAGCCAAGCAGGATGAAATGTACCCTCAAGTCAAGAGTGTGGGGCTGGCCCTCGTAGGCAAAGGGGACACGCGCTGGGAGCTCCTGCCCTGCCCCAGGGTCTCCTGCTCCATCCTTCTCTATCTGCACCCCAAGACAGCTGACTGGGGCAATCCTGCCTCAAGGCCTGGAGAGGTGCTTTGTCCCTTGACTAAGAGGATAAAATTGGCATCATATTTTAAAAGCTCATTGTAAAATGGTACCCTGTAAATTAGAGGTCCTTGAGGCAAAGCCTGATCTCAGCGTCCTATTTGTGGTGTGCACAAAGGTAAGCATCTTTTTTTCAAATTCTCCGAGTGGCATCACCAATCTAAATGAAGAAAGAATTTTTGCTTATTTAGCCTGCTATGTGGAGCTAAAGGAGAAGTTTGTGGGTAGGATAGCCAAGTCATCCAATTCAAAACTCTAGAACCTTCCATGGCTCCATGGCCCTTCCTTCTCCCCAGTCATCTCCCAGCCCCCAACAAGGAACAAAGCTAGATTTATCTCAGGCCTTGTGTGGGACATAGTAGGTACTCGACAGAAGTTCAGTTATTGAATAGACAAAGGAAAAATGGAAGGGAGGGAAGGAAGGAGAAGAGGGGGGAGACTGAGAATGTCAGTATTCAAAATCCAACCTTTTGTTTTTTTAGATTGGCACCTAAGCTAACATCTGTTGCCAATCTTTTCCTCTTCTTCTTCTTCTCCTCCTCCTCCTCCCCGCCCCCTCCACCGGCAAAAGCCCCCTAGTACATAGTCGTATACTCTAGTTGTGCTATGTGGGACACCACCACAGCATAGCTTGATGATTGGTGCCATGTCCGCGCCCAGGATCCGAACTAGTGAAACACTGGGCCGCCGAAGTGGAGCACGCAAACTTAACCACTCAGCCGCGGGCCGGCCCCCTACCTTAATGTTAACCGTGTGAGGAAACAGCTCTTAAAAAAGTTATTTGGCAATGTGTATTAAAAATCTAAAGAATGTGTACATCCTTTAACCCAGCAAATCTGTATTTAGAAATTAAGTATGTGTGAAAAGATTTTGCTACAAATCAGAATATTGTTCCTAATTATTAAATGTTGCAACCAACCTAACAGTCCAACAACAGGGAATGAGGTCAATGAATTATGACACATCTGCACCTAGTCTTTCCCAGCTCAATAAATAACACCACCGTTAAACCAGTTGTTCAAGCTGGAAACCTAGAATCATTCTTAAATTTCCCTCCTTCTCTTTCAACCTGTCATTCTAAGTCCTATCATTTTCCAAAATACGCAGGGAGTCATCTCATAGATGCTTTCAAGGGTTTACTCACCATGGACACAGAGGAAGCACATTGTTCAAGTAGCCAGGTAAGTGGGCACTGATGACTCCACCAACATCATGGAGGGTGAAATTAATTTAACTAAGAGCCGTAGAGAAACCTGGACAAGGAAGAGATAGAAAACAATGATGTGGGGTTGTACACATAAAACATATACACAGTACTATACTTGATGGATGATTTAAAACATTTTGCAGAGTTAATTTTGACTAGATGCAACTGGTACCTCCTGTAGACCCTGCATCAAGGTCCTCACTCTTGCCCTCCTTCCACAGGGCACGGAGTCCATAAAGCTAAAGGGATGTGCTCACCCAAAGTCCACCTCCTCCCCACAAGCCCACGCTGGAGAAGCCCTGGACCCTAGAACTCCCTACCCAAACAAGGCTTGCATGGGTCTCTTCTCCAGGTACTTCCTCCTGAGGGAGGATCCTGGCTGTGGCAGGTGGTGTGGACGGAGCTTGGCTCAGGTGTCCACAGGTGAGTGTGAGAAGCCCCTCACGTTGTGGCCTGGAGCAAAGGTGGAAAAAGAATGGGAGCAGGATCTTCCATTTGTCCTCTTGCCTCAGACCCCACGAATGTTAGCAGCCATGCTGGATGAAATGTTTACTTCCAACTATCCTGACTGACCAACACCCCCACTCCATTATATGTCATATCCAACTATTACTCTATGTTATTCCTAGCCAAGCCCCACCATCTCTTGTCTGGGTTACCGCTCTAGCCCCTGACTAGTCTCCCATCTTATACTCCTGCCCCCAATCCATTCTCCTACACAGAACAGGCAGAGTAAGCTTTCTAAAATATAAATCAGGTCGTGTTACTGCCACCGACTGAAAATACAGCACGCACTCCTTGCCATGGCGCAGAAGCCCTCCAGCCTTATCTGTCTCGGCCTCGGTAAGTGCAAGCCACACTGACTGTCTTTCAGTTTCTATCGCTTGCTAAGAAGTGTTCCACCTCAGGGCCTTAGATATGCTTCTCCCTCTGCCTAGAACGTTCTTCTTCAGCTTTCACATGCCAGATTCTTCGTCTTTCAAGTCCAAATTTACTCTTCCTTCCGACAGACCTTCTGCAACCAATTTGTGTACCCCTATTATTTTCTTGTAGTGTCCTGTTCCTTTCCATCATGGCTCTTCATCACAAATCAGGCTGCAGTGTTTATTTTTCTTGTTTATTTGTTCAATGCCTGTTTCCCCCATCAAACTGTAAGCATCATATTCAATAATGTATATACCAGAACTTAATACTGCATAGTACATGTGTGCAGTTAATTAATCTGTGTAATGGAATACCATTTCGTCATAAAAATAGTTTTCAAAGGATATGACTGGCATAGAAAGTTGCACATGATATAATTTTAAATGAAAAAAAATCATGCTATATAGTAAAATAAGCCCACTTTTCTTTAAAAAATGTGAATATATACGACATAGATGTTTACATATATATTACACATATATGTATGTGTTAAAAAAATCTGCCAGGTGTTACAGTGGTTGTCTGGATTGGGAAATTGTGAGTGTAGTTTGTTTTCTTAATTTTGCTTATCTTTTAAAATACTAATTGCATATTATCTTCATAAGAAGAATATATGTTATATTTTTTTTCTCTCCCCAAAGCCCCAGTACATAGTTGCATATTCTAGTTGTAGGTCCTTCTAGTTCTTCTGTGTGAGCCACTGCCACAGCATGGCTACTGACAGAGTGGTGTGGTTCCACACCCGGGAACTGAACCCGGGCCGCCAAAGCAGAGCATGCCAAACTTTGATCTCTAGGCCATCAGGGCTGGTTCTATATTTTTGTAACTAAATACACTAATATCCATCTGTAGACAAACTGTCACAGTAAGCTGACATTTTTCTTGGAAGCAGTCTAGATGTCCAGCATTAAGTGACGTTGAGCCTGGGAGGGGCACATCCATTCAATAAAATGTTAGGCAGCCATTAAAAATCTGTGTGAAGGATGTCACGGCGTGGAAAATGCCAATTATATAATATTAACTTAGAAATGAAGAGAAAATGGGATTCAATAGTAAAAATAATTTTTAAATCATGTTATTGCTTTGCAGTAATAGAATTATGGTGATTTTTTTGTTTGTTTCCTAAGTTCCTAGAACATCACTTTCTACATTTAAAATTTTTATTTTTCAGTAAGTGTGTGCTTGAACAATTTATATGTACTCTCTCCTTGTTAGACATTAGGGGTTTTTTGGTAAGGATATTTGTGTAATTTAGCCTTTCTATGTAAATTACTTCAAAATAAAATCTCTCATTTCCTAGGATGTGTAATGCATCACTAATTGCACAAGGGGGCAGTATTATAGAGATTAAGCAGCATTGGCGAATTTGCTGGGGTCAGTTCATTGCATTATTCCTAACCTTAGTTTTCCTTATGTTTGATCTTTGATTTACGTTGACATTTACATTCATTTTCAGTTCCAAGAATATAATATATTTTATGGTTCTTATTATAAAATTGTAAGTTAAATAATTCCACTGACTGGGAGAATGAGAAGGTGTCTGCTCACACATTTTCATCCCCACTACTTCTTTGTTCCCTACATCTTTTTCATTTTTAAAAATAATAGTCAAATGATATCAGTTGCTATTTCTGGAAAGCCTTTGATGAGTGAGTCATCGTGCTGGGTCTTTATACACATTACCTCATTCACTCTTGCAGAGTAGATGTTGTTCTTCCCATTTTACAGATGAGAAAACAGAGGCTAAGAGAAGACTGGTAATTTGCCCAAAGTCACGCAGTTACTATTTGCCAAGAGCCTGAATTCAAGCCCAATCTCCGGAAAGAAATAGTTAAATGAATAAATCGACAAATAAGCAAATAAACAAGTAAATAAATAAAATGACTGTATATAAATGAATAGATGGATTGAAGAAATCATTTTGCTCGTTATGGATAATAAAAAAAATACCAGTTACAACAATAAAGTTAAAAAATCAACCCAAAATATAAAAGTTTGAAAAAATAGCCATTTTCTCATAACTCAAAGATAATAACTACTAGTCTTCTGGCACATTTCCTTTGTGTGTGTGTGTCTAGCTGTCTGTTTATCTATCACATATCTGCCTAATTCAGGTCATATTAAAAATAAAAGGTTATAGTAAATAAGATATATATTAAGTAATTTCTATCTTCTGTTTTTCCTTAACATAATATATGAAAATTTCCCTCCTGTTATTAAAAATCTCTTGAAAGCAAGACTAATAGATTTATAATATTCTTTCATTTGAATGTATTGTATTTTATTCTGTTTTCCTGTAATTGAATTCAGCAATTTCCTCTGAAAACTAGGAGATTATTAATAATGCTAAAATGATCCGCTTCGTATAGAAATCTTTATCTCTGCCGATCGTTAAGAGTACATTCCTGGAACTTGAATGACTTATTAGATAAAAAGAAATGAACTTTTAAAAGGCTCTTGTTAAGTTATCATTTTTAACCTGATGATTAAGGTAACAAATTTTCATTTTAATATATGTAGCAGATATTTCCAGAAAAGAGAGAAAAACTATGCCACATCCCTCTTACCAGAATAACTGCTTTTATGATTTTTGTGTATTTCCTGCTAGATTAATGTATTTGTATATCTCTACTTATAATATTTATCCACATGTATATACCCATTTTCACAGAGTTGATCCTAAAATATATAAACTTTCGTATCCTGTCCCTGTCATTTAACATTGTATAACATTTTGCAGAGAGAGACATAAATGAGCATGTTTCATATCATTAAATATTCTTCAAAAACATCTTTAATAGTGAATATAAATTATATTAATATTAATATATTAGTTATATTGTTTTATTATTAAGCTTTTAGATTATTTATAATCTTTTTATTGTAGAGATATATTTGTCACATGCTGATTATTTCCTTAAGATAGACTTCTGGAAATATTACTAAATGCAAATAATGTTATGGTACTTCTTTGTGAATCTTGATACATGTGCCAGATTGCTCTCCAGAAAGGTCCTATCAGTTTAGGTTTGTATTTAAATCTGTGACTGCCACCATTTCACCACCCTTGACAGGAGCTCAGGACATCATTTTCATCGAATGGGCTTTGATAACCCTCAAGGCAAAAGATGACAGCCCTTATTGTTTTCATTTGCATTTCTTATTAGCAAATTGAATATTTCGCATTAATTTATCAGTCTTTTCTGTTTCCTCTTCTGTAAACTGTCTATTTTTTCATATCCTTTGCCAATTTTGCTATTGCGATGTCACTGCTTTTCTTACTGTTTGTTAAAAGATTTTTGTATATTAGGGATATTAGCACTTTTTCAGTCACATTTATGGCAAATATTTTTCCTTATTTATAATTTGTCTTTTAATTTTGTTAGTGATATTTTATCTATAAATGATTTAAATTTTTATAGTACACAGATTGATCATTTATTTTGTGTTATCTTCCCTTTTTTTATTCAAAAGTCCACCCTTACCCCCTGCCCCTGAATTGGTAAAATACTTTATATTTTCTTCCATTTTAAATTTTCTTTAATTAAGGTATAATTTATGTTCTATTTGTGATGGAGTTTTTTCTTTCATTTTTTGTATTTATTAACAGCTGAAAATAATTTTGTTATATAATATGGAGGAAGGTGCACATTGAATATTTAACAAATTTCCACCAAATCATTTATTAGTATTTTATCCCTTCCCGCATTGATTTGTGAAGGTGTTTTATCACATGTGGTAGACTCCTAATATTCCAAGCAGTCTAGTGTGAAGAGTTTGGACTTGTTGATCAACCCCATCTAGGTTCAGATTCTGGCTCTGCTGTTTTTTTGCTTGTGGGCAAGTTAATTACGCCCATCGAATCCTCAGTTTCCCCATCTGTAAAAGAGGGGATCGTAGGGAGGGTTCCATTCTATGTCCATGCAGAGCGTTTAGCATGGGGTGTGTGACCTGGGAAACGTTCAGAAAAGAACATGTTAGTTGCTATGACTATGACCATGATGTTGATAAAGTTTCCCATACTTTAATAAGTCCTGATGTTCTTGAATGAGTAGAAAGCTTTAATAAGTTACTAGGGATTTCATTGAAAAATAAAACACAGCTGTATTCACATCTCCAAAGTGGGCATTAGCTTGGCTCACTCACGGCCAAATGACACACTTCCGCATCCACGGGGCACACAATTCATGTCATACCTTAGAAGGAAGATCTGGAAGGATAGAAAACCAGATTATCTCAAGGGTTAGAGGGATTTGAGGATAGGGTGTTTCTGAATTACTTTAATTTTTTAATAGCAATTACGTGTACTGAGGAAAAAACAGTAAAGATATTTCCACTGGAAAAAAATGCATGCCTCAACAAAGTTAGAGCTGAATCATCATTCAAGATTTAGAGCTCTTTGCAAACAGTAAAAACATCAGCACTTAAATCTGCAAATGCAGATTTAAATGCAGTGATGCCTTTTAGGGACCTTTTCCAGGTGTATCTCTTGTTTCTTCGCTCTCCATGGTTTCTTGTGCCAGTGTAATTTATTGTAGTCTTAGATGGCATGTTCATATCTGTAAGGGCAATTCCCTACACCAATCTTCATTTTGAAATTTTGCTTAGCAACTCTTGCCCATTTTTCTTCCAGATGAAATTTAGATTCACTTTAGGCCTTTCCATTTGCCTGTAGTCTCCACTTGGGTTTCTAATGAGCATGTCACACTTAACATTCCCAAACCAAACTCCCTTCTCAGTAAGTGGTAACATCGCACTTCCATTTGCCAGGAAGGAAAACCATGCAATGATCCTTGACTACTCTTTTTCTCTCATACCCCATGTCCAGTCCATCAGCAAATCCTGTAAACTCTATTTTTCCATAGAGGTCCATAAGCCAGTCACTTCTCACTACCTCCACTACTGCCACCCTTTATTTCTTGCCTAAAAAATTTCAGTTGGTTCCCAAATCGTCTTCCTGCTTTCAGCCTTGTCCCTCTACCTATTATTCTCACACAGGAGTCGGAGTGATCCTTTTCAAATCTAAGTCAGATCTCCTCACTCCTCTGCTCAAAACTCTCCAATGTCTTGCCAGCTCACTCAGAATAAAATTCAAAATCCCCACATGATTCATCCCAACCCATCCGCCCATTACTGCTCTCCAATCATTTCTTACCATTCTCCCTCCATTCACTCTGCTCCAGCCCCAAGACTGCTGGCCCCTGGCTGTTCTGTGTATAATCAGGCATATCTCAGGGCCTTTGTACTTGCTTCCACGCGTCTCATGCCCTCACTTGTTTCAGGTCTCGGTACCAATGTGACCTTATCAGTAAGGCTTTCCTTGAGCTACTCAGGTAAAATGGTAACTCCACCACTGTATTCCCTGTCTCGCTTAATATCCTTTATTTTTCTTTGTAGCACCTATTATCATTTGACATATAAAATCACTTAACTGGTTACTGTCTGTCAAAAAGGTCTCTGCAGTTTTAGTTGAAGACTATTTGTCATATAAATTAACTTGGAAAAAAAAATTTTCTAAATATTCTTCCCATGAAGAACTTTGGTATTATCTCAGTTTTGTTTAAATCTTCTTTTGTGTCTCTTAGTAGTGTGTGTAAGTGACTTAATTATAGTTCTTATCATTTAGGGCTAAATCACTTCTTTATTTTTTTAAAGATTGGCACTTGAGCTAACAGCTGTTGCCAATCTTCTCTTTTTTTTTCTCCCCAAAGCTCCCCAGTACATAGCTGTATATTCTAGTTGTAGGTCCTTCTAGTTGTGACATGTGGGACACCGTCTCAGCATGGCTTGATGAGCGGTGCCGTGTCCGCGCCCAGGATCCGAACTGGGGAAACCCTGGGCCGCCGAAGCAGAGCATGCAAACTTAACCACTCAGCCGTGGGGCCGGCCCCTAAATCATTTCTTACTAAAGTTTTTCATAGTTATTCTTTCCCTTTTTTATTGAGATATAATTCACATATCATAAAATTCATGGTTTTTAGTGTACAATTCATGGTTTTTAGCATATTCACAAAGCTGTGCAACCATGATTACTATCTAACTCCAGAACATTTTCATCATCCAAAAAAAGAAACCCTGTGCCTTTTAGCAGCTGGTGCCTATTCTTCTCACCCAGGACCTGGCAACCACTAGTTACTTTATTTCTCTATGAATTTGCCTATTCTGGATATTTCATGGTAATGGAATTGTCCAATATGTAGACTCTTTTGTCTGGCTTCTTTCACTTAGCATAATGTTTTCAAGGTTCGACCAAGTTGGAACATATACCGGTACGTCACTCCTTTTTATGGCTGAATAATATTCCATTGTATGATATACCACATATTGTTTATCCATTCATCAGTTGCTAGGTATTTAGGTTGTTTGCACCTTTTAGCTGTTAGGAATAATGCTGCTATCAACATCTGTGTACAAGCTGTTTTGTGGATACACTTTCAATTATCTTGAGTATATATCTGGGAGTGGAATTGCTAGGTCATACTGTAACTATGGTTAACTTTTTTAGGAACTGTCAAACTGTTTTACACAGCAGCTGCACCATTTTAATTCCCAATGGCTATGTATGAGGGCTCCAATTTCTCCACATCTCGCCAGTATATATTTTCCACCTTTTTGATTATAACCATCCTAGTGGGTGTGAAGTGTTGTCTCATTGTGGTTTTGTTTTGCGTTTTCCTAATGTCTCATGATTTTAAGCATCTTTCTATATATTTATTGGCCATTTGTATATCTTCTTAAGAGAAATATCTATTCAGGTCCTTTGCCTATTTTTTTAATTGGGTTGTTTGTTTTTTTGTTGTTGAGTGTAAGCGTTCTTTATATATTCTGGATATTCGACCCTTATCAGATATGTGATTTGCATATATCTTCTCCCACTCCATGGGTTGTCTTTTCACTTTCTCATAGTGTCTTTTGAAGCATAAAAGTGTGTAATTTTGATGAAGCATAATTATCTATCTTTTCTTTGGTTGCTTGTTCTTTTGTTGTCATATCTCAGAAACCATTGCCTAATCCAAGGTCGTAAAGACTTAGCCCTGTTTTCTTCTGAGAGTTTTATCATTTTAGCTCATTTAGGTCTTTGACCCATTTTTAGTTAATTTCTTATATTCTGTGAGGTAGGTGTTCAACTTTCTTCTTTTGCATGTGGATATCCAATTGTTCCATCACCCTTTGTTGAAGACTATTCTTTCCCCATTAAACAGTCTTGACATTCTTGTCAAGGTCAAAACCAATTGACTATGGATGTATGGGTTTATTTCTGGATGTGCAATTCTATTCCATTGGTCTATATGTCTTAGTTGAGCTAAGTGAAATGAGTACATTTTGTTCTCTAACAAGTACCTGGAGTATAGTTGAGCACTGGCCCGTGCTTCTTACCTGTCACCTGGCAGGGACAGGAAATAGACATCCTCCTCTGAGACATGAGGATCATAAGAAGGGCATGTACCTGAAAAGAGGGTGGAACTCTGATCAGTTCCAAGGGTCTCCTTAGAGACAAATTTGACACATAAAGCCCAAATTCCAGCCCATATTGCTTGGCTAAAAGAATTTGCGGCCTACTAAATTTTAGGCAGATATGACTCCAGACACCCATCTCAGCACCCTCAAATTTATCTGATAAGTATTTAGTGAGCCCCTACTCTGCACTGTGCACAATAAATTTATTTAACTTTGATTTGAGGACTTTTATTTCTAGCATACATCCAACATAAACTATTTGCAAATTTACCAAAAACAGAAAGTTGACTATATGAAATTATCATTTTTATAGGTTAAAAACAGTTGAATGGGGCTGTAGTTTTCGAGCAGTTGATTTCTAGCCCTGCTCTTTGTCAATAATTAACTAGTAGGCCAACTACCTGTTCGGGCCACTCCTTGTTAAAGGTAATAAAACCTTATTATTTGTGTATAATAGAATGCTTGTCTTTCTGGTCCACTTTGTTGAAGGTGGGTGGGGGGACACATCTGCAGGATTGCATAAAACTTATCCAAAATGCTATCAGATTATTAACAAGCAATATGTAAAGAAGGGGGGCAGAGACAATGATTTGCTGGGCCTAGAAGCTGTATTCTTCTGTCTTTGAGGGACCAAAGCCTTGTTGTAGTATGATCTGTGTGAACAACCAACGACTGATCTCTCTCTTCCTCTCTACTGGTACCAAAGATCCTAGAATAGCACAGTATAGTTTATGTCTGGTAATGTTCAATCTTGATGACAGCTGGAACAAGCATCATAACCGTAAACTTTGGAACAAAGATGGCTTTCTGCCCAGCACAAGTTCTATTACAATGCATTACAGCGAACTCAGAAAGATGGCCCAGACTTTTCAATGAAATTATTCCTTTTTAAGTTGATTAAAATTGAGCCTTCCATTTGACATTATAAAGATTAAGAACTTCATCAAAAGACAAAAAGGCAAGGCACAGACTGGAAAAATGATATTTGTAAAACACATTTGATAAAGGACTCCTATCCAAAATTTATGAGGCCTTCTGCAAATCAGGAAGAAAAAGACAGACAATGCAAGTGGGTAAAAGACTTGAACAGACACTTCATAAAAGAGCATAGTCAAATGCTCGGTGAGCATGTAAAATGATGCTTGACTTCCTTTAGTTATCAGGGACATACAAATTAAAATCATGAGATACCACTACCCACCCACCAGAATGGCTAAAATTAAAGGTGTTGGCTAGGTTGTGGGGCAACTGGAACTCTCATATACTACTCATGGGAAAATAAGTCAGTGCGAACACACTGGAAACTTGTTTGGCTGTACTATTAAGGCTAAAAATAAATACATGTCCTAAGATCCAGCAAGTCCACTCCTGGGTATGTACCAAATGGAAATGCACGCACGTGTGCACCCAAACACACGTTCAATAATGTTCATGGAAGGATTATTTGTAAGAGCCAAAGACTGGAAACAACTCAAGTGTCCACAACAGTCGAATGGATTAATAAATTATGGTATATTCATAGGATGGCATACCACACAGAAATGAAAAAGAATGAATTGCAGCTAACTTCAAACAACATGAATAAATCTCACAGATAGAATGGTGAGCTAAAAAGCTAGACATAAAAGACTACATACAGTGTGATTCCGTTTAAATCAAGTATAACAACAGGGAAAACTGATCTATCGTAAAAGAGAACAGAATAATGGTTACTTTGAAGTGCTTTGATTGGGAGGGCAAATGAGGAGTCTTTTTAGGTGCTGGAAATATCCTAAATGTCAGTGCGGATGGTGTTACACGGATACATACATGTATAAAAATTCATTAGCCACGTATGCTTAAGATTTGTATACTTTATTGTGTTTACATTAAAATTAAAATTTTAAAAGGTACATTAAAAAATAAAGTTTTCCAGACTTTATCCTCTATTTTGTAAAGTCAGGCAAATGCCCCTTCTATCCCCAGCAGGCAGCTAGAGGGGTGTTCTTGAAGAGGGTAAAACAAGACTTGGGGGGCCTCAGAAGCAGAGGGACCATACTAAAATCAGGGCCATTAAGCGGAAGGCTGCATTCTGATGGCGGAGGGCCTGAGGCCCTTCTTCCCCCTCTTAGCTCCCCAAATTCTAGCAACCAGGCTTTCACCCACCAACCAGGAGACTGCAAGATTATTCTCTGGGGAATCTGACTAGCCCAAGGGAAAACACCTAATGGTGCTCGCGCCAGGAGTTCACCAACTGAGTGGCCCAGCCAGATCATCTTAGAGTGAAGCACCTCAGTGACAAAATCTACTCACAAATAAAAAACTTCCAATTAGTTTTTAGTGCTCCATTCTTAAATAAGAATTACCAGACTCTTGAGGAAAGTCTCTACATGATAGATGGAGACCAAAAGAAAGAGAAAACAAGAAAACGACTTGGAGGAAACAGACTGTAAGATAGAATAAAACTTTTTAAAAAATTGCTAAATTCAGATAGATAATAGAAAAGAGTATATTGATGAAAATAGCTTGTATTTAAAAGAGGAAGAATCAGAGAGAAAAAAGCTCTTGAAAATTAAGAATTAAAATTAAAAATTAAAAACAGAACAAAAATGTAAAACTTAATAGAAGGTTTGGAAGATGATTTAGAGCCAATCTGTCAGAGGGTAGGGCAAAAAGACCAAGATGCAAAAGATAAGATTAGAGATACGTTCCAGGTGATTCAACATCCAAAAAATAGGGACTCTAGAGAGGTTGGGATGGGAGGGAGGAACAAAAGGAGGTAGGGAGGGAGAGAAAAGAGAGGGTGGAGGGGAGAAATGTTATACACAGAAAAAGGATCAAGAATCAGAGTGACAAGGGCTTTCTCCACAGAGCCCTGGGAGCTAAAAGAAAATAGAAGGACACCTTCAAAATTCTGAGGGAAAATGATTTCCATTGTAGAATTCTCTACCTACACAAACTGTGAAATAAATGTGAGGGTGGAATATAGACATTTCAGCCATGCAAGGGATTTACGTGGAATGATACCAATCACACCAAGATCATAATCAGAGAAAATGGATCCCTCTAAATGTTTTCTATGTAAAAAAAAGAGATAATCATGATCAACTGTTTTTATTTCAAGGAAGTAGAGTGAGAAAAAATTAAGTCAAAAGAAAGCAGGATGAAATAAAAGTAGTAATTGTAATAACAAATGAGAGTAAAAAGTTGAAACCATTTAAATTCACCTCTTATTCCACAAATGTGTACTGAGTGTCTACTTTTTGTGAGCACTGTTTTAAATGCTGAGGATACAGTGGTGAACAAAACAGATAAAAGTCTTCCCTCTCAGAGCACATTAGGCAAATGTTTGAATAATAATTATATAATTACTTAATGATATATTGTGTAACCATTAAAAATTTCCATGAATAACAGAAACGTGGGAAATGTGTATTATATAAAGTGAGGTGAAAAAAACACAAACTGTGGACAATGACAAAAGGGAAGTCATCCACCTGAAAATAGGTATGCTAGGATGGTCAAATTATGAATGAAGTTTTCTTTTATCAAAATTCCCTTTAATTTTATGTTGGGTTCTCTAACAGACAAAGGAAACATCAAAAATTAAAAGAAATAAAATTGATAAAAATCCTATGTTGCATATTTAAAATTCTTTCCAAATATTTCACTTGGAAAGAGTTGCTGTCACTTTTCAAATATTTTTATTTGTCTGACATCTTGATAACTATTAACCCTTTGCAGGATGCTGATTTAAATTCAGGAGCCATCAAAGAAATTCTCCTAAGAAGGGGTATTCTTTCTCTTCCTTAAGAAAGAGAATGGGAAATTATCCACTCCTGATGGGAAAAACATGGCCTCTTGGTTAGATGCTGGCGTGAACTTTTTCTTTCTACTCCAGCTTTGCAGGAAAAGATGAAGGCAGATCCAGCATCAAATTGGAGTCTAGAAAGTGCGATTAAACCTTGCCTGTTAATTAGCTCCATGAGCTAATGAGCTCTGTGAGCAGAGTAAATTGACGCTATAATTGAACCAGAGAAGTCTCTGGCAGCTTACGGGCAGTTGATACCATAGTTTTCCGTAAAGGGACACTCTAGCATTCCTGGCCGGTGAGGGAATAATACCAGCCGTGCGGTTGCCGAGGTCCTTTCCACAGGTGGTAGTGAAAGCTCATTTTAGCACCAAGTGTTTGTGTCAAACCCGAGATTTCAGGAATCTCCGTGTGAGTTACTGTGTAGAGAATTCCTTTATACTGTAAAAGAATTAAAGGTTTCTTGGCCCAGCTAATTAGATGTGGCCTTGGACATCAAATCTGAGAAGGGTCGTCTGGGCTCCCAAGGGATCTGACACAAAGAAAATTCAGGAAGCCTTGAAATGAGTGTTCTAATGGTCTTTGGATGAGTCAGATGCTGTAGTTTTTTCATGTTCAAGGGTAGTAGGAAAGATATTGCATCACAGTGTCATATAAAATCTTGTTCAATCAGACTATACACTTTATTTACATTTGGCTTTTTAAATAATATTTTAAAATTTAAAAATAGGAGGAAAGCTAAATGTAATGTGATCTCCTGGATGGGATCCTAGAATAGAAAAGGACACTAGGGAAAATTAATGAAATTTGAATAAAGTATGGAGTTTCGTTAATAACTATATACCACTGTGGGTTCATTAGTTGTGACAAATGTGCCATAGAGATGTAAGATGTTAACCATAGGGGAAACTAGGTGTGGAGCATATGGGCACTCTGTGTATTATCTTTGCAACTTTTCTGTAAACCTAAACCTATTCTAAAATTAAAAAGATTATTTAAATAAAAAAAATAGGAGGAGAGAACTTTTATCTCAATCTCAGACAAATCACAGCTTTGGCACAAGCCTGGTGTTCGGGCCACATGCATAACCAAGCATGAGCCACTATCGGATGTCAGTCTAGTCATAGCTTCCGTTATTTTCAGTGATGGGGGAAAAAGTCCTGAAAGTTGAAACTGCAAGTCAAAATATGTAAAATCATAAAACATGGAGCTGATAAGACGGCAAAGTTTAGAGAAGTTGTGGAAAATAGGAAGCCATTGTAATTTCTTGAATGAGGAACTGATGTCGTAAGAGCAACGATGTAGGGATTTATTTTATGAGCAGTTTGCAAGGTGGATTGAAGTTGGGGAGAAATCTGAGGCGGGGGATCAGCAAAGAGGCCATAGTTGGCAAATGAAACAAAAATCTTGAGACTATAACCCTAAAACGAAACTTGCAAGGATTTCAGGCACGGTTATTCTTACTGCCACATACAACCTGTTGTAGTCGCCTGCGGACAAGCAGTGCTTCTTGTGGAGACGAGTGTATCAGGTGGTCTCAGCCTGCCTTCATTAGATCTTTGACTCATAGAACTGCTTTTGGTCCCCTTGTTCCAAGTCCAAGCTCTCCTGGCATCTGGTCAGGACTGTATCTTGTCACCTCTGCTTGTCCTGCAGTGGCCCCGTGCTTGTTTGATAGTCAAGCTTGAGTCAACACTTCCTTTTTATTTTTAACCCACGTATTTGCAAATGATTTCAAACTTACAGAAAAGCTGCAAGAATAAAAATAGTACGTGGAACACCATAGACTCTTGTTACGTTTATTGTTAAGCATTTATTTCTCTCTCTCTCTCTATCTATATATACACACATAAATGAATGTATATACACCTAATATTTTTCAACGATTTAAGAATAATTTGCATACAGCCTGGTCCCTTAGTCTTAACTACTTCATTGTGTATTTCGTAAGAATAAGGATATCCTTTTCCAAACCACAGTATAGTTGTCAACTTCAGTACATTTACTTGGTCTCCGGTTCTTGAATTGAACTCAACTATGGGAACACCCATTAGGCTAGTCTCACCTATCCCACTGCTAAGTGAGTCACGGGAGTGAAAAATCCAAAGTTTCATGTGAATTTCAGGATTGGGTCTCTGACAGTACCATACAATCAGATTCTCTAAATTAGTTTTGAATTTGATTCATTATGTGTTTGTTTGACTCAGTTGTTCAGCTATTCTAAAACGTCTTTGTCAAAGAATAATACTGACATTGATAATGACAAATGCTAATCTAGTACTCCGTACTATGTGTCAGGAGTTGTTCTAAGCACTTTATATTTATTAATGCATTTAATCCTCTCAACAACCTTAAAGGAACATACCATGATTATCTTCATTATATACATGGGAAAACGTAGACACAGAAGTTACTTGCCCACAAATATACAGCTGACAAGGGGGTAAAATCAAGATTTGAACCCAGGTTCTCAGATATCTTTTTTTTTTTGATGAGGAAGATTGACCCTGAGCTAATATCTGTTACCAATCTTCCTCTTGTGCTCGAGGAGATTGTCCCTGAGCTAACATCTGTGCCAATCTTCCTCTATTTTGTGTGTGGCATGCTGCCCCACAACATGGCTTGATGAGCGATGTGTAGGTTTGCGCCCAGGATCCAAACCTGTGAGCACCGGGTTGCCGAAGCGGAGCACACGAACTTAACCACTACGCCACCAGACCGGCCCCAGATATCTTTCTTATTTGTTAATCTAAGTGTGCGTGTATTTGCCCTCTTACATTTCAGTGTCTTCCCTAAAGATGATGCCACACTATTTCTTGTTATCGATTGCTTTTCATGTGTCGTGTTCCCCTAGGAGAGAAGCATTCATTTTCTCGATGTGTTTATTTTTCAGCTGAAGAAAAGGTGACTGGCCCCATGAGCCCGGAAGAATGAATTCAGAGGAGGCTGTTTACACGAGGTTCTCCCACTCACCAGCTGTTGAGAGTCTGAGGCCGAAGAGCAGGATCTTATTACTTCAATGGAAGCGTGCGACCACGTTCCCAAGCCAACAGCAGCCAAGTGGATTTGCTACAGTGGGGCTGTCTAATAAATGATTAATCAGAAGCATTGGAGACAAATGTGTCTTGCAGCAGTGTCTTCAAATTTAGTGTTGCTTTCTTATCTAGCCTTGCGTGTGTTTAAGTGATCCCTGCTGCTTCTCGCTCTGGCGCCAGTGCTAGCTTGAAGGCTGCATCCGCCATGGAATTCTCTCCATTCAGGCTGGGTCTGTTCTATTTGACTGCTATTTATGGAGCCATTGTGGGTTAATAACTATTTATTGAGTGCCTGTTCCATGCCAATTATTAGGCTGGGTGCTTTACAAACATTTAATCCTCACAAAAACCCTGTAAGAATGCACCTATCATCTCTATTTTGCCAACAAGCAAAACGGGGGTGGGGGGGGGTGGCTAGGAGAGGTTGTGTATGGGGATCACATAGTTGGCAGAACCATGGCTCAAATCTTGGTCTAGATCCAAGGCCCCTGCACCTTAACACTGTTCTGCCTGTCACTGCTCCGAAGATCCTCAGCCCCTCACATCATCACTGGTCTTCCTCTCCTCAGTAGAGGTGGGGATGGTGGTGGGTGTATGTGGGAAGTGTCTGAGTGAGGGGACTGGGGAGGCTTTAGAGGCACAGAAGAATCACAGATTATTTTCTAAGAAAAATAACACAATGTTCTTTTCGATCAGGGGTTGATAAACAATGGCCTCTGAGTCAAATCCAGCCCCCAACCTGTTATTGTAAATAAAGTTTTATGAGAACACAGACCCACTCGGTCATTTATGTATTGTCTGTGGCTGCTTTCTCTCTACAATGGCACAGTTGCATAGTTGTGACAGAGACCACATGGCCTGCAGTGCCTAAAATGTGAACTATCTGGGCCTTTCCAGAAAAAGTTTGCTGACTTCTGTTTTAGGTGACTTAGGAAGAAAGCCAACAGTTTTCATTAAGGCCAATTTATTATTTTTTCCTTTTGACTGAAAAACTAAAGATGTGTAATGCTAAGATAATCACTGTATTCAAATGGTGGTGGTGGTGGAGTCGGGGATGGGGTAGGGGGCTATAGGCCTCTATCCAGCGAAAGTTAAGGGACAGGGAGTAGAAGGGAGAGGTCTGGGCCTCTGGGTCCCCAGTCAGCTCCTCACGCCAGACTCATCCCGCTCCTGTCTTTCCTATTCCTCCTGCCAAATCATGTTTCCCCAAATAACTCTTTGCTCATGAACTTGTAAGTGGCTTCCCACTTACGACATGCTCAAATCCAAACCCCCGAGCCCAGAGTTTAAAGAACATGACAAAATGACCCCTACTAATCTCTGTCTCCACGCCTTTTTCTTTTCTTTTTTTCAGTCATGTGGAAGTCATGCCAAATTTGAGTTTATATTTCAAAGCTAATTTACTCATCTTTGATTCACTTTCATGTAAGCAGAAAAGTAAACATGTAATACTTGTAGGTGGTGTATTTGATAACAGGCAACCAGGCTGAGCTTCCATATATGATGCCACTTCACCTAAGCTAAAAGTTACAAACAAAAGAAACATTTATAAATGTGTTACTTTTCTATAGTAGACATTATCTACTTGTATTTAGAAAGGAATATTCTAGCTGAGGTTTTGTTTTATTTTTAAGTTGTAATATCATAAGCCTTCTCCCACAGTGCTGTGTATTTTTCATAAAGATAATTTTTCATGGCTGCCTAATATTCCGTCTCCTGTATGTTCCAAAGTTTTCCTACTACTTCACCAGCATTTGGGCATGAAAGCTTGCGATTTCCATTCGTTTCATCTCCTATCTCCGTTCCCTGGAGGTGTTCTTCTCATTGTTTCCCAGCTTTGCTCAGGAAAGGGTCTTATCTTCCCTTCCTGTCTGCTTGTCTTAAATCCTGCCCTTCCAGCTTAAGTCCTGTCACCTTGCCTTTTCAAACTCCTATTGCTGTGGGAAAGTTCAGATTGACCTTCAGAATGAGGGATGGATTTCAAGACACTTATTTCCCTAGGAAGTGCTGACACGGTACCATCTGAACCTGACAGCAATGGCGTTGCAGCATCAGAGGACGCACAGACGCCGTTATTTCCTGGTGCTGTACTCAGGAGAATGGTTTTAGAAAATAATAGTAGATAGCTAACGTATATTATGCACTTTCTATATGTCAGGCATTATTCTAAGCACTTTCCATCCGTTGTTATTTAAAACTTCATGACAACCCTTCCAAGTGGGTACTGTTAATACTCTCATTTTACAAATAAGAAAATTGAGGGACAGAGAGGTTAAGAAATCACCCAAGGCCATGCAACTGGTAAGTGGTAGACTTGGCATTTGAATTCAGATAGCTGGTATCAGAGTCTGGGTGCTTCACCAATGCAGTAGAGGTACAATCATTCACTATGGCCCTTTCTCTCCCTAGTCTCAGTCTGGCCCATGCCATTGTCAGAGCATATGCAGAGGGAGAGGGGCTGCTGGGTAATTTTCTCACGAGGAACAGTGAGCCTGTTCCTCCGTGCTGGAGAGAACTGACTGGGCACCAGCATCCTTTCATAATGAGGAGATCAACAGGCAGATAAATTTGCGTTGTCCTTGGCCATTCTCTGAACATGATGAGTCCAGAGGCATTTCCCGAGCCAGGTCAGGATGTGATGGAAACACCTGTGTCTTCCAGCCCTCACTCATCTGTGTGTCCAGTGCCTAGCATGAAGCAGGCCATCACACATGGAGAAGGCACGGTGACATAGTAATATCATAATGGTTAGAGTTTAGTTTAACTCTCGTGCCCTCTCCCAGGAAGAGGTGGGGCCTCTAGCAATGGATCATATGAGAGTGAGGGTGGGGAGAAGAGATTCAGAGTACATTCCAGAGGTGAGGACAATTGCAAAGCTGAGTCAGAAAGGGTATAAACAGCTATTGGCCTCTAGTTTGCAGAATGATAGAACCTCAGGGTTCAGAAAGATGTTAAACTTTTTCTCTCCCAGGTAACCTTCCAGTGCCTGATCCTCCTATGACAGCTCTGCCCCCTATGCCCAGCCCCTGCTTGGATACCTCCACTCATGGGGACCTCACTACCAAAGTCCATTCCAGCTCTGTATGGCTCTGTTAGAAAGGTGGACTTTTTATTGAGTGGAAGTCTATTTTCCTGTAACTTCCACCAATTGGGTCTAATTCTAACTGTGGGGATGCTAGAAAAAAAGTCAGCTCCCTCTTCCGCACAAGAGCCCTAGAGAGATTTGAAGTAAATGATCATATCCTCCCTGAGTTTTTTTTCTCCAGGCTAAATATTCACAGGTGTTTTATTATTATAATTTGTTAAGGTGGAGATGTTTATTTTTGTTTTTTTCTCTTTATTAAAATATAATTGACATATGATATCATAGTTTCAGCTGTACGACATAGTGATTCAATATTTGTATACATGACAAAATGATCACCATGGAAAGTCTAGTTAGCATCTGTCCCCATGCGAAGTTACTACAATATTATTGACTGTCTTCCCTGTGCTGTACATGACATCCCCATGACTTATTTATCTTATTACTGGAAGGTAGTCCCTCTTCCCAGCTGCTCTAATTCTGCCTCTTCTCACATGCTTTCCAGGCCTTTTGCCAGTCCGGTCTGTGTCCACTCACTGCTTCCTGCTTTCTTAGAGCTCTCCAAGGATGCAGCTAGACCACCCCACTGAGCACCAGCCAACATCAGAGCAGAACCATCTTCTCCCTCCTATGAGAACTCAGATGTCTATAACGAGTTCCTAGGGTCAGAAATTAGTACTCTGAGTTCCAAGGGGTCCCAGGGATTTTGACTAAGTTTGGTTTTTAGTGAGAATGGGGCAGGAAAAACAATTAATTAGGGCCAGCGTAGTGGTTAAGTTCATGTGCTCCACTTTGGCAGCCTGGGGTCCACGGGTTTGGATCCTGGGTGCGGACATAGGATGGCTTGTCAAACCATGCTGTAGCAGCATCCCACAGGAAATAGAGGAAGATTGGCACAGATGTTAGCTCAGCAACAATCTTCCTCAAGCAAAAAGAAGAAGATTGGCAACAGATGGTAGCTCAGGGCCAATCTTACACACACATACACACAAACACACACACACACACACACAAAAAACCAGAATTCATTAGGTTCCTATGGTTGGGAAGAGATGATAATAGCTTATATTTTTTGAGTGCTTATTAGATGCCAGACACTGCTAAACACTTAACATGAATTATCTCAGTGAATCCACACAACAACCCTTGTAGGTGTTACTCTTATGATGCCCATTTCTTAGCTGAAGAAACTGAGGCTTAGAGAAGCTCAGGGTTTTCCTGGGCTAGGTGGTGGATGCTAAGACTCAGACCAGATATTAACAGGGAGCAACAGGGGAAGATTTGAGGCTTCAACAAACAGCAGCATCTGGCCAATGATTATGCTTCAGAAAAGCCAGGTCTATCAGTGAAAAGGGGAGATAGAGGTGAGAGTAGGACTCCTAAGGCCCCAAAGACCAAGAGGGACAAAGCCACGCAAAGGTGGCACAGAAGGATATGATGTGCAGGGGCCTGATAAAGTAACAGCTACCATCTGTTAAATGCGTACTAAGCCAGGTGTTTTGCATACATAATCTCCTTTAATCCTCACAGCAACCCTACCTGGGAATTACTCCTGTTAACAATCGCTGTGTTACAGATGAGGAAATTGAGGCTTTTCGCAGTTAAATGAGTCACTGGAGGCTACCTGGCTGGTAAGCAGCAGTGTTAGGATTCAGATTCAGACTGTTGACTCCAGGCGCATGGCCCTGTACTGACTCCCAAAGGGGAAGAGTGTTGGGAACACGTAAGGGAAAGAACTTTCTCTCCCAAGAGATGGGGGATGCCAGAATTTATGAGGGAACTCAGGCTGCGGGCAATGTCTGGCATGAGAGGACAAGGAACCTGGTTCTGGAAGAGACAATTTTGCTAGCCTCTTTACATCAGTGGTGCCAACCCTGAGGCTATCCTAACTTGAGGTTTCCTCAGAAAGGCAGTCCTGGAAGCCCAGGAACCTCAACAAATAAATATCCATGACTAGATATGCTGTCCCAGAGTCTGAAACCTAAGAGAGGAACCATTATGCCTCTGGAGTTCCTTTTAACAATTTGCCTTCTCTTAGTTTAATGGTTCTCAAGCTTCAGAGCATCAGAATCACCTGGAGGACTCGTTAAAGCACAGAGTACTGGACCTCCACCCCGAGTTTCTGATTTAGTAGGTCTGGGGATGAAGGCTGAGAATTTGCTCTTCTGACAAGTTACCTGGTGGTGCTGATGCAGGTGGTCCAGGGATTAGAGTTGAGGACAACGGCTTTAGTTTATTAGCAAAGCTACTTTTGAAAATTCCTAAACTGACCTAGCTGTGACAAGGTAAGTACAGAAAATGCGAAGGACTTGCCCGCCGGCCAGAGCAGCAGGAGTGGGCTGGGGGTGCAGACTTAGTGCCCAGCTAGGCAAGTGACTGTGGTGGGTGAGCACATACGGGCGGGAGAAGATAGAAGTCACAGCCAGAAGAGACTAGCTGTTCCTGGATAGGAACGAGGGGAAGCAGAAGGCCCAGAGTGAGCTGGGCAGGGGAGCCAGACTGGCCGCAGAGACAGAGATCTGGCGAGGGCAGAAGTCAAATGGGGTTGAGCTCTTGTCAAAAGCTGCAGGCACCTGGCTCGGCTACAGGGAAAGAACTAGGGGAGCGAGGAGGCAAGGAGCCAGGAGTGAGCTCCTGGGAGGTGACCTGCGACAGAATCTGGCGATCACATTTCAGCTGCAACTCACTGTCTCCAAAGCCTCTTTCTGCCTCCCCCTGTGGTTCTGCCCTCCAGCCCTGAAGTGCCCAGGAGCTGTCCTCTGACTGTGTGGAGGTGAAGTCCTTGCAGCAAGAGAACTGGGGACAGTGCTAAATGCTGTTTCTTCCCCTTAGTGGTGGGTCCCACAGTGACAGGCAGGGACAGGGCTGGGGGAGCTCACAGTTGGGAGGTTTGACCTCTGATTCTCCAACCCCTAGGCTGCGTTTCTCCTTCACAGGAAACTGACTCGGCAGCAGTGTGTGCAGTGCAGAGAAAGGCCTTCACGGCTGCAGCAGTGCGCTAGTGGCTGGGTGCCTGGCTGCTCACACTGCTCCTCATGGAATTAGGGCAGCTTGGCTAGCAGGCTCCTGCCCCTTCGGACCAAGAAAGGGAGCATCTCTCTGTAAGACCGCACACCATCACTCCGTTCAGCTTCAGGAGCAAAACTGTGCTCATAGGCTCTTCCTGGACCCTGGCCTTCAAGTGCTACCCACCTAGCCTGAGCCACGTTCCTGTGTTCCATTTTGTGCCCTTCATCCTGTTTCTTGTACATGTCTGTACAGCTAGAGAAGGATTTATTGAGTGCATACCAGACGGCAGGCCCTGTGCTGGGAATACAGATATGCGTAAAAGAAATCTCGACCCACATGGCAATAACAGCATAGTCCGGGAGAGCCATGTATAGAGATAGTTACAGCCTGGTAGGATAAATGCTGTTTCTTAAACATAGAACTCATGCCCTCTCATGGCCTTTGTATTTGCTGTTCCTTCTGTCTAGAATGTTCTTCCCCAGATCTTTGTATGGCTCATTCTCTCACCTCATTCAGCTCACTCCTGAGAAAGGCCTTCAGTGACCTTCCTACGGAAAATGCAGCCCTCACAATTCTGAGTCCATTTACCCCATGCAATATTTCTTTATAGTATCTCTAACCACCGCATGCTGTTTATTTTTCTATCTATCTATCTATCTATCTGTCAGCCTCCCATACTAGATTGCAAGCTCTCCAAGTGAGAGCAGGGCCTTGTCACTGCTGAATTTTCCGTTCGTAGAGCTATACCTAATAGGTACTCAATGTATCTTTCTCTTTTGTTCCCTCCTTAGAAAGGAGTGCCCAGGTGAACTTTTCCGAGCCTTTCCAGGGACATTGGAATGGAGGATGAAGCCTGTCTGCTCGGGGAAGCACATTTCCAAGCCTACCTTCCCAAGCTTTCTACAGTCCTCAAGGTCCCCTCAGTTCAGACTGAGCAGGTCCTAGCTCCCCACCAATAACTATAACTTACTGAGCATTAAGTATGTACTGGGCACTTCAAATATGTTATTTAATCCTCACGATGCTCTGCAAAGTCAGCATGATTTCTCTTTTTTTTACCGAATATGAAACAGGCTCAAGGAGAGTGACTTGCTCAAAATCACAGGTTGCAAGGTGTCCGGAGGGGGGGCGTGGGGGGGTGGGTTCTCTAGGAAAAGTCTACCAGGTTCCACAGTCTACCCATGTTTCTGCCACGGTCCTGCAGGCCTTTCCCATGTTTCCACCACATTCCCATTCCAGCCCTTCCCTTCACAGTGGACAACTGGGCCTGGTCTGGCCTGGCTGCTCCTCCAAGGCCAGCGTAGGGAGCTGCTTCAGATACCCGCAGGATGGAGAGGGGGCTGATCTGTCTCCAGGGCCAGAGCTGCCCTTCCCGTGGCCTCCCCACCGGCCTGGCTGCAGGATGCCCAGTGGTCCATTCCAAGGCCTGCAGCGATCGCGCACGCTGGAGGAAAAAGGATGGGGGAAGGAAGGAGAGGCGCCTTCGAAGAACCCGCAGGACCTAGGGGGGAGCACTCTCTGTCAGTCACTCCCTCCGGGACCTAACACCCCCTCCCTGCTCCGGCCGGCGGCAGCGCGCAGGCGCGGGCGCTCCTAGCCCCCTCCCTGCTGCGGGCCGCCCTTTCACCCTGGCAACCGCGGCGCGACGGCGGCGCGCGCGGGCTGGGCGCGGACGGGGCGGGGCCGGGCGGCGCCGGTGCGGGCTGGGGCTGGGGCGGCGGCGGCCGGCAGGACCTGCGGCCGCGGGGAGCGGTCTTGGCGTGTCCCATCCCCTCCGCCTCCTCGCACGGTTCTGCGACGCGCTCTCGGGCCCAGCGGCCTTAGCCTCTGGCCATGGACTCGCAGAAAGTAAGCGGGGCCAGGGGGCCGGGGCCACCCAGGCCCGGCGGAGGGTGGGCGGGGCGCCCGGCAGGGTGGGCGGGGGGCGCGCGGAGCGGTGGCGGCGGCGGTGGCGGTGGAAGGCGAGGTACCCCGGCCCCGGCGGGAGCGCAGCGGCGCCCGCAGGACTGCGGGGACCACGCCCGGTGACCCAGGCTGGCCTCTGCCGCGCACCTGGTCCGGGGCTCTGGCTCCTGAGGGCGGATAGGAGCCGTCCCATATTTTCTGCAATCCTTTTCTGCAGCGCTCCAGGCCTTCTTTGGTTCTTGCATCCTTCCAGCGTGCTAGCGAGGGTTTATCCCTCCCCAGCAGATGAGGGACGCGAGGCACACGGGGTCTCCCTGCTGATGCTCTTGCCTCCACCCAGTCGTTCTCCTCTTGCCACAATACGTGCTTCTGTAGAACCCAGCCTCCCTAGTACCGCCCCCCGCCCCCTCGTGACTAGTTCTTAAGCAGGTCCCAGTGTTGAGTGTCGGTTGAATTGAGGGAAAAGACCGACGGTTGTTGGGGCAGCGGTCCCACCCTCTTCGATCAGTTCAGTGTTGCTGGTCCGTTACCTTAGCGGCTGTTGTGGCATGTTTTATACTTTCTGAACAAGTTAAGGAGAGGATATACAGAACTAGCCGTTTCAATTAAGAAAAAAATAGAGTACGTAGTCAATGTTTTGAATACAATTAGAAGTGAGTTACTAATGTTCAGTCATAATCCGTATGTAGAAATCGACCACCCTGTTCTCTTTGTTAGATTATGGTAATTGAAATATAGTACTGTATAGGAAGGAAACACGAGGGTTATTAATAATGGAGCAGGGGAAAACAAGGGCATATCCAAGAGGCCATTCTTTTCTATTATTAGATAGAAAGCACTGGAAAGACTTATTAGAATAATGTTTTCTGTAATTTTGCCTGGATTAACCTTCTTGAGGAGCCCTGGGGGCATGAGAGAATAGTGTAAAGATGTGCTAAGCCTTGACTATTATAGTATTTAGCAAAAGTGCACGTGATTTCATTGTATGTGTGCATCTTGAAACTGATTGGATATACTCAATTTTTATTTCCATGACTATTGGGAGCAGGGCTGTGGTTAATGGCTTATGGGGTTGGTGGGCTGGATAACAGTAAGACACTTAAAAAAATTACATTTTGTGTGTTTTGAATATATGTTTAAAACATGTCTTCCTAAATTTGTAAAACATTTTACAGCTTATTTAACTTTTTAGGTAAAAATCATAAGATATCCGAGTGGACCTTCGTTCAGGGCAGAGACTTCAAGTCCAGAGACTTGGTTTCCATACTGCTATTTACTAGCTCTGTGATATGGCGCAGATCACTTAACTGTGATTAATCTGTTTCCTCATCTATGCAGTGGAAGTAAGACTGTTTTATATAGGGTTGTTGTCAAAGTCAGGTAAAATAATTCATTATGAAAACTTATGCAGCATTTTAAAGTTTTCAAAAAGAATAAGTGCTGAAATACTCTGTGCGCTGTAAAATGTAATTGAAAACAGTATTTTAATATAGATTATCTTGTTTTGCCAGGGCGTGCATTGTCCCTCACTTTAATGAGGACTCAAGTTTGGACGTTGTGACTCCTGCAAGTCATACCAGTGGCCATAAGGCTAAGATCTGAACTTATTTGGTCTCATTCTAAATGATACATTCGAGTCCCTACACCTACCGTGTGCAGTTTCCCTAGAGGTAGCAAGGAATTAGCTGTTCTTTCCTAGTGATACTAATGTATCTTAATTTGTGATAACTTTGAGAATCAACTTTTCAATATTAGAAAATCTGTTGAATTTTGTTGGTGGTATCAAATAATATTTCTAATAAAAAAGCGCTTTGTTTTATAGCTTAAAACGAGTATCTGGTGTTGATGCTTATGACCAATTTAGTGCTCTGAATTTGAGCATCCTTTTCTCATAAATTACTGCAGAATCAATTATATACCTCAACTAATAAGGAACTAAACGGGATATTTATTTCTCTTTAAATAAGACAGTAAGTTGTATACCTGTGGCATGATTTTTCTTTCCTGCTACATAATGTTACAATGACAATAGTAGCAGGGATGGTACCTTAGTCAGTGTAAGGAAAATGGTTAGGTACTGCAAGTGGCAAAGGGTGACATGGCTTGAATATGTACCTGTTTGTAAAGCATTGGGATTTGGACTTTAAATTACTAAGAGGATAGTTCTGGAACCTCGTCTCCAGTCCTGTTTATGAGCTGAAAGAACTTGGATAATTTGCTGTGTCTCTCTATTTCCTTGTCTATAAAACAGAGATAATAATTGTACTTAATCTCAAAGGGTTATCGTGAGGATTGTGTTAATTTTTAAAAATCACTTGGTGCCTAGCACACGTAAGTACTGTTAGCTGTTGTTATTAATTTC
The DNA here is from genome assembly GCF_041296265.1 of Equus caballus. NCBI lineage: Eukaryota > Metazoa > Chordata > Mammalia > Perissodactyla > Equidae > Equus > Equus caballus. Next base: position 19,775,575 of record NC_091708.1, read on the forward strand.
ATAACCCCGACTTCAAAATAACTGTTTTTGTTGATAATTTGTGTAACTATTTTTCTAATCCAGTCTAGCCATTTTTTACCTTTGTCCTTACATTTTAAAGTATGTATTCTGTTTTTACCTTTTTAATAAATGATTTCAAATGGTGATACCAAAGGAGAGTTGTTAAATCCTAATTGAAAGAGGATTGAAAGTTCTGACTCATGCAATCTGACAATGGAGGTTAAGTTAGCTGGACAGTCTTACAGAAGCTTGATGGTGGCTAGTCAGCAAGTGGATTAGCTTGACCAGCTGCTTTTTTGTCTGTGAAAATAACTTGGACTTCAGTGTCGTGTTAGCAACAGATGCTCTGTTTGAGCAGAGGAAGAAAACATCATTGCCTTGGGTATGTAAGGCGTCCTGTTGGAGACAGAAGACCACAGTATTATGTTCTAGAAATAAACAGAGGGAGTTTGTTTATATGGAGTTTCTGGGTCGCTTTTGTGGGCAGGATGTGTTATGGATAGGTGGCTTTGTTTGATACCCAGACCTTTTGATTATGTCCTTAAGTGGTTTTAAGATAAAATCTCAAAGGTTTCTTTACCTGATGAAATGTGTATATTCAAAGAAACCATTGAAACAAATAAGACATTTACACCTTTCTGGAATCTTGGCACTTAGAATTTGATGGAGTTAAATTTTTTGTGCAGGAGATCATTCACATTCAGAGGGGTTGCGTTTCTAGGAAAGATACATGCTGTAGGAATAATAACGTGGAGAGAGAGGGGGAAGGGATCCCAGAGGAAGGATGTCTCGGAGAGCATATGTTGTCAGTTGTTTCCTTTTCCCCACTTTTTCCTGCTTTTCTTTATTTTTTACTTGGAAAGGGGTAGTGGTAGTCAAGTGAGGCTTGACTGGACGAGACTGGACACACCTAGATTGGGGAGATGGAACTGAGTAGGGGAGTATTAAAGCGTGACAACCAGCAGCAAGTAGTATGTCTACGTTGGTTTCCTTATTTCGGTTTTCTCCTCTACCCAGGGGTTTGCTATCCTTTGCCTTCATCTCATACCCTACCAGTTCAAAGACCTCCAGACACCCAACCAACTGTCTCATGTTCCAAAAGTACTCATTCTTCTCAGTAAAAAAAAAATATTGTTTCCTCAGGAAAGGAAAGAGAAATGAAGTTTGAGTCCTGTTCTGCCTCCAAGATTGTGTTAGACTGCTTTAAACTCTCACAGTAGCTTATTCCTGTTGCACAGGTATGGCTAATGAAACTCAGAGAGGTTAAGTGACTTTCTCAGAGTCACACAGCTAGCAAATGGTAGTCTGCATTCAAACCAGGTCTTTCTTCACAACCTAAGCTTTTTTCATTATCACCCTTCTGGCCTGAATCCTTTGCCTTTAAATGGTGGTATATAAAGATAATTAAAACTTAAGATGTTAACAGGAATAAACACCCAGTTTTTTTTTAAAGAAGCTAGTTAAGTCTAGTGAAAATAATTGGTAGAAAATATAGAATATGATTTGGGTAAAACCCTGGAATTTAGTCGCTTGCTGCCCCAAATCAAGTTGTTATTTTTCTGTAGTATATATATCTCCCCTCTCTCCAGCTCTTTTTCTTTTTTGAGGGGGAGTCTTAGCTTTCTAAAGTAGAGCTGTGGGGGCTGGCCCCTTGGTCAAGTGGTTAAGTTCGTGCGCTCTGCTTTGGCGGCCTGGGGTGTTGCTGGTTCGGATCCTGGGCGCGGGCATGGCACCGCTCATCAGGCCATGCTGAGGCGGCATCCCACATGCCACAACTAAAAGGGCCTACAACTAAAAATGTGCAGCTATATACCGGGGGGTTTTGGGGAGAAAAAGGAAAAATAAAATCTTTAGAGGTGTGAACAGGAAAGTGTAAGTGGGGTTTCATACATCCCAGCCAAGCACCAGCACAGTCATTCACATGGAATGGATCCAGGTAATCTGGAATGTACAAGGCATGAAATGCCCTCTTCAAAGGACCATGCTGACCTAATCATGATCACTGTATTTAAATACAGATATCTTCATTTTTTACTTTTGAAAATTTTTTGATGTATATTGCCAAGTTGCCCTTCAGAAGGCATTTGTGTCATTTTGTACTGCTGCTAGCAGTCCCTGAGAGTACCCCCATCTCTTACTCCCCCTCCCTTAATTAGATGGTGGGACCTCTGGTTTCCTTGGCTAAATACAAGCTTCTTATACTTCAGTGGATGGAACAGCAAGTTCAAAGGTCCCTGAACGTGGATAAGCCTTCTTCAGCCTCTGACACGCTGTTTCCTCAGATCCTAGATGGGAGGATACCTCGTCTTCTGCCCTCATATCTTACACCTGGGCTCAGGGTTGAAAGGCAATTATTCCCCACCAGGTCTTTCACTGGATTTTTTTTCTGTGGTTCACCTTGGTTGCATCTGTATACGGGTGGCATTCCTAACCGTTTCACTGTTAGAGAGGGCGTAGCTTTCTACCAGTTAGCTGTTTCTGCTTGTATTCCTCAACTCTGCAACAATGTTTCGTTCTCCTTTCCCAGCTTCTTGCATCACATGTGAGCACAGTACTCTTGTTTGTGTTGCCATAGCTATGATCAACTGGTAAGATTCTGGTTGTCTAGTTTATTAGCTAGACAGAGCTTTTGGATTTCAACTCTTGTTACCTAATTCAAAGGAGAGGTCTGTGGTCTGGATTGATGCGGGTGGCAAGCTTCCTGGTGGCTTTAGGGTATTTTCCAGGAACGTTGTCGGCTGGGTTCATTGATTTCTTTGCTCTGGTTGTAGGAACCCTGTGATTGTTCTGTCAAGTCCCCAGCAGTGTATGCAGCCTAGGGCAGTGTGAAAGGACAGGCTCTGGAGGCAGCTTCCTGGGTTTAAATTGCAACTGCCGCTTGATAGCTGTGTGACCTAGAAAGGTTCCTAACTTCTCTAACCTTACCTTTCTTCACCCGTAAAATACAAAGACAAATACTACTCTTAAAAAATCTATTGTGATGATTGAAAAGATATTAACAGCTTAGTACAATGCCTAGAAAGTGCTTAATGAATACTAACTGAAAAGGCTGTAATAATACTCTGACTCCCTTAAATTGTAGATTCATTAGTGATATGTGCAGTGATTCTAGATTTGTGTATCTGAAATGTCTGGAAAACTAATGTAGCATTTGAATCAGAAATCTTCTCCTGGTCTGAGTAGACACTGGTGGGAAACCCTTATGTCAGAGTGTTTCTTTAGTTATGACCACTTGGTTATTGGTGCCCTCAGATTCAGAGTAGCATATAAACTTGGGGTTAATGGCTTTCTGCCACTGGTTATAAGAGCAGGAAGTTTCTGCATCACAATTTTGCACTGGATAGTTTCCAGTTAAGTAGCCCAAGTTGGCAGAGTTTTTTGTTGGATAGAGCAGAATTAAGACACATTTAAATTTGTCATCTTAACGTATGTTAAGCTAAAACCAGTAGAACCATACCATTTCAAATGGTGAAAGTCATCATGTTCTCACACTTAGGAGATGATATGCCTGTAGTAAGAATGGCTCTTTCTGTAGCCCTTCTGTCTGACAGGGTGGTATGTGTTACCACCTGTTGATCAGTTCCGGTTTTTTTCAATCTTGAGGTAAAATCATAGTCCTTTTGGTGCCCTTGGATGTTCTGACCTCCTTTTCGTGAACTGCTGATCTTTCTGGTCTTTCAGGTAGTACAGTGTAATAGTTAAGAGCACAGACTCACGAGTCAGACTGCCTTAATTTGAATCCTGGCTCTGCCACATATTAGCTCTGAGATCCTGGGCAAGCTTCTTAACCTCTCTATACCTCAGCTTCTGCATTGGGAAAACGGGGATAATTATAGTATCCTACCTCATAGGATTCTTGAGAGGATTAGATGAATTAATAACTGTGAAGAGCTTAAGATAGGGCTTGACCCTTAAAAGTATAAAAGGGTTATTATTATTTTGTTCAGTCTGTTGATTTTGCTTTTATATCACATAATTTATCATGACTATAAGCATAACTTTAAGCTATGCTCCTTTGAAGAGGGTACCTCATGCCTTGTATATCCCAGATTACTTTGATCCATTCCATGGGAATGATTGCAGTCATGCTTGGCTGGGGTGTATAAAACAATTCTTCTTGTTAGAATAGCAGTTACTTTAGCCTAATTTCGTAGTCGAGTAATTGAGAGGCTTAATCCTGATACAGTAGGTTTTTCCGAGGTCCTAGTAACTGTTGTGCATGACCAAGGGTTAATGGCTGACATTGCCTGTGCACACTTCCTCTGAACACCTGTTTTCTATATATTTTACTGTGATCCAGCAGAATTTTGTCAAAGCATATCTTTGGACCTATATCACCTAGAACCTTTAGTCTTGGCCACCTTAAGTCTTGTAAAATACAATTATCTGATGTAGATAAGCTTCAGATAATTTATATGACCTTATCTGTCTATGTCTGTCTATCACTTTATCCATCAGTGTTTGGAAGGTAATGGGAAACTTGAGATCTGAGATGAAATCTGAGACCCTTTCAGGTTGATAGAATCTCACGGAGCAGATGAAAGTTGTCTTCGCCCTCCTTCACCGTCAGGTTTTGATAATAAAAGAAATGAGGCAAATATATATCACAATGGACTTATTCTATAACAATACATTTTGTATATGTTTTAGAACAGTGGTTACAGGTAGAGGAACTGATAAATGTGAGAAGCAAGGCATATAAGAGAAACTTAGAGCAGGCTGCTGCAGCTGGAATACAGCAAGAGAGAGGAAGTCTGTGTGAATTGAAGCAGGGGAAGTAGGTAATGAGAAGATCATTCAGGGTCTTACAGATTATGAAAGGTCATGTTAACAGGTAGTGTTAAAAGATTTTCGATTTTATCTAAGGACCAGTGTGAAGCCATTGAAGATTAGTAAGCAGGAAGAGTGATGCTATCATATCCCAGAGCTGCAGTGTAGAGAACTAATTATTGGAGAGAGAGAATGGATCAGAGGCCAGTTAAGAAGTTTTGCAAGAGCATAAATTGAGATATGCTATTGACTTGTACTAAGACAGTGGTAGTGATTGTAGCACTATTTAGGGGTAAAATCTACAGAACTTGATGACTGCATGCAGAACAAAAATGAGGAGAGGATATGATGATGGCCTAGGTTTCTGGTTTTGCAGCTGCTGGTGCCATTTGCAAAGAGAGAACACTGGCTTGGGTTTAGAGGGGGACATCATGATGTGTTGAGTTTTGGAGTGCTTGTGAGACATGTAGTTGGGGATTTCAGGTGAGCGGTTGGGTTAAATGGTTTGGAGCTCAGAGGAGAGCCACTGTATATAATGGTGCTGTTTGTGTGCAGCTTATATCACATTCATTGAGATTTTTAGCTTTGCATTTCCTCTTCATCTTTATCAATTACTTGTGTCTTCCTTATAGCAGCTATTGATTTGGAGGCCCTGCCGGGGTAGAGTGGGGTAGAAAATTTAATGCATTATGTTATCTTTTAATTCTTTTCTGCCTCTTTCTCTAAGTTTCAGAATACAGAGTATATAGATTACCTGCGCTGGCATGTTGCCTACCGTATTTAGAAAACACTTTTAAAAAATTCTGCTGAATTTGGTACCTATTCAACCAGCCTCCCCTTGCATACCTCCTGTGTTAGGCTCACACTATCCCTGAAGACACCTCTTCCCTGACTCCCACCACCTAGAGAAGACTTTAGCCTTATGTCACATACACAAGCTAGGTTGAAGTTTCAGAACTCAGCTCATATAATCCTAATCCTTTAGTTTTTATAAGTTTTGGTGTTGGTGGTAGTTTGTCTTAAATATTTTGGTCCCTTGTAATTTGTTTTCCAGTTCTATGGAGCTCCAAGCTCCTTAGTTCTTTCTGTCTTCGTGCCATTTCCACCCTGGATCTAGCCAGTCCATGTCCTTGTGAGGTCCAGAATTCTTGAAGCCCTAGTCCCCTTCGTGATTTACTTCTCAGCCCTCCCTGATGACCCCCCCCATTGTAGTAGCATACTCCATGTGAGCCCTTGATTGCACTCTTTTGCAATTGCTTATCCTCTCCACAACAACAGAGTAAAGGGCAAGTGGCTTCAGAGCTTCTGGAGTCCTCGTCTCAGCAGCCTGCCTTTGGGACACTTTCAGGATACTGCCCTTTTTTTGTTCTAAGCTGAGAATAGCTTAGGGTAGAAGCAGCACTTTATCTGCATTAGCTACCAAGGTCATATTGGTTACTTTGGGTTCTGACAGTTACTCGTCTGGATGATTGCTTCTTCTGCAGCCATGTTTACTGATGCATTTGGTAGCTGTGAAAATATAGGTGACCTAAATTCTGAGGCTCCACAGCCCTCTGCAGCTGGCTTGTCCATCCTTCCAGCATCTCAGTGGTGGTTGTTACAGCAAAGGCTCTGAAGCTCTCCTGCCCTAGGGATTGGAGTAGCACCTCCCTGGGAATCTCCCTCAGCCTTCAGTCTTTGTTACTTTGGCAGTAAGGCAAGGCTGCCTTTCTTAGGACATGGACCCTTTATCTAGGTGTTCCGTGATGGACCCTCATGCTTTACTAGAACTCCCAGGTAAATTAAAAGTGTGAGCCATAGAGTATTCTCTCTTCAAAGAATGAAGTGATCTTTCCCAGAAATAGTCTATCAGCCTTTAAAGACCTTTCCTTCCCAACCACTTTCTGGGGGAGTATAGTACTTTTAAAGCCTTAGGTAATTCATGTAGAATACCGTTCCCCCAAAAGCTTTAACACAGAGATTGTGGGGTTTCTTTTCAGAAGTATTGCTGTTAATACTTCTTGGGCCAATACAAGTTGAGAAGAGTCACTTTTCATTCTCTGGTGATAGCAGAATTTTGAATGAATTAAGGGGGAATGGTAAAGGCAAGATTAACTGTAATCTAAGGGTATTATATCTTGGAGGTATAGAACAGTACCATTCACAAAGGATGGCATTATCCTGATGATTCTTTGAGTTTGTATGACTTACACGTCAGCTGTCCTCAGGTGCAGTCTTGTTTTTGTCACATGTCAACCTTGGCATGGACGTTTGTACTCTGTGTGATCCCCAGAGAGTCCTTTCTAACTGAAAACAATGAGTAGTGTAGGTTTTACGGGAGAGAAGATTGTATTTCTCCCTTTGTTGTAAATATTAGGGGGATCCCAAAGGAGTGCTGCTTATGCTCCGATTTTTTTTCCTTTTGAGAGGTGGTGATATTATAATATTACCTTTCCATTTCTAGTGGTAATATTTACATAAATAAAAACTGAGAACTTGGTGAAATTCTGGTAAAGAAACTTGATTGTAACATTCTAGATTGTATCCACATATAGCTATTATATTTCAAGAATCTGGCATAACATAAGCACATATAGAAATTCTGGTATTCCAAGAAGAATTTCAGAAAGCTTTTAGGTTGTTATTAATTGCAAATTAAGCAGATCAATATGGAGTGTTTGCCCTATCACCACTTTTTGAAATATATTGACTATTTGGATGGTATAGGCTTCTAAGGTTGTATTGTCCAGTATGGTAGCTTCTAGCCACATGTGGTTATTGAGCAGTGGAAATGTGACCAATTTGAATTGAGATGTGCTGTAAGTGTAAAAGGCACATTAGATTTTAAGACTTAGTACCAAAAAGAAAGGAAAGAAGGAGAGAAGGAAGGGACTCAGTAATTGCTAAATATTGATTACATGTTGAAATGATAATATTTTGCAACAGTTGGGTTAAGTAAAATATTAAAATTAATTTTATCTGTTTCTGTTACTTTTTTTTTTTTTGAGGAAGATTAGCCCTCAGCTAACATCTGCTGCCAATCCTCCTCTTTTTTGCTGAGGAAGACTGGCCCTGAGCTAACATCCTTGCCCATCTTCCTCTACTTTATATGTGGGATGCCTACTACAGCATGGCTTGCCAAGCGGTGCCATGTCCACACCTGGGATCTGAACTGGCGAACCCTGGGATGCCGAAGTGGAACGTGCACACTTAACCGCTGTGTCACTGGGCCGGCCCCCTAGCAAACCACATTTGAAAAAGAATATATAATTTATTGTATGAGTATTTTATGTGACGGGCAAATTGGTTAGATTTAGAGACAGTATTCTAAAGTGGTAAAGACAGACTGAGCATCATATTTATCTTACTAGCAGGGTCACTTGGGGCAACTGGTTGAATCTCCATTTTCTTATCTGTACAATAAGGATAACTCTGCCATTAGGAAGGATGGATGGGGAGGCAGGTACAGTCCATTAACCAGAAAGAGCCCAGTCTGAATTGAAGCTTACTATATGCAGTCTGAGGATTGTGCAGAACCGTTTTTTTTTTTTTTTTTTTGAGGAAGTTTAGCCCTGAGCTAACTACTGCCAGTCCTCATCTTTTTTTGCTGAGGAATCCTGGCCCTGAGCTAACATCATGCCCATCTTCCTCTACTTTATACGTGGGACGCCTACCACAGCATGGCATGCCAAGCCGTGCCGTGTCCACACCCGGAATCCGAACCGGCAAACCCCAGGCCGCTGAGAAGCAGAACGTGCGAACTTAACCGCTGCGCCACCGGGCCAGCCCCCGTGCAGAACCGTTTTTAACTGTTCCATTGTGTAGTTTTTACATATACATAGAGCCTTCTTGGATGAATACTCGGAAGACTCAAGTCCTCTGGCCTCCTTTTCTCCATCTCTGTACTACCATACCAGTCTTGTGCCCCCCTTCCCCCAAGTCCTGGCTCCGTTCTGCCGTTCTCTTGGTCATCTTTGTATTGATATCTTGGTGCATCTGTTTCTGGGAGAACTACTGACAGGATAAGCGGCTAACTTTTGGTGTCAGTCTTCTCTCATAGCATAACTTTATTGTGGTGCTATACTAACATGCCACCGGCAGTGAAGGTGGGAAGAAATAGTGCAGGTAAGTGAATACAGCGGAGAGCTCTAGGCAGCCCCGAGGATGGTGATGACACCTGCTTATCTCCAGCGATTGTTGTGAGAATTAAATAGGACTGTTGTAATTATTTTTAATGTTTAACTGCAATAATGCTTTATGAACATTTATATAAAAAGTGTTACCTTTTTATCAGATTATTTCCTGAGCTCTTTATATATAGCCTTTTATCAATATCTGATTTTATTTTAAGGAGAACCTTTATCACACAAAATTAGAATATTTGTGCTTGAGGTGCTTACAGAAACAAGGCTTGTGCTTTTGGGGAAGTTAAAAGGTAAAAGTACTTAAATTTCCTTTTTACTGAGAATGGAAGTATCTTGTTTGAATTTCCTTGTTACTACCCATGAAGATTTATTAAACAGCTGGACCTGTGCTGCCCAACATGACAGTACTTCCACGTGTGGTCATAAAAAATGAAATTAATTAAAGTAAAAAATAATAAATTAGTTCCTCAGTTGCTCTGTCCACATTTCAAGAGCTCATTGACTTCATGTGGCTAGTGACACCATATTGGACAGCACATATATAGGACATTTCCATCATAGTAGAAAATTTTATTGGGCAGCACTGAACTAGAGAGTATGGGAAATGAAATAACCATTTTACTTAAATAGGAAGCATTATCAAAAAGTCTGAGGTATTTGCTAAAATTCCTTGCTTTATTGTGGTTCTGTAGCATCTGTAAATATTGCAATGCATGTTGTAATTTTAGCTACAAATTTATCTTTCATATTTCTAAAATGTGTTTTATTTTCATAAATGAATAAAATGTGAAATTTCAGTGTCTCTCTGCTTTTATTCCTCATATCCCGAGGCTGTGTTAGAGGCTTCCTTTTGTTTTTGTTTTTGCAAGGTTTAAAGATTTAGTTCTCTTCCTTTGCCATGGCCTTATGACCTAAAATAATACTGTTGATATTAAGCAATATTTGATCATCTTCAATGTGAAAGTTATGATGATGATTAAGTTGTACTAAGAATAAGAGATTTCAAAACAGTGCAAATACATATTCCATCTTTTGTAATTATAGGCCTTTGGAAATTTTGAACAATGGGAAGCTTTCCATTGCTCCTATTTATTATATAATAGACTCTTACATAAAGGGTTTGCTTAGAGAATTGTTGTGAAATTACAATTCTCTTTTATTAAAATATTGTAATATTTAATTTTTTTTTTAATCCTAGGAAGCTCTGCAAAGGATCATTTCAACTTTGGCAAGTAAAAATGATGAAATTCAGAACTTTATTGATACACTAAATCAAACACTAAAAGGAGTTCAGGTATGAATCTTTTTAAAGTTTGTGTAAATTTGTCACAAAAAATGATTGTTGGGTCAAATCAGAAGTATAAATATACTCCATCAATTATGATTGATTAGATTATAAACTAATGGAGGTGAGAGCAGGGTTTTTAAATGGCAGATAAATAAAAATGCTTTCTTTGCTATTCCTGTATTCTCCATGGAAGGATCAAATAGTAATGGAAAAGAAAACTGGACTAGTAGTTGCTAGGGAATATTATAATTCTCACTTTTGTCCCTTTCCATTTTATGTTTGTCTTTTCTGATCCCAATTAAGAGAAAATTGTACCTTTCAAAAGTACTGGAAAGCTAAACATTTCTTTTACAGTAAATAGTAGAAGGAAAATGTAGACGGTAAGAGATCTGCTTGTAGAACTAGATAAAAGTAAAACATAGAAGTAAATGGTGAAGTGTCCAATGAGGAGAGAGAGGAGTGTGTAAGGAAATGGCCTCAGGTTTGGGCAGATGGCCCAAGTGTAAATCATCACATGTTGATTGTGGAAGGGGCCTTAAGATCATCTGGGGGTACTTCCCTTTGAATGTGCCTTGATGAACTTACGGATTATTTCTTTGTGAAATAAACAGATTTGTAAGATACTTGTATGCAGCGAATCGTTCCCTGTGGTTTTGTTTGTTTTAACATAAGTAATTGCCTGGTTCTTGGCCTTTTAAACCTTATGCATAAGGTCTTGTATTTACTTTACTTCTGAATTTGCTGCAATTGAAGTTAGTTTATTGTGATTGTCACCACTTGAACTGTCTTTCTCGAACTGTTTTATTGGAAAATTTGTTGAATACACGAATCTGCTTTCGTTAAATAAGCAAAGCTAGTGGTTCTAACACTTCTGATCTATGGACAAGAGAATCATCACATTTGACGTCTTGACAAAGAGCCCTTAGGAGAGAGCTATTTTTCTTTCTTTCTTTTTTTTTTTTAAAGATTGGCACCTGGGCTAACAACTGTTGCCAATCTTTTTTTTTCTTTCTGCTTTATCTCCCCAAACCCCCCCGTACACAGTTGTATATCTTAGTTGCAGGTCCTTCTAGTTGTGGGTTGTGGGATACCTCCTCAACGTGGCCTGACGAGCAGTGCCATGTCCGTGCCCAGGATCCGAACCCTGGGCCGCCGCAGCGGAGCACGCGGACTCAAACTATTTTTCTGATAGACAAATTATTAGAACTCTACCTTAGAATCCAGAAAAAAATAGAGGGGGAATTAAGTTATACCCTTGTCACTGAAGATGGGGGCATAAGAGGTAGTGGGCAAGAGACTGTAAGAATGTGCCAATTGGTTATTGAGGGGGAAAGAGTAGTTCACCTCCTTTTTACAGGTGAGCAACTGAGGTCCAGAGTTTAAGTGGCTGGTCCAAGGTCACTCTTACTGCGTGGTCAGTGTGGGATTTGACTTAGGTCTTCTGCCTTCCATACGGAGCCTTTCTTCTTGCACAGCTTGTTCTTACTGCCAGATAAACTAGTAAGATTGTTGACACCACTTTTGGTTTGACTCCAGTGAGATGATGTCTGTTTCTTATGAACATTATATGCAAAAGTTTGGGTTATATTACAGTAGATTACTCATATTAGTTCTCTTTACCAGTGTCAATTTGCTTAATTGACTGATTCATGTAAGTTGAAAAATTCCTTAAGATAGTTTCTTCTATCTTATGATTGCCACAAGTATGGATATTGCTTTATCTAGAAATTTCACAGATATTTTATTTCTTGCTGGGATAGTATCTTGCTTAATAAGGCATTGAGGAACTTTGGGAAGTCAACAGACTTGAAATGCTTTATTGATTCTGCCATAGTAACTAGTTGTGTGGTTTTGGGCACATCGTTTATCTGTATTTTACTTCATAAAATTTAGGAGTTTGACTACAAATTCTAGCCAGTAGATGATTTCTGAGGTTCCTTCTAGCACTAAAATTCACTGATAACTCTCTTAGGATCCAGTGAGGAATTGCTTAGTCTTTTAAGTTCTGTTTATCCTACGTAAATGTAGTGTTTTAGACAAACTGAAAGATTTAAAAATTTACACAAAATCAGCCCTATCCCCATATTCCCAAACTGTTCCTCAGAGTTATGGAATCGAAATCTCTGGAATATTTTATTGAAACGCTTCACTGTTGATTCTGATACACAACAAAGGTTGAGAACCACTGGCCTGGGGTCTGCCTTAGAGCCTGAAGGTCAGGACAGAGTTCGCAACCTTAAAACAACCTTTCACACTGTCCTGGGGAAACAGTATTTTAAAAGGTGAAGAGAGTATGGGCTAGTCCATAAGAGGTGCCAACGCATAGCATAGCTGAAATAGTACTATCAACAGTCGCAGCGAGCTTCTTAGATTTATCTGATTTTAACCTTATGTCAAATATTAGAATTTTGTTATTTTTATGTTGGAATGCTGAGGTAGTTTATAATATGAATTATTCTCTTCTTTGATAAGTATATCTCCTAGTTTCTTAATGTTTGACAGCTCTTTGGTAAAATCATTGTTTTATTTTGTTTGCTTATTAAACAGGAAAATTCTTCTAACATACTTTCAGAGTTAGATGAAGAATTTGACAGTTTATACTCCATATTGGATGAGGTGAAAGAAAGCATGGTTAACAGTATCAAGCAGGAACAAGCTCGTAAGTCACAAGAGTTACAGGTGAGATCATGGAACTATTTAAATATGAATAATTTTAGTCTATTTAATGCTTGATTTATTGAAAGCAAAAATTTGTGTTTCTGTGTATAACTGTACTTTTATTTTGTAGAATAATGATTCTTAACTTTGTTTTGGTTATAGAGATCTTCCTTTTTAATTGTGATAAAAGATAGAATATTTACACTCTTAACTGTTTTTAAATGTACAGTTCAGTAGTGTTAGCTGTATTTACGTTGCTGTGTAACAGATCTCTAGAACTTTTTCATCTTGCAAAACAAACTGTATATCCATCGAACAACATCTCCTCATTTGCCCCTCCCCCCCACCACCGGGCACCCACCATTGTATTTTCTATTTCAATGATTTCGAATACTCTAGATATCTCAAATAAGCGGAATCATACGATATTTTTCCCTTTTGTGACTGGCTTATGTTACTCTCAGGGTAAATATCTTCAGGGTTTGTCCATCTTGTAGCGTGTGCCAGGATTTTCTTCTTTTTTATGGCCGAATAATATTCTTCTCTATGTATGCACCACATTTTCTTTATCCATTCATCTGTCTATGGACATTTGGGTTGTTTCCACCTCTTGAATATTGTGAATAATGCTGCAATGAACATGGGTGTGCAAATAGCTCTTTGAGATCCTTTTTTCAGTTCTTCTGGATATATACCCAGAAGTGGGATTGCTGGTTAATAGTGTAATTCTATTTTTAGTTTGTTAAGGAACTTGCATACTGTTTTCCAAAGCTGCTGCACCATATTACATTCCCACCAGCAGCACACAAGTGTTTCGACTTCTCCACATCCTCACAAACACTTGTTACTTTCTATTTTTATTATTATTATTTTAATTGAGATATAATTGACATATAACATTATATTAGTTTCAGATATACAACATAATGATTTAATATTTTTATATTTTGAGAAATGGTCACCACAATAAGTCTAGGTGAGATTTATCACCACGCATAGTTACGAATTTTATTTTTCTTATGAGAGCTTTTAAGATCCACTCTCTTCACAACTTTCAGATATACAGTATGGTATTATTAACTGTAGTCACTGTACTGTACATTACATTCCCCAGGACTTATTTATTTTGTAACTGGAAGTTTGTACCTTTTGACCACCTTCATCCATTTTGCCCATACTTTCTGTGTTTTTGATAGTGGCCATCTTAATGGATGTGAGGTGATAGCTCATTGTAGTTTTGATTTGCATTTCTCTAGTGAATAGTGATATTGAGCATTTTTTTTGTATACTGGTTGGTTGTTTATATATCTTCTTTGGAGAAAAACGTCTATTCAGACCTTTAGTCCATTTTTTAATTCGGTTACTTGTTTTTGTTGTTGAATTGTAGGGGTTTTTTATATACTCTGGATATTAACCCCTTGTCACATATATGATTTGCAATTATTTTCTCCCATTCCATAGGTTGTCTTTTCACTCTGTTGTTTCATTTAATGTGGAGAAGTTTTTAAGTTTAATATAGTCTCATTTGTCTATTTTTGCTTTTTTGCCTGGGCTTTTGGTGTCGTATCCAAGAGATCATTGCCCAGTGCAGTGTCATGAAGCTTTTCCCCTATGTTTTCTTCTAGCAGTTTTATAGCTTTAGGGCTTATCTTTAGGTCTTTAATCCATTTAGAGTTAATTTTTATATATAGTGTCAGTTAAGGGTCCAAATTCATTCTTTTGCATGTGGATATCCAGTTTTCCCAGTGCCATTTATTGAAGATTTTGTAGTTTCCCCATTGTGTGGTTTGGCACTGTTGTCAAAGATCATTTGACCATGTATGGGAGGGTTTATTTCTCCCTATTCTCTTCCATTGGTCTTTGTGTCTGTCTTTATGCCAGTGCCACACTGTTTTGATTATGGCTTTGTAATATGTTTTAAAATCAGAAAGTGTGAGTGTGGTCTCCAAATTTGTTGTTCTTTTTCAAGATTGTTTTGGCAATTCGGGATCTCTTGAGATTCCATGTGAATTTTAGAATGTTGTTTTTCCTATTTCTTCAAAAAATGCCGTTGAGATTTTGATAGGGCTTGCATTGGATTGTAGATTGTTTTGGATGGAATGGACATTTTAACAATATTAAGTCTTCCCATCCATGATCGTGGTTTGTCTTTCCATTTAGTCGTGTGTTCTTTAATTTCTTCCAGCAGTGTTTTGCATGTTCAGTTTATAGGTCTTTTACCTCCTTGGTTAAGTTTACTCCAAAGTGTTCCATTCTTCTTGGTGCCATTGTAAATGGGGTTGTTTTCTTAGTTTCCTTCTTGGATTGTTCATTGTTGGTGTATAGAGATGCAACTGATTTTGGGGTGTTGATTTTGGTCACAGATATCTTTGAGAATGTGAAAGATATGAAAGAATACAAATGTTCTCTTTCTCTCTTACACACACGCTGTACACGCAATTTCCAAGGGTCAGATACCTTTTCAAGTCTACACATACTCCCCACGTTGAGATTTGTTGTTTTTATTTAGGAGGTGGGGGTTGTATTACTTAAATCATTTAAAGATAAGTAGTCATGAAGTATCCATAAATTTCAGTAAATAAATTCTTTCATTTAAAAAATAAGATTGAATAAGAAAACTCAGCATCTTCTGAAGATCTAACCCACAACTCATCCTGTATGGATTTCTTTTCTTTTTTGCTGAGGAAGATTCATCCTGAGCTAACAACTGTTGCCACTCTTCCTCTGTTTTGTATATGAGCTGCCACCACAGTATGACCACTGATAGATGCGTGATGTGGTTCTGTGCCTGGGAACAGAACCTGGGCCGCTGAAGCTGAGTGCACCAAACTTTACCACTAGGCCACCAGGGCTGGCTCCAGATTTCTTTTCTGTCTTGGACCCAGCTCCTCCTTCACAGCACCAGTTTGGAATACCTTTTATGCATTCAGTTTCTTAATCTCCAACTTTCCCTTTCTTCCTCCTCATACTTTTTCTCTGCCAGAGCACCTCTAATTATCTTCATCTTCATTGCATTCACCAGCCAACAGTTCTGTCATCATAGTCCATACCACATATTAAATCTGCCACCAAAGTGGCCATGAGTCATATTTTTTCTCCTCCCTGTCCCTCCTTCCATCAAGTGAAAAAAATCTCATGCAAATTGAATGTGCCTTGTCAGTTTTTATCTGCCACCTTGAACCATTCCTGGGGTGAGTGATGTTCCGATGTTGCTGATATTATTTTCCTTTTCACTGACCTGTAAGCTCTAAATACTTGGTTGGTGCCTGTTTTTCGTTGGGACCTATTCTGCCTTACTGTGTATGCAGTTTATTTTTCTGGCATTTTTAGTGGGGAATCTAGAAGCAGCCAGTAGACACATTTTTTAAAACTTGCACTTGGCTAGATAAAGTTAAACTGTTGTTAACATCCTTCTTTAGAGTAGGAACTTTGCCATTTGTGTTTAGAAAAATACTTCCTACTTGTCCCATGTTATTCATGTATCTTATATTGCTAGCTTTTAATTAACAGCAGTTGACTAACTGGCTCCTCTTAGGTTCTTTTCTCTATTCTCCCTTTCTCCCTCTCCTCAAAATTCACGTACGTTGGATAGCAAAGCTCTTACAATAATGACTTTAGAAAAGCATTTTTAGAAGTTTAAATCATGATTATCATTGGATTTTTAAAAATTATTTTGTCTTCATTACGTCTTGTTATCCTTGCCCCAGAGATAGTTTATAGTTGTAAAAGGATTTGAAAAACCTTGAAAATGTTCCATGTTTTAATGTTTAAAATTCATATTTGAGAAGCTAGTTTAGAGTGTTTCTTGTTAGCATAATTTATGGGATAAGTCAGTGATAATATTTCATTGTCAGTATCTAGATTTCATACATTCATTGAATTACTGCTGTGTTGGATTTTGGGTATATATTAGTGAGCAAAACAGCTCCTGCGCTCATGGATTTCACGTCCTAATGGAGGATAATTTGCAAGAAATGCTAAAGAAAGGAAAGTCAGATCCTTTTGCCAAAGAGATTAGAATTTATAAGAGTAAGCAAAAATGTGTATAAGGTATAACTGATTTAAGAATAATGTTAGTGTAAACACTATCCAACTGTACATAATGCAGAGGGATCACGAAGGGAATTGAGTTAAGAAACAGTTGCTCAGAAACTAATTTGAAGCACTTTGAGGGAGGAAAGTCTTATTTAATAAGGGGAAGAGAGAGTATTTCAGGTAAGGGGGAGTTCAGTTGTTAAGATAATCCAAGATCAAAAGTCCAGAAGAGCCTTAGAATCATCATGAAACCAAGTCAGTGCTCATTTGGAGGAGAGATCTACTGTCATTCACGTCATGGCATGTGGGTTTTGGTTTTTAGGAGTGTTGTCCTTTTTTAACTCAAGACGTTTGAGATTTGCAGAATTGAATAATCTCTACCCATTGTGGATTTTTGGTTTAAAATATATCTTTAGACTTCTAGAAGAAGTATGATAATTACCTATCAGAACTTGTTTTCTGAGAGCCATATACAGAGCTGGATATATGTGTGTACACGTAAAATCCACAGTGCTCGTCTTAGAGCAGGCTGTATTTATTGCCCTTGTAAGCTATTGAATTTATATTTCTAGTTGTTGATTAAATTCCCCGTAATACCTAAGTGGGTCATATAAGTTTCTTATAACTCTTTTTCTCATAGTCTCAGATGAGCTTTCTCCACTTTGGGTTTTGTGAATCTTAATTACAATGGTAATGGACATCATAATTTTTTTTTAGCTGATCTGATTCATGGAAGTCTTCCATTGAAACTGCATTTGGGCTTTTCAAAAATGGGATGACTTTACTCTGATTTTTTGATGAGGTATTCTATCAAATTTATCTTTAGCTGCTGACTATTGATGAAGAATTCACAATGTTGCAGAAAATGGGAAAAGCAGAGTTCTAAACACTGTTCGGAAGCGGTGACTTCAAGGATGTTAGCACCATCTTCCCTTCCTGTATCATCACTTCAGATCTTCATTTTTTCCCAGTGATTCTGGTTGTTTTATTTTTTTCCTCTTTTTGTCCTCCAATCTGTTATCCTTTGTAATTCTTAATACTTACCTCTCCTTCTCAATGCCGCAAAAATTTTGGCAGTTTTTTTTTATAGAAATGATGATCTAGGGGAGATCAAGTCATATTGAGGGGACAACAGGTTGTAAAATAAGACTGTAAATTGTTGAAACATAAGTTTAGTGAAGATCATTCTTGTGGATGCTCTTGTGTTATGATTTAAAGGAAAAGCTATGGGGATATCAACCTAATGGTAATTCAAACCATAAAGCTTTCTTGGGATAGTTTAAAAATGAGATAGTGAAAAGAATCACAGCTTGGCCACTGATGCCATTTCCTTCTCTAGTTGGAGATAATAGAGCATCTCTGTTCTTCCTTTGGGTTCACAAACTCTGTAGCATGTTGTTTCATTAAGGTGTTTTAGTAATTACTATGAATAACTAAGTTAGTAGTCTTTAAGTTGTATTCTTTTGTACCCTTCTCTCCCTTTTTTTGCTTTTCCTCTTGACTTCAAATAAACAGCATTTTCTTAGAATAAGATATTATTTTATCTCACACTTGGACCTCAGATTGGACTCTTTCACTTTCGTAGTTCCTTGAGCTATATTCTTTATTTTTCTTGGTACTTTTTACTTTCCTACTACATTGATGTAGTCTGCCCTAGTGATCATTTATACCTACCATTTTGTTCTCAGTGATTTTGCTTAAACCTTTCATAAAGCTCTTCTACAAATGGGATGTTTCAGGTAGTGGTTTGTTAGTTCTTTTTTGGACTCATAAGAGATTTACTCATAGGAGGAGCAGTATTTTTATGAAATTGTGGTTAGGTTCTTAGAATAACACATGAAAACCTGTTTTAACTCAAAATATGGTTGAACTGTTCTACTTTTCCTGAGTAAAATAGAACACATCAGAAACCAAAAAAATGAAGTTTATCTTTAGTGCTGATCTTAAGGAAAAACTAAGTAGATTTGAATGTGAAATAGATATTAATAAATATTCTGAATAAGAATCTTGGATACATTTAAGAGCTTAGAAATTGGTCTGTTTCTTTGTTTAAAGGTAACACTGACGATATTTTCAGATGACTGGGCTAAGTTTTAAACCTACAAATGATAGTATGAGAGAGAACTGAATAAGAAAGATGGTGTTAGGTGAAGTTAACACAGTACTATACAGTTACCATCTTTGTTCCTTTTTATTCTTTTTGAAATCTAGGCGCTTAGATTTGTGATTCCTGTGTTATCTAGCTTTGGAAACTATAAATTAGCATTTATTAGTATGAATTACTTAAGTAATGTTATAAGTGGAGTACTAAGATTGTGCTCAACTGAATGTACCTGTAACTTGATTCGTAAACTTTAACTTAAATAGTTAAATATCATTAAGAAATTTAGTCTTCGTGATAGAGGATGTTGTCTGCAGATGGATTATTTTGGTATTTTAATTTAAATTGTTGGTAGTTTCCTTACTGCCCTGATTGAGAAGAATCTTTTAAGTAAATTTGATCCCAGCTATTTTTAATTGCTTTATTTTCTTTTGTGTTTTTAAGTGATTAATATATCTTTATTTGTATGCAATTAAACTATTTTGGACAAATTATGGAAAGATGTTAAGTACAATGTATTAAGATAATAAAAATTTGTTATATTTATGACTAGTGATTACCTTGCTTCAATAACTCTCTAAAAAGTTTTTGTTCAGTTATTCCCATTAAAATTCTAAGTTCATTATAACGATGTGTATTTAAGATTTTGATGGCAATAGGAAATTTTATTTTAATGATTTATTATTTTTTTCATAGAGTCAGCTTAGTCAATGTAATAATGCCCTGGAAAACTCAGAAGAATTATTAGAATTTGCAACACGGTCATTAGATATAAAGGAACCTGAAGAATTTTCAAAGGTATGAAAAAAACTACCCAAAAAGCTAAACTGATCTACTTAAAAAGGAAAGTTTTGTTAAAAAGATGCTGTTTTCCCTTTTAATTTTGGATTTTTTCAGTCATTTCCAGTACTAAAAAAGGCCTGGAATTTCCTGTTAAGTAAAATGCTAGCTACTCATTTCTTCCAAAGCAAACACTTAGAAGTATGTCAGATGAATCAAGTTATTCTCTTTTTTCAGTTACATCCCTTTTGGTCATTTATTTTAAAGGTACTTGTGTGCTTTAGCAGAGTTGTACCTTTATTATAAACATTTCATGGCTAAAGAAAGAAGATTGATATTGCTATTAACATTCTTAAAAATCTAGCTTTATATTCCTTTCTATGAGCTGATTGGGAAAACATCATCACTTGATGCATATGAGTACTGTAACCTACTAGAATTTGTTATTAAATGTCCTGCTGTATAACTTAATAATTGATTATTTTATTAAAATGTGAAAATGTAGGTCCTTACTTAAGGGGTATGTTTGGTATAAAAATATAAACAGTAAAGCAAGAAGACTGGTAATATTTTAATCTAGATCCTGGTGTTTAAGAGACTCTGAATTCTAGATTCCAATTCTTATTTTAAGTAGAGTTGTTTTTAAATGATTACCAATTTAGCAAATCAAATCTACTCTGATGTAAAATAAGGATGTAGAATATATAAAAAATGGTGTGAAAAGATCAGGAAATTAAGCCATATAATTATCAGAATATATACTATGTAGTAATTTTATCAAGATAAGAAATATTTGAGTTTGATACTATTTTCTTGGTCTTTGTGGACAATGTAGTGAGCTGCATTAGTGTTAGAAAGGTGGCTTTATAATCCATTTGTGTCCACCTTATGTTTTCAT
Source organism: Equus caballus (assembly GCF_041296265.1). Taxonomy (NCBI): domain Eukaryota; kingdom Metazoa; phylum Chordata; class Mammalia; order Perissodactyla; family Equidae; genus Equus; species Equus caballus. The sequence continues at coordinate 19,796,229 of NC_091708.1, forward strand.
TTTATGATTTTTCTGTGAACTTGAGGTAGGAAAAAACTTCCTTGAGAAGGTAACATTTGCTGGCTTATATCCCTTCATTTTGTAAATGAACTTTAAAAATTGATTCCTTTCAACAAAATGATTCAAGACAAAAGTTTCTTTGCTATAAACCAGTGAACTCTTGAATTTGGAGGTGGGTTGTAAGGAAGTTTGTCTTTGCACTTGGTAGGACTTACTATATAAAGAATTATGAGGAAAATGTATCATATTTTAAAGTACCTTAAAGGTCTAGATATGTCAGTTCCTCAGAGGGCATTTATGTGATAACCTCAGATATCTGAAACAGCCAAAAAACCTGCAGAAAGCGGATGTCTGAGTCATCAGAATCAGTGTCATAGAGTTCATGGGGAGGAGTTAGTGTCCTCTCTTCATGATGGTTTCTCAGAATCTCTTGACTATTAATATGTATATGGTACTACTAAGTTTTCAGGTTTTTTTCTTTCCATTTCCTAGTTGTCACTAGATTCCCCTTCTGGTGGAGTAGGGTAGCTGTTAATGACAGGCGTAATCATAGCAGCAAGAATTAACAGCTGAGAGCCTGACAGCGAGGAAGAAGACAGGAAAGCTATAAAATGTGGACACGAGTACTCAACAATAACTTGAATCCAGTTGTATTTAAATAGGGAGTGATGCTCGGAAAACATGGTAAAAGTTGTTTCTCCCAAGTTTCTCTTCCGTTGACATTTTCAGGCTTTCTCTTCCTTCCTCTGAGAGGCTTCTGCTCTTGCTCCTGCTTTATTCTTTGCAGCTTTGTTTTCTGCTTTGTTAGAACTTGTTCCCAGCTGATCGCAACTTGGAAAGGTTCTCATAAAATAAGTCACATTGTAGTTTAAGTATATTTTCTTAGTGTGCCACTTTTCTTCTTCTCTTACTATTTTGGTCTTATCTTCCAGCATTTTGCAGTACTGCTTAATAGCTTAAACCCTTTGGACTTGTGGTGAAATTGATTATTTGTCAGTGTTTCCTAGCCAGAAATCTGAGTTTATTGTTCAAGAAAAATGCCTGAGAGTTGCTTGCAATTATTTTCTTAGTATATCCAAGTAGTATCCAGATAATGGTTTGATTCCAGGTCCAAAAAGTAAGTTCACTCTCCCAGCCAGCTGCGTGGACTAGAGGCTTGCCTCAGACACTAATTGCTGATGGAAAAGGGAAAGATGACTTTGAAGATTAATTGTTGGACCAGCAGTATATTGTTAGATATTTGGAAAAAGAAATTCTTTTAAGGTATACTATTTGTGAATGTCCCATATTAAAGTGAGTAAATCAGATATAGTTATGCTATTCACCAGCATTAGGCAATATGAAAGTAAACAAGTACAAACAGCACAAATGGAAAAGGATTTTAGAACATACTTTCACTAATTTTTTTTTTAAACGGAAGTTTGGTTGATAGTAAATATATGCAGAAAGATTCCCAGCAAATGAGATCTGGATCATTAGCTTTATTTCTGGATGGACGAACCGCCAGACTCCACCAAACCTGGGTTCTCTACAATAGCTGATCTTCAGAACACTGCTCAGATCCTTTGCCAAGATTAATATTCCTATTCTCTCCCTGCCCCCCGAATTTAGAAGTTGAATTCTGTGAAAAGAGCTGAGTCTATGGGACAGTTTCCAAGTCAATTACAATTTTGCCATACATAACCACACATAACCCAGTTGTCAGACTAGGAGAGAAGGAATGGTTACCTGGCCATGGGTGCCTACAATGAAATAAAAAGCACAGAGTAAGGTCAAAGGGGAACAGTGTCTTCTGCATTTGATCACAGATGAAAAGGGAGAATGGATTTTGTGTATTTTGCACTTCTGACTCACAATAACTCTCCATTGGAATATTGTTCAGTGAGTATCAGTCTCTGACTGCTGGGAGGAGCAAATAAGGAGAGAGGAGTGGACACTCACTCAGTATTTTCAAGGGAGCTGAAGTGCTGGGAGAAACTCCTGTAGGCTGAAGTCAGGAATGCTGGGAGAGGAGAGGACCTTCAACAAAGCATGAGTATTTCAGTTATGAAGGCAATTTAAAACAAATCTAAATATTTGTTAGGAATAACTCAAACTATAATTTTTCACCTCTATTTTATTTTTGGGTGTAGTCTCCTATTATATAAATGTACTTGTCATTGAGCAGATGGATGTAGTACTGTGTTCAGAGTTTATTTCAACTTATTTACTGTGGCTTTGGAAGACTTTTAAAAGATCATGTTTTTTTGAAAAGTAGTTCTTTTTATAAACAGATAAATGTATGTATGGAAAATATAAAATGTCTAGTATATAAATCAACCGGTATGCAGTGTTTTTTTTTCTTCATTTGAAAGCTGGTATTTTTGCCTAAAGGAAAATAGCATTTTGAAACTCTTTTTCACTCTCTGTGACTGAGTACCCTTCATTTCCTGAGTTATTTCTTAATGTTATTTTTGGGGTGAAGGTAGAAGTCTCAATTTTATATTGTAAAAAGTATTGAGAAAGTATTAAAAACTTGCCTCTTAGTCATTTTCAGATTGTCTCAAGGAGATATTACAAAATTGTCTGAACCAAACCTAATAGGAAAATCTAAAGTATAAAAAGATAAAACAATGTGAACACATAGAGAAAACTTGAAAAGGTTCTCAGTGTTGTGTGGCATTCAGATTTTTACTAGGAACTCTATTGGGCTTTACTGCAAATCAAAAGAAAGATAAGTCCTGTCAGGCAAATGCCAATTTTGACATCTAGTTTTTGGTGGATTCATTGTTTTGACAGTGTTAGTATATTTTTCTCTCAGCAGTTATCGTTCAGAAACAGATATATTCTTATTTTTGTTGCTGTTTATCAGTGCTCTGATTTTAACTAAGTTTTCCCTTGCTGCCTCTTTCTTCGTTCCAGCCTGTGTTTCAGAGAATTAGATTGTCAAAATGTTTATTTTAGATAATTTACGTAAGTCATTATCTACAAATAAGATAGCATAGGATGGATTTTACGGTTCAAAGATGTCTTACTGCCCATCATTCCATAGATGAGATAACTGAGTCCTAAAAGAGTTAAGTGACTCGCTGGTTAATGTGATGGACTGAAACTCGGATCTCTTAGTCTAATGCTCCTTATATTTTGCTGATTAGTTTCAGAATTTCTGCTGATTGGGAAGAAATTTGGAAATCTCAAAATTTGTTTTGTTTGGGTAAATGATTCATGGAGTACAGTAAGCAAGATCTAAAATTTCTTTATTTTATTATTCCCATCTTAACTGTGTTTAGAAAATACTATTCAATTAGCTACTCCATAAATAGAATTATTTTAGAATGCTTTGCTTCTAACATCTTTCTGTAAAAGAGGAAATGAGGCTTAAGAAGAAATATGGAAACAATAAGATCTTTACCTTCAAAGTGCTTGATAAATTCACAGAAGAAAATAGTTCCTTTATTTACTCACTGCAGATTAAAAACGAGAGAGACTGGGAGAGAGATGTGGTTTAACTTCTTTAATTAGTAATTATGAAGAACCATTTGTGATTATTCCTACATTGTACTCGTAGTACAATTTTATTTAAGGGAGTTTGGCCTCCTGACAAATTTCCTATAGCTGACAAAATAAAGGATCAGAACTGTAAGATTTATTTTAAAAAGAATTGATTCAGAGATAGAGGAAGGGAATGAGAGAGAAAGTGAAAGGAGCCGTCTCTGATATAAATGTTGGCAAACAGGATTTCAGTAGAAGATTGAAATAGAAATAGTGATTGAAATTGAAATAGAAAATAGTGATGTTGAGCAAAGTAATATGACGAAACTTCTTGAAGGCTTTCCGATGATACGCAGTATCATAACCTAAAAATCTAAGCATTTGCTGAGTCCTCCTCATGACTCAGTAAGTGGAATTAACGTAGATGCAATGTATTTGACTTTCTTAACATTTGTTATCCCTATTAACAAAGGAGTGTCATGACTCAAGGTACATATTATAGATGCCACAGAATTGTGTTGTTTGCTGTAGAATGTGGAGCTTGGAAAGGATCTTTAGAAACATTAAGGACCAAAATCTCTTATTACAGAAATAGGATGATTTAGTATATAAGGTCACAGAATTGATTATGGTAGTGCTGGAACTGTTTAATATCCTGATCTCTTAAATCACAATTCTCTTCTTTTGTGTAGAAAGATCCTCAGACAAAATTATTTTAGGATGAGTATAAAAATAACCAATACCAAGTAAGAACAATATTAGAACTCAAGAAGAGAGGTAACAGAAGCATTGCTATATACACCTAACTAATGTTCAGTTAAATTTAATAATTATTGTATCAATATGTGCCACACTTTCTGCTAGACACTGGGGATAGGATGTTGAGCAAACAGTCATGGTCCACATTGCAGGTATCATTAATTATGCAGGTCAGTGTGGGAAAAAAGCTTTTTTTGGATATATTGTAAATGTTAAGGAGCCAGCAGTTTTTGTGTGTATTTTTTAGTGACTGTACAGCACCAAGTAATAGCTGTGCCCGCCTCTCTGAACTTGTGCTAGCTTTCTCCAAAAAAAAAAAAAGATATTTTATGTAAAGTAGGTTTAAGTTGGCAGCGTCAGTGGAGTCATCTGAGGGAAAGACCCCATTACTAGAAGTTTTTCTCTGGTTTCTCCTCCTCTGAATTTTTGCCATTACAACTTCATTCTTTTGGGGTAAAGGGTTGTAGAAGCGCAGCCTAGTGTTCTATGTTAGCAGGCAAGCTCTCAAAATCCAGAGTCCTTGCCCAGTGAAGGCCGATAGAGAAAACTTGAGACAGTCACTGTGAAGTGGTAGAAGAGCACTCTGCAGAAAAATTGGAGAGCAGATTTAAAATGTCTGAGAAAACCATCAGGATGCGTAAAAATGTGTGCCCCATGCAGGTGATTGATTGCTCTAGCTGAAGAGTGTCAGACTGAATGAAAGTGGAGGTGTGTTTTGATAATCTTAAGGTAAGAAAAAACATTTATAGTCATCTGGAGTTAGTTTGGAGTGTTAAATTTTCCTCCTTTTAAGGTAATATTCATGGGGTCTGGATTTTCTACTATAGTTCTGACATCACATTATGCAAGCTGATGCCAACTGTACAGATTTCCTGTAATTTATGTTTTGGTGAATATGAACTAATCTGTTCCGGGGTTTATGTCCTAACTTTTCTTGCATGTCACTGCCATTGAAACTTGCATGAAAAGCACTAACTGCCTTCTTTCTCTTCTCCCTGATTTGCTCCAAGGCTGCCAGACAGATCAAGGATAGGTATGGTATAAAACCTACATTTTTCTTTTAGTATTGATATTGAAGTCAGAAATGAAATTCAAAAACAGTTTATTATTAGAATCTCATTGGTTAAAATAAAAATACTTAGTGGCCAGTACAAAAAAAAAAATAAAAGAAAATGTCTTCTGCATATTTTCTGGACTAAACAATATATCAGCAAGATTTTTTAAAAACATAGTTGTGGACAATTACGTACTTCCAAAAGAATTTCATTTCTGGTATAATATAGTTAGTTTTAGTACAGTTCTTAATTAGCTATGCTAATGGATGGGGAACCATTTAGAAAAACAAAGAATATATATTCCTGGAATGCATTTTTGGTTGTTCTTAAATTATATTAGCATGTCTTATTTTCTGAGACCTCACAGCACTTTAAATAGTCCTCAAGAGCTGAAGCTCGCCGACTTCACTGCTCTTCTGTTTAACACCTTTGTGTTCTCATTCCATCCTGTTCCTGGTGCCATCTCTTTCTATTTCTAATGCCACTATCATCTAGTCTATGGGAAGAGAAAATTAAAGAAAATGATGAAAGACTTTGGCTTAAAAGATCTTTCTCATTGGTGGAGCCAGGATTTAAGATAGGGAAATTCATGCTGTAATGAATACACCAAAGGGCTAAAAGAGCAGCTGGCAGTTTTTGATGGGGCGACCACAGAAAGGATGGTTTTGATCTGCCTGGCTAGTCACTGAGCATCAATTATAATATTATTACTTAAGGTTTCTTCATTTGAGGATTATGAGTTTCTCTGACAGGCACAGCTCTTCAAAGCACCACTCTGATTCCTAGATTAAATTATTCTTCATTAGATAATTCACAGAATTACTCCTTATGGATTATGTGAAAACCAGTGTCTCTTTTGTTAATCTTGGCTGAAGACTTCAGTTCTGTGTTCCTCTCATAGGCTTTTATTTGACTAAAGGCAAGATTCATGTGGCCATTACAGCTTCCTAGCACAAACATTAATTTTTGTATTTTTTGTGTATTTTATGTCGGGGAGTGGTTAAAGACATGGATAATTCTTATAAAATCCTGGAGGTAGGAAGGAGGGCATGAGGGCTTGAAGGGGAAAAGTATAGGCTGTATGAGGAATGGATGCTGGGTAGGTCAGTTTTTTGGGTAAGGCAGAGTTGAGTTGTGTCTGCTGGAATTCGCTATGAGTAATCCATCTTCCACCCTGGCTAGATTATTCTATTTAGCCACCAGTCCCCTGAGTCCTGCTCTGGTCCCTGATGGTCTCAATTAGAAGTCACTTCCTAATGAGACTTTGGGCTGTCCAAAGCCTTTGCGAGAGACCTTGCAAAGTCTTCTCTCGTTCCTCTCCTAGGGATCTGTCTGATTCTGTGCTTTCCAGAATCCTGTCCTCACCCCTGACCTTCTTCTCTTTGTCCAGATTTTTTTTATCAGAACTTGACATTATGATCAGTTTTATGACTGAATGTATTCTTCCATGAAGCTTGACTTCTTTGCCTCTTCTTCTAAGCCAGCCTCTTGGGTTGATTTCATCAGTATCCAGGTGATCAGAAGTCAGGGTTCCTTTTTTCTCAGGGCAAACTCCGTTTTTGTTTTTGTTTGTTTTTCAAAGCATGTAATTTTTTTTGGCTTCTCACAAAATTTTTACCCCCTGCCTAAGGAACATATCTGGGTCTTGGCTTGATTTTTAGCTTCATAACGTCCAGGTTTTTCTGATGTAGTTTTTAGTTGCTCTCCCAGGAAGCAAGCTTCTAGAATTTCATCATCTCCATCTATAATACGAAAATAATTTAAACACACAGTCATAATAAAATAATTATTTTCTCTAAGGGAAGAAAGGATTATTCCCTTATTTGAGGGCAGAAATGGTATTTTAAGGAAGAGTATATAATGTAGCTGAGCAGGAAATCACATATGTAAAAATGAAAGTACCTGTGAGAACTCAGTATTTATTGCTTGCTGTGGTAGAAGTTAGAGAGGAGGAACAGAGGGAGTGAAAGGAAAAACTAAAGACAGAAATGAGAAGATAATACATAGCAGATCTCTAGAACTATACCTCCCTGGGTGCTGAGTAATGTTGGAAGATGGTTAGTTGAGGTATGTTGTGGGAATTATTGGTTCTTGAAAGAAAGGCGTCATGAAAGGGAGAGTCAAGTTAATTAGGTAGGTAGTTTGAGGAAATTGAAAGTGTTCATCCATATGTTTTGCAGTTATTTTCTTTTTGCAAAAGTAAAACTAGGAGGTAGAAGGGATCCTTGTATTCAACTTGTACTGTTAGAAATAAGCCAAGAAAGTCAAGGTAAATGAAAACATTCCTAACCACATGGATACTGTAATGTAGAGAATTATCTATGGATTTTAGATGTTAGTTTGGGTTTTTAGGCACAATTGTCTAAATATATTCAGTTTAGGGGCCGGCCTGGTGGTGCAGCGGTTAAGTGCGCCCATTCCACGTCGGCGGTCCGGGGTTCGCTGGTTCGGATCCCAGGTGCGGACATGGCACTGCTTGGCATGCCATGCTGTGGTAGGCGTCCCACATATAAAGTAGGGGAAGGTGGGCACAGATGTTAGCTCAGGACCAGCCTTCCTCAGGAAAAAGAGGAGGATTGGCAGCAGTTAGCTCAGGGCTAATCTTCCTCAAAAAAAAAAAAAATATATATATATATATTCATTAAAAATAAAAAGTTCAGTCTTTTGAAAGATTATAGCATTGTTGTACATCTTACTTGATTTATGGACTTTGCAATTTTCATTGACTAGACAATAAAGGTCATTATTCTTGCTTTTTAAAAAAGCTTTGGTAGACCTTTCTAATGCATTTTTGGAAGACATTCTTTTTCTTTGAGGCCATAGTGATTATATGAAGTTGTACAAAGTTTCAGATTTCAGTTCCCTAAAATACTTTCAGATACTTTTTCTCACCAGTTCTCAACAAACATTTAAATAGGTTTAGAAGCAGCCAGATAGGTTCAAACCCATTCATTGATTTGGTGGGCATGTACTAAAAACCTGCCTGAATATAGCTCTTTTGGAAGTCTTCAAATCAGAAGATAATTGGGGCTGTAAGGAACAAAGCATGTAAGCCTGGCAACTAAGAAGTTCCTAACTTCTTATTGATACAATCTGAAATTTTAGTGTTGAGACCTGACAGGTTAGAGTAGTGTGTGTCAGATACTCGGGGGTATGCTCGCTTCGATAAGTGTGAGTTCCCGTCCTCGTAAATTATGCTTCAGTGGAGCACTTTCTGCTTGATAAATAGTTGGGCTGTTGTTGACTCATTGTTACTACCATTAAAGTGATTATTTTCCTAGTTTTAAAATGAAATAAAATAACTGAATACAGCACCAGTTTGGCATTTTTCATCCCCGGGTAACTGCATACAGCACCAAATTCGCTATCTGTCATCCCATTGATCTCTAGGGGAGGTTTGGCAGGTCTGACTCACGAGGCCTGGTATTCCCCTTGTTCCTCCACTCTATTCACTTCCTCTCCCAACTGGTGTGTTAGAAGCACAACACTCAGGAATAGTACTTTTGTATCATTCTTTGACCAAAGATAATAAGGGGACTTACTTTGTGATACTTGTGGAAATTTACTGTAATATGAAAAATTGAAATTTGAGATAAAATGGTGAATAGAATATGAAAATTTCTTTTAATCTCTAGTTTTATTTGACAGAACAGGTTCCCCGTACTTTGGGTAAAATGAGGCCTGGTATGACTTCTTTCTTTGTTTTTTTATGCCACATTCATCTATTGCATGTTTATTGAATTCTTATTATTCCCATGGATATGGTTTCACAGGGCTGTTTCTCCTCATATCCTTCGATGTAGCTGATGTTGACACATCAGAGTGACACCTGCTAGCATGGTGTTCAGGATCATGATTTCACGTCTCTCCTTTCTCATCCGTGGCCTGTCTTTAGCAGCTACCAAGCTATAGAATACGTGGTCAGTGTACCTCTCCTCTTACTTGAGGCTACATGGAGTAGCTGTGACTACTTGGGAGACGTTGGGATCAGGGTGTGTGTCCAGTTCATTGTTTGGCATGTGAAAAGGAGTGAGGCTGGCATCAGGAAGTCAGTGAGACTGAGTGTACAGAGATTCACATGACTCCTGGGTCTGTTAAAGATGATTTATACTGGATGCTTGTCTCTTCTGATATTTGTATTTGTATGCAACTTTATGGAACTGGCTGGAGGAAAGTTTCTTAAAATTATCTTAAATGTCTTTAAAAATATTGCACATTTTTTATTTAATTAATTTTCAAAAGACTCTTAAGAGCAAATTTCTATTTAGTTTTGTTACCTTTGTTATAGTTTCTGAAATCACTAGAGTGAAATAATGTCTATCTTTTCATGTTAAATATGATGATACCTGCCATTATTTTATTTTTATAAGTATGTTTGTGTTTGCCGTAGAGTAACAATGGCTTCAGCCTTTCGCCTTTCTTTGAAACCAAAGGTCAGTGACAACATGACTCATTTAATGGTGGATTTTTCTCAGGAAAGACAGATGCTGCAAACTTTGAAGTTTTTGCCAGGTAAGTGCATATATTACATGTAAGGTTCTGTATAAGAACATTTTTTTTCTGCAAGATTTTTCTGTAATGAACATTGGAATGTAAATATTAAAGAAGTACAGTGTAATTTTTTTCTTCATTCAGCTAAGAATAATTAAATTTGCTAGTCTTTATTTTTAGAGAATTATTTTACTGGTAATAAAAATTCCATTTTAAGAATCCCATCAAGAGATATCTTTTATTGCTGGTTTGGCAGAGAGAAGCAGCATACCATGATGGAAAACACTGGGTTTTGGGACCAGACTTCTTAGATTTGAATTCTGGCTGCCACTTATTTGCCATGTAACCCTGAACAAGTCGTTTAAACTTTGCCTCATTGTCTTCATCTTTAAAATGTGATGTTATCTTTCTAGCATTTTTATAGGGATTAAATGAACTGAAACCTCTGAAGCACCTGAAAGAGTACCTGTCACATAGTTAACACTCAATGAGTGTTAGCTGCCCTCATTACCATTATTGTTGTGGTGGTTGTTGGCTCAGTTGGAATTTTATTTCCAGTAATAATATGTTAACGTTGGTTTATTAGAGTATTAACATAAGGATATTCCAGCAGCCAAAACCATTTAAAATTGAATCCCAAATTATTGTCCACATGTGAAAGAGCCAATTAAGGACCTTTTGAGTAGTATTCTCCTTTTGGCTAGCATGAAGTAATGTTGTTAGTTGATAGCTAAAACAATTTGGACATGGTGATTTGGGGCATGAGGAAATCTCTTGAAAGTGACATATTTTACTTAGAGGTGCTTTTTTAGAACTGGCTTTATTTTTTGGAAGTGAGCTGTTTTTGAATAGAGAGTGTTCATCAGATGAACCCATTGTTTTCTTTGAATATTTGGTCAAGGTCTTTAAAATATGATTGGAGATACAAGGTTAGTAATCATGACATTATAATGGAACTAGTAAGAGTAGTGTAAGTGAAGTGTTAACTTGTGTGGTACAGATCAGAAGTTCTAGAGGAGTTTATAAAAGGAAAAGATGAGAGAAGGAACCATAGTTGTGGAGGAAGAAAGTATACTTGTCAGTGGATCTCTCTCTGTAAATTGGTCTTTCAGAATTACTAACCATTATATTTTTATTAATACTACTTCTGAATTCAGGAGAATCAGGAGTGGTGGATGATGAATATACACGAGTGATTTTTTATAAATAAATTACTGAAAAAGCAATCTTCTCACTATTGCTTTCCTTCCTTCGGGTTTTTAATGATGGCGTAGCAGATCAAGGCCATGCCTACTGTACAGTCAGTAGATTGCATGCACAGTTAGGATTTCTACTTCCGGCAAACTGTTGAGACAGTCTGAAGGAATGAGGTACAATGAAAAACAAGAAATCCTTTTGTGGAGGGTTTCATCCCAAAGAAAAAGTATAGTAGTTTGTTAAAATTTATGAAAGATGAATTCATATCACTAACTTTTTGTATTCTGCTGTAACATAACATTTCCTATAAGATGCAATCAGATTAACTAAAAAAAAAATGAATACGTTCATTCCTCAATAATTCATTCCATAAACACCACAAAACTCAACTCTATACCGCATTATGTATAGTAACATGAGATGTGAGCTTATCAGAGTCTGAAAAATGGAAATGATGATGATGGATGATAATAATTACAAGTCATTTTCTTCTACTCTAAGCCATTTTTTATACACTGAAACTGAGAGTTTATATCCTTCTCCTTTCTGAGCTTCCACAGTTGAGAAGAGAAACATGTTTGTGGCAGTGTTGATGCCACTTGTCCTTTTACGTTCATGTGCAGAGAAAACCTTAGTAAAATTCTCGGACCAATTTCCACACTATTGCTAGTGAACTGTTGCTTTATGGAAATTGCTGTGAATTGCTTTCCATTATCATTTCCAGAGAGAGTTTTGCATTGCCTAAGTAATGATTTTATAAGTTTACAAGTTTACCGCCTTTCATCTTCCCCTTAAGTTTTATTCCTCATTTGATGAACTCTTCTCTTACTTCTGTACAGAATCTTGGGTGAACTTCCCACATGCTAAATCCAAGTCAACCTTAATTTGACCTATCACTCTTCAATTATCTAAATTTTCTTTTTCCCTCCCGAGTATCACCGTTTTCTTGGATTCTTTTTCATGTTTACCTCAGTTACCCCGTTAGCAGTTTGCTTTCTTTGGGGGCCATTATTCACAAGAAAGAAGAATCTATTTGCAGTACATTGAGATGTAGGTAGTTAGCCAGACCCATTAACAAATTAAGTGACTCTCTCTTTATACCAGCCTCTTGAGACTTTCAGTGCAGGTTTTTGACTTGGTAAAATTATACAATTACTAGATGCCAAAGGCCTTTACCTTTCCTCACATGTAGGCAATGCAGAGCATATTAAATTCATTAATGCCTGTGGTCTGTTCTCTTGGCAATGAATAGTACCTGTATTGCTTATGTTCCACTCATAGAGACGGACATGTCATGTATTATAGGGACGAAAACCCTACAAGATAGATGAAGGAAATTAACCATAATGACAAATGATATATACTTCTTTGGTTCTGTCTAACTAATAAGATATATCAGATTGTAAGTATTTATTGTAAAATAACGCACATACAAGAGTTGAACTTTGGAGTCTATAGTTAATAGAGATCAACTGTCCTACCTCTCTCCCTGCCTCCTTTTCTTACTAGTTAGGCTTGAAGATTTAAACCTGGTATCAAATTCCTTTCATCTTAGTCTTGATTATTGTATCTAACACATTTGGTTTACTTTATTATTTGTTAGGTTTCACATTGCTTTGCACTTTAGCTTTTGTATGTAATTCCTTTGTTATTATTGTTGTAGTTTTTTTTTTCAATTAATACTTTGCTTTTTAGAACAGGTTTAGGTTTATGGAAAATTGCTCAGATAATACAGAGAGTCACCACATACCCCTGCCTCCCCGACATACAGTTTGCCTATAATTAATATCTTGTGTTAGTGTGATACATTTGTTGTAGTTGATGAGCTAATAATGATACATTATTACTAACTAAAGTCCATAGTTTACATGAGGGTGCACTCTTTGTGTTATCCAGTTCTATGGGTTTTGACAAATGTATAATGTCATGTATCTACTGTTATGTCATACAGAATAGTTTTACTGCCCTGAAATTCCCTGTACTCTGCCTGTTCATCCCTTGTATTCTTCAGCCTTGATATAATTGCTTCTTAGTTCTAGGAATTCTTTTGTTGATTCTTCGGGATTTTCTACATAGATAGTGTGTCATCAGTGAACAAAGACGGTTCTGTTTCTTCCTTCCTAATCTGTATACATTTTATTTCCTTTTCTTGTCTTGTTTCATTTAGCTAGAACTTCCAGAGTGGTGAGAGGGGACATTCTTGTCTTAGGGGAAGCCTATCTAGTTTCTCAACATTAAGTACGATGATAACTGTAGGTTTTTCGTAGATATTCTTTATCAAGTAACGCTCCCTTCTATTCCTAGTTTGCTGAGAGTTTTTGTCATGAATTGGTGTTGGATTTTGTCAGATATTTTTTTCTCCATCTATTCATATGATCATCTGATTTTTCTTCCACCGATATGATGTTACATTAATTGATTTAGAATGTGGCACCAAGCTTGCATACTTGGAGTAAATATTTTAAAACTTTTTTTTAGCAACAAAATGTCTAGATACAATACCTGTACAGTTTCATATTTCAGACACATCTGTCTTTGGAGGACCACGTTCTCCAGTTAACCTTTTGTTATGTTAATGGAACATCGGTTAATGTTGAGGAGCTATGGAAAATCTTGTTTATGGAGATGAAATTGATTAATGTTTATACATGTTAATTGTGGCTCGTTTACCCCAGTTTATTTTAATGAATCATAGAACTGTTTGGAGAAACATTTAAAAACCCTTAAGTATTTTTTGGGGTTTGGGACATTTTTATTTAGTGCTGAGAAATTACAATTCTTTTATAAACAAGACTTAAAAAAATAGATTGGAGATATCTTGAATTATTTTAATCACTAGATTCAAACTGTTAATGTGTTTTGTCAATAGTGATTTATGTTCTACAGATGTTTGAAATAGCAGATTAAAAGTATGTGTTGAGAAGTAACAGGTTATTCTTGATCCTTTATCCTTAGCATGTTTCCTTTGCTTTTTGCTAGCTAGGATTGTAACAACCTTGAAATATGAGTCTATGAAAAAACTTTGAAATGTGAATTTTTAAACGGAGCTTTGAAAAATAGTTTGTTGCCTTTATAGGGTATCCCTTCTCTTAGCCTGACTCAACTGAACAGTTCAAAAGCAACATGAAAAAGCATGCTTTGAATGACAAACATAAATATTGGATTGGTGCTATAGTAAATGAGAAATGAGCCTTTTCTTTTCCCTTCAGTCCCCAAAGCTCCAGAGATAGATCCAGTCGAGTGTCTGGTGGCTGACAACTCTGTCACGGTAGCTTGGAGAATGCCAGAAGAAGATAACAAGATTGACCATTTTGTACTGGAATATAGGAAAACTAATTTTGATGGACTTCCACGCGTAAAGGATGAGCGATGCTGGGAGGTCATTGATAATATTAAGGGTACTGAGTACACGCTATCAGGTAAAATGACTGCATCCATCCATCTCATTCTCAGAAAGTAAATGTAATTGTGAAAAATATTTGAATTACTTTAAAAGATAAAGTTATTAAGTTTCTTTGCCAAGCTGACTTTTTATATGTTTATTATAGAGGTGAATTTCTCTTAAAATATCAAGAAAACCTTCATTTTGATTACTTCTGGATATTTGCCACCTGCCTGGCAAAACCATGTATGTAAAGCACATGTGAAGGGATGTTCTGGAAACAATATTTCAGAGTTACATTTAATTTTCTTTAAAGATTTTATCTTTCCTTTTTCTCCCCAAAGCACCCTGATACATAGGTACATAGTTGTGTATTTCTAGTTGTGGGTCCTTCCATTTTTGGCATGTGGCATGCCACCTCAGCATGGCTCGATGAGTGGTGCCATGTCAGTGCCCAGGATTCGAACTGACAAAACCCTGGGCTGCTGAAGCAGAGCACATGAACTTAACCACTCAGCCACGGGGCTGGCCCCTAACATTTAATTTTTACCTTGGTTTTCTAACAATAAAAAGTTGTCATCTTTTTAGATGCACACACTACATTTAGGTGATACTGTAAATAGTGTTGCCTTTGCCCTGTTGTGATACTTTCATGGAAATACCTAAAGTAGAGCTGTGACTTGGTGTTAGAAATTTGTGTGTTGGCCTTTTGAAAGTCTTTAAAAAGATACCTCCATATATAGGGGACTTGGGATATTTGAAATAGCTGAATATTGCCTGAGTTGTTCAATGCTTGTTATGCATGAGCAGTAACATTACCATTATTGAGCACTTAACAGTTTGTCAGGAGCTAGGCTGAAGTGTGTTACACAGTACATCTCATTTAATCAGTAAAATATATATCATTTACTCTGTACAATTATGAGGTTGGTTTTATCATGTCTATTTTATAGATACAGAACTGTGGCCTCATCAAGTTGTTGAAGGTTCCATAGTAATTTTTGCACTGAGATTTTAATCTAGACCTGACTAATTTCAAAGTTTTGCTGTTAATCATTATGCTTCACTTTCTCTTTAAATTCATATTTCACATAAAAGACAATGTTTCATTAATATAAAAATTCTTTACCTGTCTGCTCTCCAAAAATTGAATATGTTATTTTAAATTGTAGCGTCTGTCCTCGAATGAAACATTACTTTTAATGATGCTTGAGAGTACCTTTTTATCACTAGGTTTTAAAAAACCCATTGATAAACTGTATAGTTTATTTCTTTTGAAGAAAATGATAGATAAATCATTATACCTTTTATTTCGGGCATTATCACCCTTCTAACATAGATTTGTACTCTTCCTGAGTAAAGAGATAGTTCCAAGGAGGGAAAAATGTCTGTTTGAAGGTTCATACTCACACTTTTGGAGATTTCTTTACTTTTCATATCTGAAAACCATTTTCATTTTTTCAGGCTTAAAGTTTGATTCGAAATATATGAATTTCAGAGTGCGAGCTTGTAACAAGGCTGTGGCTGGAGAGTATTCTGATCCTGTGACTCTTGAGACCAAAGGTAAAATCAATAGCTGTTTAAACAGCATAAAACGAAAGTTAACATCTGAAGTTATTCAAGACTTTGTGACAGAAAGCATTTCATGTGTGGTTGCATTCCTTACACACACACACACAACACGAAATTCCCAGCAGTAGGAATTTTAAATAGTTGGGGAAATTAGGACTACAGTACTGGTTTTCATTAGTCTTTTCTTTATCATGATAATCAGATGGGTAAAATAGATTGAGGTGATGGTGTTATATTCTCTGGTGGGTGCTTAGTTTACAAATTTCAGTCTGGTTTAAATACATAAGTGTCACTGAGGTTTGCCCAGAGTTTTCCCAGGGAATGGATTGTGACTCCATGATGGGGAAATACCTTTTCAGTTTAGTTGAAGTCCTCTCTGTTTTCTTAAATCTTATTGTAGAAATTAACATTTGTATAGCTTATTAATGTTTGCAAAGCACTATGACAGTTCTTCATTTGATTATTAAAGCTATCTTGAGAGATCAGTAGAATAGATATTATTGATTTTGCAGTGGAAAGTGAAATTCAAATATGTGAAATGACTTGCTTGCAATCCCCAGGATTAGCTTGGAAAGGTGTGAATAAGCATATATTTCCCAGTTCTGTGCCAGCTCTTATTGTGGGCCTGGAGCCTGGGTATTTCTAGTTCTTGAGAGCAATTTGGAATTAGTTAAAACTCCCTAGAATAAGATATTTTAACACAGAGTATTTTTCAGATATTTATCAATTTGAAGGCCATGATGTTAGAGATCTTTCCAGTTGTGAAATGGTAATTGACTGGGTTTACTTCCAGAGTCAGATTCTACCCATTGTTTTAGGTACTTGGACCTCGCAGTGTCCCACTGACCTCTAGTTCATGTAGTATTTGAATAGGTTTGCATGCCAGAAGCTTGATATGATTTGGAGGATGACATAAAAATATCGTATCAGAATAAAACAAAATATGAGGCCCATAAGTTATTGACAAGACAAAATCAGAAAATATGTTTGTATCACAAAGGTAAAAAAAAACAAAACAAAACTAAGTTGAAGTAATTTGTTTGGATTAGCAAATGTTTTTATTTGAGAACTCAGTCAGGCAGGAAATGCAATTACTTTGAATTACTTGTTATCAAACTGAGACATTACTGTGGTTTCCTTAGAGATTTTTACCATTTCAAAGTATAATCATATTTACAGACAGACAATCTTTTCTACATAACTTGAACTGTTTTTAGCCCTTGTCAGGTAAAACTGTATCATTATTATTATTCTCCTTCAGGAGTATCATATCTTTTTATTTCTTTTGTTCCTTCTAATTTACCCTTTATAATTAGTGACCAAACTTGGACCTAAATGTGGTGAATTGTACATTTCTGTGCAGATTCCATAGATTCAGAAAAATGAACAGCTGGCTTGTAGTTTCCCTGGAGCTGGGCTGGCTGCTCCTGTTAGCAGTGTCTGGATCTTCCTAGTCCAGTTCTTGGTCTTAGTATTTATAGTAAAAGACTAAGTCGATTTTAGTCCTTTCGAGCATTTCTCACTGTGGAACAAATCCCCTGGGGTGAAGATAGACTGAAACTCGACTCTGAGGCCCGCTGAGCAGTGATTCTGACGCTCAGGGAGACACAGAGTAAAATTTGTCTCTTAAGTGGCTGTGGGTAACAGATTTTCTAAGGTTATTCCATCCCATTGGAGTGGCTACTAATGACAGCAAGAGCTCCAGAGGAAAAGTCCAGATTTTAAAAAATTGACACACTGAACAATTTATTACTGATTTTTTTGGCTTGCTGCAGCCATTTTTGACCAACCAATAGAAATAAGTATATGAACAAAGAACTGGATGGAAAGGGAGAGAGATGGAGATTAAATAATTGAGGCCTACCAAAATTTCATATCCTGCCACTTATGGTGCTTGAGTGGAAAATGGTGAACATTGTTAATTTCTGACTCTCCAATGTATGTAGTACTATTTCTTCTGTCATTGGAATTGTCAAAAGTGATGAGTAATAGAAATTCTTATGTCCAGAATTTTTGAAATGTATTATCCTTTACTTCCTTGTAAAGGTAAATGAAATGATATTACTCACAAATTACTCTCTAGCCTCAAAAGCCAGTGGCTATGATATAATTTTGCAATACCAAGAAAGCCACCACCAACACAAATTAAACACATGAAACATATCTGCGCTCTGATTTTTTTGTACTTCGTTTTCACAACCTTTTAAAGATATGGAAACTAATAGGTAGCTATACTACAGGGCTTATATGAGAGATGGGACTAACATTTGAGACCTCACTTTTGAGACCAGTTTTTTTTTTTTTTTTAACTATTCAGTATTATCCCTGTTACCTCAGGCTCTGTGACTTAGTTGAGGTCTCCTAAAAGTATAGTGTCTAAAAAAAAAAAAAAAAGGAGAGGGATAAAAGATTACCCTGCGATTGAAACCCATGCCTTTCTGTTTGGGTGCTGTGGTGTTTGATAAGTCTGGTCTCAGGCGGCTTGGTGGTGATACCTTTGCTTGCCAGCCTTGACGCCACCCGTCTCTCCATCATATCATACATTAGGGAGAAGCCTTAGGATTTTTTTCTTTCCTTTTATTTTTCTTAAAGAAAACAGCCTTAGAATTTTAACAAGCAACTGCGAATTGATGGCACTTTAGAGTTATATCCACTTTTTCTCTCTCTCAAAAATGTAGATGCCCTCACATGTATTACCTAATAGCTAATATAGAGGTTAACCCTGTTTTCTTAAGGCAGCTCATTCTTGGTAGAGCAGGGTCTCAATTTTGCTTAGTCCTCACTTTTCAGTAACCTACCTATTAAGGAATTCTATTTCCATTTTTACCGGAAAGCTGTATTATTTCTGCTTTCTGTAAGTTCATTTCTGTTAACATGCAGATTTTGAAAGCTATTAACTTATTTGCATAGTATGACACTTAGTAGAAGCAGTTATGGTCAGTAGATTTGTATTGAGAATGTTGTTTTATAAGTAAAGGGAATGAACAATGGGTCAGATGCATAGTTGAAATTAAAGCACTCTTTACAGAACAGTAGAAGATAAAAGGATTCTTGATGCACTAGTAACTGTTAGGCTTTCTATGTGAATATTTTGTTGTTTGGTGATGTATCCTTAAGTGAAATGGGGTATTGTAAAGGAATATTTCTTCAATGAGTAATTACCAGAAATTTGAATTTTTTGGAGGGAAATAGAAGCAGATTAGTTGCTAACTATGTAGTAGATGATACCTTGCTTAAGACACAAATTCTAGGAATTGCATTTTAAAATAGGAGGAGCTGTGCATTACTCAGCTGTGAATCAGTACATTTTAATGATTTACCCTCAATTTCCAAAGAGAGAAGATAATACCTTGTTACACTAATTTCATAAATTACCCGTTCTGAGTAAGCCTTGTAAATAGTACAGGTAGTTCCTCAAAATACCAAATAATTTGAAAAGCATAGTTTGGGTTTGTGTTTTTCTTTTAATTTGTTTTCATTTAAGTAGCCGTTTCTCCCCTCTGCCCTTTGCCATGTAAATCATCTCTAGCTCTATCATCTGGGTCGGTTCCCTTGCTTCTGCCATCCTAGCCCATTTCCCCATGCTTGTCTTAATTTGAAACTAGTGAGAGTTTAAATATGAAATTAAGTATTAGAGCATCCGAGAAAATGTGTGTGTGCCAGGCTCTATAATTTTTTACATCATATCACTTTCTCCTCATCCTTCATTCTGCCAGCTCCTCTTCCTAGTCATAACAATCAACTGATAATCAACGGATATTCTAATAACAGGAAATTGAGCTTATTTTGTGGTGATGGAGATTCCAGTAGAAGGAATAGCAGAAACACCAGTGGCCATGCACGTACATTGTATTTAGTGCAGTATATAGGCTATATAGAAAAGAATAATGGGAAATATTGTAGGAATTAGTAAATTATGGCCTTACCTTTAGGGACTTTAAATGCCAGGATTAGGAATTTGAACATTATTCTCTGTATCCAGTGTTGAATCAGTTGAATAAGGAAAATAATATGATGATAGTTATGTTTCAAAAAGTAGAGATATGCTACATTTTTTAAAAAATTGAAATATTCTTTTGGATAGCGCTTAACTTCAATTTGGATAACTCATCATCCCATTTGAACCTGAGAGTTGAAGATACCTGTGTAGAGTGGGATCCTACTGGAGGAAAAGGTCAAGAAAAAGTTAAAGGAAAGGAGAACAAGGGCAGGTAAGCTAGTTCATTAAATCTGTGATCATGACAGTGCTTGTACGGTGATTCTTATATGACAGTAACTTACGATTCTTATTCTCTATATCTATATGATTTGTGATATATTAATAACAGCAAAGGGAAGAATATAACATTGTGTGTCAAAACTTGAATTTGTTATTAACATTTTTCATTACTTTTTCTCAGTTTATTTCCTGATCCTCTTCTTATTTATACATTTTTATTTCAGTATTCCATTTCTTTAAAGTTTTATCTACAGCAACTTGAACTGCTTAGAGAGAAGTTGCTAGTGTAGTTCCTGAATTTTAGAGATCGCCTGTCTTATCTGAAGGTCTGCGTGGAACGACAGCTTGTAGCTTATGCAACCCCGTGTCTTGCCCCTGATTAGCAGCCTTGTGAACTAAAGAGGCAGCCTTGCACCTTTTGTTGTTGTCAGACTTATTTAGATAGTCTCAAAGTATGGGGGCCTCTGTTTCTAATGGAGGAAAATTTTGCTCAAACTGAAATAAGGTAATACCACTGTGAGTGACAACAGTGAATAAAAGAAGACTTCCTCAGCAGGCTTTTGATCTAATCTTAGTGTAAGCTGTTAAATTTGAGTTGTAAAGCAGTCTCTTAACAGTTACCTATTTTTATCTGACAGTGGCCATGTTACTTCACTGAAGAAGCATACAAGGTGATGATCTCTGTCTGTCTAGTTCTAGGACTTAGTGTATCTAGCTTGGCTGAATAACTTTAATTTTTCTTTTAACCAATAAGCAGAAGCCATTGCAGCAGCCTTCATAAGCTAAAACATTGCTCTGTGTAGACTGTCTGTATTGGTAGCTTATGTTTTGAATTTACAGCATTATAGTATGCTACATATTATTTGGATTTTATTGTATATGATAACAAAACAATAAGCTCTGCTTTAAAGTCTTTCTTGAATTATTTTCCCTCTTCTTATTTTTCTCTGCACTTACTTATACCTGGCATCTTTCTTGTTGTGCTGTATTCAATATATCTAACGTTACAGCTTTGCTTTTATTTGTATTTGACACAAGGCAAGTTTGAAGTGTTGTATATTTTATAATAATCATGCAGTTTCAAAAGCATCAAGGATAAAAAATGAAGGTCATTATTGAAATTATTAGAACAGTGCCAGAAAGATGAATCAATTCAAATTGCATGAGGAATAATGTGCTAATTTGAAGATACCACATATCTTTACCAGAAATCAGAATGTTTTCTCTTTTCAAAATTATCTTCCTCTCTTTTTTTCTAGTTTATTTGCTCATTGTTGGTGAAAGTAATTTCATAGTTAGCATATTATAAATTGTAAAATGTTGCTGGATTTAATAGATTCTATGAAGTTTTGTTTGATCACTTGGAGATTTTTAGACTGCTTGTATTTAGCATTTCAGATCACGGTATTTCTCTTTCTCCTTCCCTCCTTTTAAGGGTATTTTATATGTAGGCTCTTTCTGGAATGTTAGACACATTTATTCTTTCTGTAAATATTTGTTCACTGTAGGATGTCACTGGATGTGTGAGGTTTATAGGGATAAACACTGTCCCTGCCTTCAATAAGTTTGCCCCTAACTTATGTAGATGAGATATATGTCTATATACAAATAACAGTAATACAAGGTAGAGATTATGTGTAATGGTAAGTGTGAATAAAGGCGTTTAGAGGAAGAAAAATGTCCTGAGCTGCCAGGTGTTGAAGTGGTCAGTTAGGACAATGAACCAAACTGAAAGTAACAATCAAGCCTTTGTTTACTTACTGTGGTACTATAAGCAAAAAGCCACAAAGAAAAGGGTGCCAGCTTTCCCAGTTTTCCATTTTTTGTTTGTTGGTTTTTTATTGAGGTTGACCCAGTGTTCCATTCTTCCTGACAGAATGGCTCTGGGTGAGGGTCAGGTAAATCAGCAGATCGCAGATGGAGGATTTCTGGAGGGTTGTCTCATGGCTGAGGAAGCCCCAGACAAAAGGCTCCTCCTATTGATTTGTGGACTTGAGGGCCAAGAAGATGAGGAGGAAGAAAAAGTTAGGATTAGAAAAGTATTGAGACAGAGTGGAGCAAAGTACCTTCAAACTCCTCCCCCTACCCCTGCCCCCTTTAAGGAGGTCTCCCAGAGTGAGCTGAAAAGAGTCAGCTTCAGACCCCCTGTCATAAGGGGGCCTCTGAATAGAGGTGTCTAAGCTAGGCGTGCAGGTATGCATAGGAGCATGGCCTGGTGGGGGTGACTGCAGCTCCCTCCAGAGTGAACTGGCTGTGCACCAGGTCTCCTGTGGGGAGGGCAGCGCCCCCAAGCCCGCCAGTAAAGCCTTCATGAGTGCCTGTGGTTGGGACTCAAAGATCACATTTAGGATTTTGGCCTGGAGCTGGGCTCCTCAGACGAGTTATTTAGCCTGGTAGGATCTGGGGGACCTTTATTGAGGGAATGTTACTTAGGCTGCTTCTCAAGGAAGTGGAACAACGTGTGGCATTTGGACTTGCCGTGAGAGGGAACAACAGGAGGAAAGGCACTGAAGCAGATTGCGTGAGCTTAAGGAACACTTCAGCAGGTACATTGAGCTGAACAGTGCTCTCCGTGGGTGAGAAGGCTAGAAAAGAAGATTGGGGCCAAATCAAGAACCTGAAATGCCAAGCTAAGTCGTTTGCAGGCAGTCAGGAACTGCTTAAAGATTTTAAAGTGGGAGGATCAGTTAGGTTTATCTGGTATCAGTGAACAAGATGAATTGGGTCACAAGAAGATCATTTGGGAAGCTGGTAAAACACGTAGATCGTGTTAGACTTAAGACAAAAGCTGTTGTACTTGCAAAAATATACTTAGAGTTGGAAGTCTAGAATGCTGCAGTGGAAGAGTTCTCCTTTATTTAACTTTTCTCTGAAATTTAAACTGACATTCTCAGTAGTTATGTCTCTCTTTATTTTCTCCATGCTTTCCCTTTCTCTGTTTACTACTGGTAAGTTGTAAATTTTTTGTTTTTTAAATACAGTGATTCAATATAATTAAAATGTTATTTTAAAAATATTTTTGGGATTTGATCTATTTTGACTCTTTGAGAGTTAGTAAAAGGCCTAATCTAATAGAAGGGGAGGTCAGGTTGGATCTTGTCCACTGTAGTAGGAGAAATGCTTTATAAAACTTGATATCCTGTGCATGGATTCAGACAGTTGCTATTTCTCCTTTTAAGAAGAAAAGTTCCAGAACAAAAATACGTACTGCTTGTAAAAAAGATTATTTAGTTTTGATTATAATAAGCCTACTTTTTTGCCTTTGCTTTTATTTAAATTTAACTGCAAGAAATGTAAGCTATAATCCATTATCTTTCTTGAGTTCTTTTTTTCCTCAGTTTTTTTTCCTTTTTGTCTCATTTTGGCATTGTTTCTTATTTCAATTGTGTGTCCTTTATATAAGCCTGGCTCAATCTGCATGATTTTTGTGTTTTCAGCCTGCTTTGTTGATGACTTTATGCATTTAAGTATTTATAATTGACACCTGTGTCTAATAATAATTCAGATAAAATTAAATGGTCCTATTTGTGCAGCATAATTAGAAGTCTTTTCAGAGGTTCCTGATTTGTAGTTTATGAAACATTGACAACATAGAGTATTTGATTTTCTTTTTGTCCCTGTTTATATAGAAGTGGTACGCCATCCCCTAAACGGACATCCGTGGGCTCCAGGCCACCAGCAGTAAGAGGCAGCAGAGATCGTTTTACTGGGGAGTCATACACGGTGCTGGGTAGGGTAAACGTAGTAGTTCTTCATTTTCTCAGATTAGAGGCATCACAGTCACACTGGTGCACTTTCCACTCACTTAGACCTGGAGTGGCTGCCTGTGTACTGAGTGAATCTTTGCTGAAGTTGTTCCCTCTTGAAGCCTCATTACTTGGGTGGATTTTCACATTGTGTTATTATTGATATGTTTAAAACTCTACTTCAGTTTACACAGTGCTTCACATACACGCATAACTCTGGAGGGAATAATAAGGAAGAAAAGTTCTGAAGCCTTTTATATGCAGAAAAATTAGTACTATACAAGTAAAGTTATAGCAGATACTCTGCATTTAGTGTCTGTGTGTTAACTTGTTTATTCTCGTGAATCAAATTTTTTGTGCAGTTTTGTGGGATGAGAGGTAAAAATCTATGTGACTCATAAGGAAGAGGTAAGCGTCAAATTTACCTTTCTGATCTTTTGTAGGAGACACTGCTATTGAAAACGGACAGCATTATTGGGAGGTCAAGGCCCAGAAGGATTGTAAATCCTACAGTGTAGGAGTAGCATACAAGACTTTGGGGAAATTTGACCAATTAGGAAAGACAAATACTAGTTGGTGTATCCATGTCAACAACTGGCTACAAAACACATTTGCAGCAAAGCATAATAATAAAGTCAAAGCCTTGGATGTTACCGTTCCTGAAAGAATAGGTGTATTTTGTGATTTTGATGGGGGTAAGTTTACTGATTTTTCTCCTAAGTCATTTCATCATAGTTGCTTGTATTTCAGTACTTTTCACTGGTAATATCTATACAGAATTTCCATTAGTATTGTGGTAAGGGTGTTTTGACCTATTAAGATTTGATCACAAACATAATGTCAGCTCTAGAATTGACTGGAAGGGTGTGTGATGCCTGCCTGCAGCCCTACAAAAGCACTCATATAGTGCACTAAATAAGCCTGAAAGATTTTGTTTATTACCTGTAAAGAGTGGTGGAGCAGAGTTGGAGTACACCTTAGAAATTACTCAGTCCCTCTGCCACGCAGTATAAAATCCTTATCACATCATCTCTGCAGGTAGTTGCCACTCCTGTGCTTGAAGAACTTTTTTTATGTCAAGCTTATTGTCTTAGAAGGCAGCCTGTTTCATTGTTGGATAGCACTTGGTTAGAAGGTTTTTCTTAAATTGACTCCCTTTGTCTCCCAATAACTTCTGAGACTGTTGCTCTTAAATTTTGTCACGTGAAGAAACACAGAATTATGTTCCCTAATCCACATTTACATGATAATCCTTATTTGTTTAAAAACTACTAACATTGCTTCTCTTGCCCTGTTTTTCCAAGATTATACATTCTCTGTACAGTTAGCTGTTCCTTACAATTTAATTTTTCCAAACCCTTATAATCTCCTGTGGTTGTATACTATGTCAATGTATTCCTTAAGGATTGGTTCTCAAAGTAGACCACAACTTCTGACCATTGTAGGACAGTGACTTAGCAGCACATTTTCTCATTATATGACTTAATAACACTGTTGACCTATACTGAGCTTGTAACCACGGAATCCACTAGATCTTTGTTCATAGAGTTCTGTCGCATTATCTTTTTCCTCTTATATTAGGCAGTTTAGGGTTGTTTTTAATTGTTTATAACTCAAATGAAGAATAGTACATTTGTAAGTTTCATCTTAATAGATTTGGCCTCCTGTTAAAATCATGTAAAAATTAACTTGATATTTATCTTTTGCAAAATTTATTGAAGCTTTTGGAATTGGGTATTTGAAAAGTATCTTCTGTAGCATCATCTAAATATTTATAAAAATTTAGAAGATGACATACTATTGAACTAGGGAGCGAAAGTAATTCCCTAGATGCTTCTCTCCAAGTTGACACTTAAAGCTAATAAAACCAAATTTTGCCATTGTAAGTAACATTGTGTCCAAATAATTCCATGAGCTGTCAACCTAGTTACTCAAAGAAAAAAGGAAAAATGTTCATTTTGGCTTGATTTATTTTTAGTGATAACATGTCAGTTTTGCTGCATTCTTTTTTACTTATTCACTTTGAATCAGATAATTTCCTCAGAATAAATGATAAATTTATTGGCACAGATTTTTTTTTTCAATTACCAAGATAGCATTTGCTTATCATCTCCTGTCTGCTTTTCCCTATTTCGTGGTTCCTCAAAGACAGTAGAGAAGAGTGTGATTGTTAGCTCAGAGCATCAGGTACAGGACGGAGAAGTTGTAATGTAGAGTGGGATCAGATTCTGAGGGCTTTGAAAAGTAATAATAAGCTATTCTTTTTTTAGTAGTTGAGGAAGGGGAGCTTCTACACATTTTAGAAAACAATAGTCATGTGATGATAATCTACTTTTAGAAATATTAGAGAGTAGATGGTTAAACGTGGAAGAAATTGCAAACAAGGATAGTGTAAGACTTTTCAGGAGGCAGTGTTTAAGCAATGTAGGCCAGACCATGTCTGTTTTAAGTATTATATCCTTTTTGCCTGGCAAATGCTTTTTACATAATAAGCCCTTAATAAGTGTTTGTTGAGTGATTAGTAGTAACAAGGGCCTGGGCAGTGGGGAATCAAGAAGAATGGACTTGATGGTGTGAAAGTAGAATCCATAGGACTTTGTCACTAAATATGGATTGGAGGGAGAGACAAAGATGACTTGAAGATGATTCTGGGGTTCCAGCCAGTGCGATCAAGAGGATGATAGTGTCATCAACAGGACAGGAAACAGAGAGGGTCCTGGGGAAAGATGAGATGCCAGCAGGACAACCATGTGGCGTGTCTGGCAAATATTTAGAAATTTGGTGCTAGAACTCAGAAGAGAAGTAGAGCTGAAGCTAAATATTAGAGACAGCATCACAGAGTGGCTACTCAAGACTGCACAGAAGAATCAGACATTAATGCTCTGCTCTTTACTTTGTGGCCATATATAGGTTGCTTAATATTTTGAGGTAATGTATAGAAAGCACCTGGTGCTTTAATGGTAGGTATAAATGTTAGTTTCTTTTCTTTGCTGCTTTGTTTGGTGGCAGCTGATTTATTAAGGGAGCATGTAGAGAGAAAAGAGAGCCTGGAAAAGCATCTACATTTAGAATAGGAGAAAATGATATCCTCAGGATTAGGATACAGACCAAGGGAATAGCCACGGGAGAGGAGTTTCAAGAAGTGAAAACAGTTGTAGGGAGGCCATCGGGTGGGCGGTTAGGTGGTCAGAAAGACAGAGTTATTTTACTTACACGATCATGTTGAAAGACAGACTGTGAGGGGATTTTACAAATTAACAAAGCTGAAGCAGTGATCACTATACTGAGATTTCAGAGACTGAAGTAGGAGTACGGCTTCAAGTAGTTAGCAGACGAGGGTTAATAAAATAACCTGAAATGGTGATAGGATTTCGGTAGAGAGGCTTGTTATAGTAAAAATGAGGAAGAAATAGCCTTGGTTTTTACTGGGCTAAGGAAACCATTTGCTACATAATGATAAAGAAATAGTTTATATTGAATAAGTAGAATAGTGCCAGATATGGAAGCAGTATGGAGATCTTTAAAACCAAAGAAAACTAGATTAGGGTTTTTTCTTAGGCACATTCACTACTGATTTTCAAGTGAGAAGTACTAAGCCCAGTCCTTAAAATTTGTAACAAAAAAATGAATGCCAAAATATGCATTTAGCTATTACTTTTATGCATGATTATATGTTAGACTTAATTAGATGTTATAATTTTATGTATAATAAATTAGGCTTTTTTTGTTTCCTTCCTTTTAGGTCTACTTTCTTTCTATGATGCAAACTCAAAACAGTTGTTGTATTCCTTTAAGACAAAATTTACTCAGCCAGTACTACCTGGTTTCATGGTTAGTACCTAATTTATATTTTATTTGGTTTGGCAACTTTAAGGAGAACAATCTATGCTGTATATTTGAGGAAGCAGAATATCTTATTTTTTCTTCATAATCCTCTCCCTTTCTCCAGCTCACCTCTCCTAAATCTGTGGTTGTATATTTTTGGTATATTTGATTGAAGTAAATGTTAATACATAAAAGTGTGCAAATCCTCAGCATGCAGTTTGATGAATCTTCATTAGACTGCACTCATTTTTGTAACCAGCATCTAGATCAAGAAATGGACCATTACCACAGCCTCATAAGCTCCCTTGTGCCAATTTCCAGACCCTAATGGCCCTCCTCCAAAGTGGTTACTATCTTGAGTTTTACTACCATAAATTCATTTTGCCACCTTTTCAACTTTGAATAAATGGAATCCTACAATATCTTTTCAGCTCAACACTGTGTGATATTTATCCATGTTGTTCTGCGTGGTGGTAATTCACTTGTTCTCATATGGTTGTCCATTATATGACTATATCATAATTTACTCATTTTAATTTAGTTGTATTCTTGAATGGTTTCCATTTGGGGACATTTACAAATAGAACTGCTATGAATATTCTTGTTCATGTCTTTTGGTAAATGTATGTATTTATTTCCATTGGGAACATAACTAGGATTGGGGTTGTTAGATCATATGGTATGTGTGTAATCCACTGTAGTAGGGTTTTCCAAAGTTGTTGGTTATACTAATTTACCACGAGCAGTGTATGACAGTTTGAATCCCTTTATATCTTTATCCACACTTGGTATTGTCTTTTTTTAAATTTTAGTCTTTCTAGTGGTTATGATATATTACATGTGGTTTTCATTTGCATTTCTTTGGTGACTAGTGCTATTGAACACCTTTTTTGGTTCACCAGTTGAACACCAATATTTATTGACTATTTGGGTATACTGTTTTGTGAAATGGTTGTTCAAGTCTTTTATTTGTATTTCTGTTGGGTTCTCTTCCTATTTCCTATTGATTGATTAAGAGTTCTTTACATAGTCTGAGTCCTTTGCCAGATATGTGTATTGCAAATATCTTCTCCACTCCAGTTTTCGTTTTCTCTCTCTTATTGGTGTCTTTTGATGGACAAAAGTTGTTAATTTTAATACTGCTCAATTTATCAGTTTTTTCATTTATGGTTAGCACTTTTTGTGTTCTGCTTAAGAAATCTTTCTTTACCCCCAGGGTCATGAAAACATTCTTGTGTTTTTTTTCTAAAAGCTTTTCCTTGTACATTTTAGATATAGACTACATTTACAGTGCAAGAACAATGTAAAATTGATATGTTTAGTATGAAGTTAGGGTCCAGATGCATTCTTTAATTCCATATGGATATCTGCTTATTCCTGGACCATTTCTTAAGATGATCATCCCTTTTCCACTGCAGTGCAGTGTCCTCTTTGTAAAATATTAGATGACTGTCTTTGTGTGGTAGGCTGAATGTGCATGTGCTATACACACATATATTATTCAGGACTACTCAATTGCAGGTTGATTTATATAAGAAAGAGTCATGATTCTCCATATAAAATGAAACTTGGCTTTTGAATTTATTTTTTTATTAAGCAACTGTTACTTCTTCTCCCAACTACTTGATACTTTGCATTTCTCTGTAAGGTTAGGCTGCTGTGGGGAGTTCTGTAATTCCATTAAGATCATCATTATTCTGGGTAGATCATTCCTTAATCTGGAGGCTACTTCTGCAAATCAGGGTGGTAGATTTCCCCTAGACTTGCTGGAATGTTTTGTATGTGTATTCTTTCATCATCACCCACAACTATGAGGAGAAAGTATTCTGGGTATATGTGGGTTTAAAATACAGTACTTTTAGGGGCCGGCCTGGTGGTGCAGTGGTTAAGTTCACGTGCTCTACTTCTTCAGCGGCCCAGGGTTCACGGGTTTGGATCCCGAGTGTGGACTTACGCACCACTTATGAAGCCAGGCTGTGGCAGGCGTCCCACGTATAAAACAGAGGAAGATGGGCACAGGTATTAGCTCAGGGCCAGTCTTCCTCAAAAAAAAAAAAAAAATACAGTACTTTTAAATCTCACAATTGATTATTCACTCTAGATACCCTAAAATCTTAAAATAAGTTTAAAACAATGCTAATAACCAGACCCCTAGTTTTTCATTAAAAAGAAAAAGTGATTAGTGAATAATGTTATTGTTCACAGAAAACTACTTACAGATATTGAAAGGGTTATTTATTTATTTTTTCACTTTGACACAAATTGCTGCTGTATTATGTATTTTTGGCTGTTTTCCAAATTGGTCAATCAGGGACAAATTTTTTACCATATGGAACTCAAAGTAATTTTTTTTCCCTTAAGTCTTAGATATATTTTTATAAAAGGGTAGGCTTCATGTTTAATTTGAGTCTATCTCAGGTAGATATGTCAGATACTCATTGTTTCTTCATTCCAAATAGTGAAATTATAATTTCATTAGTAAATGTTGTAAGATGCTTTAGGAAATGTATTTTCAAAATGGTTAAAATTGGTTTTTTTCCTTCATTGAAGGCTTGCTTTTATTAACTAAGTAAATGACTGTTAAATTCTTTGTATACAAGATTTCTGGTTATTTAAGATTAAGATTATTTAAATTCTGGTTATACAAGATTTAAGGTTATTGAGGTGGAATTTAGAGTAGAGTACAGTTCTATGGGATCTGACAAACGCATCCACTTGTGTAACCACCACCATGATCGAGACAGAACATTTCCATCACCCTGGAAAATTCCTTCATGCTCCTTTGTAGTGGACCCCTCCAGTCCACCCAGTCCTGGCAGATACTAACCAGTTTTTAGTCCTTATAGTTTTGCCTTTCCCAGAGTATCATATAAAAGAAATTGTATGGTATGTAGACTTTTGATTCTGTAGCATAATGCATTTGAAATTCATCCATGTTGTTGTGTTTGTCAGTAGCCCCTTCTTTCTTATTGCTGACTAGTGTTCCATATATGTTTGTACCACACATTATTCATCCATTCACCAGTTTTTGGCAATGATGAATAAAGACACTATAAACATTCATAGATGGGTTTTTGTGTGAATATTTGTTTTCATTTCATTTCTTCACCTGGGAGTGAGGTTGCTAGATCCCATTGTATGTTTAACTTTATAACAAACTACCAAAGTGTTTTCCAAAATGGCTGTACCACTTTTGCATTCCTACTAGTAATATATGAGAGTTCACCACATCCTTGCCATTATTTCATATTGTCAGTGTTTTTGTTGTTGTTAAGCCATTTTAATAGGTGTGTAATGGTATTTCATTGTGGTTTTAACTTGCATTTTCCTAAGGACAGATGATATTGAGCATCTTTTTATGTGCTTATTTGCCATTTGTATAATTTCTTTGGTGAAATATCTGTTAAAATCTTTTGCTTATATTTTTTATTGTTACTTGTTTTCTTATTGAGTTTTAAGATTTCTTTATGTATTCTGGATGTGAATCCTTTATCAGACAGATGTTTTACAAATATTTTTTTCCCAGTCTGTTTTTTTTTCATTTTCTGAGCATTTCAAAGAGAAGGTTTTCATTTTGATGAAGTCTAGTTTATTGATTTTTTTCTTTTATGGATCATGCTTCACCTAACTCACGGTCACAAAAATATTCTCCTATGCTTTCTTCTTGAAGTTTTATAGTTTAGGTTTTACATTTAGGTCTATGATCCATTTTGAGTTAATTTTTGTATATGGTACCAGGTGTTGTTTATCTGTTTTTTTGCATTGGATGTCCAGGTGTTCCAGTGCCACTTACTGAAAAAGACTGAGCTTTTCCCGTTGATTTTCACCTTTGTGCTAGATATTATGAGTAAATGTTTTTGTAAATCGCTTAAATAATTTCCAAAAAAAGTAATATAGTAAGTAGTTTTTAATCAGAGAGTTGCTTTCTTATTTTGGTGGTTGTCATTAACTGAACCTGCTAGTTTAAAAAATTCAGAATATTAATTATATAGTTATAAATTTCACAGGTCAGTAGACTCTTTGTTACAGTACTATAGTTACTTAGTAAATATGAACATTTCAGGAAATAATTGAAGGTGGGAATACTTAAACAATTTCTAGAATCTCCCCAGCCTTAAGCTTGTGTTGGCTACTACATGGCAATTGATGAGTTTAAATGATCCATATTTTCATATTTTAATTCTCTTGACTCTTTTCCAAATCAGTTATTGTTGACTTTATTGAATGATAGCTTCTTTGTTCACAGTGAAGCAGTTTTATCTTTTATAAACTCATTCACATTTATGATAATTAATAGAATATGGAAAGTGTCTCTGGATATTGCCATTTGCATTTTTCTCAGAAGTCGTTCCTAAAGAACTATAAAAGAGTTCTTATTGTTAAGGAAGTTAGGGAAGAAGCTAATGGATTTTACTCTGTTAACAGAGAGGTGTTCAATACCTACGGTCTCAGGCCACACCTCATTATCAAAATCTAAAGCAGTAATGGGATAAGCAAGCTGGCTCTTTGTGCACTGCTCTTGGTAGTGAAGGTTAGCAGCAGTAATGATGGCCAACGTCCTTTGCCTAGATCGATCTAATTTAGTCTCTAAACTTCTGCAGCCCTTAGCTCCCTCTCTTGTGTGAGCTCCAGTGGGTTCCGCTACCACAAAGACATCTTCTGGCCTCTGTGGTTCTAAAAGACTCTTGAGTTGTTAACCTTTCCTCTCCTCCTCACTTCAAATATGAAGGTTATCGGTTTGGAACTTGCTCATGTTCACATATGAGGCATTTTGCCTTTCAAATGGGAATTTAAGGATCACTTAAGTTCTAATTTGATTTGAAATCTGACTGAAGCTGTGTGTCTGTCTTTTCCTAGGTTTGGTGTGGTGGACTTTCTTTGAGTACGGGGATGCAGGTTCCAAGTGCTGTGAGAACACTGCAGAAAAGTGAAAATGGAATGACTGGTTCAGCTAGCAGTCTAAACACTGTTCCTCAGTAATGCCTACTCAGAACACGTTTACCCCGCTGTGGATTGGGTGGCCTTTTCTGTGCAGTTGCTAATCACAGAAATTTGAGTGGTGGAAATCAGGTTTGCTATCTTCTGCTTTAAGGCCTGGAATCTGTTAGCATTAAGCATCTAGTACGAAGCATTCACAGGAACCTGCTGTGCAATAGCATAGAAGCAAAATGATATCAAGCAAGAAACTGTTTTGAAGAGTGAACGGGAAGAAAGGCCGTGTTTGAATAGTTACATAGAAGCCCATTGTTACTTTTTTGGGATTACTTTGGCTCTTCTAATGTGTTCAGTTACATATGGTAGCCCTAGGGCCTGAAGTGAAAAGCATTTAAATCTTGCCTTCTTTCTTCTGTACTTAGTCTTTATCGCCTCACCTCCTAGTATTTAGTTCTTACACCCAGCTTTAAAAATATACAGTCCTCTTAAGTGTTTCTAAAAACTGAAATAATTGGTTGGGGGTGCTAGAAAGGTTTTCTTACAATGGTTTATTTTTCCCCTTTTATAAATAAGTTGAGTTTTGCTAAATTATCCTCTTTTGTTCATTGACTGGATTGTATATCATTTTCTCTTTTCCAAATATCGTGATATTTCTCTTGTGGTTACAGAAAGTGGAAGAGTTTCTAGACATACTCAAAGGGATTTATATGTTGCCCTGTTTAATTAGACTTCTTTTCATTCCATCATTTTGGATGTTGGGTAAGATTTTTTTTAAAGCTTTATATTTTCTCATTTTGTCTAGTTCAATACTACCTTTAATAGTTATCTTTGGTAAAATTCCCACTTGATTTTGGTAATAACTGACAATAATTATACTGATTTTTAACGTTTCTAGTTGGAATGAGAGTTTATTAACATTATATAGAAGGTAGAAAAACCTACACTACTCAAGTTTTATCTAAGAAGGATAGGTTATAAAGGGAGGTGCTTAAAACTATTGTTTACTGAAATCATTTATATCTGCTTTTTAATAAGATATGGAATGGTTTAAACAAGTGTTTTGAAAAAAATCTACATATCTGGCACATGAGTTTTTCAAATGTAACTATTCAGAGGTTATTTTCCTTTTGCTACATTCATTTGCTTTCTAAAGAGGTGTAATTTTTCCAAAACTCAACATAGAATAATCTTTCCCAAGCTTAGGGAGATGAGTAAAACCCATGGTTATTGAGCAGAACTATCTATTTTTAATAAGTTGATTAAAATTTGTAACAAGTATTTTGAGCCAAACTGAAAGTTGTAATTACAGTATTTAAGAAGTTCTTGAACATTTTAAAGAGGTCTGAATTTGTATATTCCTTAATTTTTGGAACTTTTACTTTCTCATGTTGACTTTCTTTCATTCTAAGTATCTTGTCCTATGACAACTTTCCCCCAAGAAATGACCATTGCTACTTACATTTGAGTTTGTTTCTACAGAAAGGCCTGGAGAACAGGAATAGCTCGTTCTCATTTAAAGTTTACTGCTTACTGGTAGGATGTTTTGTTCATTGGTAAAACAAATCTAAATAAGGAATTTATTTGAACTGGGTCTTATTTTTCCAGAGGACATTCATATCTGCACCATTGTCTGATGACATTTTGGTAATGCTAAAGATTATAAGGCAGTCTAGAGAATTTTGATTCTCCAAACAAATATAGTTTTGATTTTTATTCCTCCTAGAGATTTTGAAAGAAATTTTTGGATGTTCTGTTCCCTACAGCGAGGTTATTCCAGGACCTAAGGAAACAGGAAATTGTAATTCTCTTTCGTAAGAGTCAAACCTGAAAGCAGTAATTTAGTGGTGTAGCTGCTTTACGTGAACAGTTAGACATGCATATTTTAGCAAAAACGACAAGGAAAAAGCCAGTTCTTGTATAAAAATTTTTACTATTATGTCTTATATAATTGTGTCTTCTCTTTAATGCAGTGCCTTCTTCCTCTCAGCATGCTCTTGCTCCATTCCCCATGCAGTGTCACCTGGTATTTAAGTCAGATATCATGTTTTACTGGCAAGAGCCTTCTGTTGCAGGAGCATGGGGAAAAGGAAATATTAATCAGGGGCTGGAGGAGTGCATATGATTCTTTCCTGTGCTCATGCCATCATTTGAAACCCTTCATATAAAATTTTCTAATAATCATTCTGAAAATTCATTTGAAGTAATACAATGATTATTTCCAAATAAGAATCTGAGGTTTTCCTCTTACTGTGCTTCTTAAAGATCTCTAAAAATAAAGAGCAAAACGTGTGGGTTTTTAGTTTAGTTGTTTTAAGTTTGTGTTAAGTTAAACTGGAGAAGGTTTGCCACCCTCATTTCAAACTAGAAGATAAACAACTGTAGTGCCTATTTAAATAGTCTCAAATTAATGTAACTATTGACCATAATATATAACATTGTCATGGACATTTGAATTAAAAAACATTGAGCTCTTTTGTTCAATTCAATACATTGTGGAAAGTTAGCATACCCTTTTAACACTCTTTGTTGGTTTAGTTACTCTTTGTTTTGACAGGTCAAACATGATTGCTTTCTGTAAAAGAAATGCATGAGAGGTTGACAGTAATGGATGTATCACAGGTGTAAAAAAATTATGTTTTATAAAAACATGCATTTCTTTTAGCAGTTGAACCCCAAACCAGTTCTAGTAAACTGGATAAAGAAATGAAGGAATTGCCTTAAGCACTTTAGAAAAAGAATTTTTTTACAATTCATTTTGACTCTTTGGGCTTACCATGTCACATACGTCTTTAACTTTTGGTAAATATGTGTATACCAAACATTTAGTAGCAACGCACATAGGAACTTTAATATACAGTGAGTCTTTGAATATTCTACGTGTATATAAACAAATGGAAAGTATTAGGGGCGTGCCTGTCTGTACATCAGTTTGATGGTGTCTGTGCTGTTTGACAAACCGTGAAGTGCTGCTGTACAGCCAGACTTGTCTGCTTTGTTCTGCAAACAGGAATTTTTCCCCATGTTATCATCTAAAGAGACATTGGCTTGGTTTTATTTACTCATTTATGAAATTAAAGCATGAACAGAATCACGTATAATTGAATTTTTTGTGACGGATCCTTGATGGTATAAATAAAAGTAAATAATTTGTAATGAAATTTTAATTAGGCTAAGAGAGTCCATTTCATGACTTACCTAGAGTGATTAGTTTTTCTCTATATACTTTTTCCATAAAATTATAGTTATTTATATATTTTTAGTTGTTTCTTTTGGAAACATAGGGGAAAAATTGGAAAAGGATATATATGGGAAATTGTTATGTCAAAGAGTATTAATCTTCGAAGAGGACAGTATAGACTTCTTACTATAAAATATGTGATTCCAGGCTAAAAATCTAAGGACTGTATTTTCAAATCATCATCATCATTCTTTTTTTAAAACCCTGTATTTTGTTAGATCAGTGTTCTTTCATTGGCTAATTCATGCAACAAATATTTAAGTGTCTCTGATATGGCAGTCATACTTTGTATTCGGATCTCCAAAGTTAGTGAAGTTTGATTTACTGTGCATATAGTTTTCCAACTTGTCAGTGGTGTGACAAATTGTATCTTAAAAACCATATTTTGCTAATAAATTTTACAAAGTAAATTTGTTATAGTTTATTAAAAAATTCAAATTAACTGCATATAATATGGTTTACTTTTATATAGGCACATAAAATGAGTCTGGAAAAGTTTCTTCCTTGATTTTATTTTTACACTGGATATGTCCTTTTAGGGAAGTGTATGGTCAGCATAAATTTACTCAACATCCAAGCAACCATAAAGTTATTTGTTATTTTAAACCAAAATGTACATAATGCCAGTCCTGGAGCATTATAAGAGGTCATGAATGTTTCCTTAATCATCACGGAAAGATTACCTCACATTCAGTATAGTTGTAGTTTTGTGTGTATCTTACAGTATTCACATTATGCAAATATTTGTGATCCTGATATGTCATATATGATAGCTTTGTTACCTGGAATGTTTGATTAATGTAAATACTTTAAGCTTTTTGAGTAATTTGCAGTTTAAATGGATTACATTTGGTATATATTGTTTTTGTTGAAAAGATATTGTTGGACATGCTATATAAAGGTTAGTATTGGCTTATAAATAAATACCAGAGATTGCCATAGTTCTTTTCTCCTCAGACTACCCAATTATTAAATTAAAACAGTATTTGTTATTTCTGGATCAATATAAGGTACTGATTTTTGAATCATAATCATTTGAACTATGTTAGTTTAAACTGATATATTTTCTTAATGGTACCTGTTCAACATAAATTAGTCCTTGGGAATGGACATGTGGAGGATTTCATGGTATGTGGGGCAGAAGGTAGGTGAATGTGTTTGCTTTGGCTTGGAGCTTCTTAAGTTTGAACCAATTTTAAAGTCAGTCAAATTATAAGTGATTTGCAAAAGGCATTTTTATTAGTATTGAAACTTTTTGGAGAGCCTGAGGGCTATGAGAATACATAATTTTTTTTTTTAACATTTCCAATATCTTTAAGGTACCAAAGTGCTGAGTCTCATTTACCTTTTCAGGGAGACTCTTTAAAATCAAATTCATGACTAATCCATACTATAAGATACATAATGGCTACAGTTTTAGAGTAATTAATATTAAAAACCACTAGTCTTTAAAATTTCTGGATATAATATAAAAAATATTTTGGCTTCATTTCTTCTAAAATATTTAAAGTTAATTATCTGAGCTCTACCATATAATTATCTGAGCTCTACCATATACAAGATCTATGACCTCTACATAAATCATTTATTGTCTTTGGGCCTTCATTGCCTTACATAAAATAATTGTAACTTGTTCCGCCTACCTCACAGGGCTGTTGTGAGGAATAAAATGAAATGGAGTATGTGAAATTGCTTCAACAACAGTAAAATGCTGTATAAATGTAAGGTATTATTTTCAGTTAATAATAGATTTAAGTGTTTGGATACTTCCAGATGCCATTTACTTTGATAAAGCATGGGCTTAAAGTGATATCACCAGAACTTCAAATGTGATTTGTAAAAAACCAAAATCCTGATTTAAATGTCCTTTAACATTCTTTAGTTTGTGCATGACTTGTGGCCTTTTTGTATTTTCTCATCAAGCCTGTTACTCTCTATCAGTTTCTAGAACTGTAAAATTTCTCCCACAGCATTAGTGTGTCAGTGTAGAATAGTAGCATAAGTAAATGGTTTAAGCTATGTTTCCATCCAGGCATTTGCACTTTCAACGGATGACTGCTCAGTGCCACATGCAAAGACTGAATTTGGCCTAAATAATTCTTCCCAAACAACCAAATGGTTCAACAGTTTGTTGTCATTGGATACGTGATGTAAGGTGTACGTGCCCACTTAACATTTGAGAACTTTTGTTGCACTTTCATTTTTAAAAAATACGATGAAGCATTTAAAAACCTTAACCAGGATACAATCTCTCTCCTAACATATTTGTTTTGCTTTAAATTGGATTTATTAAGTAGTTTACAGGTTATCTTGATCTACAGATTATTTGGTATGTCTATCATCTCAACATAGTTTTGCTATGCAGTTCTGATGATAAAAATTCTAATTCCTCAGGTTTAACCTTTAAGTTACAGATGAAGAACATTAATGAATTACTTATAATGTACTCAGTGCTGCAAAATAGTGTTTTAATAAGCAGATTGCCTCATTTTCCTTGGAAACAAGACAAAGCCTTTTAAATTGTTTTTTAACTTTAAAATAGAGTATTCAAAGTGGAGTAACTTGTATGTTGAAATGATTGTATGTTCTGTATAGAATGACTGAGTTAAGTTTCACAAAAGCACCTGGAATATCTCATCTAAAAATTAAACGTTTTTTTTTCTGCTTTCTTTTGCTTCAGTGCTTGCATTTATCAACTCTCATCAAATATCTACAGTGTCTTGTTGGGGATGAGAAGATAAAAAATTCATACTCCCTTTGCCCAAAAGTTTACATTTTAGAGCAGTGCTGTTCAACAGAATTTTATGCAGTGATAGAAAGTTCTATATTTATGCTGTCCAACACAGTCGTTACTAGCCACAGGCAGCTGGTGAGCACTGTAAATGTGCCTAGTTCGACGGAAGAACTAAATTTTTTGTCGTAGTTTAAATGTAAAGAGCCACATTTGCTGATCGCTACTGCTTTGTACCGTGCGGCTATGGCTGGACGACGAGACGCGCTAGAAGTAACTGTAATGTAAGTCAGGGCCTCAGTTTCCGTCTTTGCAGCTTGTCACATCTTGGGTTATGTTTTGGTAGATGGTAGCTAAGAGAATCAGAACCAGAATCTAAGCCTTTTTAAAATTTGTATTCTAACTTGAAAACAGTTTAGGAGAAAAAACAATCAGTCAATGACTAAATGAGACTGTAACTAAGATCATTTTCAACAAGAATGAAGGGACACTGGATAGTCCTGAGTCAGGGAGAGGCGTGTGACAAAGATAGTGAAAAACCAGTACCCTCGCACAGAAGGTGGAGTGTGACGGTGCAGCACCTCTGGAGAAGAGTCTAGCAGTGTCAAGATTTTACACATACCTTTGAAAAGTTAATTCCATTTCTAGATATTTCTCTTACATACTCACAAATAAGCCAGTATTCATTGCAGCATTATGATAGCAAAATACAAGGACCTAATTGTTAATTGAAGAAAAGAATGGGCTACCAGAATTTTGAAGGCTCCCCTTTTTCTAATGTGCTTCACCGGTAAGCTACCATTTTAGGTAATTGCCCAGATATATTCTGCATTCCCCCCCCCCACCATAAATGTTGTAAATAAGTAGCCCATTATGGGAGTTGGCTTCAGTTAGAGCCCTTTCATTGGTTTACCAGGCCTGCTGTGCCTGGCTGCATCTCTGTGGGATAAGAGCTCAGGAAATTATGTGCACTCTACTTTGCTGTCCAAGTATTTCCCTTACTAAATCCTATTTTACATTTACACCACATCATACTAGTAAGACATTTATGCCCATCTTGCACAAGATCACCGGGATGATTAGATTGTGGTGTTTCCAGGTAACCCTACACAGCTGTTAGAGAATATGCTATAAATGGCAGTGTATTCACGATATTATGAAATGGAAAAAGCACTCTCCAATAGTATATACAGTATGATACCATGGATGTGTATGTGCATTTAGACTTGGACAAGAGGGGTCCCTGCCCTGATCCTCTCTCTCTGGCTGTGCCTGTCTTCTGGAATGAAAAATTGAAGGAGCCAAGGGATGGTATCCACTTGGAGTCTGTGATCCTCTACCCAGTTCTAGACTATGCACCAGATAGCCAGGACCCCAGAATTCCCTGCCCGACCACCCCAAAACCTGCTTCCAGAACACATGCAGAACTCTTCCCCAAGTCCATCCTGAACAAAGGCTGCACTACAGGTGTATATACTCGTATACTCAAGGGGTGGCAGTGTGTGAGGGGTGTGGATGGAGCTTGGATGTGGAGCCTGGGGTGTCCACACTGCATGCTATGAGGACCACTGTGGCAAGCTGAAGTTAAAAGTAAAAGGAGACATGGGGCTGGCCCCGTGGCCGAGTGGTTGGGTTCGCGCGCTCCGCTGCAGGCGGCCCAGTGTTTCGTTGGTTCGAATCCTGGGCGTGGACATGGCACTGCTCATCAAACCACGCTGGGGCGGCGTCCCACATACCACAACTAGAGGAACCCACAGCAAGAAATATACAACTGTGTACTGGGGGGCTTTGGGGAGAAAAAGGAAAAAATAAAAAAAATCTTTAAAAAAAAAAAAGTAAAAGGAGACAGACCCAGGTTCTTGGAAGAAGAACAGGCCAACCTGGTTCTCATGCTGTGACTTTCCAGTACATGTCTGAGAATCCCAAATTTGAACTTAGATTTCTGTTACATGAGAAGAAATATTTGTCAAGGTATTTATTTATTGTTAATTCTTATCTATTTAGACACTTAAATGTCAGTGTTGGCCTCCATTTGTACTCTTGCCCCAGGCCCCACAGTGTTAGAGTGGCCGGGATGTGTGGGATTTCCTGCATTTGAGTGATTTTTAAAAGATGGATGTTTGCCTATAAGAGAGGCTGTTTTTACCTATCCTTGTACCCCTCATCCATCTGGATTGGCTAACTAGGTTAAAGCATCCTGACATTCATTCACAGTGAGCTGAAGGCTCACAGCTGGGTTTCCCTCTGGAGAAGTACTGTCCCCACCAGTTGTATGTTTACCTCCAGTTAGCTGTTTGTTCCCAAACCTATTTATGCCAGTGGCAGTCACTGTTGTAATTATATAATTTAAGTATTACATAAACCGATGAAATATGACTATGAAAACTTACTTATAAGGTAAGTGGGGGAAACTTTAGAGATGAAGAGGTAAAAAACATTGCTGACAAGTTAGTTGTGTCCAAGATATTGTAAATGATAGGGGAGAATTGCAAAAAATAAAAATCTAGGACTCTGAGTTCAGATTCCTTCACTTGTATCGTTAACTTCCTCATCCACTTTAAAGAAACTAGAAATTACAGACAATGTATTATGTCTGTGGTTTATGTAAGACAAGCAGTGAGAGGAGCCGGCCCTGTGGCCAAGGGGTTAAGTTCGCAGGCTCCGCTGCAGTGGCCCATTGTTTCGCCGGTTCGGATCCTGGGTGCGGACATGGCACCACTCATCAAGCCATGCTGAGGCGGCATCCCAGATAGCACAACCAGAAGGACCTACGACTAGAATATACAACTATGTACTGGGGGGGGGAGGGGGGAGGGGGCTTTGCAGGGAAGAAGAAGAAGAAGAAGAAGAAGAAACAACAAAAAAGAAGATTGGCAACAGATGTTAGCTCACGTGCCAATCTTTGGGGGGGAAAAAAAAGCAAAGCAGTGAGAAACTAATCAGTTGATCCATACTTAAAAAGAGCTTAGCTCAAATCAAAATATTGGCCACTATAATCCTCTGCTGTAACTGCCTTTTTTTTAGGTTTACATGGAACAAGATTTGTTATGCACTTGAAAAGTATTTACTTCTAAGAACTGATAATTTCCCCCTTTTCCTGTTAGTTTTATTATGACAATTTTCAAACGTACAGAAAGGTAGAGAGGCTATTAATAACGAACACCTTTATGCTCATCACCTAGATTTATCAACTAACATTTTGCTAGGATTGTGTCATCTTTTTTAAAGTTTTAAAAAATGTCACCTGTAAGTACTGCAATACTCATCAATGATGACTTTTAAACACAGCCACATTCTGTTAACATTCTTAGCAAAATTAACAGCAATTCTTTAGTATCATCTAATGGCTCAGTCCATATTAAAATTTCACTTGTTTCACAAAATGTCTTTATGTCAGGATCCAGACAAGGTCCACACTTGCATTTACTCATATGCCTTTTAAGTCTCTGATTTTGTAGTAGTTCCCTCCCTATTTTTTAAATGCCATTGATAAAGAAACTGGGGCATTTGTCTTGTAGCATGTCCCACATTCTGAATTTAGCTGGTCTCTATATCCCGTGTTAAATCTGAAGTTTTGATTAAATGCAGGTTCAATTTTTAGGCAAGAATCCTTCGCAAGGATCCTTTATTCTGTTGCATCACGTCAGGAAGTACATGTCTGGTTGTCCCAGACCTAATAATAAGACTGATCGGTGGGTGCAGGAGGTGCCAGCCTAATCCATCCATTAAAAAGTTCCCTGTCGACATTTCACCTTAATTTTACCATCTAGTCATAAGTGTTGTCTTTTGTATTATTTCATTAAGAGTAGCAAAATGGTGTTTGTTCCATCATTCATTCTTCATTTATGAGCTGGAATTCTCATTAGCATTTTGGTTAGACTGAAATACAGTTCACACAAGAAAGGAAGGATAAATGCTTGATGTTTTTCCCTTTATCAAGTTTCAGGATAGTGATTTGGTGCCCTGGCAACCTTCAATCATGGCTAATGAGTTTCAGTTTTAAAGAGTCATTATGAAGTTAAGAATTTTTATATATTTGATGTGTTTCAATCAATAGCAGTTATTCTTTGATCCTCAAAGTTTCCCATGTTAGGTCCCTTACGTTAGCACCTGTGTCCAATGATCCCATTAATCTTTGATAACTTCCTTCCTCTGGGTGTTACCTACTTTTTCATTAACCTACCAACTTCCACTTATAAGTATACAGAAGAACTAGTTCTAAGTAATAAGAGCACTTCTACAGAATAAGCTTGTACGTACACAGAAAATGTCTGCAAGAAAAACAAAGTGGTAAGAGTCATAGCCGCTAGGAAATGAGAAAGAAAAAGACTTCATTTTACACTTTTCCAAAAACAAAGTTTGGAAAACAACTCATTTATGAGGGGAGTATTTTCAGTTTTTACTATTGGGCTAATAAAACATTTTTGTAGAACAAAATTACAACCATTTGTTTCGTGCGTTATAGTTTTCAAACTTCATGTCAAAACTGATTTAGATCTGATCTCTAACAATAATCCTTTAGATTACACTGTTAAAAGTTAAAGAACCAGGTTCGGAATTGTGTGTGTATATTCCCAGAGTGTAACAGTCCGCTGGAGCCTGGATGTCATGCAGGCGCCTCAACCTCGTGAGCCGTGTTAAACGCTGCTCCAATTTCCCACGCTATCCCCCATCTCGCTTGGTGGTACCCGAACCAGAATTCAGGGAGTTATTCTGAATCCCTCTGCATAGCACACGCACTAAAAAATTATTCGTCGTTTATCTGAAATTCACATTTAACTGGCATCCTACAGTTTATCTCGAAAACTCACACGCTTTAGGAAACAGCTTAGCTGGTGCCTCTCCAATTCTTGGTCCACTTCCTACAATCTGGTCGCCTCAGGGCGCTGATGTAGTTATAACCTAGGCAAGGGATGAAACGGCTAAGTGGTTAGATTCCAAAGCCCAGGAAATCTCCAGGACTCAGCCGGGAGTCGGGGACTGGCGGAGGCCCAGGTCAGGACCGTGGGAACGTCTCCGAGACCAATCAGGCAGGCATCCGCGGCTCTGCACTTGACGGCCCTTTTGCAGCGGTTGCTGGGAGTGCCGTAAAGCGGAGCTGCCGCTGCTGTTGTGTGAGAAAAGGTAAGGGAGGCTCAGCTGGGTTGCTGGGGATGGGCAGGCCCTTGGAGACAGGTGCCGCTGGTGGCTCAGGTGCCCTCAT
Source organism: Equus caballus (assembly GCF_041296265.1). NCBI lineage: Eukaryota > Metazoa > Chordata > Mammalia > Perissodactyla > Equidae > Equus > Equus caballus. The sequence continues at coordinate 19,840,053 of NC_091708.1, forward strand.
GGGCAGCCCCCGGCATTCTGGGCACCTGCCCTCCCCCCGGCGGCCACAGGTGGAGCGCGCTCCGGGCAGGGGGTACTCGGTGAGTCAGGAGCACCTCGTGGTAGAGGTCTTCGGGCAGTCCTTCCCACGCTGCTGGGCGTGTCAGCAAGTTAAATCCGCATCCTGGGACCAGTTCAGTTTTGGAGGGCGATCAGGACCCTTGTAGGACCTGGGCTGTGGTAGTGATGTTTGAGCAGGGTCGTGAGAGCCATATCGAGATTTTCGAGAGGACGAGGCGTGGGTCAGAAGGACATTGCAGGTTGTGGGACCAATGTGTGCGAAGGTGCCGAAGCGCGAAAGGATCTGCCAGGTTTTCACAGCACCGCTTATTAGGGTAATGGCTGGAGGGATGGGGGCGGGGAAGGGAAGGCCAGGAATGTGGCGGGAGCTAACGGGGAGTCTCGGCTGGGAAGGACCTTGACGCCCCATGAAGGAATGTGGAGTTCTTCCGTGGGCAGTGAGAAGCAGCCTTATAGAGAGGGAGCAATTTAATTAACTATCCTTGTCTCTTCTGATGCTTTCCCCCGGGCTTCCACTTTTAGTTCATTTGGAGGAATATTTCCGGAAGCGCTCCCTTTGTGTGCTTAATAATTGGGTGGACACTAAATCTAGCCATACTCAATAAAGTTTCCTATGGCTTTGACGTCTGCCTTTTGTTTGCATTATCAGCTGGAGGATGTCGGGAGAGACAGGGTTTGTGCAGAGGTGACTGTCAGAAGCTTTGAATAGGAGTCCTGAGAACTGAGTTCAGATTTCATCACCATCACCAATTTCTCAAGTTACATGAGGCAAGTCACTTCTGTCTGGGCCTCAGTTTTCTCAGGTGTAAAAAGAGGACCTAGGTGATACCAGGTTCTTTCTACTTTTGAAGATAGCCGGTTTCCAAAGAATTAACATCAGCCTGTGAACAAATATCAAAGTAAGTGATGGAGCGGTGCATTAGGAATTGGGAAAAGAGGGAAGCGCAGTAGAAAATGCTGGGATTGAGCTGTACACTGAGGATGGAAGGCTTGAATCATCAGGAACCATCTCTGTTGACAATCATGGATAAAGAGTAGGCAGGAGTAGGCATTTATATTTTAGAGTATTTGTGGAGGTAGGTTTTGAGAGGATAGAGGATTTGGGAAGGATGGCATTGGATGTTGAAGGAACCCTAAGTGGCAAGAAGTGCAGTATGTTCTGAAAAAGAAGAAAAAAGGAATGAGAGAAATGTCAGCAATATACAGGACTTGATTGGGTTCCTAAAAGGTGAATTTAAGTGCTGTTGACCCAAATGAGTATCCTGTCAGAAGTGCAGCATGCAATAGTGTATTGGGAGGAAGGTGGTTTAGATTGTAACCGGATTCTGGTGTTGCCAATAACTCACCTCTTGGGCTGTCATTTAATTCGTCCAGATCCTATTCTCCTCTGTAAAGTGATGTTGTTGGACTAGGTGGTATCTCTTCTGTAAAAACCTGTAAAACACGAGTCTGTGAGGATGAGAACTACTGTCATGAAGCGGGGAGGGAGAGAGTTGATGGAGAATAAAATTGTTAATTTTGAACATGTTAAGTTTGAGTTGTAGGAATAGAGTTGGAAAATATAGGCAGATGGAGTTAATAGGCTGGAACTTAAATAGTAGCTTTTCTCTCAGAGGTCTTGAAAATGAATTTGCTTTGAGGGAGAGATTATAGAGAGTCACTAACTGTAGGATGTTCCCATAGATAGGAGGCTAGAGAAATGATTGAAGGAGACATGCAGATCCCAGAGCAAGGATTCCTTTAAAAAAAGGATTACACATAGTCATAGTAGATTCTTAGGGCCAACATTGTTATTGAGATAATTTAATAGCATTTACAGCAAATAGTAAGCACTCACTTCTTGGAACTCTGGCAGAAAATAAATAATTGAAATAGATATACTCTCCACTGTCTTTCTAATTGTCTACTCAGAAGTAATATCATTTACATATTTGTTTATTCAACAAATATTTCTATGTTTCAGGCACTGCTGGGTGCTAGGGATACAGTGAATAAGGCAGACGTTGCTCCTATGCTCCCCACATATAAAGGCCTTAGCGTCAAAATCGGTGCTTTTCACATTTCAACGTGAACATGTGAATCACTGAGGATCTTGCTGAATTGTAGCTTCTGAATCAGGAGGTCTGCAGCAGGGCCTGAAAAGTCTGTGTTTTTGACAAGCTCCAAGATGGCGCTGACGTCGCTGATCTGAGGACCATACTTTTAAGTAGCAAAGATCTAGATCCTGTCTAGCAACTGTGGCAGCTATTAAGCCACTACTCCTACCCATCATCTGTTTTTATTAATAATTTTATTGTCTATGAAAATGATATATGCTCATTATCAAAATATTGAGACAATATAGAAAAGCATAAGGACAATGTAAAAATCACCCCGATTCCCCCCACCTAGAGATAACCAAGGTTATTTTGGTGAACCTCCATCCACATTTTATATCTGTACATGTTCATACTTTATATGTTGTTCTAAGTACTTGGGACACTCAGCCCTGTGTTTGATTCTGTTAGCTTTATAGTTTTACTAAGATCAGTACCCAAATGTCCTCAACCAAGTCATTAAGTACTTGCCTTCTTGTGGGGAAGACTTTACTCACTTAAGAATAACTTGATTTAACACCATTCTGTTACTCTAAAAATGGAAGAAAATTAACATGATTAAAGCTTATAACGTGTGGGCTGTGGTAAATTAATATTTGTTAATTGAGCCATAGGATGAGAGAATTAAAAAAATTTTTTTGACACTTATTCTTTTTTTCCTTATTGCCAAATCAGTTGAAGTTCACGTAGGATAAACAGAAAAGAAAAAGAAAAGCACCTACACTCTTCCAACCCAAAGACAACCCCTGTTCTTGCTCTGGTGTATATGCTGAGGTCACTCTTAAATGAACTCACGGAATAACTTATGTAAATAATGTTTGGGTCCAAAAAAATCCTTGGTTCCTCAATTTTCTGCTGCCTTTGAAATAACCATAGTCTGTTGTTTATACTCTGTAGTCTTCGGACAGGGACTAGCTAGCACCTTTGCCAGTGTTTAGGGCTCAGTAATATTTATGAACTTAATGGAAGAATGAATGAGGCAGCGAACCAAACAGACCTGTGTGACATAAACTCTGGTCACTCGTCCCCTGCAGCTGCTTGCCTTCACTGCTCATCTGAAGTGCTTTTGAATGCTCCTGGCCTCATAGAGCTCTTCTGGGGCAAGAGAGGTCCATCATGTATATAACGTTGCCTTTTGAATGTATGTCTGCGCTTGACTTCTGCTGTGGAAGAATACAGAATCCTGGGGAATACAAAAACAGATATGTAACCTCCTGTCTCAAGAAACTGTAATTTAAGGCTGACTGCAAAAATAGTACAAATATACAGTGCTGTGGGAATTTGAGGGAGGGGGACCTTAATTGTCTGAAAGCGGAATTACTAGTAGACCTTTAAATTGACTATTATTAATTATTGCTAGCATTTATTGTATACTTACCATGTTCTGGGTGCTATTCAGTGCTTTACATGTATTAATTTGTTCAATCCTCAGAACAGCCCTGTGGGTCAAGTACAATTCATAGATCCATTTTAAAGATGAGGACATAGAGAGATTAAGTAACCTGCCCAAGGTCATACAGGCTGCAGGTGGTAGGCAGGATTTGAACACAGCAGTCTGTCTTCAGAGCCTATACTCTTAATTACTCAATAGGCAGTGAGGGGGGTGGGGAGTGGGGGAAGAAAGCATTGTTGATAGAAGGAATAGTGTGGCCTAAGGCGCTGAGGTGAGCAGCGCTGCATCAGTGGGTTCATGTAGGGGAATAGTACTAAATAAGCCACTGGGGATCTTAGAGCAGGGGAGGTGACGCAAAGGTACTTAAGAAACCATCAGACTTTGGTCCCTAAGATGGGAATTTATGCAGGAGGCTTTCTATCTAAGTGGAGGTAATAAGGCCTTTAAGTTAGGCTACTGTACTGGAAAAGGAAAAGAAATGACAGCCTTTAGAGGCACTGAGAAGAATATACACAGTTTGTTGACTCATTAGATGTGGAGTTACAACCACAAAAACTATTTTTTTTTTTTTTTTAAAGATTTTATTTTTTCCTTTTTCTCCCCAAAGCCCCTCCAGTACATAGTTGTATATTCTTCGTTGTGGGTCCTTCTAGTTGTGGTATGTGGGACGCTGCCTCAGCGTGGTTTGATGAGCAGTGTCATGTCTGCGCCCAGGATTCGAACCAACGAAACACTGGACCGCCTGCAGCAGAGCGCGCGAACTTAACCACTCGGCCACGGGGCCAGCCCCAAAAACTATTTTGTTTTGAACATAAATAATTGGGAAAATAGGGATTTCATTAACAGAATAGATGGGCAAGTCATGAAAGAACTGTGATTTGAAGGTGGATAGTGATTTCTTTTAGCTGCTATTGGAATGTTCAAGAGGACGTATCCAGCAGTTGACTGGAATATTTATAAGTAGTAATTAGCCAGCACGTGTGGGAAGTATACCTAATAAAATGATTAGGAGCAAGAGGATATAAAGAAGGCGTCCATCCAGATTTAACATCAAGTGCAGAATAGTAGGCATGTTAGGCAGTACCACTTCCTTCACCATTTTACTTTGCTCCTATCTTGTCAGTCCCCTCCTGTCTTCACTTCCTGTCTTCTCTAGCCTTTGTTTTTTAGGATCTATCATTTCAGACACTCCAATACCTCATTACTCCATAGTCATTCAGAAAGGAGTCACTGTATATTTGTGATTTTTCTGGAGCATCAAATGGAGAGACTAATTTTTTCTGTGTGTGTGTGAGGAAGATTGGCCCTGACCTAACATCTGTTGCCAATCTTCCTCTTTTTTGCTTGAGGAAGATTGTCACTGAGCTAACATCTGTGCCAATTTTCCTCTATTTTTGTGGGACACCGCTACAGCATGGCATGACGAGCAGTGCTGGGTCCGTGCCTGGGATCTGAACCTGCAAACCCCAGGCTGCCAAAGCGGAGTGCCCAAACCCAACCACTACACTACCAGGTCAGCCCCCGAGAGACTAATTTTTTTTATCTTCAAGTGTGAGTCAGCATGTTGAGGTAGAGGTTATGATGCGAAGCGTTAAGATGTAAGTGAGTGGTTAGCAGATAAAGAGACCTCTTAACTCCTCGCAGTCCAATCTTTACGTCTAGGCTACTGACACTCTTCTGAGACCTTAGCAGTGATAGGAAAGGAAATGAACAGCAAGAAGGACCAGCAGTATTTAGGGAAGATGGATAGCATCTATTGCTGCTAGGCCTTTTTTGGCTTAGAGCAGCTGAAAATGTTGATTTTTTTCGTGTCATAACTCTGAATACATTTTCGGAAACATTTTATCTTTATGTTTGCCAATCTGCTGCCTCATCTCTCTAACCCGGCCTTTGCCTAATTACATTACTCTCTTTCTTCCCGGTAGTTTAGCCTCCTGTTTTATTTTTGCAGTGCAGTGCATATTTGAACCTCATTCTGTCTGATTCATACCACCCATGCCTCCCTCTCACTCCCCAATGTCCCTGGATAAGTTGACTGTAGCAGCATTGAGGGGAGCAGGCTAGCACACGCCATCTTAGGAACATAACTTAGGTGTCAGGCTGTCATTTCTTGCCCATGGTCCTCTGATATCAAGAGAGGTGATCCAGAAGGCAGGAGTGGGAAGAAGTGGAATAAAAAATCTGGCACTTAGACGGTCTTTCAAACAGATCCTAACCCAGATGATTCTCAAAAGAGTGGTGGTGGTGGAGGATGTCAGGATAAGCCAGGTGCCAAAGTCTTTCTGCCGTTACCTTCAAACAACAAATGACACTGAAAAAGCAAGTGGGAAGCCAAAAGAATGTGGAATGCTGCTCTTGGCCGTGGAAAGAGCCTGAGAACTGTCTTAACTTCCTGTCCTGTACGTTTTTCTTTCACGTTTGTGTATGGCTTTCGTATACTACCATTTTTTTTAACCCTTTTCATATCTTGACATGTAGTGAAATTGATAATAAGGGAGGAAAGAAAGGATAAAAGAGTGTGTTTGTTCTTGGGCTGGAGGGACTACTCCTGGGCTGTAGCTACCCCAGGCCCAAAGACTGAGGGGATTGACAGCTCTGACATCCGTCACCATGGAAGGGTTCAGCTGGGAAGCAGATCCACCCATTCCTTGTTTCTTCATTGACAAATCTCAGTTCACGCACTATTATGACTCACTTCCATGTCATCTAGGACTAATTTCTGTGCTGTAATATACCACACTTAGATTAACCTTCTGATATTTGCATTAAAACTGGAAGACACTTGGGCTACTTAAACCTCATAACTACCCTTAGTGTCCCTATTACATCTTCTTTCCTTCCTGAAAACATTTGTCATCTTTTTTTCTTTACCTCCTCATTTTAAATTACTTTCTCTGCAGCATTCTTCTCTCTCCCGTTAGACATGAGATGCTCTCTCCTTTAGGAAACTTTACGTAAGTATAAGTAAGAAAATACGTTACCTATCCTCCTGAACGTTTTTATAATGATAGCTAAAATGTCATGTATAAAAAGAAATATATGCATAAATACTATTTTTATTTTGGTTCTATGCCGTATTTCTCCATGTTATTATTTTAAAGATTGGCACCTGAGCTAACATCTGTTGCCAATCTTCTTTTTATTTTTATTTTTTTTTCTTCTTTTCCCCAAAGCCCCCCAGTACATAGTTGTATATTCTAGTTGTAGGTCTTTCAGTTTGTGCTATGTGGGACGCCGCCTCAGCATGGCTTGATGAGCGGTGCCATGTCCTCACCCAGGATCCAAACTGGCGAAAGCCCGGGCCACCAAAGCGGAGCACACGAACTTAACCACTCGGCCCCGTGCCAGCCCTGCTCCATGTTATTTTTAAATGGTTATTGTTCAGGAGTTAGACCAAGTATGGGCTCTAAACTTAAAAAAATCATGTTGTTCTATTTCATACTCTGTTTTATCATAAAAGTTCCTCTAGACAGAGAACTTTCTTAAATAAAGTCTTTAAAAAATAATTTTGTGTGCTCTTGAGCATTGTGCAGTGTTTTGAAGTATACTTAGTTTACTTATTATTGCTTGATACTGATTCAGCCAGTTTTAGGCTGGTAGGGGAGAGGGTTCATGTATACTAATAACTATAATTCAAAATAGAAAGTAGTAAAAGCCTTAGTTGTCTCTCATTGTGCTCCCATGATAACCTGTACTTACTCCTTCACTGCAATTACACTATTGATGTTGCCTCTGTTTTTGTCTCTGATTGAGTCTATTACAAACTAGAACAGTGGTTCTTAATAGATGTGAGGGTAGTAAGGTATGGGGCTTTGCATTTTGAAACAAACTTCCCATGCTATTCCTCAGGTACATCACACCCTCTAGCACCATCACCATCACCATTCTCCTTTTGAAAACTCTAATACTGATCTCTAAACTCTGAGAAGATATGGAACTGTATCATCATTTTCTCTCCAGTGCTTAGTTTTCTTTTGGCTTCTGTGCCTATTAAGGTAGACAGTAAGTATTTATTCCCTGCAAGAAGGTAAACCCAGGAGTTTAATGCTGGGAGAGATCACTTCTGACTTGGAAGGGCATGAAAGACTTATAAAAGAAGGGTCACTTGAGAGGGATTTGAAAAGAGGTATAGAACTGGTTTTATGGAAATGGAGAGTGCATTTCAGACAAGAGGGAATGAGCAAAAGCAGAGGCAGGGCTGTGTGGTATGTATTCCAGGAATATTTGGGCAAAAACCGTAGACTGTGTGAAGTGCGAGAAAGCCTAGAAAATTTGCCTGAATTCAAATTGTGAATGCCCTTGAATGCCATTGTGTGGAATTTGAACTTTATCTGTAGGTGGTAGAGAACCACTGAGAAATTTTGATTGTGGTGTAACTTGATTCCTCTATCAGCAACTTGATATGTCTGTCAATGTATAGGTAAGATGATGGGTAGGTAGAAAGTAGAAACAGACTTCAGTTGAAATGAGGATATTAGGTACAGTTAGAGTCTAAATTGGAATGACAGTGAAGAAAGAAGAGATAGTTGATGCCCGAGATAATTTTAGAGGTAAACTCAACAAGCCTTGGCCTCTCTTATTTTAAGTATCACATTGTTCATTTTAAAGTGGTAACACCATTCCCAGTGAAGAGAGAGTGTTAGCCAAAATGAATGTTTTGACATGCTGATATTCCTCCTTTTGCAGTTGAATGGCCTTGGCGTTTATAGAAAATAAATAATGAGGTAAAGTTAATTGGATATCATCTTGATAATAAAAATGTAGTCAAGTGATTGACTTTGGAGGTTTCTTTCATGTAAACATTAATTGTAGATTAGAGATGTATCCAAAGAGAGAACAAGATATTCATTTGGACTTTGTTTCTGTAATGGTTTATATCGGCCTTTTTGCTTTCTTTCCCATTTATTAATTCAGATGTAGAAGGGGCTGAGCTATGGCACGCTGCAAATGCCACTTTAGATTTCATTAGGAATCAGTGTACAATACGCTGATGCCCTGTTTGATACGAGTACAAGAAACTTAGCCTCAATATTGAAAATGAAGGGTATTCTCCTTGTTATCTTGTGAGCTGCCCTTAATAGAATATTTGGTTATTTTATTTTATCAAGTTTTAGCTGACAGCAAAAAATATTACCATCATCAATGTTGTTTTATGTTGCTGCTTTTCATGGTTTTAGGAGGTAGAAAATGATCGTGATTTATTTAGTTATCTTTGTTTTATATATTATCTGTAGATCCAGTGGATTATTCGCATCACTGTTGATATCATTTCTCTTAAATAGTTTGTTGATCTTATATAATTTCTTATAGTGTTTGCTTCATATAGGCTTCAGCTCTGGAAGCTCATTTGGATTGTTTCAAAACCCCAAACCAAGATTTCTGATTTAAGATGGCAGAGTAAAGAGATTTGTGCCCGCTTCTATCTGAAATTACCCTGAAACAAAAGGACAGCGAGAGACAGAGATGTAATTACATCTTCAATGAGACTATAAGTCCTGTAACCCCAAATTTAAATATTTGAGAAGTTGTTGTCAAGTGTAAGCAGGAGGAGATTCAAAGAGGATGCTGGTAGAAGGAGATCTCAGACAGAGCTGGCAGAGCCGTGAGAGAGAGATCTGTTTACAGTGGGATCGGGATGCTTAGGAAGGCAGTGGGAGCTTCCTTGGGTTGTTGGGCAACATGAACTATCAGGAAAAGAAGACTGAATGAGAAAGCACACAGGTACACCGTCTTTGCAGGAAGCACTCTCTGGGTGAGGCAAGAAGTAATGGCTGAACAACTTTCGCTTGTTCCGACACAGTTTCCCTCTCTCTTTCTCTCTCTCTCTCTCTCTCTCTCACACACACACACACACACACAAATCTGTCGTAAACAGCTTCCTTGTATTCCAGAGGAACTACCTTCTAGTCGAGAATGCAGTCTTGTTTCTTCCTTCCACAAATAGCTGATCAGAGTGGAGTTCACATCATTCAAAGATAAATAATAATAAAAAGGAAATGAGCACAGTATCTGTGCAAAAATTCTATAAGAAGAAAGGAGAAAAGAAACGGAGAAACAAATGGCGAAGAACCCATGAGGAAACTGTATTGGCCTAACAAGTTTGATGAAATAATCACTTCTTTAAAATCATAGACAAAGGTAATTGATCCAAGAACCAGGAAGAAATAGTAAGAGAACAGTATCTGGTGAACCATAATCTGACAGAGCTCCAGAAAGAAAAATAAAATCAGAGAAATAAAAATTGCCACATTGGAAGCAAAAAGGAGAATTAAGATTATTGAAAACTCAGTAAAGGACATGACGACAGGCTTTTGAAAGTTGAACAAAGTGAAATGGGAATGAAAGGACATGCAACAAATGCTTAATTGTAGTTCTGGAAATAAGAGAATTCAACATTAGAACAGAAAAATATTCAAACATATAACTTAAGAAAACAGTCCACAAAGAAAAGAAATCTTGATTCTGCAGATTGAAAGGGCACATAATGAGAAAAAACTAATACACAGTCCTCCACATCATAACATGACCTAGTTTTAAAAAAAATGGATTTCAAGGGTAAGGAATGTATTCTTTGCTCATCTCGTTAAAAAGATCAGCTTACGTATAGAGGAGTGCAGAGGAGGGATCAGATATTGTCAAGGGAATATTTAGCATTATAGGACAATGGTACAAAGCCTATAAATCATCAGGGGAAAGAAATCGTGACCTCACAGCCAAACTGTCAGTTGACAACCATTTTTGAAGAGTGCAAGAGCTCAAGGTAAATGGTACTCAAAGTTCTCTTTGGTAAACTATGAGAAGATGAATATCAGCTATCCAGGAGATGAGCAGAGTTGATACAGCAAGAGGATTGGCAGGGAACATCATAAGAATAAGTCAAAAACAACTAAGATTTGTAGTTACAGAATACAATAGAACTATAACATAGTAGAAATAATTAATAAAGGCGGGATTGAAAGGAGAGAAGGCAGGAGGTAGTATAAATTTGCTAATTTCTTATTTTATAGCTGGAGAACAAAAGACAGAAAGCTTAGACGTCAAGTAATAGAAGTGTTAGTATATTTAAAGGAATAAGGATAAACACTTGAAGAACAAAATACAGTATGTTTAACCCAAATCAAACAGTGGAGAGGAGGTAAGAACTAGAATTATATTGAATTTCTTGTCCCTAGAAGTAGAGATGGGACCAAAGATGAAAGAACAAAAATTTTTATCATGGCGTTCTTTATTTACACTTGCCAGAAACTGAAAGCATACGTGGGATATCTATAAAAACTGATCACATCAAAAACGATAAAGAGCTCTCAGACGGATGATGTTCCTTGACCACAAGCTTTCTGCATTTCTTCCATGGAATTGTTCTCTGTAGGGTCAGCGGCAGCAGCATCGCCTGGGAACTCAGCAGAAATGCCAGTTCAGAGGCCCCACACCAGATCCACTGAAGCAGAAACTGGGGAAAAGCCCCCCAGTCTCTGTTGGTCAGTTTTTATTCATATCCCATTTATGTTTCAGTTTTTTGCAAGTGTGAAGAATGCCGTGATAAGTTTTTGTTCTTCCGTCTTTGTTCTCATACCTGATCATCTCTTTACAAAGGAAGATGGCCAGATCAAAGAATGCTCTCTAGAGCTTTCGATAACTTTTTCTTTGCTCTGTTGTTGGTTATTAGAGGTGAAAAATTAAAAATAAGTTTTGTCTCTAGAAATACCTTTTTGTTCACAGCAAACAAGATTATCTGCGCATCCAAAAAGATGAAACCAACTGGGGTACTTTCACAAGGCAACCACGTGAGCACCGCAGACTAATGAGTAGAATCAATAAGAACGTGATTTTGGCGCTGTTAACTTTGACAAGTTCTGCGTTTTTGCTGTTTCAGTTGTACTACTACAAGCACTATTTATCAGCAAAGGTAATTCTTTTTCTCCTTTCTTACCATTGGGCTTCATTTTAACTGTATATTTTCCTAGCATACTTCCCTTTTGCAGTATGTAAAATTAATCACAGTTTTTCAGATCCTTCCAGAAATATTTCTTACTGAGATTCTATTTTTATGGGGTGTGGCAAACAATTCAAAATTGCAGTTAAATGTTATTATAATACACTACATGTCAAAGTTGCCAAGTTTCAGTGATGTTTCATCTATTGAAATTTTCTCATATAGTTATGTAAAAATTATTTTTCAAAACAATCAATGATAAATCATTTTGATAAAATGTCAAAATTAGTTTAGTATGATCTTTTACATTTTAATTTACTATCTATCAGGAAAACGTAATGGTATAACTTACCTTTATTACGAATCTATAGGCATAAAGATGCAGAGACAGTGGTTTGGAAACTAATAGCTCCTGAAGATCAACACAGAATATACTTCTGTGGTCCAGATAAATTCTGAATTTGAGGAAGCATTGCTGAGTTGTGAAAAGTTGCCAAACACTCCCACTGGGGTTTATTGTAATAATAACTGCCATTATTGAGAACTGTACTAGATGCTTTCCATGCTTGATTTAACCCTAAAAACAACCCTGGGAAAAAAATAGATGTTTTTTGTTTTTATTTTTAATCTCCACTTGATGGTTGAAAGTAATCTTCAGAAATAGTTACTTCCTTCTCCCTCCGACTAAAGGGGATGATGCTTCCTTGCCCTAGTTGGGCTTGACCACAAACAAGACTTATTTTGGCTGGTGGAATGTTATAGATGTATGCAGAGACTTCAAATGGGCTCTTATAATTTGACTGCCGTTTTGTGCTCCGCTCACTTGCTAGGAGAAGAATGTGCCCTGGCTTCTTCTGGGTTCTGGCTGCCCTGAGTGAGATATATGGAGCACACCACAGCAGAGCTGCCCAGCTGACTCACAGATCTGTGAGGGAGAAAATAAATGCTTAATGCCTGTAGGATTAGCAGAGGCTTATTATGCACCATTGGTACATGAGGTTTCTAGACCTCATTTTACAGACAAGAAAACCAGAACTGTCACAGAGATGTTAGATAACTTACCCACATCAGCCACTTTGTAACACGCAGAGCTGACCGTTGTACCTAGCTCCATTCCTTCCAGACTATATTATTTTTAAAATAATTGACAAGTACCGAGGCTACCAGATATCTTGGCTGTTTATCCAGTGTAGGTCTTTGTATGGCCTCTTCAATCCTTTTCTGATTATTTTCTTGGGATTAAGTCCTCGAGTGGAATTTCTGGGTCTAATATGCACACTTTAGATTTTGTTACATATTGCAGAGTTACCTTTCATAGGTATAAGTAGTGTGCCTGATTTCCTATACCCTTTCCAAGGATGGGAATAAGCGTAACAGTAGTAGCCATAGTAATGGCATCTGTATCAGTTAGAGCTGCTTTTGACTGACTGACAGTAGCTCAAACAGAGGGTTATTTGTCTCTTACACCTTTAAGTCCAGAGCTTCTAAAATTTCCTTGACATTTTCCCTGTGTTACAATCAAGGCTGGGAGAAGAAATAGTGCATTCTAGCAGGCTTCTACTTCTGTGACATTAGCCAGCAGATTCCCATCTGTAAGCGAGTCTGGGAAGGCAAAGTTTTACTGTTAGTGTTGTTGTTATTTAGCTTTTCCAGCCTCTATAATAGAGACTGCAAAGGAGAAGGGGTTTGGGAGTGGGTGTTGGGTCAACTTACCTAGTGTCTGCCAGAGCTAACATTTTTTCATGTGCTTGTAGACTAAGCATTTTATGTACGTTTAATTCTAATAACAATAAATTGAGTCGATCCTGTTGTCCCCATTTTTCTAGAGAAAAAAACTGAGGTTTGGAGAGATTTATTAATTTGTCCAATGTCACACAATTATTAAGAGGGGAGGTAGAATTTAAGCCTGGGGAGTCTGTCCCAAAAACTGTTCTTTATATGTTTAGTTTTTTGATGTTCAAATGCTGAAAGATTGAAAAACTCCATTAGAGGTCATTTCTTTGATTGCTGGTGGGGTTAAACATCTTGCTATATGGTTATTGGTTCTTTTTATTTCTTTTTTATTTTTACTTCTTTTTGTTCCTATCCACATATTTTTTCTGGTGGTGTTGTCTTTTTCTGTAGCTGCTCTTCATAGTTTTAAGGATCTTTGTCTTTATCATGTATATTTCAAATAATTTTCCTAGTTTGTTAATTTTCTTTTAACTTTATATTCGTGATGTACCCACTTCATATGTTAGTATTTGATGTCCAGGTAGATAGATGTCAAGATCTTTCTTCCTTCGGGCATCTGGTTTTTATGTCATAAGTAACCCAAGATTGTGGAAGTATTCACCCATATTTTCATCAAATATTATTTTATGTTTAGATTTTTTAACTAAATAGAAATTATTTTAGTATGACGTATGAGTAAGGTATCTAACTTGCAGTTTTCCCCAAATGGTTAACCAGTTGTTCCAATATCACTTACTGAATTCCCCCATTAATTTAAAAATCCTTTCTTAATTATATGTATTCCTATAAATAACTGCTATCTTGATCCTTTTCCCAGGATGCAATGTAGCTTAGTTGTTAAGAGCACAAACCCCATCCTCGGATTAAACCTCTTCTGTACTGTTTATTAGCTGTGGGGTCTCGGGTAAATTACTTAACTTCTAAATGCCTCTGTTCCCCCATCTACAAAATGCAGACATAACAGTACTGTCTTCTAGACTTGTGAAGCTTAAATGAATTAATATACATAAAGCATTGGGAATAATGCACGTCCCACAGAAAGAGATCAGTAAATATGAGCTATGATTTTTATTATTCAATTTTATAATCAAAAGTAGTATCTCTTATATTGAGTCCATAGCATACAAACTTCCTTAGTAATAAGTGCCATATTCATTAAACAAAAAAGAATATTTTGAACAGAATAAAGCATAAAATAAAGTTCAGTTAACCTTATGTACTACTAAATTTGTGAAGTTTGCAGTATCTGTGATAGAGTTCTTGTTTTCTGTTTACTATTAATGAATAATGGGTAGAAATTATGACATCTCAGTTCTAAAATACCAAAGGTTATTTTTATTTTATTGAAATATATGGAAATTATGTTAAACTACTCCTAGCCAAGTAATTTTACGTTCTAAAAAATGGAATTTATAAATTTATGTATTAATTCAAAAACTTTTATTTAAAAGTCACTATTTGTTGGACCTTTTGCCAAGGTCATAGAAACAGTGAGAAACGGTTTCTTCTCCTCATATATTTATAGAGGACAGATGCTGATGGAAGTGTAGATGCTTCCTGTATGTTATTAGCATGAAAATAAGATACTATCTGTAAGGAGTACAAGTAATTTCTCTATGTCAACAGGAAAAAAAATGCTTTATTTAAAAATAATAAGGGTAGTTAAACTAATAGATGCTGAAGTACCAACTTTTACAATGTTTTCAGTTTTGTTGAGGAGAATGTTTAAACTTTTGGCTTTTTGTTAAACTTCAGGATCTCACTTATACATAGGGTTTGAACTCAAACTTCAGGGAAGTAGAGATGCATCCTCGGTATTCTAATACAGTTTCTCCTGACGTAGGAAGAGAACCCAAATTTTGTAAACTTTGTTTACTGATTGTATCTAAATTGCATTTCTCATTTGTTCAGTGAACAACATTTTGTGGAATATTCTTAAATAAAGAAAATTCACACAAATAAAAATGATTTCTAGTTCAATTAAATTTGTTTGATTTGTTAGCAGAAGAGTACAGAATAGTAGCCTTGATCAGTACTAAATTATAAGTCAGCATCATCGACATAAAACCATAATTGTAGATCATCCTTGAACTGCAAGATGATTTAGAAAGACACTTGAGATTATGTGTTAGAGCTAGGGCAAGAATGAAAAATTAGTTTTATCTTTGGTCCCAACCCACACCTAGTAGCAGTAAATGCCTGCAGTGGTAAATGTTGGGAAGGACTACAAAGCTTTTCAGCCTCTTCAGGAAAAAGTATTCCAATATCTGTCATTGGTCAGGGAAGAAGAGATTTGCTGTCTTGGAGTTTAGGAGGCCTGCTTCTATCCGTTTCTCAGGCCTCATCACAATTCCTTTTGGCCCAGCTGGTTAGACAAGTTTAGTCTTTCTCTGATCCCTTAAATGAGGTCTGAGTAATCTAGTTTTCTGTAGCACTGAAGATAAGGAACCAATATTTTATATGTATTGGGTCTGCTCAAATTCCATAGATGGGTACAGTTGACTCTTCAGATTCCCAGATGGCCAACAAGGTCTTTGAAATAAAAACTCTTGTAGTATGGTGGCCTTGAGAGCATTTTCTGTGAGTTCCAACTTTCAAGTAATTGGCTTGCAGCTCACACCACAAAGGAAAGGACATGTCTCCAGGACCCTCAAGGGGATGTTCAGTTGTTCATTGTTTCTTACTGTACCTAACAGGATAGTGTGAGTATAATTCTGTATGCCCATTCAATCTGTATTTATTTGCAGGAGTACAGAGAAAAATAGAACACAGGTTCTACTCTCAGGGAACTCATACTTCGACAGAAGTGGCAACAGCAGTAGTTCTTGAGTTTGGTGCCTAGATAATCCCCAGTTTGAATCCTCATTCAGTTGTTTGGCTTTTAGCAAGTCATTTAACTTCTTTGAGCCTCAGTTTCTTTAAGTGGGGCTAATAGCAACTTTGCTGTTTGAGAGAACGTATGTAATGCATCTAACTTAGTATCTGATGGTAGATGCTCAGAAAATTGTAGTTATTAATAGCTTACATTTTCTAGTGTTCTTAAGGTTTACGTTAGAGTTTGGTAAATAAAATCATATTCAATTATAATGTTCTTATGAACTTATAAAATACTTTGAAAGCAAGAGGAGAAAGAATGTCTGAAGGTCTAGAGACAAGAGGAAGAATGTATTTTAGAACTTATCAGATGAAAACTAGTAATGCTTTCTTTCTTCTGATTCTCTAGACCTGAATACTTTTAAAAATATTATTTAAAAAAGCCTCAACGTTTGAAATTATGATGTGTGTTAGGAAAAGTGTGGGCCCTGGAGCTGTCTGTGAAACAGAAATAATAATGCTTGCTTTGTAGGAGTGTCATGCAGGATAGAGGAGAATGCATAATTCATACGTGGAAATGTCAAACTCAGTACACTTAGGAGCTGCTCAATAAATATTACTATACTTTTTTTTATCACTTTGCCAAGGTCTACAAATATTATCCCAGTGTGTGGAGATAAGTCCAAGTTAGGGATATGGAGCTAAATGGATAAACCCTAATTCCAAAGAGATAGCAAGGAGTTAACTATTCCCTGAGAGAAATTAATTAGTTCAGAGATGTTGACCATATATACCTTATTGTTCTGTAATTTAATTAACAATACTGCAGTCTGTCAACTGTTTTCCGTCTTGGGTTGTTGTATAATTGTAGAACTCTTAGCTCATGACCATATGAAAATAGGTATTTGGATAATGCTTTTTGGATAATGATGATGAGCCTGTTATATAGTTTGAATCTCACACTTACCCTAAATGTAATGTTGCATGCTTGGCTTTGAATTTACTAAGATGTTATTATGTTAACTTTCTAGAATGGAGCCGGTTTATCAAAATCCAAAGGAAGCCAAATTGGATTTGATAGCATACAGTGGGTATGTACAATAAGCAAGAAATTCCTCAATTGCAATGTTCGTTTAGTTCGTTTCTTTATTTACTTGCCAAGTCTTTGTTGAATGATGACAATAGCAATAGCTATGCTGGTGGGGAGTGGAGGCAGGTGGTAGAGGAGGAGCAGGCCCTGTGCCAAGTGCTGTGCATGCATTATCTCATTCTGTCCTTATGGAAGCTTTAAGTTAGTACACATCGTCATCCTCAGTTCACTTGGAACACGTAAGATTAGTTGGTGAATAAGTGTCTGAGTCCACATTTTAACTGTTTGCCCCCCAAACCTCAATCACTGAGCTATGATGCTTCCTTAAATGAGTAAATATGTGAATAAGAATTGAACTATGAATAAGGGATAAAATAATGATTAGAAATAAAAATCTATTCAACACGTTTCTGTTATGAGATAAGGGAAACTAGCAATATATACAATATGTCCCTGTTTTGGTTTAAAAATTGCAGCACCTGCACATTTATAAAATATTATAAAAAATGTTACCCTTTTCTAACTAAATTTAGAATGAAAAACAATGTTAGGTTAGTAATAAAAAATTGCATTTATCCTGTTAGTATACATTTTGCATATGACTGGATCCTTCTTGTAGTTGCCCTTCAATCTTTGGCTTCTGTTTAACCAGAGACACAAAAGGCTTTAGATTAGAAGTGGACTTTCAAGTCACCGAGCAGTGATAAAGTAGTGATAATTTTAGGTCACTGCTGACACCAATTGGATTTGAACTACTGTTTAAAAGGTAAAATCTGGGATATCCTATTATCGTGCTCCTCAACTATCAAGTCTAGAAGTATCAATGTGAACTTTTAATTTATTAAAAATAGCGGATTTTGGGGCTGGCCCCATGGCATAGTGGTTAAGTTCGGCGCGCTCTGCTTTGGTGGCCCAGGTTTGTGGGTTTGGATGCAGGGTGCAAAGCTAGCACCACTTGTCAGCTGTGCTGTGGCAGCAACTCACATATAAAGCAGAGGAAGACTGGTGCAGATATTAGCTCAGGGCTAATCTTCCTCAGCAAAAGAAAAGGAAGATGGGCAGCAGATGTTAGCTCAGAGCTAATCTTCCTCAGCAAAAAAAATAGCAGATGTTTTGCCCTGTGAACTTAGGGTAGTCTGAGAGGAAAGAGAAGTGTGATACACTTGAAATTAATACTCCTCAGTCACAATTTAAAGACTCCAGCAGACTGAATAAAAAGGCACATTTTGTGTACTTCTCTCTAGCTCTGCTCTACCTCCAGCCCACTCTTAAGGAAAACATACACATAACACTTGGACCAGATTTATTGTCTTGTGTATGCAATAATTTGTTGAGATTTGAAATTCAGTATTTAACAGCTGGGAACTATACCTGTCTGAAAGTAATGGAGGTGCTCTATCATATCATATCTAAAATGTGATGATACTGACATTAATAATGTAAACTTTTCAAATTTGCCATTTATTAAAAATCTTCATATGTGCACTAAAAGAGTATGTTCAGAAAAAGTTTTAAAACTGTAATAGCTTCAATGGGATAGTAGCCTTTACTTTGTCTGGCTTAACTGGCAACATTCTGACAACATCCCCCAAACCTTTAGTATATAAAGCAGTCAATGGGGGTACAAATTCACTGATACGTTTTAAAATGGAATTTGTGTGTCATTTAAAGCTTAAAATAACAGAGAAAAGTAGAGCAGTCCCATCTTTTTCATCCAGGAAATGACCCTTGAGGTGGAAGAAAATAATGGATTTTTAAAAAAGGATTTAGGGGCCAGCCCAGTGGCGCAACAGTTAAGTTTGCATGTTCTGCTTCGGTAGCCCGGGCTTCACCAGTTCAGATTCCGGCTGCGGACCTATGCACTGCTTGTCAAGCCATGCTGTGGCAGGTGTCCCACATATAAAGTGGAGGAAGATGGGCATGGATGTTAGCTCAGGGCCAATCTTCCTCAGCAAAAAAGAGAAGGGGGGAGGATTGGCAGCAGATGTTAGCTCAGGGCTAATCTTCCTCAAAAAAAATTTTTTTTTAAATAAAAAAGGATTTACTTCCAGGGTAAATGAGCAAAAAACTAAAGAGCACCTTACTACAGTCAGTGAATTCTCTTTGTTAAATACATTGCATAGTACTAAAAAATCATTCTTTATTATATTTGTAAAATCATGGGAAAGGGAGAAATACTAAAATACTTTGTTCTAATATTTTTGAAGGAATGAAAGGTGAAGTCTGATCAGTAAGTGAGATATGAACCCTGATAAAATCCAGAATGAGTTATTAAACAAGTGACTTGAGAACGCTTAGAAAAGAAAATGGTGATTATTAGGAACTAGCTTTCACAAAGAACAAGTCCTGCCGAGCCCTTTTAGGTTCTGATAAAATTGTAATACACTGGCAGATGAATAGGCTATTACAGTCTCAGCACATCCTGTTTGCAGCAAGACGTTTTTCTTTCTTGTAAATGAAATGAATTACTGAAGGCCAGATGATAATAGCCGTGTTGATTTAGAATTAATTGGATTTAGAGTCAATTGGACAGCTGTTTCCAAGGAGCATTGATAACAACTGGGAAGGCATATTGAGAAGGCGAGTTATCGAGCCTCTCCTTGACCCTGCCCTAATCTGTATTTATATTAATAATTATAAAGAAGCCATAAATGTGTTCATCATGTTTGCATTTAACACCAAGTTGAAAGAGATTCATTCAACAAACATTTATTAAGCACCTTATATGTACTAGTGGCTGTCATCTCCTCTTTCTTCCAAGACCATTTCTTTCTCTTTTATCCTGCTAGGGTAAAGCAGAGAAAGCAGTAACCATGAAAGGAAAAAAATTTGTTAGACTATCAAAATTTAAAACTACTCATCAAAAGACAGCATTACGAAAATGAATAGACATGCCACAGACTAGAAAATATTTGCAAAACATGTACCTGATGAAAGACTGGTATCAAGGATAATCAAGAGTTCCTACAACTCAGTAATAGTTTTTTGTTCATACTCTATCAGATTGAGGAAGTATCCTCTTCCTGGTTTGCTGAGAGTTTTTAATCATGAATAGGTATTGAATTTTGTCAGATTTTTTCTGTATTGAAATTATCATGGATTTTTCCCCCCTTTATTCTGTTGATATGATGAATTTCATTGATTGATTTTCAAATGCTACCTTTCATTCCTGGGATAAACCCTACTTGGTTATGATACTTTTTTTGGGTCGTCTTCTTTAGCCCCTGGAGTTGATTTTCTGGTATCTTGTTAGGGGGTTTGCATGTATGCTCATGAGGTGGGAGATCTGTAATGTTCTTTTTGGGTGATGTCTTTGTCAGATTTAGTGGTCAGGATTACACTGGTTTCATAAAATGAGTTAGGAAGGATTCCCTCCTGCTCAGTTTTCTGGAAGAGTTTTTGTAGAATTGGTCTTATTTCTTCCGTAAATCTTTGATAGAGTTCACCAATGAACCATCTGAGTCTGGAGTTTTTGCTTGTTGTTTTGAGTCAGATATTTTGTTTTTAATAGCAAATTCAGTTTCGTTAATAGGTGTGGGGCACTTCAGATGTCCTGTTTCATCTTGTGGTAGTTTTGCTAATTGTGTTTTTTAAGAAATGTGTCCATTTCATCTAAAGTTGTTGAATTTTTTGGCGTGAACTTGTTTATTTTAACTTTTTACTTAGCTGTCTCTCCCACTGAGAGATAATAAACCCCTCTAGAGCAGAGATTATGGTATTCTTGGTGTTTGCATAATACTCTACACTAAAACAAATGATGAGAGACTGATTCCTAGCTTTACGTCATTTTTTTCTATCCTTATAATTCTTGATATCCTTTTCTATTTATTTATTATCTTTTGTATGTTTTAATAAGTTTCTTCAGATTTTGTGAATAAAAGTTTATCTTTAGTTCCGTGAAGCACCTTTTTCATGGGCATACATCCCTTTGAAACCATAATTGCTTTCATTGAAGTGGGCTTTTAAGCAATGTATATATATATATATATAATGTATGCCAGTTATTCTATTTATCTTTGCTACTCTTAGGTATTATTTACTGCTAAGTGTGATTTAGTCTGTTTCCATTCTAATTTTGAAATTTATTTTTTTCAGTAGAAGACTCTACTTATTATCCGGCAGGTTTCTATTGAAAAATATTGCTATATTATTAGAAAATCAGACTATATATGGGAATGGTTAAGCAAGCAATGTATTTTAGTTTGAGTCTTTTGCTTAGAAAGATTGTTAAGCAGAATTACAAATATGAAGAAAAGTAGCATGTACAATTGATTTTTGGTTTTGAAAAGGTTGACATGATTGATTTTTAAAAGCTGACAGATCTGGTATTTCCTCTCTCACTTTTGCTTGAAAAGATTTAGTTAATACCAGGAGAATAATTTGTAAGCCCAAAGTTTTCATCTCCGATACCACTTTCTCTACGAGGATTTTCTTTTTTGATGTACAGTTGATTAGTAGCTTACTGTTACTTTGTAATATGTTGCAAATATTATTACTATAGCATATTTTACCTTGTGTTGTAAATATTTGTTCATCTTCTTGAGAGTGGGGACCATGTATTATTTGTTTATTTTGTATAGCACAATAATAAGGATGGTATCTATTGAGTAAACACCCCATATATTCTTACAAAATCAATGAATAGAATTTTAAGAGATAGATTGTTGTATTGGTTTAGTAGAATTAAGGGAATTTTTTTCCTCTCAAACAGCGTGCAGTTAAAAAATTTATTATGCTAACATCCAGTCAAAATGTACCTGTGTTCCTTATTGATCCTTTGATTCTGGAATTGATTAATAAAAACTTTGAACAAGTCAAAAATACTTCTCATGGCTCTGCTTCAGAATGCAAGTTTCTCTGTGTTCCAAGAGACTTTACTGCATTTGCGCTGCAGTATCACCTGTGGAAGAATGAGGTAAGATGCGTTGCTTTCCGAAAATGGAATGTGGCTTTTACAAAATAGTATGGGATTAAACCAGTTTAAAATGTAAAGCATTTAAAAGTTTTCTTAAAGTGTTTTATAAATGGTATCAGGAATATTTTCAGTTATAAGTAACAGAACACAATTAATAATGGCTTAAGCAAATAGAGGATTTACTTTTCTTGGATGACAAGAGGTTAAAAGTTTGGTGGCTGTTGGTGTTAGTTCAGCTGCCCGCTGATGCCAGGGCTTGCATCACTGACGTTCTTTCTTCATCTCCCTCATCATCACAAGGTAGCTGTCACAGCTTAAAGGTGTCATATCCATGTTCAGGGCGGGAAGATGAGAGGAAGGGATGATGACACTATCCATCCTTTGAAGGAAAAGTTCTCTCAGAAGCTTCTGGTAAACTGCCTATAGTTCACCAGCCAGAACTGTATTCCTGTGTCTCCTTGTTGTGATGGAGGCTAAAGAGACAGGTATTTAGCACTTCTATCAGTGCAGGCTGGCAAGTAGGAGGGATTTGGTGATGAATGTTCAGTATCTGCCGCGTCAGGTATATGTGAGGTTGTCTCCCTAGTCTGTCGCACTGTTCTTCGCACTTTGCAAGAGCACAGTACTGGTTTGATGCTCCAATGGAGTGCTTCTGAGGTGTGTCCAAAAGTCCAAACTGATATTTTCATCCTGCTTGATGGTTACAAGGCAGAAGTCAGACAGTAGCCAAAAAAGCCCATCTCTACTAAACAGGTCAAAATTTTGCTTACTTCTTTATTTGGAATACCTCTAACTTCTCAATTTCACTGTTTGTCATTCTGAGGAGTTATTCAACTAAGAGTAGGAAAATTAGCATCAGAATAAATGAAGTCACTAGTCAGCCCCCCATGATGGATAAGCACCAGTTCTGCAGTGGGATCTGTTTTCCTTGTGTTCACCCCTGCGGGGTGGGGCTTAACACTCCAGGGTGATGGTGTGGGCTGGGAAAGCGGTGTGAACTGCGCATTTCCTTGATTGCCCCAGACTCATACGCAGGGCCTCGAGAGAATAGGCTCTGACTTTTTTCTGGCCTGTGGTTCTTTCAGGCAGTGATGCCCATGATGAAACAGATGCTGTGTATATCAAAGTGCAAGATTTTTGTTTGCTTACTTGTTTTTTTCTTTCCTCCCAATTTTATATTTTGAAAATATTTAAACTTATGGAAAAGTTAGGACAGGATATTTTAAATTTAATTTTTATTTGTAATCAAAATAATATTAGTACTAAGTTTAAAAAGCCAGATAGAAATGAAGCGCTCATAATGAAAAGGGCAGTATCTGCCTCCTCTCCCCATCCCTGTTCCCTCTCGTTCAGCCAACCACTTTCAACTCCCTCTACCCTGTTCATCTTCTCATTAATAAATTAAATGTTTATACTTTTAAAAATGTTTCTTATTTAGATTATGAATTATGAGAATTTAGCTCTTATGTCCCTTTTGGCTCATACATAAACACACACAAGCTCGTGCACATGTGCACGCACACACACACATTCTTCTCTCATCGTCATCCTAAAATGACTGTATCGTATTTTGTAGTTAAATCAGTGTTACCTTATTATGAGTAGATAGATAATCACACAGATGCTACCTAGTTTACACTGATAATATTCCTTTTCTTATACAACTCTTTTTTCTCCCTTTTTGTTCCCTAGTTTTCTGTGTATCTATCAATAATCTATCCATGAACTCTGCAACAAAAACATAAAACTCTCAGTGGGATCTAACACATCAGATAATCTCTTAGGTCCATTTTTTTCCTTGGAGACGTCCCTCCTAGAGCTCTTGGTCTTTCTGCCCTAATACAGACTGATCTGCTGGGCAGATACTGTACTGTAACTCCCCTTCACAACACTTTAGGAATTCTCTTCTGAGAAAGGGTGTATGGGAGGTTGAAACCTTGCATATCTGAAAATCTTTCTTTTTACCTTGCACATTTGATATCTAATTTGGTGTATATAATGTTAGCTCCTGCTGTGTAACAAATCACCCTAAAATTTAGTGGTTGAAACAACAGCCATTTATTTAGCTCATGGTTCTGTGACTTGGCAGTTTGCTAGGATTCAGCCGGGCAGTTCTGGTCTCGGCTAAGCTCGCTTATGCAGCTGCCAGCCAGCTAGGCACTCTGCTTCTTCTGGATGACTGGCAGATGGGGCAGTGGAGGTGCCTGGGCTGTGTGTCTTTCATCATCCAGGCTAGTCCAGGCTAGTCCAAGAAAGCAAAAGCATGCAAGATCTCTTGACATTGTTAAAATATTAAGATTTCTTATCCATGAATATGATATTTTCAGGTATCCTTTGATATTCTTTAATAGGATATTCTAATTTTTCTTACAGATTTTGTGCATCTTTAGTAAGATTTATTTCTTGCTACCTTATAGTTTTGAGTGTGTATGTGGGAGGAGGGGGCGGGGGTTAATGTGGATATTTTTCCTCACCTGTTTCCAGTTCATTATTTTAGGCGAATGAGAATGCAATTGACTTTGGTATTTTGATCTTGTTTCCCAGCAACTGTATTGAACTCTGAACTCTTAAAATAAACTCTAATAGTTTCTCCCTCTCACTCCCCTCCCGTCCCACTTTCCCTCCCTCTTTCTTTTTCTCTCCCTCTTTCTCTTTCTTTGAGTGTAGAGCATTGTGTTCTCTGACAAAAAGACATTTTGGTCTCTTCCTTTCCAAGTCTAATACTTAATTTCTTCTTCTTGTCTTATTGATTTAGGTGGGACCCTCAGGGTACTATTGAATAAAAATGTTCTTTCTTTCTGATCTTTTTATTGCTTGGATGTTAGACTTCCAGAATTGATCCTTTCATCTTATCTTTGCTCTTTAATTTTTCATCTCTTTGTCTGTTTACTTTTAAACAAAACCTTTAACAATGCCATTGATTTTTTTCATATTTTTGCTTGAGCTTTTCATATGTTTATTTTCTAAAAGCTCTGTGTACTCTGATTATTTCTTATAATAGCATTGTTGTTTCATGGATACAGTTTTATTTTTTTACTCTGCAGATTTTAGAGTTTTGGTTTTTTAAAAAAGTTTTTTGCTCCATGCTACATTTTTTTTCTAAATCCCTTCTTTGTGGCTGCTTGTTTCTTGGTATGGTTGTTTGTTTTATTTTATTTGTCTGTTTTGCATGAGACAGATTTGCTACAATGCTTGTTGATCTTTGTCTGTTCATATTTAAGAATGAGGCACTGAAAACCAACTGGAAGCCTTTCATTATGTTCAGGCCCTCATTAATTGGTGGGTTTTACTCCAGGGTAATAAGAGTATGCAGCTTCTGTCACTGGAGGGACTCCTAAATGTCAGTATCTGTAGGTCATTCCTATCGGACTATTTGATTTCCTCATAGGAAAAGCCTACAGGTTTATAAACCTTTTTTACAAGGAGTATTTTATAATGCTCCTTTGTTTTCCCAAAATGAAGTTCCTAGAAATTATGACCTACCTGCGTACATAATCCCCCAAATCAATATAATGTCTTAACTATAATATAAAGTAGAAATAAAAGGAAATGTATATTTCAGTGTGTAAATACTCAGGCATGACTGCCCTGGAAGACGTAATGAAGAAATTCAGGTCTTACACTTGTCACTAGGACCGCTGAATGTGATAGCTTCAAACATAGACTCGTGTTATGAATGATGTTGTTAGTAATGTGGTTTTCAAAAATAGTGAACAAGTTTCCAGCAACAGAAAAATAAAACTGTCTCTCCTTTAACATGGCTATTGTATTCCTGGGAAATGGAGGCTTAGATAATTATAGACAAAGTTTTCACTATATGATTATCTGATAAAACATTGAAATTATGTAGAACACAGGGTAGATTTTTGTATTTTGGCTTGTAGGATGTCTGATGTTCCTGGCTTAGGCCTTTAAATGCCAGTGTGTCCCCCTCAATCATTATGATAACCAAAAATATCTCCACAAATTTCTAAAATCTCTCTTGGGTACAGTACCACTTGCTTTGAGAACCAGTGCTTTAGAAGAAAGGGAATATGCCAAAATTGGCAGAACTGATATGATCACAGTCAGTGGGAGCAGCAGAGGGTCAGCAATACCCAGAAAAAGCACACAGGTTCATGTTTACCTTTTATACATAAGGCATCCTACAGAGCGCTTGGGCAGTCCTCCCTAAACCTTCTCCCAGGACAGAGCAGATTACATCACTAGATCTAATTACTATAGACTTCATTTGTATGTGATTTTTCTTTATTAGTACCATTACCATAAAGTGAGCGAATCATGGCCAAGGCAGCGGGGAGTGGATTTGTGCAGTACAGCCTTGACCTAGGCCTTTACTCTGATCAGAGCAGCTCCTTTGTTCTTGACTTTTTCTCTCTCACGATTCTTAGAAGGCAAGCCTTTTCATAGCTCTGCCTGTTTTGTCTGTCAGTTTTTGTCCTCTGCAACCCATGGTCTGATTCCTCTTCAAGTTCTGGCTGGCCTTTTAAATTTTTCCTGGATTTACCAACTTAGAATGCTTTTCTTTCATCCTGTCTGGTGGATTCCTTCTGTGAATTAGCCACTCTCACCCTCAATCAGTACTTTCTACCTCTTAGGTATACCAAGAAAGTAAAGGAAAAAGGGGAATCCTACAGTGGATAATTCTAACATAAGGAGAATCAAGGTGAAATTGTATTAGCTAGGGTAAGCTACATTAGTTGCTGTTAAAAACAACCCTAAAATCATATTGACTTACCACAAGGAGTAATTGTCTTTACACACAATCCAGGGTGGATTTTCTTGGTCAGGGATATTCCTGGATGACTTTCCTCGCAGTGGAGACCTAGGGTTATCGGCTGTTTCATTTGTGCGGCTTTCCCATCTTGGAGTTCTTTGCTTCCCTACATGTGAATGGAAGAGGGGAACATGGAAGAACTTATGGGATATTGTAAAGCCAGGCCCAGAGGTGGTGTGTGATGCTTCCTTCCACATTTTTTTTTTTATTGAGTTAATGATAGGTTACAATCTTGTGAAATTTCAGTTGTACATTAATGTTTGTCAGTCATGTTGTAGGTGCACCACTTCACCCTTTGTGCCCACCCCCCACCCCACCTTTCCCCTGGTATCCACTAAACTGTTCTTAGTCCATAATTTTAAATTCCTCATATGAGTGGAGTCATACACAGATTATCTTTCTCTCGCTGGCTTATTTCACTTAACATGATTCCCTCAAGGTCCATCCATGTTATTGCAAATGGAATGATTTTGTTCTGTTTTACAGCTGAGTAGTATTCCATTGTATATATGTACCACATCTTCTTTATCCATTTGTCTGTTGCTGGGCACTTAGGTTGCTTCCACGTCTTGGCTATCGTAAACAATGCTGCAATAAGCATTGGGGTGCATAGGACTTTTGGGATTGCTGACTTCAAGCTCTTTGGATAAATACCCAGTAGTGGGATGGCTGGATCGTATGGTAGTTCTGTTTTTAATTTTTTGAGGAATCTCCATACTGTTTTCCATAGTGGCTGCACCAGTTTGCATTCCCACCAGCAGTGTATGAGGGTTCCTTTTTCTCTGCAACCTCTCCAACATTTGTTACTATTAGTTTTAGATATTTTTGCCATTCTAATGGGTGTAAGGTGATATCTTAGTGTAGTTTTGATTTGCATTTCCCTGATGATCAGCGATGATGAGCATCTTTTCATGTGCCTATTGGCCATCAGTATATCTTCTTTGGAAAAATATCTGTTCATGTCTCCAGCCCATTTTTTGATTGGGTTGTTTGATGTTTTGTTGTTGAGTTGCGAGAGTTCTTTATGGATTATGGATATTAAGCCTTTGTCAGATATATGACTTGCAAATATTGTTTCCCAGTTAGTGGGTTGTTTTTTTGTTTCAATCCTGTTTTCATTTGCCTTGAAGAAGCTCTTTAGTCTGATGAAGTCCCATTTGTTTATTCTTTCTATTGTTTCCCTTCTCTGAGAAGACATGGTGTCGGAAAAGATCCTTTTAATACTGATGTCAAAGAGTGTACTGCCTACGTTTTCTTCCAGAAGCCTTATGGTTTCAGGTCTCACCTTTAGGTCTTTGATCCATTTTGAGTTTATTTTGGTGAATGGTGAAAAAGAATGGTCAATTTTCATTCTTTTACATGTGGCTTTCCAGTTTTACCAGCACCATTTGTTGAAAAGACTTTCTTTTCTCCATTGTATGCCCTCTGCTCCTTTGTCAAAGATAAGCTGTCCATAGATGTGTGGTTTTATTTCTGGGCTTTCAATTCTGTTCCATTGATCTGTGCACCTGTTTTTGTACCAGTACCATGCTGTTTTGATTACTGTAGCTTTGTAGTATGTTTTGAAGTCAGGGATTGTGATGCCTCCCGTTTTGTTCTTTTTTCTCAGGATTGCTTTAGCAATTCGGGGTCTTTTGTTGCCCCATATGAATTTTAGGATTCTTTGTTCTAAGTCTGTAAAGAATGTCATTGGGATTCTGATTGGGATGGCGTTGAATCTGTAGATTGCTTTAGGTAGAACGGACATTTTAACTATGTTTATTCTTCCAATCCATGTACCTGGAATGTCTTTCCATCTCCGTATGTCGTCATCCAATTCTCTCAGAAAGGCTTTGTAATTTTCATTATATAGGTCCTTCACTTCCTTAGTTAAATTTACCCCAAGGTATTTTATTCTTTTTGTTGCGATTGTGAATGGTATTGTGTTCTTGAGTTCTTTTTCTGTTGGTTCATTACTGGAGTATAGAAATGCTACTGATTTATGCAAATTGATTTTATACCCTGCAACTTTGCTGTAGTTGTTGATTATTTCTAACAGTTTTCCAATGGATTCTTTGGGGTTTTCTATATATAACATCATGTCATCTGCAAACAGCGAGAGTTTCACTTCTTCCCTCCCTATTTGGATTCCTTTTATTCCTTTTTCTTGCCTGATTGCTCTGACCAGGACCCCAGTACTATGTTAAATAAGAGTGGTGATAGAGGGCATCCTTGTCTCGTTCCTGTTTTCAGGGGGATGGCGTTCAGTTTTTGCCCATTGAGTATGAGGTTGACTATGGGTTTGTCATATATGGCCTTTATTATGTTGAGGTAGTTTCCTTCTATGCCCATTTTGTTCAGAGTTTTTATCATAAATAGCTGTTGGATCTTGTCAAATGCCTTCTCTGCATCTATTGAGATGATCATGTGGTTTTTATTCCTCAGTTTGTTGTTGTGGTGTATCACGTTGATTGATTTGTGGATGTTGAACCATCTCTTTGTCCCTGGTATGAATCCCACCTGATCATGATGTGTGATTCTTTTGATGAATTGCTGAATTCTGGTTGCCAAGATTTTGTTTAGAATTTTTGCATCTATGTTCATCAGTGATATTGGCCTGTAGTTCTCTTTTTTCGTGGTGTCCTTGTCAGGTTTTGGTATCTGCGTGATGTTGGCCTCATAGAATGTGTTAGGAAGTGTTCCATCTTCCCTAATTTTTTGGAATAGCTTGGAAAGGATAGGTATTTAATCCTCTCTGAAAGTTTGGTAGAATTCCCCAGGAAAGCCATCTGGTCCTGGGGTTTTATTCTTTGGGATGTTTTTGATTGCTGTTTCAATCTCTTTCCTTGTGATTGGTCTGTTCAAATTGTCTGCCTCTTCTTGAGTGAGCTTTGGGAGATTGTAGGAGTCCAAGAATTTATCCATTTCCTCTAGGTTATCCATTCTGTTGGCATATAGTTTTTTGTAGTATTCTCTTATATTCTGTTGTATTTCTCCAGAGTCTGTTGTTATTTCTCCTC
This sequence comes from Equus caballus, assembly GCF_041296265.1. Classification (NCBI taxonomy): domain Eukaryota; kingdom Metazoa; phylum Chordata; class Mammalia; order Perissodactyla; family Equidae; genus Equus; species Equus caballus. The sequence goes on from NC_091708.1 coordinate 19,869,863, forward strand.
TCTCATTTCTGATTTTGTTTATTTGAGCTTTCTCCCTTTTTTTCTTTGTAAGTCTGGCTAGTGGTTTGTCAATTTTATTTATCTTCTCAAAAAACCAGCTCTTTGTCTCATTGATCCTTTCTACTGCCTTTTTCGTTTCAATAGTATTTATTTCTGCTCTGATTTTTATTATTTCTCTCCTTCTGCTGACTTTGGGCTTCATTTGTTCTTTTTTCTCTAGTTCAGTTAGGTGTGCTTTAAGGTTGCTTATTTGGGATTTTTCTTGTTTGTTAAGATGTGCCTGTATTGCGATGAATTTTCCTCTTAATACAGCTTTTGCTGCATCCCATATGAGTTGGTATGGCATGCTATCATTTTCATTTGTTTCCAGGTATTTTTTTATTTCTTCTTTAATTTCTTCAATGATCCATTGCTTGTTCAGTAGTGTGTTGTTTAGTCTCCACATCTTTGTGCCTTTCTCAGCTTTTTTCTTGTAATTAATTTCTAGCCTTATAGCACTATGATCTGAGAAGATGCTTGTTATTATTTCAATTTTTTTAAATTTGTAGAGGCTTGCCTTGTTTCCCAACATATGGTCTATCCTAGAAAATGTTCCATGTGCACTTGAGAAGAATGTGTATTCAGCTCTTTCAGGGCGAAGTGATCTATATATGTCTATTAAGTCCAATTGTTTTAGTTTTTCATTTATCTCCACTATTTCCTTGTTGATTTTCTGTCTGGATGATCTGTCCATTGATGTGAGTGGGGTGTTGAGGTCCCCTACTATTATTGTGTTGTTTTTAACATCTTCCTTTAGGTCTGTTAATAGTTGCTTTATGAATCTTGGTGCTCCTGTCTTGGGTGCATAGATATTTATAAGCGTTATTTCTTCTTGATGAAGTGTCCCTTTGATCATTATATATTGTCCCTCTGTGTCTCTCTTTACCTGTCTTATTTTGAAATCCACTTGGTCTGATATAAGAATTGCAACACCTGCCTTTTTTTCCTTGCTATTTGCTTGAAGTATTGTCCTCCACCCCTTCACCCTGAGTCTGTGTTTGTCCTTGGGGCTGAGGTGTGTTTCCTGGAGGCAAAAAATTGTTGGATCTTGTTCTTTAACCCATTTTGCCACTCTGTGTCTTTTTATTGGAGAGTTCAATCCGTTCACATTGAGAGTGATTATTGATGCATGTGGACTTAATGCTGTTAATCTGTCGCTCATTGTCTTGTTTTCCTGCGTTTCTTTTCCTGTTTGCTTTAAACTACCCATTTAATACTGCAGTTTCTTATGCTGGGTTTCTTAGATTTTTCCTTGTTTATGATTTGTGACTCTGTTCTGTACTTTATTTTAGTGTCTACCTTGAAGTTTGTATTTAGAATCTCATGTATAATATAGTCTATTCTCTGGTGGTCTCTTACTTACTTCACCAGTACTGATTTAGACCCTTTGCTCTTCCCCTCCTAAATAATTATTTTCATTTTTTATTCCAACTCGTCTTATTAATTGGTAGTTAGAGTGATAAGATCGTCCTTGCTTTGGTAGTTTCCTTACCTTTACCCTAATGCTATAATTGAATATTTGCTATCCTGTTCTGGTTCTATCCATCGGTCTCCGTAGTCTGTGGATTGTGTCTCCTTTCTCCCTTTTTTCTTTTTTCAGGTATGAGAGCCTTCTTGAGGATTTCTTGTAATGGAGGGCTTTTAGTTACAAATTCCCTTAACTTTTGTTTGTCTGGAAAAGATTTAATTTCCCCCTCGTATCTGAAGGAAATTCTTGCTGGATAGAGTATTCTTGGCTGAAGATTTTTATCCTTTAAAGCTTTGAATATGTCACTCCAGTCTCTCCTAGCTTGTAGGGTTTCTGTAGAGAAATCCACTGACAGTCTGATAGGGGTTCCTTTATAGATTATTCTCTTTTTTTTTTTCTTACTTCCCTGAGTATTCTTTCCTTATCTTTCCTTTTTGCCAATTTTACTACTATGTGCTGTGGGGTAGCTCTTTTTACAGTGACAAATCTAGGAGATCTAAAACTCTCCTCTACACACATTCTCCGTCGATCCCTAGATTTGGGAAGTTTTCTTCAATAATTTCGTTAAGCACACTTTCTGCTCCATTTTCCTTTTCCATATTCTCGGGAATTCCTATGATCCTTATGTTCTTACTCCTCATTGAGTCCATTATCTCCCGGAGATTTTCCTCATTTTTTTTAATCCTTAGTTCTCTTTCTTCCTCTGTCTGGAGCCATTCAGCCTGTCTATCTTCGATTATGCTAATTTGCTCTTCTATGGAGTCTACCCGGGCATTCAGGGAATCCGTATTCTGTTTTATCTGGTCCATTGTGTTTTTCATCTCAAGTAATTCTGTTTGATTCTTCTTTATGATTTCAATCTCTTTTGTGAAGTAACTCCAGAACTCGGCTTGTTTCTCTATCTTTCTCTCTACCTCATTGAGTTTTTTGATTATAGCTGCTCTGAACTCATTATCACTTAGTTTACCTAATTCCAAGTCCTCAGGACTTAATTCTATGTTTTTATTGTTTTCCTTCTGGTCTGGGGCTTTTATAAATTGCTGGATGGTAGAGGAGCGGTTTTTTCTCATGGTGGTAGAATTCAGTTGCAGTTACAGCCTGTCGCCACTAGATGGGGGTCGGGAGCGGCATGTTAGCTCTCCGCCTTGGGGCAAGATGGCTGCGCCCACTGGCTTTGCCAGGGGGGAGGGGCTGTTACTCACACGCGCCTGTCTGGGTTCAGATCAGTTCTGTTCTCTGGTCTCCCAAGGCCCTTGATTTATGGGGTCCCCATGGACGGAAGCTTTCCCCCTGTCAGCGGGTCTCTACTGAATCAGTGGCAGGAGTCCTGGATGATCCCCCCGGTCATGTGGCCCCTCCCCCGCTCCTTCCCGACCTGCACCGCAGCCATCACAGACTCTAGGGGAGGGAGCGATGTTCTCTCCTACCAGCACCTCCGAGGCTGTAAGCAAGGTTTATGATCTCCACCTTCTTGGTATTGTAGGTCTCTAACGAGCTGGCATTCTGTTTATCCCCTGAAATTCAGTTCTTCCAATCTTTTGTTGTATTTTGGAGGGGAGAGAATCCCGAGTCAGCTTACCCCGCCATTTTGCTCCGCCCCCTTCTCCCTTCCACATTCTTTTGACCAGAACACAATTGAACTCTATATCCATAAAGGAGAAGACAGTTATTATTGCTACTAGTTAGCATTCTCTACCAGAATTATCCTGTTTCTCTCATTTAACAACATAAGCAACAACAAATATCTCTTGAACACCAGCTGGGTATCACTCTGTTGATTCTTATGGTTGAGAAACTTGCAGTCTGTTAGTGGAGTTTAAACAAACGATTAAAAAACAGTACAATCAATACTATGATAGAGGATTGTGTTACGAGAGCATAGACAAAGATACACCTGATCCAAATGACAACATTCAGTGTGATGTGAATAAAAAGCACCTTTGAAAAATGTTCATGAATGCTATGCTGTTAAGATAAACTTCCAGACGTAGTTCCATCATTTAATAACTTTCATGTCTAGTATTACCACTTAGAGCTTTATTTTCCATAACTGTAGGCTAGGCATAATAATATCTTCCTTGCTGACCTCACATAGTTTCTGTGGGCAGCAGATGAGATAATGAATGTGAATGAGCTTTGTACACATTATATAAATATAGACTAGAGAGGTAATGTGGAAAGAACCTAGGATTTGATTGGATAAGACCTAAATGCTGGCAGTGGCTTTGCCTCTTATTAATTTTGTTTCTTTAGACTTCTGTGAGTCTGTTTCGTTATCTATAATACCTGTGCTGCTTCTTTTATAAGATAGAGGTCATATGTAAATGCAATAATATTTGTAAAAGTTCTTGGAAATTGTGAATTCTTATTAAAATATAAGGCGTTCTTAACAATTAATACTGTTTAATCATCTGTAGTACTCTTCTTTTGAGTTTAGGACTAAAACTCTACCATATCGATTAATCTTGTTATAAGATTTACCCTGTAACTAATGATGTTGGAAAAATGCACTTTGTTTTATCGTATGTCTCAGTTCCTTTTCTTTTCTTTTCTTTTTTATTGTGGTAACATTGGTTTATCACCATACACCTGTGCCTGATTACCCTTTTCACCCTCTGTTAACTACCAATCCCATCTCTGTCTCTATGTGATTATTGTTGTTTTTCTCTTCTGTAAGTGAGATCATACAGTATTTGACTTGCCCCCTCTGATTTATTTCACCTAGGATAGTATCCTCAAGGTCCATCCATGTTGTCACAAATGGCCGGATTTCATAGTTTTCTATGGCTGAGTAGTATTCCATTGTGTATATTACCACATCTTCTTTATCCATTTGTCCCTTAATGGGCACCTAGGTTCCTTCCAAGTCTTGGCTGTTGTGATTGAGGCTGCGATGAACATAGGGGTGCATGTGTCTTTAGGTATTCGTGTTTTCATGTTCTGTGGATAAGTACCCAGCAGTGGAATAGCTGGATTGTATGGTAATTCTATTGTTAATTTTTTGAGGAATCTCCATACTGTTTTCCATAGTCGTTGTACCAGTTTGCACTCCCACCAGCAGTGTATGAGAGTTCCCTTTTCTCCACCTTCTCTCCTACAGTTGTTGTTTCCTGTCCTGTTAATGCTCCTGGACTCTTATTTTTTGGGAGGTTTTTGATTACTCTTTCCATCTCCTTATTGGTGATCGGTCTATTCAAATTCACTGTTTCTTCTTGATTCAGTTTTGGAAGGTTGTATGATTCTAAGAATTTATCCATTTCTTCTAAATTATCCAATTTGTTGGCATATAGCATTTTGTAGTATTCTCTTACAATCTTTTGTATTTCTGAGATGTCCATTGTAATTCCTCCTTTTTCATTTCTGATTTTATTTATTTGAGCCTTCTCTGTTTTTTTCATGGTGAGATTAGCTAAAAGTTTGTCAATTTTGTTTATCTTTTCAAAGAACCAGCTCTTGGTTTCATTGATTTTTTTCTATTTTATTTTAGTCTCGTTTTCATTTATTTCTGCTCTGACTTTTATTAGTTCCTTCTACTGATTTTGGGCTTTGTTTGTTCTTCTTTTTCCAGTTCCTTTAGGTGCTCTCTTAGATTGCTTATTTGAGGTTTTTCTTGTTTGTTGAGGTAAGCCTGTATTGCTGTAAACTTCCATCTTAGAACCGCTTTTGCTGTATCCCATAAATATTAGCATGTTATATTTTCCTTTTCATTTGTCTCCAGATATTTTTTGATTTCTCCTTTGATTTCTTCATTGACCCAGTTGTTGCTCAGTAGCATTTTGTTTAATCTCCACATTTTTGTGGCTTTTCTAATTTTCTTCCTGTAGTTGATTTCTAGTTTCATACTGTTGTGGTCAGAAAAGATGCTTGGTATTATTTCAGTCTTCTTAAATTTATTGAGACTTGTTTTGTGGCCTAATATGTGATCTGTCCTGGAGAATGTTCCATGTGCACTTGAAAAGAATGTGTATTCTGTGGGTTTTGGATGGAATATTCTGTATATATCTACTAAGTCCATCTGGTCTTATATGTCATTTAAGGCCAGTGTTTCCTTTTAGATCTGTTTGGATGATCTATCCATTGGTGTAAGTGGAGTGTTAAAGTCCCCTACTATTATTGTGTTACTATCTATTCCTCCTTTTATGTCTGTTAATAGTTGCTTTATATATTTAGCTGATGCTGTGTTGGGTGCATAGATATTTACAAGTGTTATATCCTCTTGTTGGATTTTTCCCTTTATCATTATGTAGTGCCCTTCTTTGTCTCTTGTTACAGTTTTTGTTTTAAAGTCTATTTTGTCTGATATAAGTATTGCTACCTCAGCTTTCTTTTCTTTGCCATTTGAGTGGAGTATCTTTTTCCATCCCTTCACTTTCAGTTTGTGAATGTTTTTAGGTCTGAAGTATGTCTCTTGTATGCGGCATTTACATAGGTCTTGTTTTTTAATCCAGTCAGCCACCCTATGCCTTTTGATTGGAAAGTCTGTTGACATTGAAAGTAGCTGTTGATAAGTATGTGCTTATTGCCATTCTGTTACTTTTTTTCCTGGATGTTTTAGTAGTTCTTCTCTGTTACTTTCTTATTCTCTTGCTCTCTTCCCTTGTGATTTGATGGCTTTCTTTAGTATTATCTTTGGGTTCCTTCCTTTTAATTTTTTGTATATTTTAGGTTTCTGATTTGTGATTACCATGAGGTTCATATATGATAACCTACATATATAGCAATCTGTGTTATGTTGATGGTCTCTGTAGTTTGACCTCTTGCTAAAAGCTCTACTCTTTTACTCCCCTCCTCCCACATTTTATGTTTTTGATATCATATCTAACCTCTTTTTTTGTGTCTGTGTATCAGTTACCCTCTTATCATGGAAATAGATAATTTTATACTTTTGTCTTTTGACCTTCATATTATCTTTATAGGTGGTTAATCTGTTACCTTTATTGTATATTTGCCATTACCAGTTATATTGTTGCTTTTTTTTTTTTTCTAAATCATTTTCTTATTCCTATTTGTGGTCTTCTCTTTCCCACATAAATAAGTCCCCTTAGCATTTCTTGTAAGACTGGTTTCTTGGTGATAAACTCCTTTAGTTTTTGCTTGTCTAGGCTACTCTTTATCTCTCCTTCCATTCTGAAAGATAACTTTGCCAGGTAGAGTACTCTTGCCTGTAGGTTTTTGCTTTCAGCACTTTAAATATATTGTGCCACTCCCTTCTAGCCTGTAAAGTTTCTACTGAGAAGTCAGCTGATAACCTTATGGGGTTTCCTTTGTGTGTAACTTGTTGCCTTTCTCTTGCAGCTTTTAGGATTCTCTATCTTTAATTCTTGATCTTTTAATTATAATGTTTCTTGGTGTGGGCCTCTTTGGGTTTATCTTGTTTGGTGCTCTCTGTGCTTCCTGTACCTGGATGTCTGTTTTCTTCCTTAGGTTAGGAAAGTTTTCAGCTGTTATTTCTTCAAATAGATTCTCTGCCTGTTTATCTTTCTCTTCTCCTTCTGGGACACTTATAGTATGTATGTTAGTGCACTTGGTCTTGTCCCAGAGGTCCCTTAGACTGTTCTTATTTGTTCTAATTCTTGTTTCTTGTATCTGTTCAGCTTGGGTGATTTCCTCTAATCTTTTATCCAGCTCACTGATCTGTTCTTCTGTATCATCTACTCTGCTATTGAGTCCCTCTAGTGAATTTTTCATTTCCAGTATTGTATTCTCCATTTCTGATTGGTTATTTTTTATATTTTCCAATTCTTTGTTGAAGTTCTGAGTTCATCCATTCTTCTCTCAGGTTCAGTGATCATCCTTGTGACTTTTTGTTTGAACTCTTTGTTGGGTAGATTGTTTATTTCTGTTTTATTTAGTTCTTTTTCTGAAATTTTGTCCTGTTCCCTCACTTGCAATGTGTTCCTCTGTCTCCTCATTTGCCTCTTTCCCTGTGCTTATATCTATGTGTTAGGTGAGTCATCTACATCTTCTGATCTTGGAGAGGTGGCCTTATGTAAGAGATGCCTATGAGCCCCAGCAGTATGCTTCCCCCCATCAGCAGTTCCAAATGTTCCAGGAGTGTCCCCTGTGTGAGTTACATGTGTCCTCCTGCTGTGGCAGGGTTGCTGTTGCTGCAGGGAGTTTAGGCTGTCCCCCTGGCCAGCTGGTTGTAATGCTCAGCTGCATGTGCCTGCTCTGGACCCTTCAGTCACTTTATTGGGTTTGGGGAGCCCTGGCACAGTTGGCTGCAAGGTCTAATAGCACATTCCTGTTGCAGTTTTTAAGTTAAGTGAGTAGGCCCCCAGTGTGGCTGGTTGCTAGGCTCAGGGGCTTACAACTGCTATAGGTCTCCAGCCTGCAAGGCTCTTGTCACCTCTCTCAGGATCTCAGTTGAGTGGGGCTGGCCCCAGGCATGGGAACACTCAGTTGTTTCAGGCTTTGGAAGGTGAGGCCAATCCCCTATGTGACTGTTTGTGTTGCAGAAGTTTGTTGCAGCTTCCAAGCCCCACTGCCCACAGGGCCACATACCTGGTCAACACAGTCCTGCCCCATGCATGTTCCCTGACCCACTGAAGTAGACCCAGTCACCCCACTGCAGAGGCCCCAAACACTCCACCAATGCCCCACACATTCCACCCACTCTTCAAGCGTGTCCTGCCCCTCAGAAGCGGAGCCACTCACCTGGCTGCAGAAGTTCTCTGCACTCTGCCTGTGTGGGCCCACAAGTTGCCTGAGGGCTTGCTGTTGGGTGGGGCCAGGCCTTAGGGCAGGCTGCCCGCCCTGGCTGAGCTGGATTAGATTGGTGCTCTAGGGGTGATGCAGACCCTGGGCTAACAGGCCAGGGGGAGAACTCCAATGGCATCTGCCAGCATCTGTGTCAGAATGCCTGTACTAGGTTACAGTAATGGCTGCTACCAATGTCTCAGTCCCTGAAGAGATCTCACCTCTCACTTAGATGCACCCAGAGCCTATCTGTGTACCTTTCTTTCTGGTGATTTTAGTTTGCTTTCCGAAATGGGTGAATTGTGGGCCCTTTAAGAGCAGGCTTACCCCCCTTATATCCAACAGCTTTTTGGGGGGTATTTCCCATTGTAGTTAGTAGCCAGCAAAGCCAGATATTATGACACTTGTCTCAGTTGTGCTGGGTCCAAAAGCTGCTTATAGCAGTCATACTCACCTGCACAGGTCCACCACTCCTCCAGAGAAGCCTTCGTACCTTAAGATCACTCCTGGCTAGCTGTTAAGTGCCATGGCTCGCAAAGGTGGCTTTTTTTACCCTCCAGAAAGGAATTTCTAACTCAGTCAGGACTGTCTTTTGTTGTGGGGGTTCTTTTTATCCAGTTTTCAGTTCTCTCTCTGGGGCAGTTGTTCCAAGAGTAGTTGTAAATTTGTTGTGTCTGTGGGAGGAGGTCAGTTCAGAATCCACCTATGCTGCCGTCTTAACACTGTCCCTGCTCAGTCTGTTTTCTAATAATTTGCATTATGATGGCTTCTATTACAGTAGCAGTTTAAGGTGTTGGAATATAAACTATGAGATGAAAGCACTACTTTTTTGAAGCACTGTTGAAGATAAAGGTTATTAGGAAGTTAAATTGAAAATCACAAGTTTAATTTTAAGTACTGTTCTTGTATTAACATTTACTTTATAGATACCAACCAGAGAACAATAAAATGAGCATTCTCATTCCAAGGAAGAAATTTGTATTAATTTTCATCATGAGAGTCTTTGCGCGTGTCTTCCACGCTCTGTAGTTTCTCTTTTTGGTCCTTTCCTTTATTCTCCCACCAACACCTTCCCCTCCCCACCCTCATTTTTAAATCTCCAGGCAAAGAGCAGATTAGCATAAAAATCTGTATGGCTTAATTCAGTGTAAGAATCACTTTAGTTTTGCTACTAGTATTTGGTCTCAAACATTCAAGCGTGATGTGTCTTTGGTTTTAGGAAGGCTGGTTTCGGATAGCTGAAAATATGGGATTTCAGTGCCTAAAGATCGAGAGCAAGGATCCCCGGCTAGATGGGATAGACTCGCTTTCTGGAACTGAAATCCCCCTGCACTACATCTGCAAATTGGCCGCTCATGCCATCCACTTGGTGGTCTTTCATGAGAGGAGTGGCAACTACCTCTGGCACGGCCACCTGCGACTCAAAGGACACATCGACAGGAAATTTGTTCCTTTTCGAAAGTTACAGTTTGGTCGTTACCCTGGAGCTTTCGACAGGTAAGTTTGGGGTGTAAAGGGGAAATGTGAAACCTATATTGTCCGCTCATGAATTCTTGCTCTTTTTTACATTTAGTAATGAAATCTAATATATAATTCACAATAATCAGTTTTGAAAGGTAAATACTCAACAGGAAGAAACTCATGCACTTGTACACCAGGAAATATATATAAGAATGTTCATAGAAATGTTCTAATGACCCCAAACAAAACGTTGTATGTTCCTAACAGTGAAGTCCTGTAGAGCTAGGAAATGAATGAGCTAGTACCCTGTGCAACAACGTACATGAATCCTACCTTGGTGAGTGACAGAAGCAAGGCATAAAAGCAGACAAATCTTATGATTTATAAAAAGTTCAAACACAGGATAAAGTATGTTCATGGATGTATACTTGCATAGTAAAAGTGGTCAAAAGGTACAAACTTCCAGTATTAAGATCAATAAATTCTAGGGATGTAATGTACAGCATGGCGACTATAGTTAATAATACTATATTGTATATTTGAAAGTTGCTAAGAGAATAGTTTTTAAAAGTTCTCATCACAAGAAAAAAAATTTGTAACTTTGTGAGGTGATGGATGTTAACTAAGCTTATTGTGGTAATCATTTCATGATATATACATATATCAAATCATTATCTTGTATGCCTTAAATGAATACAATGTTATATGTCAAGTATAGCTCAGTAAAACTGCGGGTAAAAAGTAAAAAAGATAAATATATGTAATAATAATATAATACGAAAAAAAAAGAAAAGAGTAAGGAAGAGACACCAGAAAAGACAAAAGAGGATTCCTCTCTAGGGCGATGGATGGAGTGTGATCTGGTAGGACATAGAGAACTGAAGGGAAACTGAAGAAATTCCGTTTCTGTGGTGGATACATGGATGTTTGGCTTCATAATTCATTATTTTGTGCCTTTATGTTTTATGTGCTTTCCCGTATATTTTTTAAAAACTATGTGCAAAAATATATCCTTAGCTGTCACTTAACGATAAAAAGGTTTCATATGAGAAACAGTTATTTGCAGGGACTGATGTAAAATTTGATGAGCTATGGTTTATGATATTAACAGTTGCAGGATAAAAAAGATACTCTTGAAGTTAGACATTGAGTACCAAGTTTCTGACCGAGAGTGGCACGTTTTCTCCTTTTGAAGTCACTAATGGTGATGTTACAGTGTGCTTTGAATACTAGAATCTGACGTGAAGGTAGCAGTAAACATTTCTCTTTTGCCTTAAAGTTTACCATATTTATAAGAATTTTCATATTGAAAACTCTTTATTGGCAACTTCCAGGGAGACATTTCTCATTTGTTACACTTGAGAAGTGTAAGAGTATGTTTATTCTTGCCTTGTTATTAATACTTAAAATCGCATATTTGAGAAACAACTGAAAAGGGTATTCAAAACTGGAGACTTCTACATTTTTTGTGTGTATATGAAGTCAAACCTTTTCTGATCCAACCCAAAAATTTTTGAAATGTAATCACCAAAAAAAAGTAAAAGTGAAAAAAACCTTTATTATTAATATTGGCTCCTTTTATTAATGATTTTAGTCTTTTTTTTTTTAAAGATTAGCACCTGAGCTTAACATCTGTTGCTGATCTTTTTTTGTCTTCTCCCCAAAGCCCCCCAGTACATGCTTAGAACATACATGTATATTCTAGATCTGGGTCCTTCTGGCTCTGATATGTGGTACACTGCTTCAGCATGGCTTGATTAGTGGTGCCATGTCCGCGCCCAGAATCTGAACTGGTGAAACCCTGGACCGCTGAAGCGGAGCACGTGAACTTAACCACTTGGCCAAGGGGTCAGCCCCCTAGTCAAAATCTTGTCACTATTCTCTTACCACTTGTATGTCTATTTTTTCTCATGCTATATTTCAAATAAGCTTATTTAGGAAGATATTACTTTTTAGTTTTTTAAAGCCTTGAAAATTTATTTCAAAGTTTACTAATTCAATAAAGTTCAAATTGGTCAGTCAATAAATGCTTATTAAATATATGTGTTCCAGTTCCTAGATAAAAAATCCATTTCTACGTTACATAATTTTATATAAAGAGGAATAGGAAACACTCAAAGAATATTTGTAGCGTATGGGATCCCAGATGAATAAGACTAATTCCCAGATTTGCATTTTGCTTACTAATGAGACGTTCTGTCAGGCTGTTGTAATTTACTCATGTCTTAAGTGTTAAGAACATTTATTCTTCTGAAAGTATATTGGTAGTTTAAAGTTCTGTCACAACTTTCCTTGCTTTAAATGCCAAGGTATATACAAGTAAGTGCAAAAATGTTCTAAAATACATTAACCAAAATACTTAAACTCAATAGCTGTTTGATGTCAAATTTTCAGGTCTTATTGAAGACCTAGGTTAATTAGAGACCTAAGCTAATAAACATCTGAGGTAATTGAAGAAAATATGCTTGACGTTTAGCTGTTTTGCTTATGTTGTATATTTTAAAGAGGCTGCCAGTATTCTGGGTTAAGTCCTTGTAATAAATCTTAACTTTTGTTTTCAGGCCAGAGCTACAACAGGTTACTGTTGATGGACTAGTCCTTCTCATTCCAAAAGATCCAGTGCACTTTCTCGAAGAAGTACCACACTCTAGGTTTATTGAGTGCAGGTATAAAGAAGCTCGAGCATTCTTTCAGGTTAGAGATAACCACATATTGTGCTTTGTAAATTAAAGGAAATGTGTTTATTTTTAATATTTCTGGGGGAGAAATGCAGGAACTTATGAAAAATAGGTAAGAAAATATCTGTTTCGATTCATCTATTTTCTTCTAGCTTGTTTTGTTTTAATTTTTAAAAAGTAGGTTAAATATTAACCTTAAGAGACTATTTCTTGCCTAGTTGAATGGTTTGGTATTTCTGGAGACCTTGTTTTATTTGGATAGACTCTGATAGCTTTAGCACTTGCCTCTGCTTTCAGTTAAGAGAGCCCATAAACTTTATAGAAGATGGTGTATTCTGTTCTCGAAGCAATCCAAGCAGGATGAAGCCGCTGTAGAAGATGGACTGTCTGCATTTAGAAAAGATTTCATGGAAAATAGAGTTTTTCTCAGAGGATTGGCACTGAATGTGAATTTTTTGTGTGTTTATGAAGGTTTTTGAAGGTAAATGCTATACAAAGACCAGGTACTTTTGAACTTTACTTTATTCTGCTGCTCTAGCTTTCAATTCAATAAACATTTATTGAAAGCTTGTTTCCCAGGAACTCTGCTGACCCTGGGGATATAAGGGTGGTTTGAAGGGCATGAAAGTTCAGCTCTAAGAGATGACATGACACAGAGATACAGTGAAAGCAGTCAAATTTACAGTGGGGTTTGGGTACCCTAATCCTTCCACTTGCCCTTTATTTTCTGGGGTTCCCTTCCAAGAAAGCTGTGTATACAAGGACAGGAGCGGAATGGGAAAATGAAGGACCAGCTCTACCATCACTGGCCAAGAGCAAATGCAAGGTTTTTCTGGTAGGCTGTGCTGGCACCCAGGACCTAGGCCTGACAACCCAAGTGGGCCTTCCTAGCCCTATTCCCTTAAACGTGTAATTGTGGAGCTGTGAAACATACTCAGTCAGCTTCGTGGATGTGAGCCGGACAACCACAAGTGTGGACGGGCCTGCCCTAGTGGGCAGGTGCTGCCCATCATATCCCCACCATAGAGTAACAGGAAGCAGAAGAGGTGCGCGCTGTTGCTTGAACCTGACCGCTCCCTCTTCCTGCCTTAAGGGCGTTTGTCCTGGCTGCCGCCTCTGGCATAGCGGTTATCACAATGAGTTGTGAATGTCTGCCTTGTCCCCCTAGTGGATTATGTGAACTTCTTGATGGTAGGCACTGGATTTTATTCACCACTGTAGCCCCGATATCTAGCACAAAGAAAAGATCCTATAATTATGGAAAAATTCATGGAGAATAAGGTGCTCATCTGAGTCAAATGACTTTTTTAGGACACTTACTAGAGCTACTCCATTACCTAGCAAGCCTTTGCCCAGACCCATTTTGATGATCTTTGCGGGAAGGCAGTGTAAGACGTAAAATGTTTGAGAAAATTGAGAAATAATCAGGGTAGTGCCGTATTTTTTAGTTCCATATTTCATTCTTGCTTTTGAAATTTTAAGGGCCAGCACTCAATCAGCCGTTGAGTCAGGAATATGGGTGATAGATGCTCAGAGGGCCTATCAGCTTTCCATGACCTCATAGTTTTGGTGTTTAGAGTACCCTCACGTGGCAAGACTGTAATGCTATCTGGAGGTTTATATTCATAACAGGAGCAGGTGGAACCTGTATTCATTCGCCATCATGTTATTTAAATGTGCCCTTCACTTGCAGCAAGATGCACTTGTGATCCCTAATTTGTTTTTTCTCTTCTGCTAATGTATTGGTGTTACTGATAGAGAGTTTCAGATGGGATTGATAACCTTTTGTTATCCTTATCCTCTTACATGTTTCCTTCTTCGTCATTTCTTAGGTTAGAACCATGATTAAAATTACCAGGGGGGTCAGTTTTCAAATTAGGATGAACATACACAACTTTGACCACTTGATGGCGCCAAACTGTCTTAAATACAACGCCTGGTGTAAAACAAGTAGGAACTAATCTAATAGATCTCATTAAAGCAGCCTCTTGAACTTTCCTCTTTTAATACTAATTTTTTTTTTGGAAACATTCTCAAACTTTCAAAAAAGCTACAAATACAATACAAATAATTTTTTTTCCTGAACCATTTGGAAGTTGTCGACCATGTGCCCCACGACCTCAAATAATTAGGATTTCCTAAAAACAAGAATATTCTCCTTCATGTCTTACTATGAAAATCAGGAAATTAACACATGGATTATTACCACTTAATGCCCATTCAGGCTTTGCTAAATGCCCCCATAATGACCTTTATAATAAAAGGATGCACTTCAGAATCACATGCTGTATTTAATGTTTTAATTTTCCTGTCCCTTTAGTCTCCTTCAGTCTGGAACAGTTTCACAGTCCTTTTTTGACTTTCATGACTGATACTTTTGAAGATCACAGGCCACAGTTTTTATAAGTTGCCCCTCATTTGGGGTTTCTCGGGTTTTTCCTCATCTCAGTTCGTTTATACACTTTTAGTAGGAATAACACAGACGTGATGCTGTGCTCTTCTCATTACGTCCTGTCAGGTGCTTCGTGGTTTTGATTTGTCCCATTACTGCTGACATTCACAGTCATCACTTGATTAAAATGCTGTCTACCAGCTTCACCCTGGTGAAGTTTCTATTTTTTCCCTGTGTAATTAGTAGATATTTGGCATGATGATACTTTAAAACTATACATATATTGTCAGTATTCTCATCGAACTTTCCATTTATTTATTTATATCAGTATGCACTCATGGTTTCCTGTTTTATTGAATGGGTTATAGTCCATTATTTTCATTATTTATTTTGATCCTCAGATTGTTCCATATTTGGCCAGTGAGAACCCCTTTACGACAGCGTCTGCGTCTTTTTGACGTCTCCATCATTCTTTGAGCACTGTCTTGCTTTTGGCACATGATGTTCTGGGTTCATCTTGTAATTTCCCTGCCACAACCCTTGAACCAGCCATTTCTCTGAGTTCTGGTTCCTTTTAGAAGCCACGATCTAGATGCCAGATGTGCTCATTGCCATTTGGGTTTTGCTGAACACAGGCCCTCTCACTGACAGGAGTAGAGTGTGTACGTGTGTGTATTTATTTTTATATCTATAAAGATCCATAAATTCATGTTACTATCTCTAGTCTAATTAATTTATGTTTCAATTAAACAGGATAGGGTTCATTTCCATATTTATAATTCCCTTCTCAAACAGTGAGAAACCTGACTCCTATTATCCTTAATGTTTTATTTGTTCAATATTCCATCATTTCTGCTGCCCCCTCTCCCATGTGGATGCTGTCCTCACCCTACTTGGGTATTGCTCTCCCCCACTGGGCTGTCCTCATATATAGATACACTTCTCACCCTCCTCAGGGCCTGACTCCCCACACTGGACACCCCCTCCGTGGGGATGCCCTCATCCCTTGCTCGGGCTCTGATACCCATCCCAGGCCGCTGCTGTGCTTGCTCTGCCTTACCTAATGGGTCTAGTTTGGAATATTTCAGGAAGGGAGGGGGAAGAGAAGAGGAAGTGCTGTCTGACTTTATTTACTTTTAATTATTTTCTCAATTTACTAAGAAGTTTAAAACTAGGATAATATACATTTTCCTGAACCTGATTTTGTCTTAGCAGTAACCATCAAAAAATAATTAATGAGCTTTAGTCTGTCGAATTCTGGTGAAAACCCAGGGGGGAATCTGGAAATATCTGGACACCTGACCTAGGAATATCTAGAATGCTATATTCTTATTCTCCTTCTTCTACCAATTTGCTCTGAGACTTTGGGCAAATTTCTGAGCCTTAAGTTTCCTTATCTATAAGATGAGTGGGTACTTTGTGTCACCTTATTTATTTATTTATTTATTGAGGAAGATCAGCCCTGAGCTAACATCCATCGCCAATCCTCCTCTTTTTGCTGAGGAAGATTGGCCCTGAGCTAACATCTGTGCCCATCTTCCTCCCTTTTATACGTGGGACACCTGCCACAGCATGGCTTGTTAAGCAGTGTGCATGTCTGCGCCTGGGATCCTAACCTGTGAATCCCAGGCCACCGGAGTGGAACATGTGAACTTAACTGTACACCACCGGGCTGGCCCCGGTCACCTTATTATCTTTAATCTATGTTTTGGAGAAAGGTTTGGGGAAAGGTTGCCTGAAAAGGAAAGATCAAATGGATATTTAAATTAGGATTTTGTCTTTTTCTAGAGGCATGGTAATCCCAAGATTTATATAAGACATTTTTAAATGAAAAAAAAAAGTATATATACTGTGATTTTTAAAGTCCATAACAGATATATAAGGTATACAGGTTTACACATATATCTGCTTTAATACATATGAGGGTCAGTTCTAAGAAGTGGAATTTCTGGGAGTGTCATGTTAGGAAAGGTGTGTCAAAGGTGGGAGTATGTCCATGCAGCATGCAGCCTCAGTAGGATGTAACTATCAGAGTGATGTTTTTGTAGAGCACAGAGTTTTTGTATCTGTTATTAAATTTGATCTTTTCAGTCAATCTGTGAAATAAGGCAAGTATTTGCTTTTAACTGATAAGAAAACTGAGGTTTCATGGTGTTAGTTACACTGTCGTAATTGTCTGAGTGCGGACTGAATCCTGGGTCAGCTAGCTCCAGGCTTTTCCCACTACAACAAGGATACGAACATGCATCTCTCCTTCCAGTCCTGTGTTCGAAGAGCAGTTCTCGTTCTGAGGATGTTTTCATTTTGAAGGGATCCCATATAATTTCTATATTCTGGAGAAGGCTGTTTATCTTCAGTAACCCCACTTTCTTCATCTTCATGGGACCTTTTGCTTAAGATCCCATAGTCCTTCTAGGAACTGTATTTCTTCCTGCTGTATTGTAAAGAAAATGACAGGATATCTTAGGATATTGTAGGCACAGGAGGGGCTTAGTCAATCATTTATTCATTTTTTCATTTATCAATATGTGTTGCTCACAGACTGTGTGCCAGGCACCATTCAATATTTATACATAGAGTGACGGAGAGATTCAGTACCTGCCTTCAAGGAACCATCTTTACAGTCTAGTGGGGGAAATCTAAATAAAATCAACAATTAAAATTAAACGTGATAAGAATTACTGTAAAAGTGTATCCAAGTGGTAACTATTATAAGCTCATTGAACAGATTATTTAATTTGTCTTTGTCTATATCTAGTACCTAACATAATTCTATACCCTCTAAATGTTGAACTGAAGAGGAGCACTGGGAGAATAAATGGCATATGTCTTCCTGGGAAAATCCGAGAATGTTTCTCAGAAGGTGGAACTGAGACTTGAAAGATTTTGTTAGTCAAGGACATTTCAGACAAAGGAAACAGCATGTATAAAATGGCACAGAGGTTTGAAAAGTCATGGTGTATTTGGGGAGTTACAAGTTATTGCTGTAATATGAAGTATGAAGAGCGTGGGGATGAGGCTGGACCGGTAGTCAGGGAGCAGAACGCAACTGTCCTTGTCTGCCATGCCAGGAAGTTTGGATTTTGTCCCATGGGTAGTGAAGCATCACTGAAGAGTTTATAGTGCTTTCCTCAGTTCCAGAACACCCTACAAATGAAGAAAAGCACAAAGCAGGAAGACTACGTAAATGACTGTTATTTGTATAGAACTTCACAATTTGTGAGACATTTTTCTGTCATCCATTATTTCATTAAATCTTTACAGCAAGCATGTTATTATCCTTTAATTACTGATGAGGAAATTATGTCTCAGAGAAGTTTGTTCTTTCATTCTCTCATTCATTCAGCAGATCTCCAGGCACTGCTCTAGGCACTGGAGGTACAGTGATCAACAAAAATCCTCATGGAGCTTATATTCTTCTGAGGTGAAAGGCCCAGCGGCACAGCTAGAAAGAAGTGCGGCTAGATACGAACATGGATAATCTGATTCAAAACCCCGGGCCCTTTCTACTATAATATACAGTCTTTAAAGACCAATTGTGTCAGCGAGTGATGAAAATGTCGTTGAATGCATTTTGCTTCAGATATGCTTGTAGCTCTCATAGTTGGGCCTCTTTTCCCCTAACTGCCCAATCTGCTAAACTGTGGTGGCGGGAGGGAGTTGATAAAGGCGTAAGTCTCGTTCTTTGGGAATGCTGGTTATATTCCTTCTCCTTTAACTTGTCTCTCCTAGAATCTACTCTTATAGTCTTATTTTAGAAAATAAATATGTGACTAACAAGGAACTCTGAAACTTGATTTTTATGATAGAAAAATATTTAATATGGGGTTAATTTTCAGATTTAATTTAGATATTTCTAGCAGTTTAGAAATGGCTATAATAGCTGACTGCTTATTATATCTGCAGCAGTACCTTGATGATAACACTGTGGAAGCTGTGGCCTTTCGGAAGAGTGCAAAGGAATTGTTGCAACTAGCAGCCAGAACATTGAAGAAATTGGGAGTGCGGTTCTGGCTGAGCAGTGGAACTTGTCTAGGTAAAACTCTTGGTGCTTTGCATTTGTTCTTTTGTCATTTCATGCTCTTTGGCTTTAGGGATGACTGCTTGAGATGACAAAATATCGGTGATACTCGAAGTGTCATATTTATAGACAGAATAAACACAGTGCATGGAGCAAGGATTTATTGATTTCTTTAAAGAAATTAATTCCAGAAACACAAAGGTCGGAAGGCCATGTTTGTGTTTACCAAAAATTATAATTTGTGTATATAAAACTTATATCAGAACATGTAGACTATATTTGATTCTCAGGTAATCTTAACATTAGCATTTTATTATTTCTCTCCAAAGATTGTTATTGCCTTCAAAACAGAACTTCTATTCTGTTTCTTTACTTACACACCACACACACAACTTGCATTGCACCAGAAGTTTCTGCTGAGAGGAAGGTGGAAGGGGGTGTGGTAAGGTCTTCCGTCAGCCTTTTCCGGGTCATTGATCGTGTCACTGCTGAGGCGTCACTGCCTTCCCACATTCTGTTCATTCTGAGGTGGGGAAGCGTGGACTTTCCAGAGCCCAGAGACAGGTTGCTATTAGACTCTGTGAAAGATTTCTGGATCTCTTTTCACTATACATTAGATCAAACTTCTTTGGATTTTAGAATTATTTAGAATCTTAAGTTTTGTTGTTTTTATTCCTTCTTGTTTATAACTGTACTTGGTTGTAACTGTAATTGTTCTTTCTTGATTATAACTGTATTTGTACAAAAATTAATTCTGCTCCTGCTTTTATAGAGTTACCATATAATTTATTGTCCAATTCAAGGGATTTTTGAGTGTGAAAGGGAGTGCCATTAATAATTATGTTGGTACAACAGGCATAAACTGGGATATGTGGTTATCCTACCTATGAGGCTTTGTGGAAAATTCATATGGTTCTTCCTGTCTAGGAGCTTACAGCTAGAATAAGCCAAAAAAAGAGTACGTCTTACACATTTATGTGATATATACTTTAAGGGTTAACTTTTTGAAGCAAGATTGTTTTATAGACTATCATCTGGAATGCTTCTTAATAGTCATGGTTTGTTTTGAGTTTTTAGCCCCATGGGTTGTCTTGTTTTAAGGGCATTTATAAAATGAGGGAGTAAAGACTAGATGATATTTAAGGAGCCTTCCTTTTTTAATAGTTTATTATTTTTTGTTAGATGTGAATTACAGATTTTTCTCAAACTAAAGGTGAGACCTCATCCTAGGCTTCTAAAGATCTATGTTAAAATGGAATTAAAGTTTAGAATTCCAAGCAGTATGCCCAATAGCAATGCCTATAAAGATAATCGTAGATTTTTATTTACTTTTTGAATAATCTGAATGGAAGGATTAGAAGGATAATAGGGGAGACCCAGGAGCCCTTAGTAATATTAAAGTATAAATTTTCTTTTTTAGAAAATACTATAGCACCTAATTGAGAAGTAGATACATAGTAAATACCTAGAAATATATTTTGAGAGCGTGCTGAAAATTGAGGCTGATACTGCTCTTTTGTTTTCTTTCTTTTTCTTTTGTTTTGTTCTTTATTGAGTTCCTAATAGTTTACATCAATGTGAGATTTCAGTTGTACATTATTTCTTGTCTGTCACCACATTAGTGCTCCCCTTCACCCCCTGTGCCCACCCCCCACCCCCTTCCCCTGGTAACCACTGAACTGTTTTCTTTGTCCATGTATTTGTTTATATTCCACATATGAGTGAAATCATTTGGTGTTTGTCTTTCTCAGACTGGCTTATTTCTCTTAGCATAATTCCCTCCAGGTCCTTCCATGTTGTTGCAAATGGGATGAATTTGTCTTTTTTTATGGCTGGGTAGTAGTCCATTGTGTATATATACCATATCTTCTTTATCCAATCATCAGTCGATGGACACTTGGGTTGCTTCCATATATTGGCTATTGTGAATAGTGCTGCAATGAACATAGGGGTCCATATGCTACTTTGGATTGTTGATTTTAAATTGTTTGGGTTGATACCCAGTAGTGGGATAGCTGGGTTGTATGATATTTCTATTTTTAGTTTTTTGAGGAATCTCCATACTGTTTTCCATAGTGGCTGCACCAGTTTGCATTCCCGCCAGCAGTGTATGAGGGTTCCCTTCTCTCCACACCCTCTCCAACATTTGTTATTTTTAGTCTTAGTGATTATAGCCATTTTAACAGGCGTAAGGTGGTATCTTAGTATAGTTTTGATTTGCATTTCCCCGATGATTAGTGATGTTGAACATCTTTTCATGTGTTTATTAGCCATCTGTATATCTTTGGAAAAATGTCTGTTCATATCCTCTGCCCATTTTTTGATCAGGTTGTTTGTTTTTTTATTGTTCAGTTGTGTGAGGTCCTTGTATATTATGGAGATTAACACCTTGTCAGATATATAATTTGTAAATATTTTCTCCCAATTGGTGGGTTGTCTCTTTGTTCCGATTCTAGTTTCTTTTGCCTTGCAGAAGCTCTTTAGTCTGATGAACTCCCACTTGTTTATTTTTTCTTTTGTTTCCCTTGTCTGAGAAGACATGGTATTTGAAAAGATTCTTTTTAGTTTGATGTCAAAAAGTGTACTATCAATATTATCTTCCATGAGTTTTATAGTTTCAGGATGTATCTTCAAGTCTTTGATCCATTTTGAGTTTATTTTTGTGTATGGCGTGAGATAGTGGTCTACCTTCATTCTTTTGCATATGGCTGTCCAGTTTTCCCAACACCATTTATTGAAGAGACTCTTTTCTCCATTGTATGTTCTTGGCACTTTTGTTGAAGATTAGCTGTCCGTAAAGGTATGGTTTTATTTCTTGGCTTTCAGTTCTGTTCCATTGATTTGTGTGCCTGTTTTTGTACCAGTACCATGCTGTTTTGATCACGATGGCTTTGTAGTACATTTTGAAGTCAGGGATTGTGATACTTCCAGCTTTGTTCTTTTTTCTCAGGATTGCCTTAGCAATTTGGGTTCTTTGGTTGCCCCATATGAATTTTAGGATTCTTTGCTCTATTTCTGTGAAGAATATCATTGGGATTCTGATTAGGATTGGATTGAATCTGTAGATTACTTTGCATAGTATGGACGTTTTAACTATGTTTATTCTTCCAAACCATGAGCAAGGAATATTTTTCCATCTCTTTATGTCGTTATCAATTTCTTTCAGTAATGTCTTATAGTTTTCATTGTATAAGTCCTTCACCTCCTTGGTTAAATTTATTCCTAGGTACTTTGTTCTTTTAGTTGTGATCGCAAATGGAATTGTATTCTTGAGTTCTCTTTCTGTAGGCTCATTATTGGAGTATAGAAAAGCAACCAATTTTTGTAAGTTGATTCTGTACCCTGCAACTTTACTGTAGGTGTTAATTAAGTTTTTGGATAGATTTTGGGGTGTTTTCTATATATAAGATCACGTCACCTGCAAACAGCAAGAGTTTCACTTCTTCACTCCCTGTTTGGATTCCTTTTATTCCTTTTTCTTGCCTAATTGCTCTGGCTAAAACTTCCAGTACTATGTTGAATAAGAGTGGTAATAGTGGGCATCCCTGTCTTGTTCCTGTTCTCAGCGGTATGGCATTCAGTTTTTGCCCATTGAGTATGTTGGCTGTGAGTTTGTCATATATGGCCTTTATTATGTTGAGATAACTTCCTTCTATCCCAATTTTGCCAAGATTTTTTATCATAAATGGCTGTTGGATCTTGTCAAATGCCTTCTCTGCATCTATTGAGATGATCATGTGGTTTTTATTCCTCAATTTGTAGATGTGATGTATCACGTTGATGGATTTTTGGATGTTGAACCATCCCTGTGTCCCTGGTATGAATCTCACTTCATCATGATGTATGATCCTTTTGATGTATTGCTGAATTTGGGTTACCAACATTTTGTTGAGGATTTTTGCATCTCTGTTCATCAGTGATATTGGCCTGTAGTTTTCCCTTTTTGAGCGGTCCTTGTCAGGCTTTGGTATCAGAGTGATATTGGCCTCGTAGAATGTGTTAGGAAGTGTTCCATCTTCCTAAATTTTGGAATCGCTTGAGAAGCACAGATGTTAAATCCTCTCTGAAAGTTTGGTAAAATTCCCACAAAAGCCATCTAGTCCTGGGGTTTTATTATTTGGGATGCTTTTGATTACTGTTTCAATCTCTTTCCTTGTGATTGGTCTATTCAGATTGTCTGTTTCTTCTTATTTCAGCTTTGGGAGGCTCTAAGAGTCTAAGAATTTATCCATTTCCTCTAGGTTATCCATTTTGTTGGCATATGGTTTTTCATAGTATTCTCCTATAATCCGTTGTATTTCTATGGAGTCTGTTGTTATTTCTCCTTTTTCATTTCTGATTTTGTTTATCTGAGCTTTCCCTCTTTTTTTCTTTGTAAGTCTGGCTAGGGGTTTCTTGATTTTATCTTCTCAAAGAACCAGCTCTTTGTTCCATTAATCCTTTCTACTGCCTTTTTTGTTTCAATAACAGTTATTTCTGCTCAGACTTTTATTATTTCTCTCCTTCTGCTGACTTTGGGCTTTGTTTGTTCTTCTTTTTCTAATTCAGGTAGGTATAATTTGAGTTTGCTTATTTGAGACTTCTTGTTTGTTAAAATGTGCCTGTATTGCAATGAATTTCCCTCTTAATACAGCTTTTGCTGCATCCCATATGAGTTGGTATGGTATGTTGTCATTTTCATTTGTCTCCAGATATTTTTTTATTTCTCCTTTAATTTCTTCAGTGATCCATTGGTTGTTCAGTAGCATGTTGTTTAGTCACCACATCTTTGTCCTTGTCTCAGCTTTTTTCTTGTTATTAATTTCTGGCTTTATAGCATTATGATCGGAAAAGATGCTTGTTATAATTCTTATGTTGCATTTCCTCATTGAGTCAGGTATTTCTCGAAGACTTTCTTCATTTCTCTTTAGTCTTAGTTCTCTCTCCTCCTCTGTCTGGAACATTTCAACATGTCTATCTTTGATTATGCTGATACACACCTCTATGATGTCCACTCGCGCATTCAGGGAATGTGTATTTTGCTTTATCTCTTCCATAGTGTCTTTCATCTCTAACATTTCTGATTGATTCTTCTTTATAGTTTCAATCTCTTTCGTGAAGTAGCACCTGAACTCATTGAATTGTTTCTCTACATTCTCTTTTACCTTGTTGAGTTTTTTGGTGATAGCTATTTTGAACTCATTGTCATGTAACTTACATATTTCTGTGTCATCAGGACTTGGTTCTGGGTACTTGTCATTTTCTCTCTGGTCTGGAGGTTTGATGTCGTGTCTGATGTTGGAAGGTCGAGTCTTTCTCATTCTGACATTATTTGGTTGCAGTTACAGCCTGTTGCCTCTGGGTGGGAATTGAGAGCCACGTATTCTGAGCCCTCCACCTTCAGCCACTATCCCAGGCAGTGGAGCAGCTGGGTGCAGGACAGGTGAAAGGAGAGGTGCTTTCTCCTGCGTGCACTCCGGGATTTCTCAATCAGCTCTTGTTATCTGGTCTCCTGGGGTCTTGGCTTGATGAGGTCAACCCCTGTGGAAGCTTTTGCCCCACCTCCCCCCTTACAGGGCTTCCCTCTAGGCTGCAAGGGCCCTAGGCACTCCTTGGTGAACTCACGAACGAGTGACTGCTCCCCCACTCTTTCCCTCACAGATCCTCCCGCGGCAGCGACTGCAGTCTTTAGGGGAGGGAGCAAAGTTCTCTCTTACACTGTTCCAGCTCCTCTGAGGTGGGCTGCAGCCTCTCCGCCCTCCGTTGTGTGGCTGTGTCTCTCTCTGAGGTTTTTGTGTTGTTAGAATATTTTCTGTTGTAGTATGGATGCCCCTTTTTGTTGTATGTTGGAGGGGAGAGAGTCCCAGGCAAGTTCACTCTGCCATGATGCTGATGTCACTCCTGCTCTTCTTTCCTTTTTTTTCAATATGACCCATCAGACATGAGCTATTCAGAGCTGTTAAGTTCTACAAATTAGCATTCAGGAAAGGAATGTTGGTTAAGCAAAAGAATTAAATTATATTTTAGCATATCTTAAAGGCAGCCTTCATCATTAGATGTTTATGATTAAAATTCTCAAAAGTAACTTAATTTTTTAAATAGATGGTCCAGTTAACATTACTAAAGCTAATCGTTTATTCAGAAATTACAATACATTATGAAAGTTTTTGAGGTTGCTGAGTGCTCAGGCCAGTAAAAATGGGTGAAAAAAGGAAGGAAGGAAAGAAAGAAGGTTCTTCAATAGGTGGCTTCTGTAACCATGGATTTTAGTTTGCGATTTAATTTTTTAAAAAGAAATTTTGGTAAAGCACCCTAAGTCTTATCCTGTGAAAAAAATCCTCTGTTACCAAGATCATCCATTATAATAATGACTATTTTTTCCAAACGTAACCTTAAAAAAATTTTTTTTTTTTTAGGATGGTATCGGCAATGCAACATTATTCCTTATAGTAAAGATGTTGACCTAGGAATTTTTATACAGGATTACAAATCTGATATTATTTCAGCATTTCATGATGCAGGACTTCCACTCAAACACAAATTTGGGAAGGTCAGTAATAAAAATCTGCTTTACTTCATAAGTAACATGTCTCAAAAGTAAAGTTTATATTAAGCAACTCAGAGATGCTTAAGAACGTTACCTACATCATTTTATCACTCAATATTAGCCAGGATGAGTTCAGCAGAAGCTTGTTACCGCTTGTGACTTCTGCACTATTTAAGGGAAAAAAAAAATCTGGCTTTCTGTTGACAATGAGGAAGAGAGAAGGATCTTGGACTCTGGCAGATGAATTTATTGCCATTGTATCAGACAACAATATAATATAATTAACATAACATATAATATACAATTAAAATGATAAGTAAAAATCCCATCTACCCTACCCAAAGTTACATTGTTTCTCGTGAGTCATTTAATTTCGTGTTCGCTTAGGCATGGATATCATGATCAACATGAAACATTCCATTGATCGCTAAGGGTTAGAAATACAGAATCATTTCAAACAGTGCTTGAATTTCTTGTTTATTTCCCATGTCCTAGGTCATGGCAATTTTCTCAGAGGTCAACTTGGAGTAGGTCATCGTGGCTTAGGTGAAGTCTCCTTTCAGACACTTTGACTCCTATGCCCTAATCCCTTGACCCCTTGCAATCACCTTACTCTTAATTTGCTTGTTCCCAGGGAGATGTTGTCCTGGAAGCAAGTAGGAGTATGTTTAGTCTCTGAAAAACTACTTCCCTCTTCATGATCATTTTAGTTTATTAAAAAAATTAATAAAATATTTTCCTGAGGTCAAAGTCAAAGCAACAGAACTCTAGTCATTCAGCAAACATTTACTCAGCACTCACTCAGTGCCTGCCACTGTGCTCTGCGCCCGGGACACAAAGATGAATAAGTTACAGTCCTTACCCTTGAGGGTTCACTGTCTAATTGGGAGGAAAAAATGTATAACTAATTGTTCTGTGATTAGTGCTTTAACAGACAGATGCACCAAATCCAAAGGGAACATAATTATTTGTAGAATAAGTTTCTTTAGGGAAATGCTCTCAGAATTCTTTGTACCTTTAACTTTTATTTCTTCTTTTTTTCCTGTGCATAATGTAATGATCTAAGCTATGTTTATGGGTTTCTATAATACCACATTTACTTAAGTACTTATTGATTGATTGTTGATTCTGATGAGAGACTTATTTCTTGATGGTTTTACTTGGTTATTAAAGGGAGTGATTTTTCTTCGGTTCCTTTCCTTCTTTGGACAGAAAGGGGCTCAGGAACAAGATGTTCTGCCGAGTGGTAACTACTGTAAGTGATTTACTCTGAGCTGTTATCACTTGCAAGAAGCATCATTATTTTGTATGCATTTAAGAAAGAAATCAAGCCTGGCGTGCTACTGCTGCATCCCGATTTCAGAGGTGCTCCAACTTGAAAAAGCGTGTATCTGAAAACCAGTGCTCTCTCTGTATAACACATAGGAATCTTTTTTGTTTTTTTAATTTAAAAAAATGTATTTCTTTTGTTTTAGTCTGTGAAGGTTTTCATCTTCCCCCCAGGTAGAAGACAGCTTGGAACTATCTTTCCAGGGAAAAGATGATGTAAAACTTGACATTTTTTTCTTCTATGAAGAGAATGACCATATGTGGAATGGAGGCACTCAGGCCAAAACAGGAAAAAAATTTAAGTATGAATCAGATAAGTACTTATAAAAGGGGGTTATAGAAATAATTTTAGAAAGTAGACATAAGGAAGAAACTGCAAAAAAAAAAAAAAAGACTGGCAAGACTTCACTGTTAACTAATACTTTCTCAGCCTACCCATAGAGCCCACTTACGCTTGCAAAGTGAGGTGCACCTCTAAGGACAAGCTGTGAGGAGGAAGTGCCCCTGGGTTTGTCAGCCCAAAGAGTCCTTGTGAGTAGAAGCCACAGAGTCATCATAAAGGGAAAACCAAAACAAGGAGCACAAAGACCAAGCCCAGAGCCTCAGCTAAAAAAGTGGGTGACCATCAGAGCTGTAGGAACTTAATAGTTTAACGGTAATGGGTAAGGGTTGGTAAGGAGCAGATAGTCCGCATGAAGTGAAGTTTAAGTAAGGAAACTGGGATTGAACCGGGCTGAGACCATGAATACTGGGATGTGCCTTTAATATAATCTTTAGAGGATACTTCTTGGGCTTAACAGTTCCGTATTTTGTCAAATGTGAGATTATATCAATTGTAGGGTGCACCATAATTTTATGTGCTACTAAGAAAGAAAAAACACCGCCAATTATAAGACACATGATTCACAGATGGAAAAATTGAGGTGGGGGGCATGTCTCAGAACTGATGGAATGCAGTATCTTAGATTGGCATTTTTAACATCTCTCTCTCTTTTTTTTTTTTAATGCTGCCATAGTCATATTCTTTGATGAGAAAAGACAAAAATGACATTAGAGGAACTATGCTCTCTTTTATGATGCAGTTGGCCTGTTCTCATTTCTGAGAGTGAGAGAATGAGTGGGACTGAGAACCCAAAGAGCATGGGCTTTGGAGTCAGGCAGACCTGGGAAACCTCAGCTACACCCTAACCAATTTGCAGTCTTAGCTTTTCTGAACATTAATCTCCTCATCTATTCAATTTGGGTCTACTGTGTGTGTCAGGCACTATTCTGAACATTTTACGTGGATTAACACATCTGATGCTCACAACAACCAGAGAAGGTAGATATTCTGTGAGGCACTGAGAATTTAAGTAATTTGTTCAAGATCACACAGCAAATAAGTGAAGGAGTCAGAGAGCAGCCTGTCTCTACAGTTCAGGCTTTTTACCCCTATTCGCCATGACCACCCTAATATACCGGATATATGAGGCACTTAGCATAATGCTTAGCACTCATTAAGTTATCAGTGAATGGTGGTTATCATTGTTATTATTCAATATTATTAATATTATGATTACTAATGTGTTGTTATTATGGTAGTTATGACCAGTAGCATAAATATACCTCACCAACTAGCCGAGATTGGAGCTTCTATCATTGAATAAATTTGAGCCATTGGCCACAGTGGGGAATGTTCTGTAACACAGAAGAGGAATTCCAAGCTCAGCCTGGTTTCTCCTGGATACTTTGATACACCCTACTGAATCTTTGTTTGAAGTCAGGGAGTCTTCATGTAAGGTTAAACTTGTCCTGGAGGTTTGATAGTAATCCAAAACCTTTGCTCAGCGTCATGAAGAATTCCCAAAGTAACATGGACCCCAGAGCAATTTTTGAAACTCTTATGAAAAATTATTTTGCTTTATGACAGCAAACACCTTCATGCGGGGTAAGCTCTGATTAGAGGACAGAAATTAATAAGTTAATGAGTATATAATTGACACTCTCACTGTGGCTAGGTGAATGGGGCAGGGTAAGTGTTTTTGACATTCAGCTATAGTTTGTTTATTAAAAATATGATAAAGTTGTCAAATGTAATGTATAATTTAGAGAGTTTTTTTAACTATAATATAGTATAGCATAGAAATTAAAGGCATGGAGCCAGTCTGCTTGCTTTTGAATTCCAGCTCTACATTTTACCAACTGTATTACCTTGGGCAACTTATTTAACCTCTCTGTGCTTAAGTTTCCTCAAGTGTAAAAAGAGAATCATCGTAGAAATTGCTACATAGAGTGGTTTTAAGGATTAAGTGAGTTAATGCACAAAAAGGGTTATGAAGAGAATTAAGCATGTCCTGAGTACCAAGTAATTATTAGCTGCTATTATTAATACTACCAGCAGTAGTAAAGAAAACTACTCCTCTTCTTAGTCTTATGAGAAATTTACAAATTAGAAATCTGTATAATTATCTCAATATCAAACTGCCACATCTATTCTTAGAGAACTCACATGAGAATGTTGCCTTTTTTCTAAGAAAGATAATTTCTACAGTCATTATTATAGTCCTAGTAGTCTTAAATTGCCTTCCAAGGCTTGAATTTCTTTCTTCTCCCTGAGATGGTCTGAAACTCACAAGCCTCAAAAGAACTGTTCATTTCTAACCACTACATTTCTGGATAGAAAGAGCTCCTTGCGTTCTGCTTTAACTGCTCTTTATAGTAGCAATGTTTGGGAAGTGTGAAGTGTTCTGATTATTTAACAAGAGAAATGAGCAGTGATAGAGCTGTCTGGACAGATGGTGTGAGTCCCAGATTTTCTATCATGTTCCCGTGACCTTAAAAGGCAGAGAAAAGAACAGGGGATGGCTGTGTAGAGGAGTTTCTTTGGAAGATTCCCCCAGCCATATGCCATTTTCATTCTTTTCAGCACTGTTTACTTTAAGAACTGTAGTATTTTCACCACTACTATTTCCAGAGGGGGGAAAAAAAACCTTTAAAGCTAGTTGAAGAGTCTTTTTATCTTTATAATATTATACTTTGTATTCATGTATAGTTTATTCTGAAAAAAGCTTAGCAGTATCATAAAATGCCTAACCATTTTTTAAAAGGTAGAAGAGGAACTCAGGCAGAAAGAAAAAAGTTCCCCCTTTCAAACTTTTACTCTGCATGGTGATGTTTTTAGTCCCAAGATTTAATAATCGTTACAATAATAATTATGATAGTATAATTATAATATAAACAGCAGTAATAAAGATGCAGCTACCAGGGTATCTGCTAGATCTCAGGCACCGTGATAGATTCTTTATGCTCTCAGATAACCCTCACTTATCCCTGTGGTAAGTTAGGTGTTCTCATTCCTGGTTAGATATGAAGAAAGTAAAGCTCAGAGAAGTGAAGTCACTTGCCCAAGGTCACCTGGCTATTAATGGCAGGGCCAAGATTTAACTCCAGACCTGTTGGACTCTTAAGCCTAAATGGTTTCTTCTAAGAATCCATAGATTAAATGAGTTAACACATGTAATGCATTTAGAACAGTCCGTGGCACATAGTGAGTACTGTATACACTTTAGCTACTGCTGCAACTATCACTAGTAGTAACGACATTGTTACTACTATTGCTGTTGCTGCTACTGTGGTGCTCTGGCGCAAACGTAGCCCCTTCCGCACAGTAGTAAATTGGATTAGTTACTCTCTGGACAAGCGTTTTTCCCAGCTCTTATATTCATTCCATCCTTAGTTCTCAATCTAAATCCATTCTTTTACCTAAAATCTAAATTCCATTCTAAAAGATTGTCTGGATTTTTTATATTTATTTTTCTCCTCTAGAGTCCCAATCACTAGTAATAAAAAGTGATGACTACAACACTGTGCCTCCGGGGTGTGAAGTTTTTATTCCACAGCTTCACCGTTCCTACAGAGGCTGCCCGGGTTTCTTTGGGTTATTTCTTTCCTTCCCATCTGAGTCTACTGATGGAAGTAGAGGCCAGAAGTTTAAGAGAGAATAATAATAATGGTAATAATAGAAATTAACTTTCATTGAATTTATCTATGTGCTAGGTAGGCACTATGCTAAGCTTTTATATGCATCGTCTCATTTAACCCTCACAACAGGTTTATAAGGGAGATTTTATTATAGTCGCCTTCATTTTATGGATGAGGAGAGTAAGAAGAGCTAACACGGAGACCTAGGGCCATGTCAGCTCAGAGCCCATGTTCTCATCCATCGCAGTGTTACAGTCACCACAATCTCTATCATATTGTTAATACTCCCCCATGAAAATAGCCCTTCTATTTATTGACATTGTCAGAGTATTACAGCTACCTCTGTGTCCTCTAATAGGAAATCTGCTACCCCCATGCTAGTCGTGAGTTCCTTATACCTTCTGATATTTGCAGTTTCTGCTTATTGTATAGATCTTCAGAAAATTTGGATTTGTCCTCTATGGGACTAGACTTCTATGTAATTTCACATTTCATTTCTGCAAAATTTATTTACCAATTGCTATGTGCTAAGGATTCTGATGTGATAGCTGAGTTTTGGCTCTCAGTGATCTCCTAATCTAGACCATGAAACAAATAGTAAAGTACTGTATCAGCAGTACAGTAATTAAAATATGTCATGGATGGTTGAGACACCAAATCAACTCCATCTGCAATCAACAGCAAGGAAGTGTGGCTTAAAAATGGAGAAGTTTGTTAAGCAGACTTAGTATGAATATGGAGAAAGGCCTGATAGTAGGTTTACCTAACTATTTTTCTATTTAGATTGTTCTCATTTTTTTATTATTAAACAAATTCTATGAGCATCTTGTATGTAAAGTAAAAGCTTTATTAGGGATTGTTTCCTTGAATAGATTCCGCAAAGGGGAATTCTTATTATTGTTTGTGCTGATTAAGAAATACAGGGATAAGTGGTCAGTGTTCTAATACCAGTAAAAGTACAAGATGTTGTCCCTCAATGTCTTGTTTTTCCTTGACTCCTTAAGGCTCTTGGCAGCTGTGCAGGCTTCCTTAATATTTCTTGTCAGCATGCTTTAGTCTACCTGCTTTTTAAATTTTTCCTTATTCTTTTAAAATAAACTTTTTATTTTGTGATAATCTTTTGAAAGTTTGTGAACAGAAAAGTATGAAGCTAATGCAGAGAGCTCCTGTATACCAGTCACCCAGTTTCCCCTCATGTTAACATATTGTTAGCCTGGTGCATTTGTCAAAACTAAGAAACCCACACTGGTGCATTCCAGTTAACTAAACTCCAGACGTTGTCTGGATTTCTCCAGTTTTTCCACTAACGTCCTTTTTCTGTTCTGGTATCTGTCCCAAGATACCACATTGCATTTGGACACCCAGCATTTTGAAACTTGCTTTTAGTCCAAGATTTAAGCATGTAGTGCCAGATTGTTATACATCATCACGTTTCCCAATTCTGCCCATTCAAGGGCGTTGAGTTGCCTCCATTTTGAAGTAGCTCCTCAGTACCTCTCCCTGGAAATAATCTCCCCTTCCTCTGAATTTCCATAGATTTGTCTCCCCTTTATCTCTCTCGTACTTTATTTGTCTACTTGTGCTGATTTGTCTGTCCTTTGTGAGTTATAAGTAGAATCAGGCTGGTAAATCTGTTGGGCCGAGTGAGACCCGAGCCCTACATGAAACTAAAATCAGGCCTTCTTCAGTGCAGTGTAGTGTTTTATTAAGATGATAGGGTGACACTAGATTGGTGACTTGATGCAACCTAGCATCTTTGGAGAATCAAAGCCATAAAATCAAGTCACGCCAGTTTTTCAGTCACTCTGCTTTGCGAGAAGTTACAGATCAGAGTTAGCTGTTGAATCTCCACTCATCGGTTCTCTCAGCTTCATAGATTGATACTGTGCTTCCATAGTTTTGGCTCTCAAAAAACACATTTGTCTTTTTAGTACTTATAGCTGTGAAGCTAAAAAGGCAAATTTGAATAATTTCTTTAAATGAGTGTATTTAAAATGTTGGCTTTTCAAAAAATGATCTCACATCTCCTACTCTGTTTATGCCTTTATATTTTACAGCATATAGATTATGTCTTAGGCCTCCTTAATTATACCTCCAAACCTCTAGTGAGTAGCAGGTACAAAACTGAGTCATTGAGGGAAGAACTTTGAAAGCATAATTTATGGTAATTGGATACTTATATAATATAGAAGTAGTAGTTATTTATATAGTTAGCTTTGTTTGTTTTTTTAAGAGAACATTACCTCAAGATGAATAAACAGCAGACTTTTCATTCATGTGAAGTAAATTATATTTTTAAGACTGCCACATGTTTGAATTTGGATCTGTTCACATTTTGGATCCTTTCTTAGAGCTTTAAAGTGCACACTGCTTGGCTGAACTAACTCTTGGCTCTAAGAGCTAAGGGAGCATTGCAGACCCATGGTGTACTTTAGTCTTAGTCACTATTTACTGGTAACCTGGACAGATACATGGCATTTGCTCTTCTGTGTCACTCACCTCGCCCCCCTTCCTCTCCACAATGCCGTTTTACAGTCAGTTTCCACATTTTATGGTTTGTTTATCTTTCTTCTCCTAGGAAGCTGGAATTTTCTTTTTGCTGAATGAATTGGAAGTTACTTGGTAAAAAGAAAACCACAAAGAGCTTAGGGATGTATCTGTTTAGGAACAAAAATTAACATTTGAATTAAATTGTCTTTGAGTTATTTTAACACTGTTTATATGTTTAAAATGTTTTGGTTTTGCTTATAAACCCTTCAATGTTCAAAACCTTGCTTTTGTAAAATTCGTAGTATTCTCATCCACCCTGTCTATCCTGGACCTATGATTTTTCTTTCTTTCACCTCTTTGATGAGACTCTAGAGGCTAATATTTGAGAGAGACAAGTTTCCTGGCCCACGTTACTAGATAGACCATGATTTCTGCGTCATTTCAACTTCAGCTTGTCAACTTGATAGGATGGGACAGGTGGACATTCTGCTGACCAGCGTCTGGCTGGAGAGGGTGCAGGCTGCTGATGGATGGGCACGTCTGATGACCAAAGAAGCAATTCCATGAAAATTAGTGTGCAGAGTAAAATTGGGACAAGCAGATGGTGGAACTAGGCTGTATCTTATTTCTTCCTCAGCCATGAGATTTTCAATGGCCATCTTTTCACAGAAGCCAGCTGGGATTCTCCATTAACTCCCAGGACCCATTGGTTTAGGTAGAAAGGATGTGTTGCTTTCTTTAGAATTGGTTCAGCCTCTCATTTTCCTGTATGGCTTTCTGATCATCTACTGGTAAAACATGATATTCAAAAGCAGAATATATGAGAATTCACCTTTCCTTGGAGAACATCCCAGTTAGATCCCATTTCCACAATACGATTACACTTTGACATCTGGCTTTTCCTGGTTCCTTTTGTCTTTAATCCTCTGATAATTTAAATTTCTGTGATCTCTGCTGTTGCCACTTTAGATCTCATTGCTGCAAGTTCTTCCCATGTTGTGAAGAGAAGAAACATTTCTCAGAAAACACCAACACAGAATCTAGGGGTATAATATAAACTTAAAGCTAACAAACCTGCTAGTTTTAGCTTTCCTTTGTAATATATGAATTTAATTTGCTGATCCAGAGTGCCTTTAAGAAACATGTTTTGGTTTAATTTCTGTAACTTACCTACTAATCAAATTAGTTCTAGTATAGATGAATTCATTATAACTAACGTTCCTTGGCCTGGCTTAGAGATGTTCTTTAGCATTTGACATGAAAGAAAGGCAGAAACTCCAGGTGGGTTCATGTGAGGGAT
Source organism: Equus caballus (assembly GCF_041296265.1). Classification (NCBI taxonomy): domain Eukaryota; kingdom Metazoa; phylum Chordata; class Mammalia; order Perissodactyla; family Equidae; genus Equus; species Equus caballus. Next base: position 19,904,226 of record NC_091708.1, read on the forward strand.
GGAGGCCTGGGGCTGCATCCTGGAGTCGTGCTTCCTCTGTATCCTTGGAAAGTCCAGGTTGTGAAAGAAAAGAAAATTCACCTTATACATGTGCTGTTTATTTTAGTTCTTTAGTTAGGTTCTTTTAGTACCAGTTTGATGGGGATTTAGTATGTGTAAACTATTAAAAATAAGTAAGAAAAAAGTAAGTTTGGGGCGGAGAACAGAGATCAGAAAGAGCAGGTGGTAAAGTACTAGAAGGCAGAGCAGGAAGAGGTAGCTTGTCTAGCTGTCTTTTAAGAGAAGTGTTGAAGTACAGTATATCCACACGTTAGATGTGTATTCCTGCATTTGAGGAGGGGCTGGAGGTGTGAAGCTTTGCTCGAAAAGCCAGCTTAGTGGGTGTTACCGTGCTCACGTATTGTGGTATGAAATTCTCACCACAGTAAGTTAGGAAAGGAGTTTGAGAAATACCCCAGTGACCCTGGGCGTTTCTCCTTCAATTGTCTAATTGACCACAGTGAAACCAGGGACACAGGAATTAACATGACCCATCACAAAGGCACAAGCTCTTGTGATGCTGTTGTTGGAGAATGTCGTATATTGCCAGGATTGATTCGGCTTCTCTGGCTGACTAGGACGGTTTTGTTTTCTGTCTCACGGCTGCATGTGCCTCCCTCCCCGTATTAAGAATTGCAAGTATTAGAAATATAGTCAAAAATTATTTATGTATTTATTGGTTCACTTGAGATGTTTAAGGAGTGGCCACAGCCAAATCCAAGCACTTCCCCAGGGTTTTCCAAACTTTATCATTTTCCTCCATCTTTTGGCAACTCTTTGCTTTGACTTCATTCTCAGACAACTCTCTCTGCTAATGAAAAAGATGGTCACCAGCAGTGCTCAGCTTCCGTCCTACCAGCTTAGAAACCTCAGCAAAAGAACACTTCTTCCCCAGTAGTTCCAAGAGAAATCCCAAGGCTGACTTTGATTTGCCCAATTCATGTGCATCACCATCTCTGACCCAGTCGCTATAATTTACTAGTTAGTCCTGGGTCTTTTTTATCCTTCTCTGGAGCACAGAGGTGGGGTCAGCTCCTCCTAAACCATGTAGACTGGGAGTAGGGGAGGGAAATTGGGGTTCTGTTGACATCAGAAGAGGAGAGGGATGCTGGGCAATCAAAAACAACAAAATGGCCACTGGATCTATCCCCAAAGCTATGTAGTGGGAGAGGACCATCCCTCAGCCAAGAGAGCACTAGCAGCCGGGTGCCTTCACTCAGACTCCCCTCCTGAAGCCTAACCCCTCTCCACACTGCCTCTGTTTGCCACAGGTACCTGTTCCCCAAGTTTACACTGTGCTGGACTGAGTTTGTAGACATGAAGCTTCACGTGCCCTGTGAAACCATCGAATACATTGAAGCCAACTATGGTAAGACCTGGAAGATTCCCGTGAAGACTTGGGACTGGAAGCGCTCTCCCCCGAACGTGCAGCCCAATGGCATCTGGCCTGTTTCTGAGTGGGACGAAGTTATCCAGTTATACTGAGACAGTAGGTTGAAATGGTAGAATTCCCCTTGTGGAAAAAAGGTGGGTAGCTATTTAAAAAAATGCATGTGTATTTGTCATACGTAAGTAGGAGCCAAAGAAAAATGACAAGTTTGAAGATACAGAAAGAGTCCTAACTCCTGAGCCATCTGCTTTAATTCTCTCGTTTTACGCTTATTAAGCAGTCTCCACGTGCCAGGTACACTGCTAGGTTACAGTGGAGAAGCAGAGATGAGTGAGACAGATGCTTGCCTCTTTTACCCGTCCTTTGGTAAGCACCCCAATTTTCCTTCCAGGGAAACACCCCCACCCTTTGAAGAGCTCATATAGAATATGATATGTTCTGTAAATGCTTTAAAAATGTAAGATAATGTTTGGACTGGAAGATGAGCTCACCAGGCAAAGCTAAGGAAGGATATACTACTTAAAAATAGCCCATTCCTGTCCTCAGCGTTTAAGCTGGTGTGTTAGTGCTATTTTTAAGATTGTGGAGTCTGAGTTAACGTTCAAGTGATCAGACTTGAGGTGGCATCAAGAAAAGACGCTAGCAGATTCATGTTACAAGCCACCTGATGTGGACTTGATTTAGAGACAAGGCATCATTCTATAAGAGAATAGAGCTCATTTCTAGCCTTGTCAAAGATAAGTGAATTTCCATATACTTACTATTTTCATATTTGTGTGAGAAGAAAGCTTATGCTGTGTGATGCTTACATTTAGAGCTATTGTGAGAATATTTCCACTGACCTCTGATAGAACTTGCTGACAAATCATTCAAGTGAGACCATTCTACCAGACATGATTTTGAGAGGGTTGTGATTTCACACACTTATGTTCCCTATTTTATTCTCAACCATCTGTTAGTAAAAATATGAACTATTCATGGACATTTTATATTTTCTGAATTTATAATCCTTATACTCCCAATTTTAATGTTAACTCTAAAATATTAATAGAAATACCTCCAGCTTTTCTAAATGTACTCTTCAGTGTATTCATTCATCAGTTGCAACTCCATATCGTTCATTTCTGGCCTCTAAACCAGTTTAAATGGCATGTAAACCTCCTTGCCCCCTCCTCTTCCAAGACTACATCAGGTCTCCAAAATGAAGATAAATGGCGAACCTGGCAACTGTTGCCACCCCAGATCATAGTATTTGCAAAGTCTGTATCCATCCTAGTTGTTCTATCTGCTGAATATCGATGGGGCAAGAACACAGACTTCCCCACTTTATCAAGTGACACCTGCTCTGAAACCGTCCAGTTTCCTTTTTCCCCTTGAGATCCATCCCTGAGTGAGCTGGGATGGCTCTGTCCCTTTCATCTCTCCGTGAGTCACTTTAATTATATATTTGAAGTGAGATGTGAAGGGACGTGAAGGCACAATAAGCACTCCTGTCTTTGTCTGGGAAAGGAAGCTAAGTCTTATATTATCTGCCAGAGTGGCAGATTTTCCTCTAAAATAGAGAATAATAAGAGTGTCGAAAATGGCAACCAGAAGGTCTGAGGGAGTGGGCTGACAGAGTTTTCCTAAAATAAACTTGGGGAAAGTAACCTACAATCACCCCACTCCAGGTTTTAAACACAATGAAACTTTTTTTGATAAATGATAACTGATGGCCTTCCTCTCTTACAAGGAGTTCTCAATGCATAATTGTTGGGTCTTTTCATACATAACATAATCAAGGTTTTCAGGGACCTTCATAAATTATCAGCAAACTTGTCCCAAAATGATAGGCTATTTTAATCAGCTTTCTTTTTGCTAGAAAATCAGCCCGTAGAAATCATACCCAAATTTTAAATAGCTGAACCTAATTTCAATTTTCATGGTTCAAAAAATATAACATAATAATTGTGTTCCTGGGCAAAAACCTACCCAGCTTAGTCAGGGCCATTTGCTTGTGCTCAGCTTCTAGAAGTGCATACATTCCACATTTCTGCCCATTTCAAATTGTGACTCTCACTGTTTGCTAGGGGGTCTTATCTACCCTATGTAGGTTATTTTTCTTTTATCTGACTCTGGAGTCCGAGGTCTTGAAGTGTCCAAAATCTAAAATATCTTGGCCCCATTGCCGAAGGTTCCGTATCCTTCCCTTCACAGACCGCTGGCTGCTGAAATACTTTTTTTTGACTACCTTCTGGTTTCACAGGCTTCCCCTCTTGGGTCCTACCCTAACTTGAGGAAATGAAAGCCCTTCCCCAAACTCTGAAGGCTAGGCTTGCCTCTGATACAGATTGGGCTGTCCTTCATCCTGTGCCTCCTAACAGTTGCACTCTGCTGAGTGTCCAGAGACCTTGAGTCAGGGGGATCCCCCATCAACACCTCAAAAGATCACTTTTCTTTCCTCACCTGAGTATTCCAACAATAATTCTCCTAATCTCACCACTTTCAGGTCCCGTTTTCCTGGCTGACCAGGAGAAAACCTCTTATACTAACTTGTTGGAAGTTAGGCACCCAGGGATGTCCCCAGAGGATCCTGAGAGGCAAGATTGACAGCCTCTCACGTGACAACCAGGTAGCCACTCAGTCCTCCTCTAAGCAGGGAGTACGTGCCCTTCTTTCTGCTGCGGCTACTTGCATCTGGCCCCTGGAATAAAGCTGCAGTTCCCAAAATTGAGCCTCCCTAAGAAGCTGGGCTTTGGGATGGCAGGTTTCTTTGATTTCGGTGCCACAAACCCTGAAATATGACCACTAGATGGCAGAACGTCTGTCACCATTCCCCCAAAACAAGTGCTCTTGAATCTTAAAAGCTTAGACCCTCACTGCAACATTCATTCTAACGCTCTTATTTCATAGCTAAGTAAATAAGCCCAAAAAGAAGTGATTTGAGTAAGAAACAGCTGAGACCAAAACTCAAGAGCGTCATGCCTTCTCCCTTAGGAAGGCAGCATGTGGTATAAAAGACCATGGACTTTTGACTTAGGCCTGGGCTTGAATCTCAGCTTCATCACATGGGATTTATGGCGGGGACCCTCTTAGCTTCCATTTCCACGAGTGAATTGGGGAAATGGTGCGTACTGCTAAGGACTTTCTAGTTAGGATTAAATGAAATATAAAGTGCTTAGCATCAAGCCTAGGATTAAGTAAGTACTCAAGAAATGGTCCCTTTCCTACTTCCAAGTCCTTTTTCTAATTGTTCTTCAAATAGGATTAAAGAAACTGGTTCAGGACACAATCCTTACTCAGAAAGTTGCATGACTAAATTTGTTTAGGAAAAAATTGCTTCATTGTATCAAGGCATTAAAGAAAAAATTATATGGTTTATGAATTCAGAGACATTACCAAATTGCCTCCTTTTCTAAACAGAGCTTATATTTTCATTTTACTGGTCAAGCCATTTTCTCCTAGGGTCTCCTTATACCATCCCACGTGCTGCCCAGTTCCTTGGTCCCAAGCAGTTCACTCTGTACCTCCCTAGATTTGGTACCTGCTCTGCCCTGGGCTTCTTTTTCAACATTCTAGCTTTTCCTGGAAGTAAAACCTCACTTCCTTGTTACTAAATCTCTGCCCAGCCAAAATCAAACATAAGTCATGATTTGGAGAGGAAAGAATTTGGAATACTTGGTTTCATTTAATTATCTATGCTGATGAATGCCTATCTCAGTAGTAATGAACGGTAATTAAAAATACGCATTTGCACCTTCTTCCCCCAAACTTGTGTTTCTGTTTCAGCTAGGCAAGAATTAACAGGGTATGTGATGCTATTTTAAGCTGCTCTGCATCAGACTGAAATCCTAATTATAGTTTATAAATAAAACAGAACAATTAAATAGTGATACCTTTCATACAGGACCAGTGCTAAAGAACGCAAGTATAAATTTTTCTAATAAGAAATCTCTGCTTCTATATTCTCAGAACTTCTAGCTTAGAATGCACCCCCCATTGCCATCCCCTAACCTAACCCAATGCAGAGATTATGTAGGAACCCGTTAGCCAGCCAAGCTGCTGTATACTTATGAGCAGCTCTCACTGTGGGATTGAAAGGGAGTATAAGGAGAATCAGAAGTACTGTATTCTGTTCTATAAAACAAGATACTGTCTCATGCACTATTAACAAAAAATTACAAGATTTTGTAGCCTTCTGATGACCCATTCAGAGCATGGGCAATTGTTTGTATATTTGTTCAGTGAAAATCATATCTAGCTAATTGTGTGTCCCTTCCACTTCATAACCAGGACAATATGTATGTAAATTTTCTAAACAAAGTGATATGTTAAACATGAGTAAATTCCAGCGTGTGCTTACCAGTTTACTATTTGGTTTTATGTTCAGGTACAAATAATTTGTGGTACTACTGAAAATGCCTTTAATATTATTATTGTGATCAGAATTTGTAATATATAATCCATTTTGGGATGATGAATAAAGTTTTTCTAATCACTTGAGATATTCTGTGTTTATTTTTGAAGCTTGCAGTAGAAATAACAGCCACTAACATTCATAAGCAATCTGGTAAACTAGTAATCTTGCCACCAGTACAGTATCCCTAAAATTAAGGTAAAATGAGGTCATATGAGTGAGCCCTAATCCAATATGACTGGTGTCCTTATAAGAAGAGATTAGGGTACAGGCAGGCACAGAGGGAAGACCATGTGAAGATTTAGTGAGAAGATGGCCAAGGAGAGGAGCCCTTGGAAGAAACCCACCCTGCCAACACTTTCATCTTGGACTTCTAGCTTCCAGAAGTGTGAGAAAATAAATTTCTGTTTTAAGCCACTGGGTCTGTGATACTTTGTAAGGCAACCCTAGCAAACTACTGTAGTAATCCAGACAGTATGGTATTGGTAACAGCATAGACACATAGATCAGTGGAGCAGAATAAAGAAACCAGAAATTGACACCCAAATATGCTCAACTGATTTTAACAAAAGTGCAAAAGCAATTCAATGAAGGAAGGATAGCCTTTTCAACAGTTGGTGCTAGAGCAATTGGACATCCATAGGCCAAAAAAAAAAAAACGAACCTCAACTTGATCTTCATATTTTAATACAAAAATGAACTCAAAATGAATCATGTACTTAAATGTAAAATGTAAAACTATGAAACTTTTAGGGAAAAAGAAGAGGAGAAATTCTTCATGACCTAGCACTAGGCAAAGAGTTTTTTCTTAGACTTTGCACCAAAAGCACAATCCGTAAAATAAAAAAGTGATAAATTGGACTTCATCAAATTAAAAACTGCTCCTCCGCAAAAGCCTTCAAGAAGAGGATGGAAAGTCAAGCTACAGACTAGGAGAAAATATTTGCAAACTACTTATCTGACAAAAGACCTAGTATCTGGAATATATAAAGAACCTGAACACTCAATAACTTTTTAAAAATCCAACTAAAAAATGGGCAAAAGACATGAACAGACATTTCACTGGAGAGGATATACAGATCACCAATAAGCCCTTTAAAAAGATGTTCAACATCATTAACCAAATAGCCAAAGCAATCTTGAGAAAGAAGAACAAAGCTGGAGGCATCACAGTTCCTGATTTCAAACTATATTACAAAGCTTTTGTAATCAAAGCAGTATGGTACTGGCATAAAAACAGACTCATAGACCAATGGAAGAGAATCAAGAGCCCAGAAATAAACCCATGCATATGCAGTCAACTAATATTTGACAAGGGAGCCAAGAATACTCAATAGAGAAAATACAGTCTCTTCAATAAAACGGGCTGGGAAAATTTGGATATTCACAAGCAAATGAATGAAACTAGACCCCTATCTTACACCACTCACAAAAATTAACTGGAAATGGATTAAAAACTTAAATGTGAGACTTGAAACCATAAAACTCCTAGAAGAAAACATAGGGGCAAAGATCCTTGACATTAGTCTTGTCAATGATTTTTTGGATATGACACCAAAGGCACAGGCAACAAAAGCAAAAGTAAATGAGACTACATCAAACTGAAAAGCTTCTGCACAGCAAAGGAAACCATCAACAAAATGAAAGGCAACCTACAGATTGGGAATAAATGTTTGCAAACCATATATCTGAGAAGGGGTTAATACCCAAAATATATAAAGAACTCATACAACTCAAAAGCGAAAAAACAATCCAATTTAAAAAATGGGCAGGGTCTGGCCCCGTGGCTGAGTGGTTAAGTTCACGCACTCTGCTTCAGCGGCCCAGGGTTTCTCCGGTTCGAATCCTGGGCACGGACATAGCACTGCTCATCAAGCCATGCTGAGGTGGCATCCCACGTGTCACAACTAGAAGGACCCACAACTAAAAGTACACAACTATATACTGGGGGGCTTTGGGGAGAAAAAGGAAAAATAAAATCTTTAAAAAAAAAATGGGAAAACGAACTGAATAGACATATTTTCCCAAAGATATCCAAAAGGCCAACAGGTCCATGAAAAGATGCTCAACATCACTAATAATGGAAATGCAAATCAAAACCTTAATGAGGTATCACCTCACACCTGTCAGAATGGCTATCATCAAAAAGACAAGAGGTAAGTGCTGGTGAGGACGTAGAGAAAGGGAAACCCTTGTGCACTGTTGGTGGACTGGAAATTGGTGCAGCCACTGTGGAAAACAGTATGGAATTTCCTCAAAAAATTAAAAATAGAACCATCATATGATCCAGAAGTTCCACTTCTAAGCCTATAACTGAAGGAAATGAAATCACTATCCCGAAGAGATAGTGACACCCTTGTTCGTTGCAGCTTTATTTACAATAGCCAAGATATGGAAATATCTTGATAATGGATCAATGGGTAAGAACATGTGGTCTCTATATATAGAATGGAATATTATTCAGCCACAAGAAAGAAAGAAATCCTGCTATTTGTGATGACGTTAAAATGGTTCTTGAGAACGTTTTGTTAAGGGAAATAAGTCAGACAGAGAAAGACAAATATATGATCTTACGTATATGTGGAATCTTAGAAAACCAATCTCAGAAACAGAACAGATTGGTGGTTGCCATAGGCAGGGGCTAGGGGCTGGGGGAATTGGGTGAAGGTGGTCAAAATATACAAACTCCCAGTTATAAGATAAATAAACTCTGGGGATGTAATGAACAGCATGATGACTATAGTTAACAATACTGTATTTTATGTATGCAAGTTGCTAAGAGCATAGATCTTAAAAGTTCTCATCACAAGAAAACAAAACTTTTTTAACTATGTGAGATGATGGATGTTAACTCGTTGTAATCATTGCATAATATATACAAATATCAAATCATCATGTTGTACACCTTAAGCTTATACAACATCTGTCAATTATATCTCAATAAAACTGGGGAAAAAATGTTACCATTTTTCTTTGTCGTAATTTCTCCCAAGAACACCTCGCGAGATCTTCTGAAGTGAATATTAATAAGCCAGTCCTTGTGCCGCTGTAATTAGAGGCCATTTGCTGTGTTGTCATTGGTGTGAGGAGTGACTCTCTAGTCAAGAGTTTCCAGGTCATTCAGCCTGCATCTCAGCTCTGCTTCATCATACTTTGTGGTTTTGGCTCTCATTTTTATCTTTGGACACAAAAATACAATATTTGCTGAATCTCAGCATATTGCTTTTTCTAAACTTATCATTTTCCAGAAGTTTTGTGCAAATGTCCATCTTTGCGGAAAGTTACCACTCCTTTTATTTCTAACCTAACTTGATACCTTCCACTGTTCTGCCAGTCAAGTCTCCCTATGACTATTCCCCCCATGTAACAAATACCAAAGTATATAGAAACTGCTAACCAAAGGTGGTAAAGGTAAAGGCACTTTCTGGAGGAAGGAAAAGTTATTGATATAAATAAAATAATTTACCATTAAAAAAAGTTATTGATACTAAGGAGAGATAGAGGACTCTCTATCTCTATATGTTCATTATTAATATAACTTAAAAAAAAAGTTCAACATTGTCAGCCATCGGGAAATGCAAATTACAACCATGATGAGATGTCACCGCACACCTGTTAGAATGGTTGACATTGAAAATAGTGATAACACCAGATACTGTAGTTGTCTCTTAGGGTTTTCTTTTTGAATATATACTACGCACCATTGTTTGCACTATGATTTCACTAGAGATTGTCCTTACACATTTTATAAATGTTCATAATATATAGCACTCTTCAGAATAAAGACAAAAGGGATAATCTTGTCTCAGTTTTAGGAAGACAGATTTTTAGTTTTTTACTTTGTTTTGTTTTTCTTCTTTCTTTCCTCCAGTTCTTCATTGATTTGCTCAGTAAATTTAATAACCCTCTTTAAAACTTATTTTCTCATGTATTATTATTTTGGGACCTTTGTAGTTGACTTTTCCCCAGTTAGGTTTATCAGCAAATGCCCTTCAGCAGCTGGTGTCATTGTTTTTAGATTTCTATAACTTTAATTAATTTCGTGTTTATCACCAGGGTTTTTTTCATCTAGAACATCTAAATTCAATTTTTTTCTCTCATTAGTCTCAATAATTTGAAGAAAATTTTCTAGTGAATATTGGGTGACTACTTTTCTGAAAATTTATTACCACCAAATGTCTTCCAGGTGGCTTAGAAGAATGATAGTCTCATAGCTGGAGTGTGTAAGAGTTTGTTTGGGAGTCTGGCTGTGCAACCCTGTAATCCAGCCAGATTCTGTTTAGCAGGAGAACCAAAGGGTGACTTCACAAACAAAGGGAAAGGCTTTGCCTTTAGGAGGCTCCTTGTATGGTGTCAGTCAGTCATAATTTGCTAGGAGCCATCTTCCCCCCAGATCCTAGTGGAAGATCAGAGAATATCTACAGTAGTGCTGTCCAAATAGAGCATTCCGTGATGCTGGAAATGACCTCTGTCTGCACTGTCCAGCACACATAGCCACTGGCCACATGTGACTATTGAGCGCTTCAAATGTGGCAAGTGTAACTGAGGAACTGAATGTTTAAATTTAATTAATTTAAATTAAATAGCGTCATGTAGCTAGTAGCTAGCATACTGGACACTGCAGATCTAGAGGGTTTGATGGGACCAGCAAGGGCTTTGGAATTGTAGAGATCTGGACTGAAATCCAGGGGCTGCCACTTCCTAATTTTGTGATCTTGAGCTAAGTATTTAACTTCTGAGTACCATTTTTGGTTTTCAACAAATGGGACTAAAATTAATACCTACCTTTAAGAGTTATAAGAATTACAGGGAATCTACAGTATTTGGTACATTGCTCAGTATGTAGTAGATGCTCAATAAATGATAGCTATTGTTAATATTATTATGTTTACTTGCTTTTATTTCTACCTTTGGCATAAATCCTGTGAACTTATATTTTCCTGATAATCCCAAGTAATAATCTCTCTGTAAGATTAGGAATTTCAGAGCCGTTTTGGGTAGAGGGCCCTGTCCTGAGAACTGGTGATAAAAGTGACCCTGGGCCTCAAGGGCGCAGGTGCAAGGCCTGTCCTTTCGGGAGATAGGACAGGGGATTAAAACATAACACTTAACAGAATTGCGTCTCAAAGACCAGGCTTGGGTAAGGGGACCAAAGGTCCCAGACTTTGTGGAAGGCGGCCTGAGCCCCTGAGGCTAGAAAAAGCTCCAGGCAGGAGGGCAGGGAGAGGGACAGCGAGTTTCAGCTGCATCTTAAGACTTAAAGAACAGAACATTTGAATAAATGAAGGAGAAGAAAGCAGCCCCAAAGCAAAGGAGTCAGTAAAGTCACAGAATGGGCTTTATGGGATAATGAATAAGACCATCTGGTTATATACGGATAAACAATCAAAAGATGCCACTAGAAAAGTGGGCAAGGAGCAGATTGTGGGGGAGCTGAATATCCTGCTATGAAGTTTGGATAAGAAAGTGGAGAAAGGTTATTTGAATAGGAGCATGATACCTTCAGTGGCCACTTGGGGTTAGATTACTACTCACAGGCACTGTCCTAAGGGTCAAGGTTCATTCGTTGACTCAGCAAACATTCGTGAAGCTTCTTCAAGGCCAGAGTAGGGATTTGGGAGAATTTCCGTTCACTGAGACTGATCCCAGAAACGCTAGGATCCCTAAAGTTGCAGAGACGGAGGGCAGAGGCTTAGCCAGGTGGGCATTAGACCCCAGGTGGCTCAGGTAAGGTCCCTCCTAGGAATTCCCAGGCAGTGCCAGGCAGGAAAACAGGGAGGCAGGGGCAGGAAGTGCTCCACACAGAGGGGCCCTTGGTGTTGGCCTGGGAAGTGGAGCTCAAGAGCGGTGCTACGGCCACAGGGAGGAAGTATGATGGGACCAAGGTAGGGTCTTATCCAGAGGGTTCCAAAGAATTGAACAGCCATTTGAGAACGAAAGCAAATGCTCAATGAGATAAGTTGGGGCAGGAGAGTTGATAGTGAGGTCCTAGGTTCTGGGGAACACATGAAGACAATTTCTGGAAAGGGGTCGGGGAGTGGGGATCCAGGGAGCCCAATGGTCAGTGTTAAGCCTGGCCTAACAATGCAGGCAGTGTGAGAGATCTGGGGAAGAGACGAGCCGTTTCTATACCTGCTGCTTTAGTTAGAAACCAGGTCAGAATGGACTCTCAATGTGGGGACACATCAAGGCTTAACTCTGGGAGCTGAGGAATGCAGAAGGCAGGAAAGGAGATGGGCCAGTAGAGGTGTCAAATTCTGGGTCTTCATTTGGTCCTCATTTCCCTATTGTCTGTTCACCTCTGGAGACTCTGGTCTCCAAAGGGTAAAGAGAAGCTGTTCTAATTGTCCTAGGAGTGCAGCCCGTGCTAGCAACTGACCTGTCTCCCAACCCTACCTCCTACCCCCACGAGAAGTCTTGGGGCCCCATTGGCTTTCTGCACCATTCTAGGCTATTAAATCAAGCCGGGCCAAGTCCATCTTGTTTTCACTCTTCCCCATTTCCACCCAGCCGTGTTCTGCTGCCTGTGTCAGAGAGCTCAAGCTGGGACTGCTGGCTGCCAGGGTCTGGGTCAGTCTAACGCCTGCCAGGATCACAGTAGGTGGGGGGAGGTTAGTGGGAGGGGAGCCAAGCCCAGGCTGTATCTTGTTAAACAGTCTGCTTTGGCTATGTGTTAGTCTCAGAATCAGGTCTGAAATGTTAGCAGGTAACCTACTTATTTCAGACAATTTGCAAAGAAACCAAATCTCCGCCAGCTAGAAAAGATGGATGTGCTCTCGGGTAGTGCAGAAGTATTGGTGTTATGAAAAGCAGAGGTGAGAACAGTGGTAAGAAATCAAGGTTTCCTCTGTAGATTTTTTATTGGTTAGATTCAAAGTGACATCCTCTAATTGTCCTAAGAGGCCCCAGCAGAGCCTCCTGAAAACATCGGCTGGATTTGAGTCCCTCCCTCATCCCCTTGCTGTGTGTTTGGTTTGGGATTTGTCACTCTGGGAAGCTGAGGGCTCTGGGCAGCTCTCAGGCCTGGCAGATTTCCCCCACCTGCCTGGAATTCGGCCCAGGGGGCAGAGGCCCCTCCCCAGCCCAGTCCTGCACCTCCACTCCCCAGCCCTGGAGCTGTGGCCTTTATTTCAAGTCTGGTCCCCAGGGGCCTGAGCAGGGAATGAGGACAGCTGATAAGCCTGACAGTATTGACTTTATGGGGGGTATTCAATGCATTTACTTTCTGCAAGAAGGCTGTACCCTTATCTGCTGTCCACAGAGCATCTAAATCCTCATCTAGGGGACCCATTGATGAGTTATGTCCCTTATACAAAGACCAGAGAATAAAGAGGAAAAGGGGAGCTGCACTGTACCCAGTGCCTGGTCCTGCCCACCCCCACCCACCTTGCTTTCCCACTGCCCTTGGGTTTATTGGCTGAAAATAGAAGCACGCACAGCTTCAGGCCTACAGAGTCAAAGCCACACCAGCCTGGTCTTGAGAGCGTCAGCAGCTGGGGACGCCCAGGGCTGTGGATCCCTCCCATTGGTAACTATGGGAAGAAAACCCCACTCACTTGAAGCAGTTGTGTGCCCCGCTTTCTGCCGCAATGGTCAACATTTGCTCTGGACAGAAATCCCCGCCTGGCCTCAACACCAGGTGTCTTGGCGGGGAAATGTGTGTTCATTTGGGTGTGTGGGAGTTACCAAGGGGTCCTGGGTCTGGGGAGCTGGAGAGTGCAAGTTAATTGTAAGAGAGAGCCTGATGCTCAGGAGAAGCTTTTCTTTGCCCTCTCTGACATCTCCCTTATCCATCCCTGGGCTCTGTTTGCTTCAAACAGTGGAAGGAAATAAATGCTTCTTAGCAGCTCGGGACCCAAAGCAACTGTAAGGAGAGAGGTGGGAGCCAGGATACTGGGTTGGGCACATGAAAGAAAAAAATGAAAGTGCCTTTTGCAGAAAATTGGTGGCCCATGTGTTCAGATTCCCCATCTAGCTTTTGGATAGAGTTTTTCTAGTAATAAAAATAAATAAAACAATATTTATTAGCTGCCTATTACCACCATTTTTAAGCATTTACTCCAAATCACTAACTTTACATACATTAGCACAATGAATCTTTACAATAACCCATGAAGTTGATAGTATTTCTGATTTACAGTTGAGAAAATTGAGACTGGGAGAAGTCAAGTCGCTTGCCCAGGATGACGACTGATGTCAGAGCAGGGAGTCAAACACCAGTCAGTCAATCTGCCTCCACAACCAAGTCAGAGATCTCTCAGCGACTACATGAAACTACCTCCCACTTTATATTTCTCAATGCCTTGTCCCACTCAGTCCACAGCAAATCAGTGAGTATTCATGAATCTCATTTTATAGGGAACAGGCCCAGAAGGGCAATTTTTTTTTTTTTTTTGCAATTCTGCCAGCTTCTTATTTGTTAAATATATGGCCAGTTTGATTGAGAAAGTGACCAGCAGCGACCCTCTAAACCAATTAATAAATTCCTCTACTTACAATCCAAACCAGGAACCTCCTCATTGTGCTTATCCCTGGCAAGGCACAGGCTGAGACAGCAGACAGAGGAAGTGGGAAGAAAGGGCATCAACAGGATGGCATTAAACAACAGTGCGGGAAACCTTTGCCGGTTCTGAATTGTGGATGGATCCCTCTCCCTCACCTCCTTCTGGATTCAGACAGGGCGCGTATCATTTAGATCCAGTCGAGGACCACCCCTGAGATTCAGCGTTCACTGCTCCAGCCATGGAGGATGCCTGGCAACTCAACTAAGCAGCAAGCTGTGGCAGGCTCCCAAGGAAAGAGAACTCTGTTTACAGAGTAATGTCATCTCTCCTTTGTCAACGAAAGTCACTGTGTACTGCAGGGGAAAAAACCTGGTGGACCACAGCCTTGTTTCCTCCTAAATCTGTACATTTTCCCTTTCTTGTTCCTATCTATGTCCAGGGCCACACAACCAGTGTATATCAGGGACTCTGGTCTACAGAATCTAGCACTTTTCCCTTTCTGTCATGACTAGGGTATGACCTCAAGGAAGTCCAGAAATGATGATGAAACAGCCAAATCCCTCATTCCTTATGATAGAAGACCAAAGCTCTTACCCCTCTGTCTTCCCCTGCACGCCCCTCTGCCTCCCCATGCTCGGTAGAGATGTGGGCCATATCAACGTATTTCTCCCTTCCAGATGCTCTGGTTTCCTACGTCACGGGCTGTCATCTGCAGCTACTTGCTTGATTATCTTTTTACTTGGGGGAGGTTGGAGTGGGGGAGGTAGGAAGAGCCTCAGAGGAGGTGAGCTAATCACAAAATTGCCGTATGGGTCCTGTGAATGGAGTGACATTAATGGCCATGGGAATGTACAGCCTCTGCGGGCCCTGGAAAGATGTTTCTCTAAGAATTGCTGGTAAACCAGAGTCAGCTGCGTGCTGAAGGCTTGTTACTCTGGACATACATTTTAGTATTTAACTTGTTTGAGAGCAACATTTTGTTTTGTCTAAGCTAATAACTTGTTGTTATGTAACTTTATTATCAAAATTTATAATTTCTCATATTAAGTGAGAAAATTGGGTGAAATGCCTAGCATGACACCTAGTACTTAGTGCTACATAATGGAGGTAGAGAATTCGGTGCCTGGCCCAGAGTTGGTGCTTGATGCCACCCCCAGGTCAAGCCATCATCCCCTCTGGTCTGCATTCCTGTCCCAGCCTCCTACCTAGCCTCCCCGCACCTTTTCTTGGCCCCCTCCATACAGCAGCCGGAATACTCTTCTCTCCTCCTTCAAAAGCAAACAATCACCAAACCCCTTCCATGGCCTTGGAAGCATTCACTTCACGGAAACAAGCTCCGTGTCTTCTGACAGAGAGCAGGGCAGTCTGGAGGCAGCTGTGTGGAGAAACGAGTCAGCGCTGTCCTGCGTTCATTCAACGAATGTCTCATCAGGCAGCTTTTACATGCAGTGAGCACAGTTTGTGGAGTCTAGTGACTAGTGAAACGAAGTCCTCGCCCTCCTGATGTTTACAGTGTAGTCAGCAAGCCAATAAGCAAGTAAACTAGAAGGAGAGTTGTTCTGAAGCCCTCAACATGCAGATGGGACTCCTTTAAAAAACCAGAGTCAAAGGAATTTAAATTTACCAAATAAAGTTTCACAGAAAGATAAAGCCTATGACCAACAGCCACACCCACACACCTACAAATTAGCAGCAAAAGAGCAGGTGCAGTTTTATTTGGAAAATGCAAATTTAAAAACGGGGTTGCAATAATACAGAAATGGAATTCAGGATAAAAAGCAAGGCAAAGAGGGTCATTTTACACTGACATGGGGCACAATTCTCTAAGTCGATAAAGCTTCCATGAGTCTTCATGTGCCAAATGCGATGCGTCTAAAGGTATAAAGATCTAAGGCCAACAGTCCTGGAAAAAGCAAAAGGAAGGAACAGATGAAATGGGAGAGGGAGGCTGTCACACAGCTCTCTCTACCGGATCGAACAGCCCGAACTCCCGAGGATACAGAGGGTCGGTCTAGTGGGTGTGTATAAAAAACCTTTTATTTTTCAAGCAGAAACTATACCTCTTTTTCTGTTGCCTATGGAGTATTTGTAAAAGTTGATCCTATGTTTTACCAAAGAGAAAATCTCAATTAACATCCAAAAGCAGAAAATGTACAGAAGCGTATCTTTGATTATACTGCAATAAAATTAATAGCAAATGGTTACCAAAAAATGCAACAATAAGGACATTTTAAAAAGACTTTCTAAAAGAAAAATTAAAATAAACAACAGATGTTAGAAGCTAGCGACAAAGATTCTGAAATTGAAACACCAGGTGACACCAAAGGTATATCAGCAGAAAGTTCATAACCTGAAATGCTTTCCTTATTAAACAAGAAAGAGTGAAAACACTCAACCTAAGAATGAGAGGTGGAGAGAGAACAAAATGAACATAAGCAAAATAAGAAAGAGCAGATTTAACAAAGCTATAGTAGAAATTAATGCATTAGAAAATCATAAAAATGATGAATCACAGGGATATTTTTAAAAGAACAGTAAAATGGATGAGCAAAGGTAATGAGGAAGAGAGAGTCATAAACATATAATGTGAGGAATGAGAAAGGCAATAACACAAATACAGAGATATTTTTTAAAAGTCATTGAATGACTGTATATAAATTACTAATGAATCTGAAAATGTCAAAGTGCCAAAATTGACTTAAGAGAACACTTGAAGGAACAAAACCTGCCTAGAAGGATTTACTAGAAAATCTATTAATAACAAGAACCAGCTAATTCAGGTGATGAATAAATTGATGGATGCATACACAATAGGTGGAAGGAAGAAGTGATGGATGGATGGATGGATGGATAAATGGAGAGAGAGATGGATGCTTGGGGCCTGGATATGCAGAATTAGGGATCAGGAAGGGGGCTTAGAATGAGGGGGGAGGAAGGGAGTTTTGAGACTGGATATGGCTGATGCTTAACTTCTAGCCAAAATGACCTTGGCCCACAACCACCTGGGCTCACAGAAATCCCTTCTGAAAACCTCAGGTTTGGTCTTTCCTGAAGTTGACAACTGCTGCATACAGGACTAGAGGTCCAGTATTCACAGGCTAATCCAGAGAGATCAATTAAGCCAGTAGAACCAGAGAGCCTGCCAATGCCCAAGCAATCCTAGCGACCCGCCCTCCCTTCCCCAGCCTGCTCTTCCCTCCCTAGGAGCCCGCAGGTGCAGTCTCTCCAGGGGGCAGTGAGAGCCATGAATAGTAAGGGTTTTAGCTCAAGCACACAGAGGCGTTTCGCTGCCCAAACCTAATCCCCCAATAATCGGATTATGTAAATTCCTACTTCAACCCCTTCCTCGCCCCTAACCTCTCCACACTGGGGGACTGGGATGGGAGAGGGCCCATCGCTCCGAAGAATCGCTGCTAGTGGAATGGTGCACCAAAATTGTTTCCCCCATTTTTAAAATTATAAAACCAATGATAACATGTAAGAAAGTTTTGAGAAGAAAACAAGTGTCAAGCCTGGTTCCAGTGTGCCGACACGATTGTGCTCTGTTCTCTGCAGCCTTCGTCCTTTCTCGCAGTCCTTGTCCAATTGTACACAGATCCTATTTGACAGCTTATTGTTTCATTTAGCATCACACATCTCTGAGCTTGCTACCCAGTTGCCACAGTTCTTTTTTTACAGCTGTGGAATATGCCATTCCGAGAATATATTACTGCGCAGGTTTTGGGCTAAGATGAAGGGTAGTATAGGTTCTTGGTTTAAAATCTAACATGTGCTGTATCAGAATTGTGATACAATAGGGCAAGATGGAAAAGGATGGGCACCATGAGGCCGCAATTCCCCTTCTACAGCACACAAAGACAGAGGGCAGAAAGAGGACAAATTTACTGCAAATATTAGGTTATGTTTCCAAAGGCCCCTTTGTGCCTATGTAGGAACTAACCAATTAATTCTCTCCAACCCACTCACCAATCCATCTTTTGCACTGCCACCACAATGAGCCTTGTAACTGTAAATCTAAACATTTCTCCCATGTTCGAGGCACACAGTTGCCTTCACATGACTGCTCTCTCTTCCGCTCTCCATCTGGAATTCCTGCCCAGCCTTTCCACCCTTCTTTCCAGGCGCCCAGGCACCAGGCAACCGGGGCCCCTGCCGTGGGTTCTGTGCTTTAGATGGCCCTGCTCTAGCCCCACTCCAGTGCCCCCTGGTGCCCATTTCCCACATTCTAGACCACATTCTGGGTATCCAGGACCTGGGCCCATTTTCAGAGCCTGCACAGAGCTCTTCCTTAGGTCCATGTGGGCTGGGAGTCCACATCATATACATAAGGCCCTTCACAGAGCAGGACAGAGCTGAGGGATGGGAAAAGGATGGGGAGGGATGGGTCAGGAGCCATTTGTACCCTTGTCCTGGGCCCCACAAATGTCAGAGGCAGCCTGCCTCAAGGCCTAGTTTAAATGCTGTCCCTCCCACGAGCGATGTCTGGTCCAGCTAGAATCCTTTGCCTCCCTAACACCAATTTCACACTCTGGCACTCAGGACCGCCTAGCTTGTATTTAGTCATTTTTGTCATGTCTTCCCCCTCCCAAAGGTTGTGCACTCCTTGAAGACAGATAGTTTTCTTCATCTTCCTGTGCCACCCCCACCCCCCAACCTAGCAATTCATGCAACAGATTTTTTATTTATAATAGGAACTGTATTCATTTTTTTTTTTTTTTGAGGAGGGGGACAAACATCCCCAAAGTCTTCGTGGCTTACAACAGCAAAGATTTATTCCTCAGTCATGTTACACAAGGGCTGTGGTTGCCTATGGGTTTGCTCCATGGCTTAGAGGCTGAAAGACCAACCCGGAACAGGACGTTCTCATGACTGAGCCCAACCAGAAATCACTCTCGAAGCTTGGGCTCCATCGCCAGATGTCAGGTCCGCTCATATTCCATTGGCTGCAGCGAGTCTCATGGCCAAGCCTTAAAGGCGGCCGGGAAGTCCTCTCCCTCCACCTACAGGGAGGCACTGCCAGTCACGTGGCAGTGGGCGAGGCTACGTAGTCCTCTCACAGAAGGGAGCCAGTAGCTATAACAATAATACAATCTATCACAATAAAATTTACGGTGTTCTGACTGAGTGCTAGGCACAGTGCTAATGCTTGACTTGTTTTTCTCATTTAATCCTCACAATCCTCTTATTGTCCCCATTTTACAGATGAGGCAACTGAGGCAGGGAGAATTTACATAATTTGCCTAGGGTCACGTAAGTGGGTAAACTAGGGATTTCAACCTGGGTAGTGCAACTCCAGAGGCCTCTGCTCTCGTCCACTAAGCTGTAATGCGTTTGTGAATTTACCGTGCTCGATCCTATGCTGGGTCCTTCAGAGAGTGGGGTGCCTAGAAATTCATTCCTCAACCATTCATTAATCAACCAGCATTCGATGAACGCCTATTCACTGGAGCTGCGGAGGAGACAGCCAAGATGAACGAGTAAAATATTACACGGGGATGAGTGCTGAGGAGAAGAATAAAGCAGGGCAGGAGGAGGAAGAGTCCTTGTGTGTGAAGGTGCAATTTCAGATATTGTGGTCAGAGAATCTTCATTGGGAAGGTGACATTTGAGCAAAGACCCGAAGAACGTCAGCAGCTTGAGGGCAGCGATTCGAGTCTGTTTGGTTTGAAGTTGTGTCCCCAACTTCAGTGCCTAGATTAGGCACTGGCCCATGGTACGCATTCAATAATAATTTGTCAAATGAACGAGAGGAGGTGAGGGAAGGAACTAGGTAGATAACTTGAGAGCAGAGTGCTTCAGGCAGAGAACACATCGCAGAGGCCAGAGGCAGGAGGGCATGTTCCTGAAACAACAGAGTGGCTAGAGCTGAGTAAACCCCGGGAGAGAAGGAACAGGTCAGGTAAAGGGGGTCTCGGGGGCCGTTGTAACTGAGTGAAATGCAGAGCCACCGGAGGGTTTGAGCAGAGAAGTGGCGGGACTCTGACTTGGGTTTTCACAGGATCATTCTGGGTGATACTGGAGTAGAGGAAAGAGGCAATGCAGAAGCAGGAAGACCGAGCTGGAGGCCTCTGGAAGAAGCAAGTCCTGTGCCGGACGCTGCGGGAACTGAGATGAACACCCCGGCAATCTGTCCGGGACAGTGGCGGTTAAACTTGGTTGTGCATCTTAGTCTCTTGGGGTGAAAAACGCAGATTTGGGATCCCACTGCCAGAAAACCTGATCTGTTGGGTCGGGGTTGTGGGTGTGGAGATGTGTCTCCCCTCACCCGTGATCCTGAAGCCCGTGCGTCTTGGACTACATTGGCTTAAATAATTGACATCTGATGAATGAACGCGGCCCGGACTTTGCGCGGTTCGTCGACGCTGGAGAAGAGGGTCGGTGAGCCCCGAGCCGGCCTCTGGCCGCAGGCCGATGGTGGGCAGGACCCCTCGGCCCCGCACCTGACACACAGCGCGGTTCTCCTTCCTCCCGGCCCCTTTCCAGGGCTCAGGGAGGCGGGGCGGGGGAGTGGGCAGGGCCGGGCGGGGGTCCAGGGCGGGAAGAGGCCCCCTGGGCCCAGCTAACAAAGGGCGGGGTCCTATAAAGGCGGCTGCGGCGGCGTCCAGGGGAGGGCGCACACGGCCGGCTACGGCGACCACGACGGCGCGGGCTCCGGCTCTGGGTGAAGAGGTGCGTCGCCTCGGCGGGACGTGGGCGCCCCGGGGCTGGGCTCGGGCTCAAGGGCCACGGTCTCCGCGCGGCCCCATGAGTCCAAGCCGCGCCCGCCCGGGAGAGCAGGGGTGTGGCGGGGACTTGGTAGCAGCCACCAAGGCGACTCGGTGAGAAGCCCCGGGGGCTTTCCGCGGGGCAGGGGCGGGGGCCGGTCCCCTAGCGCGTGATGGCTGGGTCGCTGCGCCTGGATCCGCGGTGCCGGCGACGCTCCGGAGCATCTCCGAGGGCCCTTTAGGTGGTTCCTGCGTCTCAGTGAGCGACTCCCGGACATCTGGCAGGTGCGACACTTTAGCAAGTGATGCTTTCCTGAACTACTTAGTCAATAAGGCAGGGCACTGCAGGCCGGGGAGCAAAGGGTATCGAGAGCAATAGGGACAAGCCGGGAGGTGAGGCGGGCAGGGCAACGGGGTGTGCGGGCTGTGCAGGAGGCGCGCGTGTTGAGCGCATCCTGGAACAGGCGGCTCTCCCGGCGGGCGCGCAGGGTGCCACCTGAAGACTGGCATTCAAGTAAATGTCCTTATTTAGAACATCATCATCAAGCACAGTTGTCTAATGAGAAAAGTAACTTGCGTAATACTATGTATTCTGATTTTTAAAGGATATAAGATACGAAGGATATATAAATATTATACATATTCACACCAAATTGGCTACTGCTGGGGAATAAGATTGACTAGGTAGACAGATAGCCTTTTAGTTTTTACTTTATGCACTTGTGTACTGCTTAATTTTTTCCCCTTAAATGAGCATGTGTTACTTGTATAATAATTTCAAAAGGCAAAGCTGTGCCCTGTGTTTGAGGTCAGGTGCCTTTCCCTAACCCAGCTGTAGGAAGCACCTCCCTTTTTCTGGAGAGTGTTTTCACTCACTTTCAAGAGAAAGATGAAAGAAAAGACAATACACGGGACCAAATGCCAGGAAGAGAAACATAAGTCTTGGGAAAAAAGAGTCTATGAGTCTGAATGCCTGAGCCAGGCCCCGGGGGGGAATGTTAGCCCTGAACCTGTGGGCATCCTTGCTGGTTGACTTTGGTTCTGTGTCCTGGAACCACCCCCACGAAAAAGCAGCAGTTCCTACTGGGGGCATTGTCACCTTCTCTAGGGGCGTAATTGTCATTCTTTCCTCTGCTAACCTGTTACCTTCAGTGGTAACGATATAAATAGAAGTTTGTGCACACCTATATTCCTGTTGTATTTACCGTGACATTCCTCCTGCACAGGCATTCCTAAGCTGGGGTCCCTGACATAGCCATCCAGGGGTGTGTAGATAGAATTCAGGGGTTCTATATATTTGGACTGGAAAAAAATTACGTCTTTATCTCCACCAACCTTTAATCTAAATTTAGCATTTCCTTTATTCGTGAATGTGGGTAATAAACTACAGCGGTCTTAGCAGTACTGGTGACTTTGTGATCAATAGAAATCGTAGGCACCTTCATCTCATGTTACTGATCTTGCAGACCATTTGAAAAAACAATTTACATATCACTACTTAGAAATTATGGGAATAAATTTAATTGTTTAATATGTTAAAAATGAAGCACGTATTACTGTTTTGTATTTTTAAATTATTTTAATAACTCAAGTAGAATTGGTTATTTCATGTGTCTATGTATTTTAATTCATGCATTTAAAATCACTATTCTGAGAAGGGAACTAAAGCTTTTTACTTCATGTATTTGAAATCATCGTTCTGAGATGGAATCCGTCGCTAGGCTTCCCCAGATTGCCAGAAGGGTCCATGGCACAGACAAGGGCATGAACCCTGACCCAGCAGGAGTCAGTGGTGACATAGATGCATAAACACCCAAGCTGGGGGGGTGACCTGGGCAAAGCGCTTCACCCGTTTCGACATCTGTCAGGTGTTCTCTGATTCTGTGGCATCTGGCGTATTTTTTAAGCTCTTGAGTTACTCTGAAATCAAGATTAGCAGCAATCAGTCCTCGAAACCGGAAGAACATAAATGCAGTCTTCCTTTGATTTAATAAGCACCTTAGTAATTTTCCAGTGACCTCTCCTTTGAGTTTTTCCAGCTTGTTAATCCCTGATTTCTGTTCCCCCTGTGGAGAAGAGAGAAACACACTTGAGATAAATCAACAAGGAATTATAAAGCACCTCCCAGGACAGCAGGGCACCTTCAGAAGCCCATTTTCTATTCTCTCATTTCCTCTGTCTGCTCCTAGCACAATAGGCTCGAGCCCTCTTAGAAGAGCACACCGGTTAGTTTATCCTGCCTAATCTTTTTCTTCCCAGCTTGAAAAAGACCCCCCATGGGACTGGAGTTGACTTAGTGAGTGAGCTAAACCCTCTTGTGACAAGAGAAGCTTAAATGTAACTTTTCTTCCACAGTCCTGGCTGCGAAGCAGCCAGCCCCAGTATCAGCAAAACTGGATAGTTTTCTATCTTAAAATTCCCTTGATTTAGGTTCAAACCTTCATATTTTAGGTATAGTCGGGCACAGTCCTGACAACACTCATAGATTCATTGTACATCTGAAGGCCGGGTTGTTTAGAAATGACTTACGTTCCATACAAGGCCATAGGCAGGGCACCATGGCATTTCAGAGCAGAAAGAGGCCTTGGCGTCACCGGGCGCACCCCCTCGGTTTGGAGGGATCCACGTTCTGTCTGGAAGCCCTCTAGACTGCTGGGTTAGGTGCTATTTCTCTGCTCCTACAGCCCCTGTTCTTCCCTCTCCATGTCACAAGGCAGCGGGCTCCTCAGTATCTGGAAGCCAGCAGAGTATCTGGCACATAGGATCAGTAAGTGTTGGTACCAAAGCTTGGAGAGCATATGATTGTAACTGGATCATGGGTCCCACTAGGAGTGTCTCCACACAGAGAGGAGGTGGAGCTCCGTGACGGGTGGAGGAAGGCTGAAGCCGGACAGTGAACTTGGGCTGCACTTACCACAGCTCTGGCCTCTCCAGACCAGACAGAAGCAGGAAAGGCAATGAGAACTGGGACGGAGAAATGTCCTGGGAGCATACAGACGACTGAAAAATGCTATTCTTGGGATAATAATACTTCTCGTCTGTATGGGCAAGAGGACCCTTGTATTTATTAAGCACCCATGTGCTGGTGACATAGTGTCTCATTTATATGTTCAAATACTTTATATAGTGTTTGATTTAATCCTCACAAGAAGCATGGAGATGGCTTTATATCCATTTTTCAGAGAAGAAAACTGACATTTAAAGAAGTTAATGGATTTTCCCAGAATCATATAACTAGGAAATTGGGAGCTGAGATTCAAAGCCAGGTCTTTCTACACTAAACCCATAAACTTTCTTAATTTCTTTCTATTATGAAGCAAATAATATATGAATACTTTGTTATAAAAATGTAAAACAATACCAAAGTATATTGAATAAAACACATACATCGCCTTTTTCTCTCTTCCCCAACCCACTGCCTCCCCCAAGGAACCACTGTCCGCAGCTTGGCCTGAATGCTTCCAGATGTTTCTTCTGTCTGTACACACGTATCTGTCCACAGCCCCCTAGAGGGTGAAACAGACTCACACATGAATAAAGCTTGGACCTTTCTACGGCACTGTAGCTTCTTCATCAGAAAAAAAATTATAAATGACAGTGAACATTTACTTTCCTCTATTTTATTTGTGGAGATAATAATTGCAATCATTTGACATTTGTTGAGCATGTAGTGTGCACCAGACGCTGTGCTGAGGTGTTTTACGTGTATCGTTTTATGTGTCCTCGCAGGTAGTAGCCTGAGTCACCCTTTACTTATGAGGCTTTTGATGCACAGAGAGGTTACGTAGATTTCTCAAAGTCACACAGCTAGGAGGAGTAAAGCCAAAAGCCAAGCCAGGGTTCTGGCTCTGGAGGCTGTGCTCTTAACCACCACACAGATGCCTCCACTTTTGGCGGACTTCCATACAGTCAGTGGTGGTAAGAGGGGCTGTTCCAGTTAACTGGGATCATCGTTTGATTCCCACAGAATCGCAGAGATACCAATACACTGTAGAGGGAAATGACTCCTGGAACATGTTGGCATCCCGAGGCGGATCCCAGCAATATCTACAATATTGTCACTGCAACCAGCACCACTTACAGACACATCTAGGCGGAGTTAATTCACGAAAACAGTGCCTGGCGCAAAGTACTGTTTGCTCCCATCTTCCTGACTTTCTAGTTCACAGAATGCTTTCCCATGCAGTACTTCATTTACTCTGGACAACCACCCTGTGAGGCGGGAACGGTATCATCACACCTGAGTACAGCTGAGAACTGAGGCTCGGGTGGGTGAGGTGACTTATGCAGCAGCTCCTGGCTGGTTCGTGTTTGGTGCTGTGAAGAGAACACACACCACCCGAGGGCAAGGGTGGCCCCTCCCCTATTCTGTTTACTCCTGCCCCTTCCTCCAGGACGGCAGGGTCCCGCCTCCTTCTTAAACACGGTTTTGCTGAGGGTGGAGCCTTCCCGTTTGGAGAGTAGCGAGCTGGTGCTCCTCTCGGCCGCCCTCTGAGGTCACAGAGAGGCGCGCCGGGAGGTCCCTGCAAGAGGGAGCTTGCGGCTCGGCGGCAGGAGCTCAGCGCCCCCAGCTCTCAGGGCCGCGCCTTCCCCGCCCCCGGTCTTCCCGGGCACCCAGGCGACGAGTGAGGAAGGCAGGGCACTGGATCTGGCTGTTTCTGCCCAAAGGAATCTTCGGGGCGGTCCTGCTTCCTTCCTGCCTTCCTTTCCCAGGTGCCAGCTGTGCGTTGCCCTCTGCAGGTGTTCTTCGTCCCGTTCTTTCTTCCCTTTTTATCTGTCATAGGCATTAACCCCCAACTCCAACTCAGCGTCTGCTTCCTGGAGGATCCAGCCGATCTGCCTGAGGAATCTAAAAATACCGATGCCCTCAGAGATTTTCATTTAATTGGCCTGGGGTGCAGCCCGGGTGATTCCAATGAGCAGCTCAAGTTGAGAGCCACCGGAAGAGAAGAAAAGTTGAGCAGCAGAAGTTCCACGTGTTTTAAATTAGCAAAGGCCCGCTTTTTCACAGTTACCCCCCGGAGCCTCAACGAATCACTTCTTTAGATTAATTTCAAATAAAATGGGCCCACTCTTTCCTACCATACATGCCAATGCTTAACCCCCCAGCTCATACTGCAGTGTGGGCTGTTCACATAAACGACAGGCGTGGAAGGAAGCTGGCATTTTGAGGGGTCCCTAAAGAGTTCCTGGCAACCCGCATGATGGTTTATATAACTTATTCCAGATATGTGGGGTGTTTACCCACAAGTTCACATCCTTATAGAAACCCAAATAAAAATAAAAGGGAGGTAGAATTTAGGGAAAAGTTCAATGTTATTGACCTAGTCATTTTGGTCTTGGCATAATTCTTTTACACCTTTCTCTAGTCATCAGTTGTTGATCTGGATTTGGCCCTCAGCATGTGGGACTTTGTGCTGTGATTTTACTTATTTATTTATTTTTCGTGAGGAGGATTGGTCCTGAGCTAACGTCTGTTGCCCATCTTCCTCTGTTTTGTATGTGGGATGCTGCCACAGCATGGCTTGATGAGCAGTGTGTAGGTTCATGCCTGGGATCCGAACCCATGAATCCCAGGCCACTGAAGCACAGCTTGCAAAGTTAACCACTATGCAACCCTGCCGGACCCTGTGCTGTGATTTTTAAGTCCTTATGTATGTGCTGCCTCCTCCACCAGACCATCCAACAAGGTTCTCACCCAACCATGTCCACAATCCCAGCTCATAGCACAGGGCCTGGTGCAGAGTAGGTCTACATTACGGGTTAAAATAAAAGAACAGAGGCACCAAGAGCCAAGAGATTGTAGCAGGCTCGGTTATAGAAAAACAAGATATCACCCCCTAGGGATAGTCAACACCCCACACGTTTTTATTTATAAATATATTTATTATTTTGTTATATTTATTAACACTATTATAGCAATTACTAAGTGTCAGGCACTGTTATAACTTATTTACAAACATGAACTTATTTAATCCTCCCAACAGCCTTTGTCTCCCACCAAGGGCTGCAGGGGTTCACTGAGGGGAGGGCAGGGGGGCGCTGGAATGGCTGGAAGGTTTCATAGAAAAGGAGGCTTTGAGCTGCCTTTCAAAGAATGTGTAGAAATAGGCAAGGAGAGAGTGAGGAGGGAATTCAAGGAACAGAGAATGGCATGTGCAAAGGGATGCCGTCAGGAATATTTACTACTCTTTGACTCTTTTGGGGGAACAGGAAGGGGCCCACTGTGCGGGGGAGCTGAGGCTAGAGCAGGCGGGGGTGAGCCAAGAGCCCCAAACTGTCAGGCACTGGGCTTTGGCTTCTCTGCTGATGCATCGTGAACTGTTCCAGTAATGTGTGTTAATCCAAGCCGCCTGACAAAGGGACCCACGCCTCCAAGAGTTACAAATGGTGCGATGAGACTTGGCAATAGATGATGATGATCACCTCTCAGGGTTGGCAAGGTCACCCAGTCAGGGACGCCTGAAAACCTCCAGCACCCCTGCCAGATCATCACCCCCCCTGCCCCTTGTCTTTTCTTCTTTTGTCACACTAAACACCCACTTCTGTTCTTCATACAACAGGGTTTCAAGACTCTGCGTCACTCTGTCCTCCTGTAAATGTGGTCCGGTCTGGATGTTTCAGCTCGTGCACGGGGGGCCAGCCCTCCAGGTGAGGTCTGACAGCGCAGAGGAGGGCTGCACTCCCTCTTCTTCATTCCAGGTGTTATCTTCCTAACGAGACCTAGGACCACAGCTTTTTTTCCTTTGAGAATCCATATTCAACTCCCTACTGCTAAATACATGTTTTGTTCACACATGTACTCAATCGTCTGAACAATTAGGAAGAATTGGTTATAAAAGAGTGGGGGTGCTGGGATAAACAGCCTTGCAACTGGAGGCTTCAATCAAAACTGGGAGAAAAACAGCTGAAAGGTGGTGTTCCTGCCCAGCCCTTTCTTCTGCCACATTTTCTTCCCTTACCAAAAGGAAGATGCAAAAAAACCCAAAAATGAGGAAAGGAATTTTCTAACATCTGGGTGGAGAAGATCTGACATCTCAAGTTCTTGGCAGGACCTGTGGTATCCACCAGGCCTCTTACAAGGTCTTGGCCCTCAGGGCCCTTTCTCTTTCCCATCCCAGGAACTCAGACATGACCAGGAAGATCTTCACAAACACCAGGGAGCGGTGCAGGCAGCAGAATGTCAACAGTGCCTTTGCCAAGTTGAGGAAGCTCATCCCCACTCACCCTCCAGACAAAAAGCTGAGCAAAAATGAAACACTTCGCCTGGCGATGAGGTATATCAACTTCTTGGTCAAGGTCTTGCGAGAGCAAAGCCTGCAGCCAACGGCCGTGGCCGCTCAGGGAAACATTCTGGGACTCTTCCACCAAGGACCGCACCTGCCAGACAGGACGCTTCTCGGTGACTACCAGCTTCCTTTACCTGGCCCAAGCCACCACATTCCGTAGTGTGGCTCTGGCTGTCACCGCCCTGGGCAGCACTTGTTCAGAAGTCACTGGCTGTCGACAGCCCTTTGCATGTTCCAGAGTCAACTTGATGAATAATTTGTGAGGGATGAATTTAAGCTTCCCAGGAGGTGGCTCATGGTCAGCAGCAGAGAGCCGAAAGGAGGCCGTGAAGAATGTGACTTGGGAGTCTGCCACCCCTGGGACTTTGGGCAGAGCAGCCTGTCTGTCTGTTTTATTTATCCGGGATCTGCTTAAGATGCTTGAAAAAAAAAATCATAGGTTAAAAATAGGTTTTTAAGGGCTGGCCCCGTGGCCGAGTGGTTAAGTTCGCGCACTCCGCTGCAGGCGGCCCAGTGTTTCGTTGGTTCGAATCCTGGGCGCGGACATGGCACTGCTCATCAGACCACGCTGAGGCAGCGTCCCACATGCCACAACTAGAAGAACCCACAACGAAGAATACACAACTATGTACTGGGAGGCTTTGGGGAGAAAAAGGAAAAAATAAAATCTTTAAAAAAAAAAAATAAGTTTTTAAACCACTGTTGTGTTCAGTATGTTTTCAGTTATAAGAAAGTTTTCTCATAATGAACCTCAGATGGATGAGTCAAAGATGCTTCCCTCAGAAGGAGGCACATTTGATCAAGGATGAACAAAATAAATCTTAAGCTTGATGAATGGAAAGAGGCAGAAAACAGCCTGGAGACTTGTGGGAAAATCTGTGGGAAAGAACCCCTCTTGACACGAGGATTACAGGAACATAGGAGATACAATGTGGAAGAGCTCTGCATCCTCATCTCTGTGGAAATCTGAGGTGTTACTTGCACTGAGCCACTTATATGTATATATGTTATCTCTAAAGCCAACAGGTGGGTTATATCTGTGAGAGGAAAGGACTTTATAATTTATCAATTAGAGTTTATAGTTTTCTTATGAAAAACAGCTAAAATAGCTTATCTGACCCCTTAATTTCATGTGACGTATTAAAACTTTTAATTCAGTCTGAGTTTCTGCTGATTTAAGATGTATAAAATTCAAACATAATTATGAAAATCCAAACATTACTATTTAATGATTCATTTAACAGATACCTTAGTTTAAGCAAGATTTAGAGTAGACAATAGGAATGTAATACCAGACTCTAATGAATTAATGAATTTGTGATTTGTCTTCCCTGCTGTGGAGCATTAGCTCCATCTTTTGCTAGGGGGGTGGTCCCCACAAGTCAATGAAAGAGCGTGGATCTGGCAGAACTCACGGCCATGTGCCAGTCTGATGATACGTGGATTCAAAGATGCATCCCATAGTTGAGCCCAGAATACAAATAATGCCATTTGATTGTCCCTGGGACATTTTATTTCCCCAAAGTTCTTGACGGTACCTTGGTTTTAAAACCTTCTGAACCACAGGTAGGAAATTGGTGGATTTGAGAGTATGGATATCCACTGCATACAAGATAGAGGAATTTACATTTCCTGCCACTCTAGAAAAGATATTTGATCTATGAAAGGTTGAAATGAGCCTCTTCGCTTTGGGGATCAGAAGAAAGCTGGATGAGGCTCCCTCAACACCTCAAAATCTCATTCCCCCAAAATGGCAAGGTCATAATGTCGTTCAATTCTATACAGCATTCATACTTGTAACACAACGTGTTTATCGAGAGCAATATATTTTCCTTCTAGGTCTTTCTTTAAATTGCATTCAGCAAACTTCCCTACAGACCCAGAATAGTCCAGGGAAACACATAAGCTCAGAGACCAGGGAATCTCCCCCCAGTGTACATCTGTTCTTCATGAGCTTTTGTGCACTTAAGTTTGTTCCCAAACTACCAGGTGATAATACATCTCAAAGCTTTGATGATGGTTGTCAGTTGAGCAACCCTACTTACTCTCTCATATGGCATTAGATCAAAATAACACTTTGATGGTATTTTTATATTCGCTTCATTTTGATGTGTTGCCAAGGAAGGCACAGAGGACCTCTCTGCCTGAATGCAGGATTTCGTTGCTCTTCTCAGAATGAGTACACTTTTCTGCTGTTGGGGCCGTGTGTGTGTGCAGAGGGCCTTTCCACTGAAATGTAAGGGAGGGATCCTGAAAAGTCAGGAGGAGATTGAGTTATCATTGCACTATACGAGAGGGATAATTATTTAAAGAAGCCCTGCAGGAAATTCCTCTGATAAATGACTAGACATTTAAAATATTACTTTATGTAATTCACCTCTTAAATTATTTCTTTTGCAAGCTTGGATTGTGGTATACCAAGTTGTGTTAGGTTAAAGTGACGGTTGAAAGGAATTATAGGTACATGTCGACCAAAACCTTGGTGAGGTATCCATGAGACTGGAGGCCAGTTCAAAAATCACTCTACTCTCCTCCTTGGTGTCTATCGTGAGGGCTTGGGGGTTGCAGCAGGAAGAATTTATGGCTCAGACACATTGTAGTTCCCTGATGTTATGTCTCTTTATGGATCACTTGAACCCAACAGAAAAGTTTACACAGATTATATATCTATGCTACTCTGTTACTTGAAAAAAAGGGTTTGGTCTGCTGTGGACACCACTGGAAACCTCTGGAAACCAGATATAAACAAGTCCATTGATTTATACAGATCATTAGAGTGGCTAATTCTACTCCTCATTTTACAGAGGAGAAAACAGTTCCAGAGCGTTTTGGAGCGACTTTCCAGAGGTCACATGGAAATTAGTGGAAACCCAGGACACAGTGCCTGACCTCCTGACTCTGTCTCCAGCCTTTCTACAGCCCTGTTCAGTCACTAAGTGTTTTAGGATTGAAAATGGACAAGCACCTTATTATTATGCTGATTTCTTTTCGATAGCGTTCAGTAATCTTCTTCATATGCATTTTATGGAAATTGAATTATTTTGCCTTGTAGAATGTGATTAGATGTATCAACCAAAGAGTTTATTTGTTGATGTGTTTTTAACCATTGATTATGATTTGCTATTTAACTATTAATTTATTGAAAATAAATTATTTAAGAAAAGAAATTGTTCTTTTTTTTCTTTTTAGAAAGAATTTCCTAAGTCTACTAAGCACATCTACCCATTCTTTCCATCCTCACCAGCCACTGTCCTGGCTAAGACAAACCCCCCCCCCCCCAACCTCTGCCACCATTGTCTTTAGTCTCGAGCAAATCTAGCATCACCTGGTTAGTCTCTCTCGCTCTCTCTCTCTCTCTCTCTCTCTCTCTCTCTCGCTCTCTCTCTCCGTCCCTCCCCCCTCCCTCCCCCCTCTCTAGATCTCCCTTCACCTCACCTTTCACACAGCTCCCTAATTGTCCTTTTCAAATCACAGCTGTGGTCAATCACCCCCCTGCTATCGATCCTTAAGTGTCTTGTCCATCAGACCGAGACAAACGCCATACCCCAGCAAGCCAGGCCCTCTGCATCCTGGCCCCCGTGCACCCTTCCCTTCACCTTCCACAGTCCCCTCGTGTGTTTTACATGCTAATGAAACTGCCTCATTCGATGGTCCCCAAACATGCCCCGCTCCTTAATACCTCTGACTTTACTCTGGTGACTCCGTTTCTACACATGAATGTTTCCATTCTCGCTGGTTCTACTCACCCCTCCATCTGCCACAAATTCCACTTGCTAAAATCCTCATGACTCTTCTTTTTTTTTTTTTAAAGATTTATTTTATTTTATTTTTTACTTTTTCTCCCCAAAGCCCCCTGGTACATAGTTGTATATTCTTCACTGTGAGTCCTTCTAGTTGTGGTCTAGTTGTGGCATGTGGGACGCTGCCTCAGCGTGGCTCGATGAGCAGGGCCATGTCCACGCCCAGGATTCGAACCGATGAAACACTGGGCCGCCTGCAGCGGAGTGCGTGAACTTAACCACTCTGCCACGGGGCCAGAGCCCCTCATGACTCGTCTTAAGCACCATCTCTTACATGAAGTCCTCCTAGGTTTTTACCATTCAACCTCATCTCTCCTTTCTTAGAATCCCATGTGCTTCATGACCCTGACGTCCTCTACCCTGGGTTACAGACATCTGTGTATATTCTGTCCCACCTCTCTCCACCCCGCCCCCGAAAGCTAAGATCTCCTTGAGGACAGGACATTTTCTAACATTTAATTCTCACAACAGCCTTGCAAGTGACCTCACTTTCAAAATGAGGAAACTATATCAAGACTGGCTCCGTTAGGAATACTCCTCTAGTCTCCCCTAAAAGATGGCATTGAAGTGAGACTTGAACAGGCTGAATTTTCCTGAGGAGCCCAAAGGCTAAAGCTCTTCTTAAAAGTTCATTTCTCATGATATCCATTCAACGCAGTCCTGACTGCACCTGCCTTCTGAGGTTTCATCACCTAAGAAAGGGTTGAGACGACCAACACATGTATAAGTTATGCACAGCAGGCTTTGTCCTTAAAAAGGCAAAAGATGAAAGGGGTCTGGGAGAATGGACAGCTTAACTGCTGACCCCAGGCCAGAGGTTAGTTAAAAGTCACATCCTTAAAAAGGTCAGAGCTAAGGAGGGAGACTAAAAGCTCAATGGCAATGCAAAGTGAGGGACTTAAAGTGGCAGGTGTTAGGAAGGAATGCAGAGAATGGGTGCCGCTCAAGGATTACAGAAAGCCGGGCCCAGGGCTCCAAACCTTTCGCTTCTGTGGCTGCTGGAGCTTTTTAGAACAGGGAACTTGCCCTTTTATTTTCTCTCTATTGCTAATGACCTATCACAAAGAGATTTTAAAGAGCACTAGATTTTTACATAAACCTTAGTTCTGTTTGTAATCTACTAAATAATGCTAAAAATTTAATTCCCAGAGCTCAAGAATTTCCTGGTAGTAGAATGAAGCAAGCTGTTGACATGCCTTTTCTGGATCACTTTAAAAAACAGGATTATTCAACATGTTCCTACACTTGAACCTAAATAATATTCCTTCTAGGAACCCATCATAAAGAAATAATCAGAATTATGGTCAAAGAATTATGTACATGGATATCTATTTCAGAATTATTTACAATGCAAATAAAATAAAATTATAATAATAAGAGTAAAGCTAAAATTCTCTGAGTGCTTGCTATATGCCAGGGACTGTGCCAAGAGTTACTCATGTTCAGCTCACCTAATCTCCACAACAATGCTATTGTTAATATTATGTTAATTATATGTATTGTTCTCGCTTCACAGATAAGGAAACTGCAGCGTAGGAGATTAACTTGCCCAAGTTTCCTTCTGAGAGTCAGAATTGAACACTCAGTCATTTTTACTCAAAATCACTGCTTTTCACCGACAGGTTTTTTTGCATCAGAGCTCTTAATTCTTTTTTTGTTTTAAATTTTTTTTCAGAGATTTGATTTTTCCTTTTTCTCCCCAAAGCCCCCTGGTACATAGTTGTGTATTTTTAGTTGTGGGTCCTTCTAGTTGTGGCATGTGGGATGCCGCCTCAGCCTGTCCTGATGAGCGGCGCCATGTCTGCGCCCAGGATCCAAACAGGTGAAACCCTGGGCCGCCGAATCAGAGCGGGCGAACTTAACCACGGGGCCGGCCCCAACCCTCTTAATTCTTTTTGATCCTAACCACCTTGGAACCTCATGGACCACGCATGTTAGCCCATAACTCTATTGGGTGAACAAACACTGCCCCCTGCCCTTAAAAAGCCTCCTGTTTAGAAGCACCGAGCTGGGGCTGCTACCACGTGAGACACGGTGAGTAGACTGTCCCTCAGGGGCCCGTGTGAATGTGAGCCTGAGGATGCGACTGGTTTGTTCCACTGTCTGGGCTTGGGGGAGGTGCCAACATGAGATACATTTAATTTTTTCCAGTTACTGCCTTCACCCATGCTCTGCCTAATCTCCCTTTCCCATGCCATAAATGATGTCAGGTGACAAGGGTCAAGGCTGCCCCAGGGAGAAGCCCAAGGTGTCCTGCCCTACATACTGATCTGTATCATCCTCTGGGAAGCATAGGACATCCTGACTTAATCCGATCCAATTCTCGTCTAAAGTTATAGGACTACCCAATAACCAGACCCCACCTGCACTGATACCACTTTAACGATTTTTTTCATGATCCTCCCTTTGTCTGGTAAAGAAATAACTCACATACCTATGCCTTATAAATTTAGCTTTAACCCTCAACACATTGCAGTTCTTACTGCCCATGGGTCCTGTCCCCATGCTACTCCATGCTATTCTCTGAATAAAAGAGCACTATTGCCAGACCTTGAGAGTCCAACAAATCTTTCTTTTGACTCCTTGACTCACCGAGCCCGCATCATCAGGTAGAGCCCATGCTTCTCCAGTCTTTCAGGAATAAAAAGACCAGTTCAGGCCAATTTGAAAGCCCATCTCATTTCCTTCCCACCTCCACCCCCACCCTGGCTCAAGCAGGACGTGTGGCTCAGGGTGTTGGCACTTGTGTGTCTGTGTGTTTTGTCCTCATGAGGGTGGGATCTCTGCTCCTCCACACCCACTACCTGTCCTCTTTCTGGGTTTAGCTCCTCTGGAGTTGAGGAGGAGGGATGGTTTGAGGAAATGGACACAGTGCTTTCTTCCCCATGATCCCCTCCCACTGTGTGAGGAGTGGAGTACTGTGCTGTGTATTTTGTATCTGCTCCAGTAGCCAGATCACTTCAGTGTGTTGTTGATATTGTGGGGGACTGGTCTTGGCCTCGCCAAGATATTTCTCTTTGGCATGAGGATTATGGGGCTGGTTGCTTTTGATAAACTGGGACAGCAAAGGAGGCTCTGAGGAGTGGAACTTGCTTGCCTTTTGTTAAGAGACATTTACATTGTAAAGGAAATCTCCATCTGTAAAGGTCCCTCCCTCTCTGTACCAGGAAGAAGAGGGGGATGACCTTATCTCTAGAAACTCTTAATCAATGCCAAAGGCAAGGACTTGAATCTGCATAATAATCTTATTCCTGTTTCTGGTAACCTCCTGTAACCGACCCCCTCCACCCCCAACATCCTCCTTTGTCATTAGCTGGATATGATATTCAAGGTGGGGGCTTCAGCCATTTTGGCTAGTTGCTCAGCTTGCCTGAGCCTCTCCCATGTATACATGTTATAAAGCTTTGTTTAATTTTCTCCTGCTATTCTGTCTCATGTGAATTTAATTCATTCTCCGGCCAGACAAACCCAGAGAGGGTAGAGGAAATGTCTTCCTCCCCTACAATATCTTTCACTAAATAAGCCAAGACTTAATTTTACCTTATGGTGTGTGTATATGTATGCACATAAGTGTCTGTCTGTGCACATGTTCTCTTTCCACTAACCCACAGTACACCTGAGAGTGTACAATTGTGTCAGAACTGAGGAAACACAGACCCCCTCCCACCTCGTATAGGCACTGCACAAAGAAGAGATTTTGAGAGATTTCAAAGCAAGACAACGGGAACTGGAAAATACCTGGAAGGGGACTGGGTAGTCTGGTACATGAGATTGTTGGGTCTCTAAGAGAAGTTGGGGATGAGAGTTGTCATGTCAGTGAAATCTACCAGCATTCCTCTCATTCCTTTTGGTTTGGACCAATGAATAACTAGGGAAGGTTCCAGCTGAGGATCAACTGGTCTGAGATCCAGTTTCTTGGTTTCTTTTTAACATTCTAGCCGAGGAGGTAGAGGTCATAGAGCTACAAAACGACCTACATCCCATAGGAGGAACCTGGGGTGAGGGCTGTGCCCAGTGTCCTGAGGATGTCCCCAGTCTGATCACATGCTTTGGTAATATTCTGGATGAGACAGGGCCCAGAGATGCCCCCTCCTCAGCACCTGCTAGACTGAGGATCAGTGACTTTCTGGGCAAAAACTGGATACATGCTCAGCTTTTAAGCAGGATGTGAGACTAGAGCCAAAAATGCTTTAAGGTTCCCTGACTTCTCTCTCCCTGGATGAGTAGACTTAAGAGGAAGAGGGCAGAGGACTGCTGAGGGCAAGACTACCAAGTAAACAAGGAGCAAACACAGTGTTGGCCGGATTGGGATCCATGGCCTCTGAAAATTAGCTTTTGCCTTTGAGCCCTAATGTGGGCAAATATATTATAAAAGACTTGGGTGGAAAAGTTAGTTTTCAGCAGATAGCCACATATATACTTGAAAAGAGGCCTTTCTAAGCAAAACTTTAAAAGCACAAAATTCCCGAGGTATGAACATCTTTATTTTTCCTAAGTACTTCTGTTTAAAAAAATAAATGTGTAAGTGTTACCTGGTCATGTAAAATGTCTAAGTGTATGGGCTAAATGTGTAAAAAGTTAAAAAGCTATGCATTTTATCATTTGTGGTTATAAGTGTGCTAAATTAAAATGGTCTCAATTCAACTGCCATGTCTTATAAATTGATAAAGTGTTTTAAAATCTATTGTTTTTGAATTTCCAAAGTAATGTTTTTAAAGATATCATTGAGCTAATATGGGGATATGGTAATATGCCCAGAAAATGATTATCAAAAAGTTATTTTCCAAGGCTTTTTTTTTTTTTGGTGAGGAAGATTTGTCCTGAGCTAACATCCATTACCAGTCTTCCTCATTTTTTTTTTGTTGCTCGAGGTATATTAGCCCTGAGCTAACATTCATGCCAATCTTCCTCAACTTTGTGCCTGGGATGCCTGAACGGCATGGCCTATGAATGGAGTAGGTCTGTGCCTGGGATCCGAACATGTGAATCCAGGCCACTGAAGCAGAGTGTGTGAAACTTTAACTTTTTTTTTCCAAGGATTTTATTTTATTTATTTATTTTTTTTAAAGATTTTATTTTTGTTTTCCTTTTTCTCCCCAAAGCCCCCCGGTACATAGTTGTATATTCTTAGTTGTGGGTCCTTCTAGTTGTGGCATGTGGGATGCTGCCTCAGCATGGTTTGATGAGCAGTGTCATGTCCGCGCCCAGGATTCGAACCAATGAAACACTGGGCCACCTGCAGTGGAGCGTGCAAACTTAACCACTCTGCCACGGGGCCAGACCCCCCAAGGCTATTTTTAAAGAAGAAAATTGGCAAGTGGGAGTGGGGTTAGCAACAGTAGTATTTTTTCTTTTAAAAATATTTTTGAGCTGTGCAAAAGACAATATCAAGAGAACGTGAAGATGAGCCACAGAGGGAGAAAATATTTGCAAAAAATAAAGGACTGTTATCCAAAATATACAAAGAACTCTTAACACTCAACAAGAAGAAAACAAAAACTCCATTAAAAAGTGGGCCAAAGACCTTAACAGACACCTCTCCAAAGATGACATACAGTTGGCAAATAAGCATATGGACAAATGCTCCATGTCATATGTCATCAGGGAATTGCAAATTACAATGAGATACCACCACACGCCTATTAGAAGGCTGATATCCCAAACACTGACAACACCAAATGCTGGAGAGGATGAGGAGCAACGGGAATTCTCATTCATTGCTGGTGGGAATGCAAAATGGTACTGCCAGCATGGAAGGCAGTTTGGCAGTTTCTTACAAAACTAAAAATATTCTTCCAGATGCCCCATAAATTGCTCCAGCAATATGCTCCTTAGTATTTACACAAAGGAGTTAAAAACTTAACTATACACAAAAAATCTGCATGTGGATGTTTATAGTAGCTTTATTCATAATTGCCAAAACTTGGAAGCAAACAAGATGTCCTTCAGTAGGTGAATGGACAGACTGTGGTACATCCAGACTATGGAATATTATTCAGCACTAAAAAGAAATGAGCTGCCAAGCCATGAAAACATATGGAGGAAACTTAAATGCCTATTACTAAGTGAAAGAAGCCAATCTGAAATGGCCATGTACTGTATGATTCCAGCTATATGACATGCTGGAAAAGGCAACACTATGGAGAGAATAAAAAGATGAGTGTTGCCAGAGGCAGGAGAAGGAGGGATGAACAGGCAGAGCACAGAGGATCTTCAGGGTAGTGAAAATACTCTGTATCATATTATAATGATGGATACACGTGATTATACGTTTATAGAAATTCAGAATGTACAACACCAAGAGTGAAGCCTGGTTATCTTTCAGTGTGTCCTTGTGCAAATACAACTATATATCCTCACTTCCTCCTTTCTTATACCACCGTGCTTTTTCCTCTTAACACTACATCCTGGAGATCTTTCCACACCAGAGAGGACTTCCTCATTCTTTTTAACATCTGCATGTCTTATATCGTATGATGTACCTGAGCCAGTACCTTACTGAAGACCTCTGGGGTCTTTCCACTCTTCTGCAGCTACTGACAATGCTGCAATGAATAGCCTTCCACACACACGATTTCCCAAGTTCACGATGTATCTGTAGGATAGGTGCTCTCTTAGCAGCAACACATGGGAATTCTTATTGCCCCGTAGATTCACCTGCAGAGTACGTTGACAATTGCTGGCATACTTGCCAATCTCTTAGGTGAAAATGTAATCTCAATGTGGTTCTTTTTTTAAAAATTATCTTATTGAGGTCAAATTGGCTTATAACATTGTGTAGATTTCAGGTGCACATGATTATATTTTGGCTTCCGTGTAGACTGCGCCGTGTTCACCGCCAGCAGTCTACTTTTTATCCATCACTATACATATGTGCCCCTTTACCCCTTTCTCCCCCACCACGTGGTTTTAATTTGCATTTTTCTTTTTATGAGTGAGGCTGACATCATATGAGTCATTTATATTTCTGTTTCTGTGGACTGTCTGTAGATATTTTTTGCCTTTTTTTCTGTTGAGTTGTTAGGCTTTTCCTTCCCAGTTTCTAAAAGCTCTTTATCCATGAAGGAGATCAACCCTTTTTCTGTGATATGAGGTACACATATTTCCCCTCCACTTTTTCATTTGTCTATGACTTTGCTTACGGTGTTTGTTTGCCGTGTATAAGAATTTGACTTTTAGGTAGTAGAATGATCAATTTTGCGGTTCAGGATTTTGAGTCACAGTTAGAAAGGCCTCCTTCATGATGAGGTTTCTCTTTTTGGATTCAGCTTAAAATCTTGCTGTGAGACCCCATCTTTGAGGTTTCTGGGGCAAGAAGTGGTGGGACGGGCTGCTGAATATTCCCTCCCCTTTAAAAAGAAGGACTTATTAAGAAGTTGAAAATTACATATTTCAAATAAATTCAAACAGATAAAAATCGCTCCCTCACCAAATTCTAAATTTGGCTGTAATAAAGAGAAGTTTCAACAACTCGCTCCCTGGAACTCTGACACAAGGACGTGGGGAACCCCGGGCCCATGAGGTCTAAAATAGATCAGCATCCGCCATGCTGACCTGGCAGAGCTAAGAGGACACACACTCCTGGACTGGAAGAAAAAACATCCAGAAGGCAGGAAGGAAAAAATGAAAACAAGAAATGAAAGTTCACATGAACAACTTTCTAAAAATTTAGGATCCGAGAAAGGGACAGCTGGGTGGAGGCGGGATCAGTCTTCCGTCGCCTCCAGGTATCCCCAGTGTCACTGGAACCCAGCAAACGTGTGGCCACGAAGAGAGGCTGCCTGACAGGAGCTGTGGTTGCACAGGAAGGGGAGCAGGGATAAATACTCTGACCACTTTTTCTCCTCCTACCCTCTCTTCTGCCGCTCCCTTCCGTTGATGAACCCAGCCAGAAGCCCAAGAGAGTAGGCAGGCCAGAGTGATGGCGTTTGCATAGGCCCCCCTCTTGGGGCATAGAGCAGGGCAGAGTTTCCACTGCCCCCTCCCCCACATAAGGACCAGGTAATACATTTTAATGAAAGGTTTTTTGATATGTATTGAGATGGGTATGGGATAGAGGATATTAATATATTTCCTTGCATTGTTTGGATAAATCTTTACTTGGTTATGG
Organism: Equus caballus; assembly: GCF_041296265.1. Lineage (NCBI taxonomy): Eukaryota > Metazoa > Chordata > Mammalia > Perissodactyla > Equidae > Equus > Equus caballus. The sequence continues at coordinate 19,944,458 of NC_091708.1, forward strand.
TGTAATTGTATTTTCATATACTGTCAAATTATGTTCCCCATCTATACCTTGACCATAATGTAAAACATCTCTGAAAAAGTCAGACTTTTTCAAAAGGAACCTTCACTAAAATTTTCGAGGGAAGGCAGAGCATCTTGTCTGACTAAGGACACCTTGCACCGCTTCCTCTTACACCACTCAACCGCTCTGCCTGTGTAAGAGGATATATGAAATGCAGCTGTTTCAGCCCACAGCCCAAGGGAGACATAGCCTTCTCCTCATCTGCTTCTGACCCTCTTGGCTGGATATCAGCCTCCAGATCTCCATCTCACACTTAAGGTGTTCTGCATGCCCACTTAGACTTCTTGCAGTTAGAAATGATTTTCCTACCTGCCTCCCCAGACTAAATTTCTTCCCTAATCTTCAGAGCTTCTGAAAACAACCTCGCAGTGTCTCCTTTGGCCCTCTCTGAGAGGCTGAATGGCTCTAGGCTCCAGGAGGAAAGATGCTCCATCACAGAAATTGAGAAGGATAGATGTACTGAAAAGACAGGGGAGATAAAGCAGAGAAAAGATAACTCTCCTGGGACTAGTAAACTCTGCACTGTGTTTGAGGATCATGTACACCCGCTTGGACGTACGACATAAACAGACCCGAACACACAAGTTGAATGCTGCCTGAATATTCTTCAGGGAAGGGTTATTGATACTCGCTGAGAGCTTGTTGTGTGGCAGGCATTTTATAAGCGCCGTCTTAAATACTTCTAACAACCACTTAATGGAGGTATTTGCTCCAGTTTACAGTTGGGAAATTGGGGCTTAAAAGAATCTAAGACACAAACTTGAGATCGAACTAGCAGCAAGGCAAGTCTCTGAATCCCCGTCTGCCTTTCCGCATACGCCAAATTTCTTTTACTATGTTCTTCTGCCTTGAAGAATATCAACCTCTCATGAAGAAATGCTCATTGCAGGTAGGCAATGATTGAGATAAAGAAAAAAAAAAAAGAAAGCAGAGTAATTTGTTTGGTGATCTGGGTTTTCTATCCAGAAGACTTTGATAAAGGAAAAACCATCCGAAAGAAGTGATGGGGCTCCCTCATTGCCTGTAGATTAGGTTGAACGGCACTGCAGAAGATGTACCGACAGAAACGAGCCTTCCCTGCCTGGCCTCAGGTGTTCAGCGCATCACAGGGCGCGCTTACACTAGGCTTCCTTTTAGTCCCATGGAGTTAGACACTTTTAGAGGTCCTCTGAGAATTGTGTAAACTGGTGCAGATGGTCCTCAGTCCCCAGCAAGTACAGGGACTTCGTGTCAGGACTCCTTCATCTTTGGGGGGAAAAATCTTTCTTCCATGTAAGAAGGCTAGAAGAAATCATTTGTCTGAAACTCAACACTGACTGCACACATAGATTAAGGCCCTTTTCTTTAAAAACATGAGACCTTCAGTTATACCCATCAACTGTCTATAGCAGAGGAAGGTGCACTCAGTCGAAATTTCCTTGGCTTCGCCTATAATAGCAAGTTGATCGTTGAGTTTTTCTTTTGTGGTTTCTAAACAGACATTACCCAAAGGCCTAAAACAACTACTACCATCTAACTTTTGTTTTCTTTTCCAGAAATAAAGGAAAGAGACAGAAGTCCAATTCAGCAAGTACTGAAATCAAACGTCCAGTGAACTTTGTTCCCTACAAGTAAACCCCTTATCAGTCTCCTGCAGCGATTCTGAAACGCTTATCTCGATAGAGCAGAGTATGGGGCTGACCCACTCTCAATGCTGAGTAGGAATCAAATGGGCATTCTCTCTCTTCTGTCAGCCACCCGCGCTTTGCCAATCCAGATAAATCAATTAATGGGATGCAGAGCTGCTGTCCTGCCTTTCTCTTCCCCACGCTTACCTCCCCGAGCTCCCCCAGACTCCTCAGCCCCCTGTTTAATACCATCTAAGAGTCCTTATTTACAAGAGGGCTTGTGCAGGTGCAAGCTTTCAGGCCGGCAGCACAGGAGCAATTGGGCCCCCACCTTCCAAGCTCCAGGCTCCCCTCTTTGTGAGACACTTCTTTTCTCTGCTTTTCAGTCCAAAGATGCCCCCCAGCAGCTAATCTAATCGGATTATGCTAATTGTACTTCATGAACCTAAACAGCGTAACTAGATCTGCAGAGGCTAAAGCCAGGAGGAGAGGGGCTACGACTTTCTCAATAAACCTACCCCCAAAAAGTGCAAAAAGAAAGTACGTCCTGTGTTTAGCCACAAAAAGCTGCTACTCTGGGCAGCCCACAGAGCTCTTGACAATTTCGAGCGCGCAGGGCCGTCTGGGTTCAGAACGCAAAAGGCAGCTCGGCGAAGGTCCAATGAGGACCACAATGACAGGCTGTTTTCCCTGGCATCTAAATCAGATTCCTCTTCTTCCTCTTGCCCAGCTTACTCACATTTACCTCTGGGCTAATCAATATATAAATTTGGAAGCTGAAGCCACGTGGTACAAGTCAACAAACATTTATTGGAACCTGCTGCCCGTTAAGGATGATGGCCGGTCTGTGATCTGCATGCACAAAGGTGTCAACGACTTGGTTCTGGCCCTTTAGAATTTACACTCTCGTAGGGGAAGACATTCTAGGTACAGAAATGAGACAACGCCTCAATGAGGCGATTGCGGTTCCTCTGTTTGCTCTCTGCCTCATATTTGCTGACCCTGCTCGTCCTTGTCTGCAATCTTCCACAGATGATTTTAAAAAATAACTTATGTTCATATAAAGCTTTATGTTTTATCAAAATGTATAACATAAGTATGTAACTTCATCTTCATAACAGACTGTGAGATAAATAACACTGGTATTTTCAACTCCATTTTCAGATGTTGAAATGGAGACTTAAGAGATGTTAAATGGCTCATCCAAGAAGAAACTTCCAGTTAATAATGGAGCTTCTGATTCCAAATCTAGTGTCATCCCCCAGCCCCACCCCCCTCATGGTCCCTCATGTGGGCTGGAGGGACCTTAGGAGGCCAACTGCTCCATTCTATGGCATATGAGTAAGACTGTACACAAAATGTTAATATTTGACATAAAGCTTTAAAAAAGCCTTCATGCCTCGTGGAGCTGGGAAAACTGATTTGAGTTTTCAAACGGGTAAGTGAAATTGTTCAACTGGAATAATCTAATCAAGCGTTTTTGATCCACTTCAGCTCATTTTTAGCCTTTAACTTGCCTGTTACTCTTCTTGTGTGTTTATACTGTTCAGTTTCTTTCTTTCTTAGTCAAGACATCAACAAATACTCCCTGAATTGGTCTCTCCCACTGATTCTGGGGTCTGACCCTTTCACTCATCAGGTTCTTGCTACCCTGGGTGGTTAGCACTCACTCAGCAGTTTTGCTAATTGGTTTCTAAACTGGTTATACCTTGGCTGAGGGAGCCCAACAAGTGCAGGTATCTTCCCTGGAGATTGCCATGTACCTGTCTCTGTCACAACTTGAAAAGGAACACCTCTTTCTCTTATTCCAAAGCCCTCACTCCTCTGGGATCTCACACTGAGTTCCTGTATCTGATCTGAGAGACTCTTGTAATTCACAGTTCATTTACGGAGCTGAAAAGATTGCCTCTCCTGAAAGTAATGAATGATTGAGGCCTCCTCCGTTCACATGCTCACTTCACCACGTCTTTTTCTCCACCACCCCTAAAATAGCCTAAATATGCAGCAATAATCAATTCCCATCAAAAGAAGAAAAGAAAGGCATATTTAGTCTTTGCTGTCTGTCCCTCTCCCTACTTTTTTTTAGAAGCTAAAGATTTATTCTTATAATCTCAAAGCCTCAGGCCCTGATTAGAGAGTAGAAGGGCAGAGGGTTAGAGGTGGAAGTTTTCAGATGTGTTTAAATGAATAATTTCTTAACACAAAAATGTTATTCTTACTCAACTTACAATTGATTTAAGAATTTTTTGTCTGGAAAGTTTCCACCAGTAGTTTTAAATCAATTTCCTTAAAAAGTTGAATATTATAGGCCAATTTCACACTTGCCTTTTTTTTTTTTTTTTTTTTTGGTGAGGAAGATTGGTCCTGAGCTAACATCTGTTGCCAATCGTCCTCTTTTTGCTTGAGGAAGATTGTCTCTGAACTAACGTCTTTGCCAATCTTCCTCTATTTTGTATGTAGAATGCCACCACAGCATGGCTTGGTGAGCAGTGTGTAAGTCTGTGCCCAGGATCCAAACATGTGAAGCCCCGGCTGCCAAAGCAGAGCATGCAAACTTAACCACTACACCATAGGGCTGGCCCCCCAGACTTGCTTTTGCTGATAGTTTAATACTCAGCAATCTAAACAATAATGAATATTTAAACACCTTAACCTTGGTGTTAATTTTGCTGCAAATGGCCTTCTTTTCCCATTGTAATGATGCCCTATTGGATTTTTAGTGCTTCATCCATCTTCTTTTGTCAAGTTCTCATAATGAACTAGGGCTAGGGGTTAAGGTGGATACGGGCTGAAGTCTTAGGACTTTGCCAAGCTAACTGCCTTGACCTCATTCAAATCAAGTGTCATAGATATAGCTCTATGAAAAAGATGACTTCTTTATGAAAATTGTAGTGAAATAGACTTTTTTAAACCTAGAAGATTAAAAAATTTGGCTAACATTAAAAAATACTTGATGAGGGCCAGCCCCAATGGCCTAGTGGTTAAATTCGGCATGCTCCACTTCAGTGGCCTGGGTTTGGCTCCCAGGTGTGGACCTACACCAATGGTCTGGCAGTGGCCATGCTATGGCAGCAGCTCACACACAAAAAGAGGAAGATTGGCAGTGGATGTTAGCTCAGCGTGAATCTTCCTCAGCAAAAACAAAAAGCAAAAAATAACCTTGATGAATAAAAAATGCTTGTATCATATAAAATTAGATATTTCATAAGATATACTACTGTACTTTATTATTATGCTGGAAAATTTATTACTGATTCCTTCTGGCAGTTTTTCCCCTAGGTGTTGTGTAGACCCCAGGATTTTCCAAAGCCAGAACCCAGCAAATCTTTGAGTATAGAATACCATATGAATGATCCTCCCCACTTCAGTTATACAGCACAGTGGAGGCTCTAAGAGATGCTACTATTGAGGCGAGCATCCTAAAGACAAAACAAAGAATGGTAAAGGAGTTATATATCAGGTTAGAATAGACAGGATACCAAAACAAAGTCCAAATACCTTTGGGTATTTTGCCTGGGATCAGTATCTAGGACAATGGAAATTACCAAATGTAAAAGCAACATAACAGTCAAAGTCCATTGTCACATCTGGGATGAAAGCCAGAGAAAGTTAACAAATAGAAAAGATCAGAGGAGCAACACTACCAAGAGGGCAGAATAGGAGGTTCTAGCCTTCATCCCCTCCAAAGAGACACTGATTTAACAACCATCCATGGATGAAAATACATTCATTAGAGCTCGGGAATCTCTGAAGGTGAGAGGTTATGGCACCCCAATGGAGCACAGAAATGAGAAAAGATGCGATGAAAATGTAAGAACAGTTTCAGTTTATGCACGTCACTTCTCCAAGCCAGCATAGCACAATGCTGAAAGACATCCCCTTGGCTTCTGAGTTCTCCGTGGGGGAAAGAGAAAGCAAAGTAAGCATATGACTTCACCTGCCTTTCAGGATGCTACTTGTGAGCCCCCTTCTGTTACACTTCACCCAAAACACTGAGAAAATTAGCAAGGCTAGATCACCAAGGAGTAGCTAAGAACAAAGAAAAGAGGTGGGGCTTCTCACCAACCACTGCACAGATCTCAACAGTTGACCTGCAAACCCCAGTAGCAGAATTCCCTTGCCCTCTGTGACCAGGCCCATCTGCCTGTGAACCCTGGCAGCAGGCACACCTGTGGACCCCACCAGCTAGCCCACCTATGGACCGTATCAGCCAGCCCACACAGAATCTCTGGCTGGGCTGACTGGTGGAGGGCTTTCCTTGATGAAGCCAGTCGGTAAAGACCAGAGAAAGTGGCTACTTCTTCAAATGTGCAGACACCAATGCAGGCTACAAGGATTATGAAGAACCAGGGAAACAAACACTACCAAAGGAACAAAATAAAGCTTTAGTAAATGACCCTAAAGAAATGGAGATTTATGAATTGCCTGACAAAGAATTCAAAATAATAATCTTAAAGAAACTCAGTGAGCACAAGAGAACACTGAAAGGCAACTAAACAAAATCTGGAAAACAATACATGAACAAAACTAGAAGCTCAACAAGGAGATAGAAATCATAAAAAGAATCAAACGAATTCTAGAGTTGAAGAATACAGTGACTGAACTGATAATTTCAATAGAGAGTTTCAACAGCAGACTAGATCAAGCAGAAGAAAGAATCAGCAAACTCAAGCACATGTCACTGGAAATTATTCAGTTGGAGGGACAAAAGAAAAAAGAAAAGAAAAGAGTGAAGAAAGCCTATAGGACTTAGGGCATATCTTTAAGATAACCATTATATGCATTGTGAAAGTCCCAGAAGGACAAGAAAGAGAAAGGAGCAGAAAGTTTATTTAAAGAATAATGGCTGAAAACTTCCCATTCATCAACAGATGAATGAATAAAGAAAATGCGGCATATATGTACAATGGAATATTATTCAGGCTTTAAAAAGAAAGAAATCTTGCCATTTGCTACAACGTGGATGAACCTTGACGACATTATGCTAAATGAAATAAACCAGACACACAAGGACAAATACTACATGATATTGTTAACATAAGGAATTTAAAATAGTCAAACTCATAGGAGCAGAGAGTAGAATGGTGGTTTCCAGGACCTGGAGGTAGGGGGAAACAAAGGGGTATTAGTCAGAGGGTACAAAGTTTCACCTATACAAGATGAATAAGTCCTAGAGATCTACTGTATACCTTAGAGACTATAGTTAAAAATATTGTATTATATACTTAAAAATTTGCTAAGAGGGTAGATCTTTTTATTTTTTTATTCTATTGAGGCCATATTGGCTTATAACATTCTGTAAATTTCAGGTGTACATTATTATATATCAGTTTATCTGTGGACTGCATTGTGTTCACCACCAATAGTCCAGTTTTTATTTGTCACCATACATATGTGCCGCTTTATCCCTTTCACCCTGCCCTCACCCCCTTCTCCTTTGGTAACCACCAATCTGTCCTCCCTGTCTGTGTGTATGTTTATCTTCCACATATAAGTGAAATCATACGGTATTTATCTTTCTCTGTCTGACTTATTTTGCTTAGCATAGTACTCTCAAGGTCCATCCATGTTGTTGCAAATATCACGATTTTGTCTTTTTTAATGGCTGAGTAGTATTCCATTGTATATATATGCACCACATCTTCTCTATCCATTCATCCATTGATGGGCACTTGGTTGCTTCCCTGTCTTGATACTGTCATAAACATAGGGATGCATAAATCTTTTTGAATTATTGATTTCATGTTCTTTGGATAAACATCCAGTAGTTGGATAGCTGAATCACATGGTATTACTTTTCTTGGGGCAGAGAGGAGGTGGTTTTCTTTCTCTCCTAAGAGGTAGATCTTATGTTAAGCGTTCTTGTCACACACACACACACACACACACACACACACACACATAAATACTAATAATAAATAAAGAGGATGGGAGGAAACTTTTGGAGGTGATGGATATGTTTATGGAATTGATTGTAGCGATGGTTTCATGGGTGTATACTTATCTCCAAACTCACCAAGCTGTATACACTAAATATGTACAGCTTTTTGTATGTCAATCATACCTCTGTGGTTTCCTAAAAAATAGGAAAGACCAAATGGTTATCACATCTAATGGTTTGTTGTGTTGAGGCTTCTTATAAAAATATGGAGTCTCATCCCTGTGACTGTCTTTCATTATTCATAAAGATGCAACTCTCTGGACTGGTATGTGACACTAGCTTCCCACCATGGTGTTCTTTCCCACAACTATGCCAGCTCTCCAGTCCAAGTAGTGGCTAGTCTTTGTACTTTGTGAGAGGGTTTTAGTGGAAAGGTGTCATATGTTTGAGGTATTGTAGAAGTTGGCAGCAAGTTTTCAGTTTCACTCTTTGACCATTTTCCCAACTCCTGATCCCCATTCATCAGATGCTGCAATTGCCCCGAAACCAGTGGGAGTCCTTGAGCTCTTTGCTATTCTGAAGGATGCAACAGATTGTCAGTTTCTTGAGCCTGGTCTTTGTTGGATGAATATTTCATGGAAGAGGGGCCACCTGAGGTACCAATAGACATAGCAGTGGGCCTTAGAGACCACTTAAGATGATGCTGGGGAGGGGAGAGGGGCATATGTGGAATGCTTGGTCCATGCTTCTCTGGTTGGGTATAGAAGCAGGAGCATGAGAAGTAGGTTGTTCTACAAAATAGTCCATCAAACAAATAGTGGCTGACTTGCCTGAAGGACAACGTTCTTCCACCTACTTTAAACAGAAATTGTCAAATCAGTTCATAAACTTGTATTTGGGCTTCTAGGAGACAGCTGGTACAAATTTTACACTTGTAGACCAGAGTCCTGGTAAAGTTCCAGGTCTCTTGTCTTAGTTGCAAGCTGGACACATTGTGAATTAAGATCTGGGAGACTGTCTGCTATTCAGTGGCCTAATTTGCTGCCATGTGATTGGCTAGGAGCCTTCTGAAAGAAATCTCCTGCTTCATAGCCAGGGGATGGCAGGCAAAACGCTGTGGTGTACAAAATGGGGTTATGACTCCAGAGCATTTGCTAAACATCTATTTCCCAGACTTCCTTAACCTCTCAAGTTTGGGTTAGGAGCTCATCCCCCAAGGCCTCTTGCAGTACCTTGTGCTTCCTGCTCTTATGGTACTTATCATGCTATACAATCTTTGCTCATTTGTCTGTGAGCCACTAGAGCAAAGCTCTCGAGAGCCTGGAGGTGTTCTTCATCTACACACAAAGTTGGTTAGATGCATGAACCAGCCTGTTGGAATTTCCTCACAAATATCTTAGAAGAGTCCAATGTAGGCAGTGCATGTATTTTGAAGTATAAAATACATATCAAAAAGTGCACAAATCATAAAAGTGCAACTCTATGAATTTTCACAAAGTGAATGCACCAGCATCACAAAACAAGACCCAAACTCCAGAACCCCCCTCCTCCTGACTCCAAGAGCATCGACTATTCTGACTTCTAACTTCATATTTCCCTTTTGCCTGTTGTTTTGTATTAAAATTATGATTTTTAAATTTTATTGAGGTTATGGAGGTTTATTGAGGTTAAATTTTATTGGGTTGCATGGTGTTTCTATTTTAATTTTTTTTTAGAACTCTCCATACTGTTTTCCATAGTGGCTGAACCACTTTGCATTCCCACCAGCAGTGTATGAGGGTTCCCTTTTCTCCACACCCTCTCCAACATTTGTTATTTTTTGTCTTGGTGATTATAGCCATTCTAACAGTGTAAGGTGATATTTCTGTGTTGTTTTGATTTGCATTTACCTGATGACTAGTGATGTTAAACGTCTTTTCTTGTGCCTATTGGCCATCTGTATATCTTCTTTGGAAAAATGTCTGTTCATATCCTCTGCCCATTTTTTTTTTGTTAAAGATTTTATTTTTCCTTTTTCTCCCCAAAGCCCCCCACTACATAGTTGTGTATTTTTAGTTGTGGGTCCTTCTAGTTGTGGCATGTGGGATGCTGCCTCAGCATGGCCTGACAAATGGTGCCATGTCCACGCCCAGGATCTGAACTGGCAAAACCCTGGGCTCCTGTAGTGGAGCGCGGGAACTTAACCACTTGGCCACGGGGCCAACCCCACCTCTACCCATTTTTTGATCGGGTTGTTTTTGTTGTTGTTGTTGAGTTGTGTGAGATCTTATATATTTTGAAGATTAACTTCTTGTTGGATATATGATTTACAAATATTTTCTCCCAGTTGTGGGCTTTTTGTTTTGCTCATGGTTCCTCTGCCTTGTGGGAGCTTTTTAGTTTGATAAAGTCCCACTTGTTTATTTTTTCTTTTGTTTCCCTTGCCCAAGTAGACATGGTGTTTGAAAAGATCCTTCTAAGACTGATGTTCAAGAGTGTACTGCCTATATTTTCTTCCGGGAGTTTTATGGTTTCATATCTTTAAGTCTTTGATCCATTTTGAGTTAATTTTTGTGTATGGGGAAAGATAATGGTCTACTTTCATTCTTTTGCATGTAGCTGTCCAGTTTTTCCAATAACATTTATTGAAGAGACTTTCCTTTCTCCATTGTATGTTCTTGGCTCCTTTATCAAAGATTAGCTTCCTGTAGATGTGTGGTTTTATTTCTGGGCTTTCAATTCTGTTTACATTGATCTGTGTGCCTATTTGTACCAGTACCATGCTGTTTTGATTACTATAGCTTTGTAGTATATTTTCAAGTCAGGGATTGTGATGCCTCCAGCTTTGTTCTTTGTTTCTTTGTAATCCCTCCAGCTTTGTTCTTTGTTTCTTTGTTTTGAGGAAGATCAGCCCTGAGCTAACATCTGCCAATCCTCCTTTTTTTGCTGAGGAAGACTAGCCCTGAACTAACATCTGTGCCCATCTTCCTCTACTTTATATGTGGGACACCTGCCACAGCATGGCTTGATGAGCAGTGCCATGTCCGCACCTGGGTTCCAAACCGGTGGACCTGGGGCCACCAAAGCAGAACGTGCACTCTTAACCACTCTGCCACTGGGCCGGCCCCTCCAGCTTTGTTTTTTTCCTCAGGATTGCTTTAGCTATTTGGGGTCCTTATTGCCCCATATGAATTTTAGGATTCTTTGTTCTGTTTCTGTGAAGAATGTCATTTGGATTCTGATCGCAATTGCATTGAATCTGTAGTTTACTTTAGGTAGTATGGGCATTTTAACTATGTTTATTCTTCCAATTCATGCATGGAATATTTTTCCATTTCTTTATGTCATCATCTATTTCTTTCAATAACATCGTATAGTTTTCATTGTATAGGTCTTTTGCCTCCTTGGTTAAATTTATTCCTAGAGATTTTATTCTTGAGCTCTCTTTCTATTGGTTCTTCTTTAGAGTGTGGAAATGCAACTGATTTCTGTGTGCTGATTTTGTACCCTGCAACTTTGCTGTAGTTGTTGGTTATTTCTAATAGTTTTCTGATGGATTCTTTACGGTTTTCTATATATGAAATCATGTCATCTGCAAATAGTGAGGGTTTCACTTCTTCATTGCCAATTTGGATACTCTGGATTTCTTTTTCTTGCCTAATTGCTCTGGCCAAAACCTCCAGTACTATGTTGAATAAGAGTGGTGAGAGTGGGCATCCTTGTCTTGTTCCTGTTCTCAGAGGGATGGCTTCCAGTTTTTCCCCATTGAGTATGGTGTTGGCTGTGGGTTTGTCATATATGGCCTTTATTATCTTGAGGTACTTTCCTTCTATACCCATTTTATTGAGAAGTTTTATCATAAATTGATGTTGGATCTTGTCAAATATTTTCTCTGTTTTTATTAAGATGATCATGTAGTTTTTATTCCTCATTTTGTTAATGTGGTTTATCACATTGATTGATTTGCAGATGTTGAACCATCCCTGTGTCCCTGGTGTAAATTCCACACAATGACAGTGTATGATCCTTTTAAGGTGCTGTAGTATTTGGTTTGCTGATATTTTGTTAAGGATTTTTGCATCTATATTCATCAGTGATATTGTCTGTAATTTTCCTTCTTTCTGTTGTCGTTGTCTGGCTTTGAGATCGGGGTGATGTTGGCCTGTTAAAATGTGTTAGGAATTGTTCCATCTTATTCAGTTTTTTGGAATAGTTTGAGAAGGATAGGTGTTAAATCTTCTTTGAATGTTTGGTAGAATTGTCCAGAGAAGTCATCTGGTCTTGGACTTTTATTTTTTGGGAGGTTTTTGATTATTGTTTTAATCTCTTTACTCGTGATTGGTCTATTCAGATTCTCTATTTCTTCTTGATTCCATTTTGGGAGGTTATATGAGTCTAAGAATTTATTCATTTCTTCTAGATTGTCCAATTTGTAGGCATATAGTTTTTCATGGTATTCTCTTATAGTCCTTTGTATTTCAATGGTATCTGTTGTAATTTTTCCTCTTTCTTTTCCAATTTTATTTATTTGAGCCTTCTTTCTTTTTTTCTTGATGAGTCTGTCTAAGGGTTTGTCAATTTTGTCTGTCTTCTCAAAGAGACAGCTCTCAGTTTTTCTGATCCTTTCTACTGGTTTTTTGGATTCAATTTCATTTGTTTCTTCTCTAATTTTTATTATTTCCCTCCTTCTGCTGACTTCGGGCTTTATTTGTTCTTCTTTTTCTAATTCTGTTAGGTGTAGTTTAAGATTGTTTATTTGAGATTTTTCTTACTTGTTAAGGTGGATCTGTATTGCTATGAATTTCCCTCTTAGTACCACTTTTGCTGTATCCTGTATGAGTTGGTATGGTGTATTTTCATTTGTCTCCAGATATTTTTTGATTTCTCCTTTAATTTCTTCAATGATTCCTTGGTTGTTGAGTAGCATGTTGTTTAATCTCCACATCTTTGTCCCTTCCCCAGCTTTTTTCTTGCATTTGATTTCTAGTTTCATAGCATTATGGTCAGAAAAGATGATTGAGATGATTTTAATCTTCTTAAATTTATTGAGGCTTTCCTAACATATGGTCTATCCTTGAGGATGTTGCATGTGCTCTTGAGAAGAATGTGTCTTCTGCTGTGTTTGGATGGAGTGTTCTATATATATCTAAGTTCATCTGTTCTAGTTTTTTGCTTAATTCCATTATTTCCTCATTGACTTTCTGTCTGGATGATCTGTCCATTGATGTAAGTGGGGTGTTAAGGTCCTCTGCTATTATTGTATTGTTGTTAATATCTCCTTTTAGGTTTGTTAATAGTTGCTTTATGTACTTTGGTGCTCTTGGTTTGGGTGCATACATATTTATAAGTGTTATGTCTTTTTAGTGGAATGTCCCTTTTGTCATCATATACTGCCCTTCTTTGTCTTTCATTGCCTTTTTTATCTTGAAGTCTACTTTGTATGATATAAGTATGGCAACGCCTGCTTTCTTTTGTTTGCCATTAGCTTGGAATATTGTCTTTCATCCCTTCACTTCTGAGCCTGTGTTTGTCTTTAGAACTGAGATGTGTTTCCTGGAGTCAGCATATTGTTGGGTCTTGTTTTTTTAATCCATCCAGTCACTCTGTGTCTCTTGACTGGAGAATTCAATCCATTTCCATTTAGAGTGATTATTGATATATGAGGGCTTAATGTTGCCATTTTGTCACTTGTTTTCCAGTTGTTCTATATTTCCCTTGTTTCTCATCCCATGTATTTCAGGCTGCCAATTCAGTTTGGTAGTTCTCTAGGATGGTTTTCTCAATTTTCTCTTTTTTTTTATCATTTGCATCTCTGTTATGATTATTTGTTTAGTCGTTACCATGAGGTTTGTATAAAAAACCTTGTAGATGAGATTTCTGATAGCCTCTTATTTCTCTTATTTCCTTAGTTCCATCCGTTTCCTCTTCCTCTTCTAAGTTGTTGTTGTCATAATTTATTCTGTTTTGTGTTCTGACTTTGTAGTTAAAATGACAAGATTATAGTTATTTTTGGTGTTTTCCTTCCCTTTTTCTTTAACATTATAATAAAGTGCTAACCTGTTCTGATAGGCAGCTGCAATTTTCTGATTTTGTCTGCCTATTTATCTCCTTTCTTGAGGTTTTGTAAACCCTTTCCTTTCTTCTTCTTCTTTTTTTCTTTTTTTCAGATATGAGGGTTGTCTTGATCATTTCCTGTAGGGAAGATCTTATGGTAATGAACTCCCTCAGCTTTTCTTTATCTGGGAAAGTTTTTATTTCTCCATCATATCTGAAGGACATTTCCACTGGATAGAGTATTTTTGGTTCAAAGTTTTTGTCTTTCAGAATTTTGAATATATCATTCCACTCTCTCCTAGCCTGTAAGGTTTCTGCTGAGAAATTCATTGAAAGCCTGATAGGGGTTCCTTTGTAAGTTATTTTCTTCCGCCTTACTGCCCTTAATCTTTTTTCTTTGACATTGACTTTTCCAGTTTTACTCCTATATGCCTTGGAGAAGACCATTTTACATTGATGTAATTAGGAGTTCTACTAGTTTCATTTACATGTAATTCCAGCCCCTTCCCCAGGTTTGGGAAGTTCTCAGCTATTATTTGTTTGAACAACCTTTCTGCTCCTTTCGCCCTCTCTTCTCGCTCTTGAATACCTATAATTCTTATGTTGCATTTCCTAATTGAGTAGAGTATTTCTCAGAGAATTTCTTCGTTTCTTTTAGTCTTAGCTCTTTCTTCTCCATCCAAAGCATCCAAACTGCTAATTCTGACCTCCATAATATCAACTCTGTTATTCAAAGACTCTAGAATTTTCTTTATCTCTATCATTGTGTTTCTCATCTCCAACATTTTTGATTGGCTTTTCTTTATAGCTTCAATCTCTTTTGTGAAGAATTCCCTCTGTTCATTAATTTTATTCCTGATTTCATTGAAGTGTCTCTGAATTTTCTTGTAACTTCTTGAATTTTTTTATGATAGATATTTTCAATTCTCTGTCATTTAGATTGTAAATATTTCTGCCTTCAGAATTGATTTCTGGGTGTTTGTCATTTTCCTTCTGGTCTGGATTATTAATATGCCTCTTCATATTATTTGATGGGGTGGATTTGTGCCTTCACATATTGGTAATATCCAGTCACAGATTCCACCTGCCACCACTGGGGTGGGGGACAGGAGCTGTGTATTCTGAGCCCACTGGTGTCTGTGCCCATCCTTTGGAATCTATGTTGACAGGGCCTGTCTGCGATTGCCTGCTCACAGCTTCTGCTTTACTAACATATGCACAGGCATCTTGGCTGTGGTCCCTTGCTCTGGCCGACTAGCCAAGCTGGTGTGCCAGGCAGGGGCAAGGGGCACTTTCTTTCACGTGCACAATCCCAGGGTCATTCTGGCTCTGCCCTCGCTATCTGCCCTCCGGAGGTGCTGGCTTGATGAAGACCCACCATAATAGCTTAGCCTCCTCTGTGTGGAACTTTCTCATGGCTGGGAGGCAATTCAGAGAATGAAGGCATTCCTGCAGAGAGCCACCCCTCCCCCTCTCTTCTCAGAGCCTCATGCAGTCCTGCATCCTAGTTTTCTGCTGGGGAGGGAGAGGAGATCCCCTTACCTCCTTCCACTTCTTCCTTGGGGGTCCAGCACCTCCACCTTCAGATGTATGGCTGCTTGGACGTATATTGCTCTCAGATGTCTATTGTGTTGTGTGAATCCCTGTGTTGGTTTATGAATGTTCTTTTCAATGTATCTTAATGGGGAGAGTCTAAGGGAAGACCTCACTCCCCCATGATGCTGTTGTCACTACTAGTTTTGCCTGTTTTTGAACTCCACATAAACAGAATCATGCAGAAGGTACTCTCTCTCTCTTTTTTAAACATCTCTGGCTTCTTTCTCTCATATCTGAAACGTCATGTTTCAGATTCATTGATGTTGATGCAGGTAGCAGTACTTCATTCATTTTCATTGCTCTATAGAATATTGTAAACAAATTGCAAGTGCATACCACAATTTATTTATTTTATTTTATATTTTTAAAGATTGGCACCTGAACTAACATCTTTTGCCAATCTTTTTTTTTTCCTTCTTGTTCTCCCCAAAGCCCCCCAACACATAGTTGTATATTCTAGTTGTAGGTCCTTCTGGTTGTGCTATGTGGGACATCATCTCATCGTGACCCAATAAGTGGTGCCATGTCTGTGCCCAGGATCCAAACTGGGCCACCGAAGCAGAGTGTGCAAATTTAACCACTTGGCCATGGGGCCAGCCCCCCACAATTTATTCATCTATGTTACTTCGGATGAACACTTGGGTTGCTGTCAGTTTTGGGCTATTATAAATAATGCTGCTATGACCATTTCTGTGCATGTCTTTTGATGAATCTACGTTCTCAAAGAAATGGAATTTCTGGGTCTGAGAAGATCTCTACGTCTACTGTTAGCAGATACCACCAGTTTTCCAAAGTGGTTCTATCAATTTGTGTTCTTACCAGCAGTGTGAGGCTGTTCAAGTTGCTTCACGTCATCATCAGTACTTGGTATTGTCTCTCTTTTTAATTTTAGCCATTTTAAAGAGCACATGGTAGTATCTTATTGTAGTTTTAATTTGCATTTCCATGATGACTATTGAAGTTGAGCACCTCTTCATATGTTTATTGGTTATTTGGGTAACCTCTTTTGGGAAGTACCTGTTCAGGTTTTGCTCAGTTTTCTATTGAACTTTAAAAAAAAAAAAAAAAACTGGCTGTCTTTTCCTTATTAACTTACATGAGTTCTTTATATTTTTCTGGGTAAGATTCCTTTGTTGGAGATATATACATATGGCAAGTATCTTCGTCCACTTTGTGCTTGCCTTTTTATTCTCTTAAGAGTGGCTTTTGAGAATTGGAAGTTCTTAATATTGATGTAATCCTCTTTATCAATTTTTTCTTTTATGGTTAGAGCTTTTTGTAGAAGATGTCTTTTGGATAGTAAATCTTTTTTACTGCAACTCTTCACCTGTCTAGGAGAAATCCTCCTCCTGCCAGGTGTTAGCACTGGCAGTTTTACTATGGCTCATCATCCACACCTTGTCATCGAGGTGTTTCTTGCTTCATTGTCCTGACTTTTTTCACCTGACATTTTTGCTCTGGTAATGTTTGACCTTGTTCCTGCTTAAGCCAGCTACTAAACCTCATCTGGTCCTCAGGTTGGACTTCTTAGTCTCAACTATGATCTGACTTACCATACTTGCCCATTATCCACTCTAATTAGTGACTCTCAACATCCCTATATCTAATTTTATCTCAGCCTGTCTCCTGGTTATGGATTTGCAACAACTGTTAGCCCAGCTGTCCTAACCTTGGTCTAACTGGAAATGTTCCCAACCCTTCTGGCTTACCCTTTTTGTACTTTGGCATCTCAAAGTTGTTGAATTCAGAGGATTGGAGGCCCCTGTTAAAGACTTTTCCAAACTGAACTAGTAGATTTCTGTGTAGATGACTTCTAGCTGAGAGAATGTGATGAAAGAACTCCTAGAAACACTCAAGAACATGCCATTAGTTAAAGCAATAGCATCATCTTCATATACTAAGGAAGCATCATTGTCATTTCTATTTGAGTACACATTACTATTACGAAGTATAACACTAAAGAGAAGAAAATAAGAATAAAAAACAAAACATAAAACCAAAAGGGAGGAAAATAAAGGAGAAATGCCTAAGCCTTTTCTTGGAATGCTAAAGACAATTTTGCTGAACTTCCTAAAATCTCTTACCTTAGCATCCTTTGTTATAGTACACTGATCATTCTGTTCATTATTTAGGCCAACACACTAGAACACATATTTGGGTGGTTTTATGTAGTAGGCATTTTCTATGAAATTAGGTTCAAGTTGAATTCTATTCTTGATAAGAGAAAACTATTAAAGTCCTTGTAACATTGGGTAAGTAAATTCTGAATAATAATAACTGACATTTATTGAGGGCTTTCTATGTGCTAGGCACTGTTCTTTACAAACATTAACATATTTAATCCTCACAAAGACCCATGTTGTCCAGAGGATTATTTTCACCATTTTAGAAATGAGAAAACTGAGGCACAGAGAAACTTTCCCAGGTTAGGGGGCAGAGCCAGGATTTGACCCAGGACATCTAGCTTCAGCATCCATACTTTTAATCACTACGCTTCTAAAAGTAGTATAATATAAATAACTACAGTGGTTAAGAAAGCAGTAGGAAAGGAACTTGTAAATTCCTTCAAGGAGATCTGAATATTGTAGGAGAAGAGTAATAACTAAGATTTTTCAAGCAAGTACCACAGGTCAGATACTATGCTAAGCAAATGATATGCATGCTCTCCTAATTTTGAAAACTAAATTGTGAAGTAGGTACTGTTATTCCTCAGTTAAAGATGAAAACACAGTCTTATAGAGATTTAGCAACTGCTTTCTATAACGTTACAAAGTAAAAAGACTGTCTGACTCTAGAGACTGTCTTCTATGTTATAACCATGATACACTGTCTCCCAAGATGAGATAATTTGCCAAGTGAACTCCTTGGTGTAAAGTCAAGAATGCAATTTGATTGCTGCTACTGGCTTGCTAAACCTAACAGAGGTAGCTAAAGAAGTAGAGGGAAAGGCTTTGCTATTATGATCTGATGGCCCTATCTGAAAGATGAGATACATATTTATTGTATGAATGAAGATTATAAATAGTAAACCTAAAATAACCTAATAATAACCACATAGAACCTGATAGTCCAGCTGACTATGGTGGAGATAGGAAAAGCTTTATACGGGGTTCTCCAAGCTGGATTTCCACTTTCATGTATTGCACGGAGGGAGAAAAACAGATTTCCATATTTTGGAAACTACTTTGGGAAATTATCCCTTCCTAGATAATCATAATGCCTAAAAGATGTTGTGCTGTTATTAAAAGCATTCTCTTTAGCTTTTTTTTTTCAGACTAAGGAAACTTATTACTAATTTTTGAATGCAAAACTCTAAGACTACCCAGCACCATGGATAATAAATGTGAGAAGATTTTTATATTTTACAGATTTTACATCTTACATGACTTACACAGATTTACACATATTTAAAGAACATACAGTGATTGGAGCAGTCCCTGGAATATACGTTCCATCCATCTATACGTATACAATTCTACTAATTGAACATTGACTTTATAAATAAACCCAAGAGATATGAAACATAGACACATTGTTTATGAAAGCTAGACAACTTTGGGCTCAAGAACGGAGTATGTATTTATGGTCAATCATCGTAAAAGGACAACTTTACGTTGGAATGATTTCCCTTTGTAATGGTTACAGGTCAGAAGCCACCTGTGCCTGCATTCCCCTCTCTTTGTACTTATGGACCCTCCTGTTATTTGGATGCATTTATGAATCCCTAGGTAGGATTCCTTTTGTTTGCTCAAGCATCAGGTGTACACTGTGTTCTTGTTGCTAAAGTTTTGATTTAATCAACCCATCTACACAGATCACTGACAGATCACTGTGAGTTCCTAGCCTTAGCAATGTGCGTTTTCTTTTAAACCTCACTCATCAACTTCATTTTCTCATCTCTCTCCCTTGCCTGTCTTCTGGTGTGACAAGGTGTGAATTGGGACTTATTATCTTGGAATTCCAGCTAGAGCTCATAGGACAAAAGATATTACTCCCACATTCTAAAGAAAGGACCTAGATAGTCTAAGTGGGACTTGATTAAAGATAACAACTGGTCTAGAGACCTTCTCTCCCAACAGCCCAAGAGGTCAAAAATTTGAAAGGAAATTCATAGAAAGGAATTCAAAGAGAATGTTTTGCTTCCTTTTATGAGGAAGGAGGTGCTTCCCTTCCCCAAGCCAATTCAGACTATTTAAACAGATAAAGGATTTTTTTCTCACATAACAGGAAGTCCGAGAGAGACAGCCGATACTTTCAGTTACCTGCACTTTTCTTGACCTTTCTCCCCTAGTCGCAAGATGGCTGCCCCAGCTCAAGCCAGAACGAAAAGGAGAAGGGCTTATCACAAGGGCATAGGTCCCTTTTACCAAGGAAGCCACGTTGTTTTCATTGACTTGTCTATTTTTTTTGCCTATACCACACTGTATTGATTACCATAGTTGTAAAGTAAGTCTTGAAGTCGAGTAGTGTCAGACCTCCAACTTTGTTCTTCACTTTGTTTTCAGAAACACGTAAACAGATTTCTTTAGTGTCATTTGCCAATATTCACATGGCCACCCTGTGCTGAGAGGCTGGAAAAACCGTATTTAATGTTTTAACTCAACAGGCAGAGTTGGATATCCTCATTGGGTTAGCCATTTGATGGTATCTGCCATAACTGTAGATGTGGGGAAATGTTGCTATCCAGAGGTCCATGACATCTTCGTGGTACCCACAAATGTACCCTATGAATGATTCAGCACTGGACTTGCCATAGTAAAGAATATCAATAGTCAAAACAAAAACAGAAACCCTAACCAACACTTGCTAACTAGAAGGCTTTTTGTTCCTTTTCTTTAATTTCTCTGCCTACTGTTTTGACCCTTCAGGACATAGAAGATGGAAGGTGCAGAAAATGAGGAGAGGTTGAAAGACCACGCCATGCTCCTTTCCCCCATTGCAAGTCTCTGGACTAGGCAGATCTGGATTGATGAAAGGGGAGAAGCTCTGAATTAGATATAAGACTGACGTTTTAACTGGACTGGACTTTTAATTTTTTATTTAACTTTGTTTTTAGTATCTTAAACGATGAGGAAGCTGGTGGGATCTTAAATGGCATCTGCTGAAATAATGTTAAAGGATGAGAAGGGGAGATCTGACATAGGATCATGTTGGGGGCTTTGTCTACAGGAAGACAAATCCACTTCTTGATTGTACCTCACTGAGCTCAGCCCCTTCAGCAAACTGGTTATACTGGACACTACACATTCCTTTAATCCTGGCTGTTGACCCATAGCCCTGACTCCTAGTGGGTCTTCTTGGCTCTCATCTGGTGGCATTTCCATTGCTGTAGGGATGCGGGATCTGTCAGTAAAGTACAACTTTAGAAGTATTTGTGGTCTGAGGGACAGGAGAAAGCCCAGCAGGAGTACTTAGGGGAGAGTGATCGTAACAGGATAATAGCAAATCCTGGCCTGTCACTGACTGCCTTCGTGACCTCTCTAGCCCTGAGTTTCCTCCTCTGAATTAAACAGGCTAAAGAAAATGATTGTAATAGACACATCTTGTGATGGCTGCCTGGCTCCCTCCTTTCTCAGGACATTGCCTCTGATACCAAGGGATGCTGTGGGTCCATGTGCTGTGGGTGCCAGAGCTGAGTAACCAGGAGAGGACATCTAGCCTATGCCAGGGCAGGCTCTATTTCCTGGCTGTAGGGAATGGAGGACACAGAGACTGAACAATGTTGACAGTGACTATCATTAGTGACTGACAGCAGCCCGCACTCACCGGCTGCTGCTGGCCCCAGAAATGCCCGGTTTCTTGCTCTTGGGCCTTGGGGGCTCAAGTCTCCCTTGGCTTTCACGAGATTCCCTGAGAATCTTTCAGTAAATCCCTCACATTGCTTAAGCTGCCAAGAACAGTTTTCTATGATGTGCAATCCATGGCACTTTTTTTAAAAGGGTCCATTCAATGTCCACAATTCTATTATTCTTTGATTTAATGGTGCCTGTTACTCTTGAACAGAGATGAATTGTAACCTTGAGTGTTGCTAACCACAGACACTTGGCAGCTATGGCACTGGTGAGTGACGGCAGTTGGGGCAGTCCGGACACTGATGAATACCAGAGATATTCCAATTAATAACATCAGATTTTTAATTAGGTAAATTTGCACTTGTTACACATGGAAAACATTTTTGGTTTAACAGTTTATAGTACAGGTATAAGTGATGTTTATTGAAAAGGAGCTTAGTTTCCAGTTCAAGAAATAAGTGAGTCAAGTGAGATTTTGCAAGTCACCATATCGAAGGCACTATTATTAGATACACACTGAGTTTAAAGAGTTGACTGTACACTTGAATTTGTTTATCACTTAAATCCATGCACCAGCATCTCATTGCACTGATTGAATTCAGTGGGTTTTTTGAGGGCAATTGCTGCTCTCTAGTTAATTCTCTTTGATAAAGCTGAACATTTAAAAAGTTGAATTCAAATTAAACATACTTTTCTTAAATGTCACATATTGTTAAGCTATAATTTGATATGATCTAGTTATCAAATACCTATCAAAATAACATTAGAATGGAAATGCCTAATGAGAATACTAAAGATTAGAGGGGTAATTGGTCTCTTTAATGTGAAACTTCCTAGTCATAGACTCTTTACAGTCCTTTAAAAAGTTACTCTTATTGATTTCCCAAAGTGAAGGGCATGCCATTCAGTGGATAGAAAGCAGTATTGCAGAGAAGAAATAGCTAGGATTGCATTTGTGACACTGGGTTTCAGGACATTGCCAACTTGAACCAGAGGATGGATGAACAAGCTGAGACTAAGAAGGGTTATGTGAGTTGTTTTAGAATTAACTTGATGATTAATATTAGTGGCAGGACCATAATGTTATACAAATAGAGGCATATACTGCTGAAAAAATAATTTATTCATTTATGACAGTAGTTCTGAACCAAGGGTGTTTTTGCCCATCCCGGGGGACGTTTGGCAATGTCTGGAGACATTTTAGGTTGTCACAATCGGGGTGTGTGTGCGTGCGCATGCACACATGCATACGGATGCGTGTGTTACTGCATCTAATGGGTAGAGGCCAGAGATGCTGCTAAACATCCTATAATGCATAAAACAGTCCCCCATAGCAAAGAATTGTTCAGCCCAAAACGTCAATAGTATTGCTGCTGAGAAACTTGGTTTATAAAAATTAGTTTCACATGTTTTTGAACTCAATGCTTTGAACACGTTTAGACAAAACTCTTTTTTAGATGTTCATAAAATCAGACCAGTTTTGTTTTCTAATGGATAAGCACTGATTTGAATTCATTTTATCTGCAATAATTATGTAACTTTGTAAACCGCTTCCAAAAGTCAGGAAAAGTTTTAATTTTCACATGTAATTTCCCCAAATCTTGCCTTTCCCTGTTACCAATTCAAAGCCTTTCCTCTTTTCATTCACCATTTCCTGCTACTTGGCTCATTTCGTTACACTAAATAACTGAAGTGCTGACTAGAGGCAAATACAGTGAGCACATTTAAAATTCAGATAAAACTTGTGTTTTTGTGAGGTTACTATTTCATTTGCCTTAGATTTTTTTTTTTTTAATTTCTTTAGGCTCTTGGTAGATAGGGACCCAGCTTATTCCTTCAGTTTTGAAATGACACAAATTTCAGATTACTTACAGAGTCTGAGAGGATTAATTCCTTTCTCTGGAATTAATCTGTTTAGGTTAAGTAAGATGTTTGATTTACCTTTAAAAAAAAATCTCTGATGCTTTTCACTATTGCCCTATTGGTGTTAACAATAAATTTACTTATACCCCAGAATGATACTGGCATAGACATATGACTTAGAGATGTTGTAAAGATTACTTCATGTTTCATATTTTTTTAAGTCCAAGGACAAAACATATATTTTGTGGAATTTAAGATTGTTAAAATGTAAAGCCTTTTGGGAAATAATATCCAAGTTCTGCCTCTAAATTCATAACTCTATAATTCCAAGAATAAGGGAATGTTTAAAAAGTATGGAAAGAACCACTGAAATGTGAAAGTATAAATAATCACAGGTGTTGTTTATTCCTTTAGCTTTGCCAGAGGTCTAAAAACCTTTCTTTACTAGGAAGTGCTTCCTTAGAAAACCGCATACGAAGAGTATTTTAGCAAGTCTATTCTTTCTTGATAAGTAACGAAATGTGGAGATTTGCTATAATTTCCCAACCTTTTGAACACTTAGTGTTTAGGGTGGGGCCTCTGACATCCAGCAAAATGTCTGGTACACAGCAGGCACCCAAAGTACATTTGTTGACTGAATTAAAATCCATGGATAAATATTCAGATAAAAAAATCAATGAAAGTCTCCCTTTGCAGTGCGTATTCCATATAGCGCTTACCTATCTAGCAACTCCTTATGTATTTCCAATTTCCTGGTGCCAGCATGATGTATTGACACATCAAATAAAAAGTGTACCAAGCTAAACTTGTGTTTTTCTCACCCAAACCTGCTTCTCCTTCTTGTTTGCTACTTCTCTGAATACAACCATAATCCTCCTACTCACCTATTCCCCATATCCTCCTTTGACAGGATGAGTTGACATCCAGCCTATTCTGCTTCTGTTGCATCTTTCCCCATCTGGTCCCAGCTTCTATTGTCCTCGCCTGCACTACCTTTTGCTTGGACCAGTGAATACGGTCTGATTTCCCTGTCTCTAGTCTTCTCTTCTCACCAATCTGTTCCTAATCTTGTTGCTTGATTGCACCTTCTCCCAAATCCCCCTCAAAAACAAAAACCCAGCGTAGCATAATGCATGGTTAAAAGAGTGGATTCTGGT
The DNA here is from genome assembly GCF_041296265.1 of Equus caballus. Classification (NCBI taxonomy): domain Eukaryota; kingdom Metazoa; phylum Chordata; class Mammalia; order Perissodactyla; family Equidae; genus Equus; species Equus caballus. The sequence goes on from NC_091708.1 coordinate 19,968,447, forward strand.
TCTGATTTGCCTGAGCAACCGGTAGTAATCAAGAGGTTAGATTCTAGAGCCAAACCGCCTGGTTTATGGTCTGCCAAAGACTTCTTTTCCAACTTCATTTCTCACTTCCTAGTCTAGCCCAAATACCTCCCTCCATCTCTCACACAGCTTTTAAAGGCCAGTTCACCTTATCGCTTCCCGGAAATAGTTTTCTCCTCGGAAATGCCTTGGCACAGCGCCTACACTGTTCACTACCTGCTTTGTACAAACTGTGTACGTCCTTTTAAAAAAAGATTTTACTCTCTCCTCGGAAAATACAAGTTTCTTGAGGGCAGGATATTATCGTATTCTTTTTTCTATCTTCAATGAGTCATGGTTTGATTTGCACACTGTGGTTGCTGGAGAAATGTTAGGTGAATGACATCAATTTACAGAAATAAATCTGATACCGAGCGTCTCCCCTTCCAGACTGAGTGTGTTTATCCAACATCACATAACTTTACAAAGGGGGAATAAAATGTATGTAAATAAAACCTTTAAAAAAGCCGACACAAAATTTCTTGAGGACTCCCAGAGCGTCCTCCAGACTTACGTGGGTTACTTGTCAATACTTAGCATATTAGAAATTATAACTGAGAAAAATTTAAAATACTTTTTATGTATTCCTTTTAAAAATAATAAATGCACTACATGTTAACATAAATAATGTATTTTTTATTCATGATTTATGTTTCCTTCATCCGCCCCTTCTCCCGGGTCTGGCACAGCGGCGAGCCCGGAGTTGGCGCCGGACCCTTATCAGGAGAAGCAGAGGACAGCCGGGAACTCGCTCGCCCCGCCTACCTGCCAACCGCCCGCGCGCCTGCGGCTCCCAGGCTCGCGGCCCCGCCCCTCGGCGCGCCGGCCCCGGGAGCTAGGGCGCATGCGCAGCCTCCTCCAGGCCGCGCCGGAGGGCGCGCGGCCGCGGTTGCCTCCGCCTTCGCCTCCGCCGCTGTCGGCTCTCGCCGGGAGCCTGTCGTCGCGGCTTCCTGGGCCGCTGTGGTGGCTCGTCGTCATGGAGTCCGAGTGGGAGAGGCTGACCCTTGCCTTTTCTCGCACGTCTATGTTCCCCTTTTTTGACATCGCCCACTACCTGGTGTCGGTGATGGCGATGAAGCGTCAGCCAGGTGAGTGCGGCGCCGGGACTGGCCCCTCGGAGGTCCCCGCTCCGGGCGAGGACGGCGGCGCCGGGTGACCGCCGAGCTGGAGGGGCGCCCAGAGATACAGCTCGTCCGACCCCTCGAGGACAGATGGGGAAACCGAGGCCGGGAGGGAGGTGGTCCGGGTACTCGTCAAAGGAGGCGCGACCTGGGGTCCGCGACGCCGCCTCGGGGGGTGGGGACCTGCCCTGCAGCCACGGGAAGGCCCCCGGGACAGGGGACAGGGAGGCCGGTGCCCGCCAGGATTTGCGCGGTCTCCTGGCGGTGCCAGCGCTTCCTTGGAAAGTAGTTAAGTCACCTGGGAACAGAGGTCCCTGAGACGCGAGTTTGACTCGGGCGCGTGGGGTCGTGAATGGCCGTGGACTGCTGTCCGCTTAGGAAAATTGTATAAACGCTTAAGCAAAATGCCTCCAGGCGACCCACCAGTCTTCCCCTCAACGCCTGTTCTGTCACCTTGCTTCGCACGGTCGACAGAATGATTGTTGAGAAGAGAGTGGCTTCCCGTTTTCCGTCCTGCGGGTGACACTGTGCAAGAGTCGTGGGGCAGTTTCACTCTCTGGATGGGGGTCTAGTCGTATACAGCGTCGTGGGTTCTTTTACGTATGCGATCAACCAGCAAGACTTGTATTTCCCGTTCAAGATATGTTTGCGCTATATTATTTTACTTTTGCAGTTCTTTTCCCCGCCTGTAGTTTTATGGGTCTCCTCTTTCTCGGAAGTCAGGCATTTTCTTTGTCTACTTTCTGTGTATTGGTGCTGCCTTTAATCCGCCTGGTCCGGCGCAGAGCTGATGAGTGAGGGCTGGAGGATGCTGCTGTACCTCTATGGACTACTGGTCTTTTAAACCCTTGGCCCTCAGAAATATTTTTCGTTTACATTGCAAGTTTGTAAGTCAGTCTCAATTATTGTTTGGTAGAAGTTTTGACCTGGATAAGGAGAATATTATTGTATTAAATCAGGACAGGTGATCTGCATAACATGCAGCTTCCTTGATTTGAAAACAAGTATATTTTATTATTATGCCATATTCAGTATTTGATTTTCTTGTATAGGCTCAATCAGATGTTCTCAAAGTGATCCAGGAACCCCTGGGGTTCCTGACACTTGCAGGTCAAAATTATTTTCATAATAATGTGCAGAGGTTGTTTGTCTTTTTCACACTCATTTTCTCACAAGTGTGTGGTGGAGTTTTCCAGAGGCTACGTGACCTGCGATACTGTAACAGATTGAATGCAGAAGCAGATATGAGAATCCAGCGGTTTTCTGTTTGAAGCCAGATGTTAAAGAGATTTGCTAAAATAGAAAAGTGTGACTTTTCTCACTAAGTGTTTTTTGCTTGGGAAAATTAGCTATTTTTCATAAAAAATACGTTTTTGTTAACATTTAGTGCATTTATTATTTTTTTATTGAGGTTATGATATTTTACAACATTGTGAAATTTCAGTTGCATTATTATTTGTCAGTCACCGTATAGGTGCACCTCTTCACCTTTTCTGCCCAACCCCCAACTCCCTTTCCTCCTGGTAACTACTAAATAGTTCTCTTTGTGTGTTTATGTTCCACATATGAGTGAAATCGTACGGTATTTGTCGTTATCTGATTTATTTTGCTTAACATAATACCCTCAAGATCCATCCATGTTCTTGTGAATGGGATGATTTTGTCATTTTTTTGTGGCTGAGTAATATTCCATTGTATGTATATATACCACATCTTCTTTATCCAGTCATCAGTCTGTGGGCACTTAGGTTGCTTCCACGTCTTGGCTATTGTGAATAGTGCTGCACTGAACACAGGGATGCGTAAGTCTCTTTGAATTGCTGATTTCAAGTTGTTTGGGTAGATACGCAGTAGTAGGATAGCTGGGTCATATGTTATTTCTATTTTTACTTTTTTGAGAAATCGCCATACTGTTTTCCATAGTGGCTGAACCAGTTTGCATTCCCACCAGCAGTGTATGAGGGTTCCTTTTTCTCTACAACCTCTCCAACATTTATTTTTTGTCTTGGTGATTATAGCCATTCTAACGGGTGTAAGGTGGTATCTTAGGGTAGTTTTGATTTGCATTTCCCTGATGATCAGTGATGTTGAACATCTTTTCATGTGCCTATTGGCCATCTGTATATCTTTGGAAAAATGTCTGTTCATATCCTCTGCCCATTTTTTGATCAGGTTGTTTGATTTTTTTGTTGTTGAGATGTATGAGTTCTTTATATACTATGGAGATTAACCCGTTGTTGGATATATGGTTTGCAAATATTTTTTCCCAGTTGATAGGTTGTCTTTTCGTTTCCGTCCTGGTTTCCCTTGCCTTGTGAAGCTCTTTAGTCTGATAAAGTCCCACTTGTTATTTTTTCTTTCGTTTCCTTTGTCCGAGAAGACATGGTGTCTGAAAATATCCTTTTAAGACTGATGTCAGAGTATACTTCCTATATTTTCTTTTAGAAGTTTTATTGTTTCAGGTCTTACCTTCAAGTCTTTGATCCATTTTGAGTTTATTTTTGTGAATGGTGTAAGAGAATGGTCTACTTTCCTTCTTTTACATGTGGCTGTCCAGTTTTCCCAACACCATTTATTGAAGAGACTTTCCTTTCTCCATTGTATGTTCTTGGCTTCTTTTTTGAAGGTTAACTGTCCGTAGATGTGTGGTTTTATTTCTGGGCTTTCAATTCTGTTTACATTGATCTGTGTGCCTGTTTTTGTACCAGTCCCATGCTGTTTTGATTACTGTAGCTTTGTAGTATGTTTTGAAGTCAGGGATTGTGATGCCTCTAGCTTTGTTCTTTTTTCTCAGGATTGCTTTGGCTATTTGGGGCCTTTTGTTGTTCCATATAAATTTTAGGATTCTTTCTTCCAGTTCTGTGAAGGATGTCATTGGGATTCTGATTAGGATTGCATTGAATCTGTCAATTTCTTTCAGCAAAGTCTTGTAGTTTTCATTGTATTGGTCTCTCTCTTCCTTGGTTAAATTTATTTCAAGATATTTTATTCCTGTGATTGTGCATAGGATTGTGTTCATGAGTTCTCTTTCCGTTAGTTTGTTTATTAGAGGATAGAAAAGCAACTGAATTTTGTAAGTTGATTTTGTACTCTGCAACTTTGCTGTAATCGTTGATCATTTCTGATTGCTTTCTGAGCATTTATTGTTTTTAAAATGAATACATAAATAACTTTTAAAGTTTTCTCAGTTATGATTTCTAACATGCTAAGTATTGATACATGTAACCCATAGAAACAAAAACTCTTCAGAGTCACGAATTTTTTTTAAGTTGGGCTTTTTAAAGGTTTAATTTACATGCATACATTATATTCACCTTTTTCAAATATAAAGTTCTGTGAGTTTGAACAAACACATACAGTCATGTAACTACCACCACAATCAAGATATAAAACAATTTCATCACCCACCTCGTATTCCCTCTTGCCTCTTTGTAGACAGCCCTCCCCCAGCCCCTGGCTCACTAATTTTTAGGGATGCAGAGGAGACCTGAGACCAAAATATTTGAGAACCACTGAACTAATTGAATGCTAATACACATGGTGTGAAAAATATTTTACATTCCAGTACCAGTACTTGTAAATAGGTAAAAATGATATAATTTACATGAAAGAGTGTACCTATTTAAGCTTTTACCACAAGTGTGTTAGACTCCCTGTTTCCTTTGACAGTATTGGCTGTTATTGGTCTTAAATATCTTGTCATTCTAATAATCAGAAAACATAGTTTTCATTTGCATCTGTCGTGGTTACTAAGGAGTTTCTGCTTAAGTTTATTGGCCATTTGTACATTTGTGTTTTTACTCCTATAAATCTGTTGAGTTGATCATATTGTTTTTCCTATTTAAAATGTAATACATTTTTTTTTTAAAGATTTAATTTTTTTCCTTTTTCTCCCCAAAGCCCCCCAGTACATAGTTGTATATTCTTTGTTGTGGGTCCTTCTAGTTGTGGCATGTGGGACGCTGCCTCAGCGTGGTTTAATGAGCAGTGCCATGTCCGCGCCCAGGATTCGAACCAACGAAACACCTGCCTCAGCGTGGTTTAATGAGCAGTGCCATGTCTGCGCCCAGGATTCGAACCAACGAAACACTGGGCCGCCTGCAGTGGAGCGCGTGAACTTAACCACTCGGCCACGGGGCCAGCCCCAAAATGTAATACATTTTTAAAAATGATGAATCATCCTTGTGTTCTCGGAATAAGCTCTACTTGTTTGATGTATTATTTTAAATCATTAGGGATTTTGATTTGCCAATACTGTTACCTGCCACATACATACATTCTTTACCTGCCACACAAGAGGGGCCAAATAAAACTGGAACACCAGGCTTATGTCAAGGAAAGGGTTTTCTGTTTTGGGTGACATCACCTGGGAGACGAGAGTGAGCCCTCAAATTCGTCTCATCTCCCTGAAAGATGGGAGGCCAGGGGTTTTAAATCTTACAAGGAATGTGGCTGCTTGGAGGGAGTGGGGAGCCTGTGGCCTTGCTAGCTGGCGTTTTCCTGCCAGCCTGCATTTGGCCTTGTGAGGCTGCTTTCAGGGAGGAGAATAGCAAGATACGGGAATCCGCAGGTGGATGTCCTGGGTTTTCTGCCTCCATGGTGGATGGTGGATTCTGGTGCCAGGAAGCCGAGGAGTAAGTAGGGAAAGGGGGTGAGTGTTTTGATTTTAACCCCATATATGCTGGGTTTAATGTAGGGGAACTGATATCAGGGCTGATATCAAGACTTTATATACATTTTTACCTAATTGGCAACTTTTCTGTGCCCCCCAGTGACTGATTCTCTGAAACTCAGATGTGTAGTACAATAAAACTACAATTCATCTATGTACTGTGACCAGGGTTCTTGTCTTTTCCTTTCAAACATGTTACTCCTTGAGACTCTGACTTTTGGAATGTACTCTACCACTGTCAATACCTCACTCCTGCTCTCCCACCACTTACGTCTTGTGATTTGTGGTCTTTGTCTAGATCTTAAAACATGCCAGTGGAGGCAAGAGGGTGAAGGAAATTGATTCTATCTTTGGTCTGGATAAAGATAGCATCCCTTTTTTGTTTGGTTTAGGTTGTAGGCCTTCAAATCTCAGGAAAGATGATGGTCTGCCCTATCCCTTCCCTTTTCCATGTGACTTGTTTTTCTTAAGCAAAGGCATCAGGGTATTTAATAAGTTGGATTGTTTTTTATTTCTTAGTTTACCTCCATTTGTCTTATAATAAGCTTTAGTTTCTCCAGAACCCTGGCATCTGATTATCTATAGTTTTTAGTTTTGGCTAGTAGTACAGGGTTTTTCCCCTTCTTTCTTGGGCATTTTGTTAGGAAATTGGAAAATGCTGCTTTCAGAGCTGTTAGAAACCATTTTAGCAGAAAGTTTACGTCATCAATTTTAATCTCTCTTATCTTAACATTTTAAATCAGTCTGCTCTGTCTCTTTTCTATTTAAATCTTTGTTAAGATAAACACATTTCTTCAATCCTACATTCATATCCAATTGTTTTTTTCTGGAAAACTTTCTGAAAATTTAATCTACAATTATTTCTACTTGATTTTTATACACAAAATCTGTTATTTTGCTCTTAATTCTCCCACCACTATCTTGCTAACCTCTCTCAAATCACGTGTAGTTCAATTAATAAAATATTCATTGACACTCTACTGCATATGTTGAGGATACCAAGATGAAAGATACTGTTACAGCCCTAAGGAAACTCAACTGTGCTGTTTTTTGTTTGTTTTGGTAGTGTCACATAAGGTTGCACTACCTTTCCTACACAATAATAATATTCATTCGTTTCAGATTTCAGATACATGCATCAGTATCTTAATTCTGATCCTCACAAATCCTTTTAAGGTAAGTATTATTGAACTCATTTTACAGATCAGGAATAGTCTTACAGGAATAAAATAACCTTTGTTAAGTCACATAGTTTCGTAAATTATGGGGCAAGTTCTTGGATTAATTGCAAAGTTCTCAACTATTCTGTGCTCTCTCTTTGTAGGTCCATTTAATGTTCTTAGTTTCTCAGTGTTTAGTAATTTTTCAATAAGTTGTCATTTGACATGGTTATTTTCCCTCATGATTTCTGTCTTTTCCATATCACCAATCAGTTTCTCCTTTGCTTTCAGGAATTAAATCCAGCAATAAAGTTTGTCATATTCCTTCCTCTAATTTGTGGGAGATGAAAGGATTAGTAAGTCAGGAATTTATCAGTTCTGGGGATTCTGGAAAGGTGGCAGCATAGTTTTGCTGTCTTTCTGAATCCCCACATAAAAACATATGGAAAAGTAAAAAATTATAAATGTACAGCTCAATACATTTTCAGAATGAATACATCTGTGTAATCGACATCTGGATAAAAATAGAACATTCATGATACCCCAAAAGCCCCCTATGTTATATGATGCTTTAAAAATCCAGAACAGGTTCTGCCCAGTGTGGGATGGAAAAGATGTCTCAGAAATGACAATCTGTAATCTGTGAGTTTAGAGAATCTTATTTAAATATCTTATGGGTGTGTGTATATATATATATATATATATAAATAAATATATATATAAATTTTTTCTCCCCAAAGTCCCACTACATAGTTGTATATTCTGGTTGTAAGTCCTTCTAGTTCTTCTATGTCAGTTGCTGCAACAGCATGGCTACTGACAGATGAGTGGTGTGATTCTGCAGCCAGAACCGAACCTGGGCCACTGAAGCAGAGTGTGCTGAACTTTAACCATCAGTGCTGGTTCTGATATTTTTTTAAGTGAAAGGAAAGTTAGAATATTGAGTGGCTTGACGTAAAATATTGGTCAGGGAGCGTAGTGTGAGAGAAAGAGCTCATAAAGTCAGGAGACCAGTGTTTAGTTCAAACTCTACCACTGCCTGGGTAGTTTAGGATAAGAACTTAAATCTCAGTATTTTATTTGTGCAGGAAGTGAGCTGGATTAGAACTCCAGCTGAGCAGTGTCCCCTCCTCAGGAGTCTCAGTTTTGGCTCTAAAGAGCTTTTCCTCCAAGCTTCTAAGTTTAAATAATTTCAGCCTATCTTTTGTTCCTCCAGCTGTGGTAATTGCTTTCTGCAGTTGATACCTCTGTGATAGCATAGTATTTACTTTTTACCTTTTCAACAATTAACAGTTTTATACCTACTTACTTCTCTATATTAAATTCTCTCTGTTAAAATAATTATGTATTTTCTGTTACCTGACAACTCTGACTGGTACAGAAACCTACAAGTGGGGTTTAATTTCTCTTTCTAGTTTGCATGTGTCATATTAAGATAGCTAAAGTTCTGGCTACTTCCTGCCCGTAGATTCTGTCAGTATAATGTCTCCAGTGTAGTGGGCCAGTGTGATCTTGTGTGGACTCTTAGTAGGATCAAAATCTTTGTGGCCTTTTTGGAGAGCAGGAGAATTGACATAGATCTGAGGGAAGATGGTGATAGTATACTGTTAACCTTGCCAAGTATGATCAAAGTGTTTCTGGGATTCTTTGCAAATTAATATGGAGAAAAAAGCATTTGCTTACCAAGTTACAGGGGTTCTGTTGATTTGTTCCAGTAAAAATATCGTGTCTTCAGTACCAGCTGCAATTGGAATCATTACCAGTCTACATTTATGATAACCCACAGTCTCCGAGATCCATCTGCCTGTGTATAGACCAAACAGGAAAGTTAAATGGGATGTGATAACCATCACCACCTTTTCATCTTTCGTGTTTTTGGTTATGGCACCCGTCTCTGTGGTATTGCATTTTAAAAATGTCTTAGTGAGGAGAAGAAACTCTAGGGGCTTCTACTTGACCATTCCTACCAGAAGGACCCTTACTTCATGGATCAGAGAATCAAAATGGGGATTGTGCCAGTTGTCAGAAGTGTCTATTCTAGTTATACGTTAAGGAACTGGGGAAATAACCACAGAGTGGGTCTTAGATTTACTTGGCCCACTGTGATTCAAACTTGATCCAAAGCTCCCTGAATTATGTCACAGATAATCTCTAAGCCTCTGTTGCCTACATGATTATTTTTTAATAATTTTGATGAAAAAGCATACTTGAGGCATATAAGATAGATATGTTGTTAATTTTTCTCTTTTTCTTTTTAAGGAGATAAATCTATAAGGGGAAATACTAGGGCAAAGTTTTACTAATACAGTCGTGTGCTGCATAATGACACTTAGGTCAACAACAGACTGTGTATATGATGGTGATCCCATAAGATTAGTACCATATAGCCTAGGTGTGTAGTAGGCTATACCATCTAGATTTTGGTAAGTACACTCTGTGATGTTCGCACAACGACAAAATTGCCTAACGACACATTTCTCGGAACGTATCCCCATGGTTAACGACGCATGACTGTGTGGGATTTAAAAATACTTTAACTTTTAGAAGGCTAGAACATTCCTCTGCTGCTTTCTGGAAGTCATATCTACCACCAGCAAGCTAAATGTTAACTGTTTTGAAAATAGCTACAGTGTAACTAGTTCTTAAAAATAGGGACACACTGCAGAACTAAAATAGACTAAGTGCATCAAAATAAAGAAGTCGTGTATGCAGTACATCAAAAGATATCTTTCCAACCTTTGTTATAACCAAGTCAATGCAACTGTTTGAAACATCGTTTAATGGCTCATTTTGGCCAGAGTGTGAAATTATTCTTATTTTTTTTCCAGTAATTTTATTGAGATCATAATGGTTTGTAACGTTGTATAATTTTGGGTGTACATTATTATTTATCAGTTTCTTAATAGACTTCATTATGCTCACCACTAGTAGTCTAATTTTTATCCATCACTGTACATATGTGCTCCTTTAGCCTTTTCACCCGCCTCAACCCCTTCCCCTCTAGAGACTACTAATCTGTTCTCTTTATCCATGTGTTTGTTATCTTCCACATATGAGTGAAATCATGCAGTGTATGTCTTTCTATGTCTTGCTTATTTTGCTTAACATAATATCCTTAAGGTCCCTCCATGTTGTTGCAAATGGGATGATTTTGTCTTTTCTTATGGCTGAGTAGTATTCCATTGTATATATATATATACCACATCTTCTTTATCCATTCATCCATAGAAAGGCACTAGGGTTGCTTCCATGTCTTGGCTATTGTGAATAATGCTGCAGTGAACATAAAGGGTGCATAAATCCTTTTGGATCATTGATTTCAAGTTCTTTTGATAAATACCCAGTAGTGGGATAGCTGGATTATATGCTATTTATATTTTTAATTTTTTAAGAAATCTCCATACTGTTTTCCATAGTGGCTGCACCAGTTTGCATTCCCACCAGCAGTGTAGGAGGGTTCCTTTTTCTCCACATCCTCTCCAACTTTTGTTGTTTTTTGTCTTAGTAATTATAACCATTCCGACCCGTGTAAGGTGATATCTTACAGTTTTGATTGGTATTTCCCTAATAATTAGTGATGTTGAACATTCTTTCATGTGTCTCTTGGCCATCTGTATATCTTCTTTGGAAAAGTGTCTGTTCATATCCTCTGCCCATTTTTCAATCGGGTTGTTTTTTTGTTGTCGAGTTTTTTATATATTTTGGGGATGAACCCCTTGTGGGATAAATGATTTGCAAATATTTTCTCCCAGTTGGTGGGTTGTCTTTTCATCCTGTCCATGGTTTCCTTTGTTTTGCAGAAGCTTTTTAGTCTGATGTAGTCCCATTTGTTAGCTTTTACTTTTGATTCTTTTGGCTGAATAGACCTGGTATTTGAAAAATCCTGCTAAGACCAATGTCAAATAGTGTACTGCCTATATTTTCTTCTAGGAGTTTTATGGTTTCGGGTCTTACATTCAAATCTTTAGTCTATTTTGAGTTTATTTTTGATTATGGTGAAAAATAATGGTCTACTTTCATTCTTTTGCATGTGGTTGTCCAGTTTTCATAACGCCATTTGTTGAAGAGACTTTCCTTTCTCCATTGTATGTTCTTGGCTCCTTTGTTGAAGGTAACTGTCCATAGATGTGTGGTCTTATTTCTGGGATTTCAATTCTATTCCAGTGATCTGTGTGTTTGTTTTTGTGCCAGTACCGTGCTGTTTTTTTAAAGATTTTATTTTTTTCCTTTTTCTCCCAGAAGCCCCCTGGTACAGAGTTGTGTATTCTGAGTTGTGGGTCCTTCTAGTTGTGGCATGTGGGGTGCCACCTCAGCATGGCCTGACGTGTGGTGCCATGTCTGCACCCAGGATTCGAACTGGCGGAACCCTGGGCCACCAGAGTGGAGCACGCGAACTTAACCACTCAGCCATGGGGCCGACCCCCATGCTGTTTTGATTACTATAGCTTTGTAATATATTTTGAAGTCAGGGATTGTGATGTCTCCAGCTTTGTTCTTTTCTCTCAGGATTGCTTTGGCTATTTGGGGCCTTCTGTTGTTCCATATAAATTTTGGAATTCTTTCTTCTATTTCTATGAAGCATGTCATTGGAATTCTGATTAGGATTGCATTGAATCTGTAGCTTGCTTTAGGTAGTATGGACATTTTAACTATGTTTATTCTTCCGACCCATGAGCATGGAATATATTTCCATTTCTTTATATTGTCTTAAATTTCTTTCAGTAATGTCTTATAGTTTCCAGTGTATAGATCTTTCACTTCTTTGGTTAAGTTTATTCCTCGATATTTTATTCTTTTTGTTGCGATTGTAAATAGGATTGTATTCTTGATTTCCTTTTCTGCCATTTCATTATTAGTGTATAGAAATGGAACTAATTTCTTAAAATTGGTCTTGTACCCTGCAATTTTGCTGTAGTTTTTGGTTATTTCTAATAGTTTTCTGATGGATTCTTTAGGGTTTCTATGTATAGAATCATATGTCACCAACAGCAAGAGTTTCACTTCTTCCTTTCCAATTTGGATTCCTTTTCTTTCTTTTTCTTACCTAATTGCTCTGGACAGATGGCCAGAACCTACAGTACTATGTTGAATAGAAGGGTAAGAGTGGGCACTGTTGTCCCTGTTCTCAGAGGGATGGCTTTCAGTTTTTCACCATTAAGTATATTCTTGGCTGTGGGTTTGTCATATATTGCCTTTACTATGTTAAGGTACTTTCCTTCTATACCCATTTTGTTAAGAGAGTTTTAATGATAAATTGATGTTGGATCTTGTCAAATGCTTTCTCTGCTTCTGTTGAGATGATCATGTAATTCTTATTCCTCATTTTGTTAATGTGGTGTATCACATTGATTGATTTGTGGATGTTGAACCATCTCTGTGTCCCTGGTGTAAATCCCACTTTATCATGGTGTATAATCCTTTTAATGTATTGCTGTATTTGGTTTGCCAATATTTTGTTGAGCATTTTTGCATCTATGTTCATCAGTGATATTCGCCTATAATTTTCCTTCTTTTGTTGTCCTTGTCTGATTTTGGTATCAGGGTAATGTTGGCCTCATAGTATGATTTAGGAAGCATTCCATGTTCTTCAATTTTTTGGAATAGTTTGAAAAGGTAGATATTAAATCTTCTTTGAATGTTTTGTAGAATTCTCCAGAGAAGTCATCTGGTCCTGGACTTATGTTTTTTGGGAGGTTTTTGATTGTTTCAATCTCTTTACTTGTGATTGTTCTATTCAGATTCTCTATTTCTTCATGATTCAGTTTTGGGAGGTTGTATGAGTCTAAAAATTTATCCATTTTTTCTAGATTGTCCAATTTATGGGCATATAGTTTTTCATAGTATTCTTTTATAATCCTTTGTATTTTTGCAGTATCTGTTATTTCTCTTCTTTCATTTTTAATTTTACTTATTTGAGCCTTCTCTCTTTTTTTCTTGGTGAGTCTGGCTAAGAGTTTGTCAGTTTTGTTTATCTTTTCAAAGAACCAGCTCTTAGTTTTGTGAATCCTTTCTTCTGTTTTTTAGTTTCTATTTCATTTATTTCTGCTCTGATTTTTATTTCCCTCCTTCTGTTGACTTTGGCTTTTGTTCTTCTTTTTCTAGTTTAGTTAGGTGCAGTTTAAGATTACTTACTTGATGTTTTTGTTGTTGGGGTGGCCTGTATTTCTGTGAATTTCCCTCTTATGACCGCTCTTGCTGTGTCCCATAAGAGTTGTTATGTTGTGTTTTCATTTTCATTTATCTCCAGGTATTTTTTAATTTCCTCTTTGATTTCTTCATTGATCCAGTGGTTGTTCAGTAGCATGTTGTTTGGTCTCCTCATATTTCTGACTTTCCCAGTGTTTTTCTTGTAGTTGATTTCTAGTTTCATAGCATTGTGGTTGGAAAAGATGATTGAGATGTTTTTAATCTTCTTAAATTTATTGAGGCTTGTCTTGTTTCCCAGCATATGGTCTGTCTTCGAGAATGATCCATGTGCACTTGAGAAGAATGTGTATTTTGCTGTCTTTGGATGGAATGTTCTCTGTATATCTGTTATGTCCATCTGATCAAGTGTTTCATTTAAATCTACTATTTCCTTGTTGACTTCTTCTGGATGGTCTGTCCATTGATGTAAGTGGGATGTTGAGATCCCCTACTATTATTGTGTTGTTGTTAATTTCTCCCTTTAGGTCTGTTAATAATTCCTTTATGTACTTTGCTGCTTGTGTGTTAGGTGCATATATTAATAAATGTTATGTCCTCTTGGTAGAATGTTCCTTTTATCAATAATTACATACTGCTCCTCTTTGTCTCTCATTGTCTTTTTTAACTTGAAGTCTATTTTGTCTGATATATGTATATGGCAACACCTGCTTTCTTTTGTTTGCCATTAACTTGGAGTATTGTCTTCCATCTCTTCACTGTGAGCCTGTTTTTGTCTTTAGAGCTGAGGTTTGTTTCCTGGAGGCAGAATATTGTTGGGTCTTTTTAAAAATCCATCCAGCTACTGTGTGTCTTTTGATTGGAGAATTAAATCCATTCACATTTAGAGTGATTATTGATATATGAGAGCTTAATACTGCAATTTTATCTGTTGTTTTCTGGTTTTTCTGTTTTCAGTGTTTCTCTTCCTTTGTACTTCTGACTGCCATTTCATATTGGTGGTTTTCTGATGAGATTTTCTCTCTTTTTGTGAATTGTGCCTCTGCTCTAATTTGTTGTTTAGTGGTTACGTGGGGTTTGTATAAAAGATCCCATGGATAAAATAGTCCATTTTCTCATAACCTCTTATTCTGTTAACCTCAGCAAGTTCCATCCCTTTCGTCTTCCCCTTCTGAGTTCTTGTTGTTACAAATTATTGTGTCTAATGTTGTGAGTTTGTGACTAAGTCGAAGTGTCTATAGTCACTTTTGATGCTTTCTTTCCGTTTATGTTTTAAGTTATAATTATTTACCTCCCTATTCTGACAGAGAGCTGCGCTTTTCTGATTATGTCTGTCTATTTATCTCCTTGCTGAAAGCTTTGTAGACGTTTGCCTTTTTCTTTCCGTTGTGAGGGCATCTTTAATTATTTCTTTTAGGGGAGGTCTTGTGGCAATGAACCCCTTAGCTTTTGTTTATCTGGGAAAGCTTTTATTTCTCCATTGCATCTGAAGGAAAGTTTCACTGAATAGAGTATTCTTGGCCGAAAGTTTTTGTCTTTCAGTATTTTGAATATATTATTCCGTTTTCTCCTAGCCCATAGAGTTTCTGCCAAGGAGTCTGCTGAAAGCCTGATAAGCTATCCTTTGTAGGTTATTTTCTTCTGCCTTGCTGCCCTTAGTATTTTTTCTTTGTCCTTGGCTTTTGCTAGTTTTACTATTACATGCCTTGGAGAAGGTCTTTTAGGATTCATGTAATTAGGCCTTCTATTAGCTTTGTGTATTTGTAAATCTGGTTCCTTCCCCAGGTTTGTGAAGTCCTCGGCTATTATTTCTTTGAATGAGCTTTCTGCTCCTTTCCGCCTCTCTTCTCCTTTTGTAATACCTACAATCCCTAGGTTGCTTTTCCTAATTGAGTCAGATATTTCTCAAAGAATTCCTTCATTTAAAAAAAATTTTAGTTCTGTCTCCTCCTTCACTTCTAGAATGGCTATATTTTTGTCTTCTAAATCACTAATTCTTTCATCTATAACATTAGCTCTATTTCTTAAGGACTTTAGATTATTTTTTATTTCATTAATTGTGGTTTTCCTATCCACAGTTTCTGCTTGATTTTTTTATAGTTTCGACCTCTTTGGTGAAGAGATTAATTTTATTCCTGAGCTCATTGAACTCTCTTTCTGTGTTCTCTTGTAAGTTGTTGAGTTTCTTTATGACAGCTGTTTTGTATTCTCTGTCATTTAGGTTGTAAATTTCTGTGCCTTCAGGGTTGGTTTCTGGAGAATTGTCATGTTCCTTCTGGTCTGAATTGTTGCTGCAGTTTCTCATGGTGCTTGATGAACTAATCTTTTGTCAGGGTTTTTGTGGTAGAATTAGTTCACAGATTACATCTTCTACCACTAAGAGGAAGCAGGAGCAGAGTTTCTGCTCCCCCCCGTCTGCTGGAAGCTATCGGGGTACTGTTGGCACTTGTGCTGCCCTGGGGAGCTCAGTGGCTTGTGTGGACTGTGCTTGGAGAGCAGGGCTTCCTCCTGAGACCGAGATTGGGCCACTCCTTGGGGCTGCAGGGGCACAGTGCACTCCCCCCAACCCCTGCCAGGAAAGTGATCATGAGCGGGCTAAGGGCTGCTGCCACCTCTTCCTATGGTGCCCCACACATGTTCCCACTTTTGGGGTGCTCCTGCCAGGCTGGAAAGCTTTCCTATGTGTGCATAGGGCACTGGGGGAGGGCAGGGAGTGCTCACCTATGTCCACTACTTCCTGGAGGGCCAGTCTATGCACCCTCGGATGTAGAGCTGTGTGTGTCTCTCAGGCATCCAGTTGTGCTGTGTGGGCTTCCTCCGTTGGTCAATGAATGTCCATTTAGTTGTAGTTCAAAAGGGAGAGAGACAAAGGGAACAGCTCACTCTGCCATGTTGCTGATGTCACTCTCCTGGAATTATTTTGTAGACGTGATTTTAAGTGAATTTATGGGGGTAGAAATGTGACTTTACTTTTTAGTCTTCATTTCATAATGAAAATATTTTGATGTTAAAGTACTTTAAAGATCTTATACTTTGAATTAGATTTAGGTCTCAATGCAACAAATTTTGCTAAGGGTTTTGGGGAAAATCTATCAATAGCACATCACAAACATCTTAACTCTAGGTAGTATGGAGAATATTTTTTTCTCTTTTAAATCTTAGTATATTAAAAATAAAATAATGTATCCTAATTTATGACACAACTTTTTCCCTAGCTAAAAGGAATACATCTTTGTTTTAAAGTTGAAAAGGAATTAAAGATATATTAGCTATTTTTTCCAACTAAAAGTTATTTATATTCCCTAAAGATATACCAGCTGTTTCTGGTTAACTTTATATATTTTCATAGTTTAACTTCACATTAAACTAATTCTGCTACTAGCGTGATTCATGCAAAGGAACATAACACTCAAAGAACTTTGTCATAAGATTGCCTCATAAAGTAAACTGTATTACCATCGTGTGTGTACTGAAAAGAGCTTTATAGAAAGGCATATTTGAGTTAGAGAAGTTCTTCTGACTGACATAATTTTGAAAATTAAGTGAAAAGACTTATGTAAGGGAGATCCTCCCTTTAACTCTGTTCTCTTTTTTGGTCTAATAAAATCTTAGTTTTATTGATTTAAGACTGTTGGAGTTATGAGTGCTTTTTCAGTACCATATGTGGTGTTCTCATCCCAGCATTGCAATGAGAACTCAAAAGAATTATATCTTGGGCTCAGAGAATTGAGTCAGAAGCAGCCCAGGGGTTGCACTTTGTTTATTTTCTCTGCTGTTAGTCATCAATCCATTCAGCAGATAAATCAACAGTGTCTACCATGTGTAGTGTGTGCTATGTGTTTTTATGTGTATTCTCTCATTTTAAATCCTTATCTGTTATATAATTCCCATTTTATGAAAGTTGAAATTTAAGCCAAGATAAGTTAAGGTCCTCCAAAGAGGTCACAAAACTGGTATGCAATCACAACTGCCTCTCTGACTCACTGCAATACTAAGGGAAATTAGTGGAAAAAAAACTTGTAATACTTATGGGGCCAGCCCGGTGGTGCAGTGGTTAAGTTCACACGCTCTGCTTCTCAGCGGCCCGGGGTTCACTGGTTTGGATCCTGGGTGTGGACATGGCACCACTTGGCATGCCATGCTGTGGTAGGCGTCCCACATATAAAGTAGAGGAAGATGGGCACGGATGTTAGCTCAGGGCTAGGCTTCCTCAGCAAAAAGAGGAGGACTGGCAGTAGTTAGCTGAGGGCTAATCTTCCTCAAAAAAAAAACCCAAAAAACAAAACTTGTAATACATAAACTCCTGAAATATTGCACATGTATTTTTCTGTGATACAATAAACATTTATAGAGCACCCACTTTATGCAAAAGTCTCATCAAGTCTCAAGGGGTAACAATCTTATAATGGAGCTAATACTTGTGAACAAAATCTAGAATGTGATATGTCTTAAGAGGAAAGAATAAGACAATGAGAAAGTTGAGGGAAAAGGAAAGTTATTTTGACAGACTTAATCAGAAATGAATATTTCGTGAGTTAATAATTTGTGTGAAACCATTTAGTAAATTTGATTTGAATTGTTTTAGTGGTCAAGGAAAACCTGGATATATTTGAATTTGGCTAAGCCAGTGAGTGGCGAGTGTCAGATGGATGAAAGCCTTGTAGGACATTTGGTCCTGTATGAAATGTCCAGGAGTTTTACCAAATGGTTTTGGACAGGACCAAATATGAAGGACCTTTTGGCATGGACCAAATGTCTTATGGATGTTTTGGACAGGACCAAATGTTAAGGACCTTTTAGTATGGATCAGATGTCTTATGGATGTTTTGGATAGGACCAAATGTCTGCTAATCAGATGAAAATAACTCTAAATCTTCCATTAGAACAGTACTAAGGAATATAGAGGATAGAGACATGAGCCAGTATTCCCGTATTGTATATTTATCAGAAGTAATCAGTTACCTAGGAATGTGTCTTCATAGTGACTGCTGTGATGGACACATTATAGCTCTTATATGGTTAGAGGTCCCTCCCATTTGCAGACTGTGTCCCCAGAGCTAACCAGGGCATGCCTGTGAGAGAGAGACACACACGCACAAACACACATGGAGTGGGGTTAGGGGAGAGAAAAGACAAGGGGCAAAAGGAGTGTGTATGTGTAAATAAGCATAGAAAAAAAATATGAAAGTGTCACTCCTCAGGAGAGGAGTGTGATTGAATGGTAGAAGTAGAGAGGAAAAAGTAATTTTGCTTTTTATTTCTATTTTCTTCTGTAGTCATAGTGATAGCTAATATTTATTGCTTATTATGTGCCAGGCATTTATTCTGAGTGCTTTAAATGTACCCACCTGTAGTCAGTCCTTACAGGCCTACCTTGCTGTGAGGTAGGATATTTTTTCCCTTTTCCTCTTTTATCTGTGTATCTAGATCTGTATGTATATCTATGTCCGTATATCTATATCTATATCTTCATCTATTTTAAAGATGTAGGAAAGCAAAGTGCTGGAGCCAGGATTTATACCTGGGCAATTAAGCTCTACAGTCCATACTATTAAGCACTCTACGTTGCCTTTCAACATGAGGATGGCTCATTATGGCAGCTAGTGTCCACTGACCAAAAAAAGATCATACTCATTAACTGCGCTGACTGACCGGTGTTATAGTCAATCACCTGTACGGGGTGTACATCATATGGGGCAATAGTGAACAGAGCCTATACACATACTTAGATAGATAACAGTATATGTGTGCTAGAGACATAGTGGTGTCGCATCTTACATAGAGATTTGGCTCTAAAGACTATGACCATGTATCATCAAAATAACTTGAAAATTCTTAGGTTTAGGGGAAGTTGCTACACTGGAGATTGACATCCTGTCTTTTAGTAAGTTTCTCATAACTAATTTTTCTTCCAGATTGGAACAGGTCACCATTTCTTGAGTTATCACCAGATGCTTATCATTAAACCTTGGCGTCACTTCAATTGACAGGATGCGTACACCACAGAAAATTCACGTCTGCCAACTCATGTTCACTTCTGGGCACATTTTGTTGTGTGGAATGGTGGGTTGTGCTATTTAAATTTTTACCTCCTTCTTTTTTTTTTCTGAGCACATATAGATGAATTTCCATGTTAATAAAAGTATGATGATGTTACTCTGCTGAACCCCCACATACATTTGCGTAGTTGTTTTTTTTATTTATTTTTAATTTTTTAATTTTTTTTTAAAGATTTTATTTTTTCCTTTTTTTCCCCAAAGCCCCCCGGTACATAGTTGTGTATTCTTCGTTGTGGGTTCCTCTAGTTGTGGCATGTGGGACGCTGCCTCAGCGTGGTCTGACGAGCAGTGCCATGTCCGTGCCCAGGATTCGAACCGACGAAACACTGGGCTGCCTGCAGCGGAGTGCGCAAACTTAACCACTCGGCCACGGGGCCAGCCCCATGCGTAGTTGTTTTTTTGTTGTTTGTTTTTGCATGTGTGGGCCTCTTCCTAGGAGGTAACAACAGTTAACAGTTTGTTTGTATGTTCGTGCAGACTTTATTTTATGCGTGACCTGCATGTGTATGTACCTAGAGAAATGTCTAGTTTTCTGTTTTTCCACTGTAAGTGATTTTTTACTGTACATATTGTTTACATACATATGGTTGCCTTTTTGTCAGGTCAGTGCATGTAAAGCTGCCACCTGTTTTTGAATAAATGTGTTGTATTCCTCAGATTGGATGTGACCTAATTTGTTAAGATTTGTTTAATTATACAATTAATAAATGGATATTTTATTTTAAAGAATTTAAATATAATTAAATAATATAATGAATATAATTAAATAAATTTAAAGCCCCTTTGACCATCTTTCCTAATTCCAGGCTTGTCTCAAGAGATAATAACAGTTAACATTTTGGTGTATTGCAGACCCTTTTCTGTGCATTCCATGTATATGTATGTGCCTATAGAAATGTGTGATCTTTGCATTTTCGCCTGTAATGATTCCATGCTGTAATACTGTTGTCCAGTATGATTGTATTTGGTGTTTTGTTTTTACTCAACAGCATGTCTTGGGGCTCTTCCCATGTTGGTATTGATCTACCACATTCTTGAGTTGCTCCTGTATAGTATAAGTGATCATGGTTTGTTTAACTGATCCTCTGATGATGGTCACTTAGATTGTTATCATTTTTTCACAGCATTATAAGCAGCATTGCTTTAATATTTATGGAACTTCTTGGGCACTTGAGTCAATTTTAAATTTAAAATTTTAATTGATATTGCCAAATTGTTCTTCAAGATGGTTTACCTGTTTATACTTTCACAAGAGTATATGAATTGCTTCACATCTTTGCCAATTTATTAATATTAAGCTGTAGGTTTTTTTTTTTTTTTGCCAATTAGGTGTGTGTGAAATAGCCTCTCGTTTTCCCTTGATCACTGATGAGTTGAGGACTTTCCTTTTTTTGGTATGTTTATTAGTCATTTATAGTTGCTGCTTTGTGACTTGCCGATTTTTCTATTGTGTTGATTGTCTTTTTCTGTTGATTTGTTGGAATTTGCCTTGTGTGTATTGAAAAAACATTCTGTCCCAGTCTTTTGTAATATAGAAGTTTTAAATTTTGTTGAAGTCAAATTTGAAATCTCCTTCATGGCTTTATTCAGGTTAAGAACTTATCTTTCTGTTCTCAGATTGCTAGATTTTTTTAAAAAATCAAGAATGTGAAATTTTTATCAAGTGACCTTTTACTGTCTGACCAAGGGAGTGATCATAATAATTTGTTAGTATAGTGAATGATTTTCATGAATTTCTGAATATTGAACCTTCCTTAAATTCTTTTGGTAAAATCTACTTGGTCATGATTTATTATCCTTTCAAAAAACTGCTGATTTCAACTTTTTATTAATATATTTGTGCATTATACTCATAAGTTAGAATTATAGTGTTTCTCTCTTTTTTCCTTCCTCCCTCCTTCTCTTCCTCCCTCCCTCCGTGTCTCTTTCCCTTCCTCCTTTCTCACTGATTCTCTCTTTTTTCTTTTCTTTATAACTTTTGATGTTGGCCTTATGTGTTTCATGGAATGATTTAAATTTTTCTCCTTTGCTAAATTCTATAATGGTTATATAGCATAAAAATGAGTAATCCAAAACAATTTGGTAAATGTTTTCTATGAATTTATCTGAGGCTGGCAACTTTCTTAGGATAGATCTTTGACTGCCCTGTAGTTTTTTTCCATAGTTATTTGTATGGTCAGATTTCTATCTGTTCTTAAGAGAATTTTCCTAATTTATAGTTTCTTAGAAAACTGTCCATTTCAACTATATCTTCACATTTACTAGGTGAAATACAGGTTATTTTCCTATAATTAAAAAAATCTCTGACTAAAATAATTTCTTTCTAATGTTAGCATTATTTGCATGCCCCCTCCCCTTCTGAAACTTACTGAGCAATGATCTGTTTTATTGGTCCTTTCCAACAACTGCTTTGTGTTGGCTTTATTGATTGCCCATCTCTACCTCCCGATTTTAGCATCTATTTAATTAGTTTCTACTTTTGTTTTTATAAATTGCTACTATTTCTCTAGCTGAGTTTATTTTTGTGTACTTTTTCCTTTGATAATTTCAAACTTAGAGAAAAGTTGCCAGAGTAGGTCAAGGAACTCCCATATACTCTACCTAGGTTCACCAACTACTTACATTTTGCCCAATTTATTTTTCTTTCCAACTTTATTGAGGTATAATTGCAAAAATGATATGTATTTAAAATGTACAGTGTGGTGATTTGATATACATATACATTGTGAAGTGATTACCACAATCAAGTCAGTTAGCGCCTCCATCACCTCACATAGTTACCTTTTTTTGGGGGAGGGAGTGATAACACTTAAGATCTAGTCTTAGCAAATTCCAAGTATACAATACAGTATTATTAACTATAGTGACTATGCTGTACATTAGATCACCGGAACTTGTTCTTATAACTGGAAGCTTGTACTTTAGCATTTTCTCTCTCAATGTTTTTATTTATGCATATTACTTTTTCAGAACCACTTGAGTGTAAATTGGAGGCATTTTACCCAGTTTCTTCTGATTACTTAAGTGTGCTAATTTTAAGAACCATGGTACAGTTATCAAAATCAGGAAATTTAACAGTGATACAATGCTGTTATCTAAGCCACAATCCATATTTAAATTTCATCAGTTGTCCAAAAAGTTCTTTTATAAATATTCTTTCTACTCCAGTATATGATCTAGGATATGCACTGCATTTAGTTGTTGTCTCTTTAATGTCATTTAATCTGGAACATTTCATCAGCCTTTTCTTGTGTTTCTTGACCTTTACATTGTTAAAGTATAGGCCAGGCTTTTTTCTCTTTTATTCTTTTCTTCTTTTTTGAGGAAGATTAGCCCTGAGCTAACATCTGCCGCCAATCCTCCTCCTTTTGCTGAGGAAGATTGGCCCTGAGCTAACATCCATGCCCATCTTCCTCTACTTTTATATGTGGGATGCCTACCACAGCATGGCTTGCCAAGCGGTGCCATGTCCGCACCCCGGATCCGAACTGGCAAACCCCGGGCTGCTGAATCGGAACATGCGCACTTAACTGCTGTGCCACCAGGCCACCCCCTTTTTCTTTGTTTTTAAAAATTTATTTAGAATAGCCCTTAATTTGGGTGTGTCTGCTTAGATTAGTTCAGGTTATACATTTTTGGTAGAAATACCACAGAAGTGATGATACGTTCTTAGTGCGTCATATCAGGAGTCACCCGATGTTGTTTGTTTACAGTGACGTCTGCACGATTTCTCCACTGAAGTTATTTCCTTCTGTAATTAATAAGTAATTTCTTAGGCAGTGTTTTGAGATGATGTAAATTTCTATTCCTCATCAGCCTTTCACCTCTGGGTTTGTTTTATTGTTTGCTTTCTAGCCTGTCCATGTTGAAGGCTTATTTTATTTATCTCACCTTTTATTTTTGAAGTACTTAAGATTATAAATTTTTCTTAATGTATTGCTTTGACATACTGACTAGGAGTACTTACAGTAGGATTGGGAATGAAAGGAGACAGTAGATGGGGAGATTGTTTATAATAATCTACTAGTAAGAAACTGGCAATAAGAGCCTGAACGGAGTATTTTAAAGGTGCCCAATCACCCATGTCTTAACAAAATGTTTCTAGTCTTGATCTAAAGAACAAAAGGTATGGTTTTTGATGATTGTGATTGTCACACCTATGAGTAATGTTAAGTTCCTGAAAGTTATGAAGTTAAGAAGTTTGTTTCTTTAGTGCCACTGATACCTGAGACTTGTTTCGTGTACAGCTGTCAGACCACGTTTTTACTGTACCGTTTCAGGAGCAGCAGCAGAGGCCCGGAAGAACCCTTTTTCAAGCTGGTTTACTGCGATGCTCCACTGCTTTGGTGGAGGAATCTTATCCTGTGTGCTGCTTGGCGAGCCTGTATTGAGGTTTCTTGCAAACAACACTAATATATTACTGGCATCTGCAATCTGGTAAGCTGCCATTGTGGTGAACTATGAGTCATTTTAAAAATTGTTTTGTAAATTATTAGTAAATGGAACTTTTTGCTTTAAAAAATATTTTATCTTCTTGAAAGTTAATGCATGTGCAAGGGAAGAAACCCACATGCCAAAGGTTTTAAGTGTAAAGTATGTCTCTTTCTAACCCTTCTCCCTTGCCCTCCCAGAGACAGTTATTACCATTATCTAATGTATCTGTAGTGGAGGCATTCAAACATGAAAGAGCATCAGATATTTGGCCCCAAACAGTTTATCTTGTGAACCTAACCCATACATGCAGATATACAACAGGATAAAATCAAGAATGTGACCAACCACACGAAGTCTAATTGATTATGATTCATATGCAATAATTATTCCTGTCATACTCTTTGTTGGATCTGTCAGAACTTTATGAAATTTAACATTAATTTTGTTTTGAATTTAGTTTTGAAGTGAAGAAAAAATGTTAGGAATTACTTTGGAGTTTTGCACACCCAAATTCAGGTATCCTTAAGGATTGATCCATCAAGTTAAACAAAAGCATAATACAAATCACAGTACTTGTTATATCTATAGCAAAAACTATGCTTTTCATTAAAAAACTCTATCAATGAAATATGTAACATGTTAGGAACACTTAAAGTTCATTTTTATTGGGATAATTTTTAAATGAATATATAACCAGTCATAAAAGGAAATATTATAAATAGTAGTGGCAATGGGAAAAAGTAATAGTGGGAACCTGTGGCAGTGGAAACTAGTAGCAGTAGAATAATAAATTTGATAGCTAATATTTGTTGAATTATTACTGTATGTCAGCTAAATTCATTATATTCACTTTTCATATTTAATCACAAGTCCTTTGAGGTAGCTATTATTAGTAGTATTCCCAATTGACAAATGACAAAACTGAGGCATAGTGAAACTTTGCTAAAATTTTCGTATTTAGTAAGTGATTGAGCTAGGATCAAAACCAGGAAGTTTGACTTTAGAGCCTTGGCACTGACCAGCCACTTCTCTCATAGATTTGTTTAACCATCTCTTAAAGTATAGTCTTCCAGGTGCTATGTGTTTTGAAAGACTTTCTTAAGGACTTTTATTTCTGTAACAATATTTTTAAAAGATTTTAGCGTTTTGGAGAATGTTTTTATGTGTGTAGCTACTGAAACTATGTAAAGAGTAGGATACGGAGAATCTGACAGTTTCCATTACTTCTTCTACTCCTGTAGACCAACCACCACTGTTTCTTGCATGACAATTGCAGTAGCTTCCTAAGGGGTCTAGCTGCTTCTTTCATTATACCCGAGGCTATTCTTCATGTAGCAGACGAAGGGATTATTGTAAAATAAGTTAGAACATAATATTCCTATGCTCTGTAGTTTCTTATCTTAAGAACAAAATACAAAACTCTTACCGTGGCCTATGAAACCCTAGGAAATCTTCCCTTCCACTCTCTTTGATGTAATGTCTTTTCCACTCTACTCCTGTTCAGTCTCCTGTAGTCACATTGGCTTTGCCATTTCTTGAACACATAAAGTGTTCTTCTACCTCAGGGCCTTTGTGCTTGCTGTCTTTTCTCTATAATGTCCTTTCCCCTGAGGCTCATATTTTCTTTTTTTAGAGAAGTCTTCCCTGACTAAAATAGCACCTCCTCTCCCATGACTATCACACATCTTTCCTTATTTTTCTTCTTAGACTTATTATTACCTGGCATATTATCTGTTTATTTCTTTTTATGTTGGTCTGTCTCACTCCACTAGAATAACACCCTATCAGAACAGGGACTTTGTTAACCGTGTGCCAAGTACTGTTCTAGGCTCAGTAAATACATTGCTAAAGGAATAGACTGCTATGTATTGTCATATTATAAGGGATTTCTGTAATTGAGTAGCAAGGAATTATAAATCTTGATTAGAAATGGAAAATGAGAAGTACATTTTTATATAGTGAATTAGTAGTATTAGTATTTGATTTTTATTAACCTCATATCTTTTATTATCCTCGTTTTATTTATTTATATTCTTTTTGGTGAGGAAGGTTGGCCCTGAGCTAACATCTGTTGCCAATCTTCCTCCTTTTGCTTGAAGAAGATTGTTGCTGAGCTAACATCTATTCCAATCTTCCTCTATTTTGTATGTGGGACACTGCTACAGCATGGCTTGATGAGTGGTGTGTAGATCTGTGCCCAGCATCTGAACCTGTGAACACTGGGTCGCCAAAGTAGAGCACACGAACTTAACCACTATGCCACTGGGCCGGCCCTGATTATCCCCATTTTAGATAAGAGGAAATTGAGGCTTAGAAAGTTGGTAAATGGTGGGGTCTGGATTTCCATTCAGCATTTAGACTGTGATCTTAACCAAGAAGAGTTTTCATCAAGAACAATGTTTTTCAATTAAAAAATTTTAGTTTAGGGCCAGCCCCGGTGGCCTAGTGGTCAAGTTTGGTGCACTCCACTTTGGCGGCTCAGGTTCAGTTCCCAGGTGTGGACCTACACAACTCGTCTGTCAGTGGCCATGCTATATGACAGCAGCCCACATACAAAAAGAGGAAGATTGGCAACAGATGTTAGCTCAGGGCAAATCTCCCTCAGCAAAAAAAAAAAAAGAAAGAAAAAGAAAAAGAAAGTCCTTCTCTTTTAAAAATTTTTTACTTTGTATTGAACAGGTACAAAAAATATTTATAAAATATATGCAAAGTATAAATAATTGTGATATAATAAAAACTTGTATATCTATCATTTAGAGTAAGAAAAAAATTACCACTTAAAGAAAGCTTTTTCTTATAAAGTGAAAATTCAGAAAACCGCAAAAACCAAATATATGGCCTAATGGATTATTGTAAAGTGTATCCTTGAAATCACTACCCAAATCAAGAAATACGGCTTTGTCATCCATCTTAGAAGTCCCTTTTGTGTGTCCTGTTCAATCACAACCCCCGTCCTGCCTTAGGTAACCCTTACAATAACACACCATTATCGTGACTTTTATGGTAATCACTTCTTGCTTATTTTTATAATTTTGTCATCCAAATGTTTGTCCCTGGACACTATAATTTACTCATGTCCATTAAAAAATTTGATGTCTTGGGGCTGGCCCCGTGGCCGAGTGGTTAAGTTCGCGTGCTCCGCTGCAGGCGGCCCAGTGTTTCGTTGGTTCAAATCCTGCGCGCGGACATGGCACTGCTCATCAGACCACGCTGAGGCAGCGTCCCACATGCCACAACTAGAGGAACCCACAACGAAGAATACACAACTATGTACCAGGGGGCTTTGGGGAGAAAAAGGAAAAAAAAATAAAATCTTAAAAAAAAAAAAAAATTTGATGTCTCTTAAGTCTTTTTTACTTTATGGGTCCCCCCTCCATTCCTTTTTTTTCCTTATAATTTATCTCTTGAAGAACCAGTACCATTTGACACGTAGAGTTTTCCATAGTCTGGAGTTTGCTGATCGCATTCTCATAAGTGCAGATCATTATATTCCTTTATTCTCTGTGTTGCCTGAAAATTGGCAGATTGATCCAGAATCAATCAGATTCAACCAAATCAGATTCAGGTTAGATTCCTTTAGCAAGACCATAAGAGGCCCCAAATGGCTGATTAGTTCTCTTTTTGTTGACATTAGCACCCTTTTATACTTAATGACTGTATCAATTAATTGGAAATAGCAAAATGTTAATAGTCTAATTCTGTCTTTTCTCCTTATGTGTTAGTTGGAATAGAATTGTAAATAGATACTTCTCACTAATCATCTCTTATTTGGTTACCCAGTTGTACAATTCATATAGGAAAGGCAGGATAAATACTTGATTCTTTCCCTTTATTTACCAGTTTGTTTGTTTATTTACCTGCTGAGGAAGATTCTGCCTGAGCTAACATCTGTGCCAGTCCTCCTCTATTTTGTATCTGGGATGCTGCCACAGCATGGCCACTGATGAGTGGTGTAGGTCTACACCCGGGAACTGAACTCGGGCTGCTGAAGCAGAGCATGCCAAACCTAACCACTTAGGCCGTGGGGCTGGCCCTTACTTACCAGTTTTTAAGATAAGAATTGGTCTCCTGTCATCCTCAAGAGGTGACCAGTTTGGTTTTTTTAAAAATAATTATGAGTGCATTCAAGCATTTTCATAGGGTTCAATAAATTGCAATTACTGTCATTATTGAAGCTCAAGTTGTTTCATTTTTGGCCAGTGGGAGCTTCTTCAGACTGGCTCCTGGGATTTTGATTAGCTTCCCTGCTACTTAATATAAGATTCATCTTGTACTTTTCTTCTGGAATCTCTCATTTCTCTAAGAAGCTCTGGTTTCTTTTAGTGAGAAATAGCATTTCAAGACCACACTCTGAGCACTAGAGATGTTCATTATTGGTGGATTGATTATTGTTTCTAGGCCTTTTTAGGGGACAGAGTTAGGGAAAAATAAGGATAAAATAACGCGGGTTCATATTGATATTTGTAATGCATTCAAGACCCTTGAGCTTTTATTTAACCTCTCTCTGTTACATACGTATCTCCTTTTTTCCACTCTAAGAATTTTAGTTCTTAAGGGCACAAGACGTGATAGAATTAGAATATTCCAACATTACGCGTTTGTTTTATTCTCTATTATGCACGCAATACACAATAGTTTTAGAGTAACCGTACTAAAACTACTACCGTATGATTACTGAAACATTAATTTTTTTGCATACCTCTTCTGATCCTCTTCTCATTTTTAAAATAGATATACTATTCTACACTATCATAGTTACAGCTATTACATACTATACTCTTCCCTTTTTTTTTTTTGTGAGGAAGATTGTCCCTGAGCTAACATCCATTGCCAGTCGTCCTGGTTTTTTTTTTTGGCTTGAGGAAGATTGTCCCTGATCTAACATCTGTGCCATTCTCTCTTTGTTTTGTATGTGGGATGCCACCACAGCATGGCTTGATGAGCAGTGCCTAAGTCTGCGCCCAGGATCTGAACCTGCGAAACCTGGGCTGCTGAAGCAGAGCGTGTGAACTTAACCATTGCAGTATTCAGCCAGCTCCCCCTTCTTTTTTCTTTTGAGGAAGATTGGCCCTGAACTAACATCTGTTGCCAGTCTTCCTCTTTTTTTTCCCTCCCTAAAGCCCCAGTACATAGTTGTATATCCTAGTTGTAAGTCAGGGAAAGTGATTTTTAAACTCTACTAGATAATGTCAAATCACTTCCAAAGTGGTTATGCTAATTTACATTTTTACTTCATTGCACCCAACCCAAGAACTGGACTTTACCAATAACCTACATATACTCATGTATCTCTTCCCCCCCCCTCATCTCTCGTTACTTTTCCCACAGATAACCTCTATCCTGTTTGTGTTTATCTTACCTTTAAAAAAAAGATGTATCGTATGTATGAATATCTCAATAATAGATATTTAGTTTTATTTGTTTTCAGCCCTATTTTATAATGGGGTATCATACTGTATATTGTTCTCTGGAACTTGTTTTTTTCACTCAACATTATGTTACTAAGATTCATCTGTGTTTTTGCACGTAGCTATAGTATGTTCCTTCTCACTGCTATATAATCCATTATATTAGTATCTATATTTTATTTATCCTTCTGTTGATGAGCATTTTTACTGGTTCTAGTTGTTTTGTTGGGCATTGTAAAACAGCAACAACGATAGCACTGCTGTAGTATTTGCTGTGTTCCCAGACACTTTTCTAAGTGCTTTGCATATATTATTTCACTTAAACCTCACAAGAACCGTGTAAGGTAGGTGCTGTTTTATTCTCATTTAACAGATGATATAACTGAGGTAAGAACGGTTAAATTAATTAACTTGCCCAAGGTATCACCAATTTCCAGTAGTTGGAGCCAGGATTCGAACCCAGGCTGTCTAATCCTTTTATCTGCTCTTGTGCAGTGTGTTGTTTTCAACTCTGGAATACAAACATTGTCTCTGTTCTCACAGACCCTTAAATATGAAAAATGATATTTGTCTTTAAGACACAGAATATTTTACTGTTTCCCTTTTTAAAATTTTAATGTTGAGAAGAAATTTGTAATCTTTGCTTTATTTGATTTTATTTTGGGACATAAAATGGTGTTTGGAATTACTTTAATCTCCAGCAAGCTGAACTAAGGGCTTCTGTGCGTGCGCTTGTCGGAAAGGTCGTCTTTGGCACGGTAGCTCATCGTGCTCACTCTGGAGATCAGCACCATCTACTGGCAGAGGGAAACAATAGCTGGGCATGTCGTGGTGTAGTATTGTTTGGAAGACAGCAGACACTTTCATAGGATTTTTCTTGTTGAAAACTGTTTTTGGGGGAGATAAATATTTTGCAATTTTTCTGTGTATTGATTTTTATGTCCCAGTTTGTTTTCCTTAAACTTACAAGTATCAGTTATTGTGTATTGCACATTTGTGTAACTGAGACTGCATTTTTATGAGGAAAAAGACAAGATATAGTTTTATAGTTCTGTCTTTCAGCAATAGTCTTTTTCAAAACATATACATAAAATTATTAATTTGTTAGAGTAATAAGAGTAAGAGCAAAGCTGTCATATTGGACTAATATGAACTGTATTTAGTTTATCGTTCTGTTTTGGCTTAGTTAAATAATACTGTCTTTGATAGAGGAGTAGAATTAATAGCAGGGTGAAAACAGAGTTCTCAGTGACTAACTGTAGGAAGCTTCTCTCTGCTCAACTCTTGATATTAACCTAAATTCTACTTTCACCTTTCCTACTTAAACTGGTTTGGCTTTCAGTTGTCAGTGGCCTAGCATCCTGTTCGTACTCTGTTTTAGATTAACTTCTATTATTTGGCACTATTCTCTGTTGTTTTCGTTTCTCCATTAACCTAATTGACTTAAAAATGTATAAGAAATCGTCTTTTCCTTCCATTTCTTGTCAATATGCCCCATTTCTTCTTCTTTTCCAATATGTTTTCTTTAAGCATTTTACAAGTTAAAAGTTGCTTAGGAGTGACAGTTTTATTTAAAGGTAGAATTATAATCTTTACAGAAGGAAAGACATGATGATTGCTTAATGAGCGTTGGTTGAGTGATTCATTAAAGGAATTTAAAAAGCTCCCTTGGATTATAAGCAGGAATGGTTGTTTGGGGAGCCATTGATCTGATATGTTTACTTTTAAGTCTACTGAGCACAATCAACAATTGTCCTTTTGCCCTGTGGCTATTTAACACTTGAACCAAGAACTGTTTTCTGTTTAAAATGTTAGCTTATTATGGAGATGCTTTAGAAATATCTGATTAAAGACTTTTTAATTCAAAAACAGCAATAATTATAAATTTTACACTGTATGCCATAATGTCACAGAGTTGAATATGAAAAGTCTTAAGATTGCTCTGCCACTAGTATAAATTTTTAACTCATGTTGAAGATAGTTTTGGTGTAGAGAATGAAAATGGATCATTTGTTTTCTTTTTGTTTGAGTGTTTTTGCTTTTGAGCATTCATTACTGCTCAAGTGAAACCAAATCCTCCTTTCTTAATTTACAGTGGATACCAACACATTTTTGTTTTATTTAAAAATACATTTTCAAATTACTCATTTAAGTGTAACTCCCCTCCCCCCCCAATACGTAATTGGCTTCCTGGAGATTTAGTCTATATTTAAAGATAGAAGTGTATGGAGGCTTTCAAAATATTATATGAACATGTAAAGTTTTAAAATCATGCCAGTTATTTTCATAAAGGTTTTTACTACTCTCAGATAATTTTTTTTCTCTCAAACTCTTTAATTATCAAGTGATTCTTTGATTTGGTATATTTTGTAATTTGCCCCCACATTGACTGCTAATAAATGACTTAATTCAGGGCCGCTTTTCATCGTTCTGGGCTTTAGGTGACGGGGTGACAAGATGAGTGAGTCCTGCTGTCTAAGGACTATTATAATTTGTTATGAGCGTTACAGCCTTTGTATATTATAAAGAAAAATGTATAAAGAGCTATGTTGGGGCATAGGAACCAAATGTTTTAGTTGTACAGAGCCGTCAGAATTTAGTTTGAACAGAGAATATTAAATAAAACAAAACTCCCAAAGTCAATGTATATGGTAGTATTTGAGTGGGACATTGAAGAATAAGAACGAATTGGTAAGTGGAGATGAAGAAGAAAAGGTGCTGAGGGCTGAATAAACCATTGCATCTTGTATTGGTCTCTGAAGCCGTATTTTGGCAAATAGATTTCATATTCCATGAATGCTTTTGGGAATTCTGACTTTATGAATCATGAATTGCAATAAGATTAACAACTTCTTTTAGAAGAGATATAATACTTCTTTCATGCAGTGTATACCATAGCACTCCATTAGGAAGAAAATATATTCTGCTTTAAGCACGAAATTGTCTACCAGAGAGTATTTTAGGAGTGGGGGAGAGAAAACTAGTGTGTTTTTCAATTAACAGTACTGCTAAATTGTTTGAACAGATGCTTAGGACAAATGAAACTTCAGAAAATAATTCACCTGAGGAGGAGTGAATTATTATTATTATTTGTTTGTTTTGTTTTTTCCGTTTCCAAGTGATCCTTTATTGAAGTATTGTCCTCGGTGTGTCTTAACTAGCCAGGCATACCACCACACCACTCTTGATGTCATCGATGATGTCATGAGTGTGGTGGCCATTAACATTGCGGGCCACAGACTGGGCAGTCCCCAGGATCTGTGTAGTGGTTCCAGAGAGTTCTCTGGCCAAGGACTGGTGTCACATCTGTCGGGCAGTGTTGAGAGTTTTGTCAAAGGTGATATTTCCACTGTGCTTAACTGCAGAAAACAGCAAAAAACTGTGTTAGCACCTATGGCCAGAGCAGACCACAAGGAGTGAATTATTATTAAAGTAATGTCACAATTTAATTGGTTAAAACTTAAGCTTACTCACCTAAATTGAGAAAGAAGCTCCATATTCTTTCAGCTGTGTGAAAACATGTTTTTCCTTAACACAAATGTGTCTCCTTGAGTGCTCTAACCTTCTTTGCGTAGGTTGCGGTTTATGTGCTGCCCAAAGGGGCACAGGTGAAGATGTAAGTGGGGTTAAAATGTAGCCCTTGCTCAGCTACCAGGGCCCTTTTCTAATTCCTTTTCTCGCAGGACAAAGACATTCTAGCTAGAGAAGTCCCTGCCTGAGAGGTGATTGTACATTTTGCTTTATTTAGTTGGTGGATTCAGCAGTTAGCTTTTAGAACAGTATAGGCGCAAATTAGGAACTCAGTAAATACTTTTTGCATAGAGTATTCAGAAGTCCAAAATTTACATTCTCCTTTGATCATGACTTTTATGTGCTTCATGAGATTTAAAAAAATTGACCCAATCTGTGGTCTTCTTGAAGTCAAATTTCATGTTTATATGGATAATTCCATTTGTTGGATTCGCCAAATTGTTATTGCTGATATGCTGGATTTTAATTTTGTTTTTCTGACTCCATTTTTATATTAAAATATTTGAATTTTAATTTCAGGTATATTATATTTTTTTGCCCATATGACCTAGTTTCCCAGGGCTATTCTTTCCTACCTGTTGAAGTCTTGGCTGCCGGAATGAAGGAAGTGACCAGAACTTGGAAAATAGTAGGTGGAGTCACACATGCTGATAGCTATTACAAAAATGGCTGGATAGTCATGATAGCTATTGGATGGGCCCGAGGTAATATTAACGATATGTATTCATAAATGTTCTGTTATTGGTGAACTGCGACTACCGAGCAACTCTCTAATTACATTACAGGGGACCACATACTTTAATAACAGAATCTTTTTTGGAGGATGGAAGCCTTGTTTCTGTTGGCTAGTAAAGTTAATCAAAACTAGCACTTTTCACTATTATTAGTCATCAGCTATTATTTTGAGCCTGTCTTATAATATAAAATTTTTATGATTGGCTTGATTAGCATCCCCTGAACCAGAGGAATTCCTAGTTAATTAAGGTGTAGTGCCAGTATAGATAAAACAAGTTTACATAAGAAATTATGTGGTACATGTAGATGAAAGAAACATTGCTCTGTTTTCTTGTCTTTTTTTCATCCTGAATAACTAGAAATAATAAATATGATTGATTATGGGTTCATGTTCACTCTGTGTTGCTTACATTTATTGTTGAGTTCTTTTGTACGTAGGAATTGAACAAATTTCTCTAATCTCTTGTTATAGTATACTGCACCTAAAGCTAATATCAGGGAAGGAAATGATAAAGCAGAGGATTTTATTTTTTGGGTCTGAAACCTCTAGCCACATCTCTGTGCCTGAGGTCCCAATTTTAACCTTAATTATGGTACAATAGACAGTTGCCATACTGGTGAAAGAGAAGAATTGCAGTTGTTTCAGTATCATAAATGTACAAGGCAACTTTTTTCTTCCTCCCAAGAATTATATTTTGGGGATCTTCTTTGGCATTTTAAGTCAGGGGATAGAATTATGGCTTCATTTCAAATATTTTCTCTAGAAAATTTGAATAAATATTATTGTTTTATTATCTTATTTTTAGGTGCAGGTGGTAGCATTGTCACAAATTTTGAACGGTTGGTGAAAGGAGATTGGAAACCAGAAGCTGACAAATGGATGAAGATGTCCTAGTGAGTTGGTATAAACTGTACTGAGACCCGGCTTTTTGTCCTGAGATCTTACCATATTTCTTTTTAAGAACATTTTGGGGACTCTAAATGTGCATGAAATGTAGCTAAAAAAATAAATAGGAAAGTTACCCTTTCAAAAAGTGTGCTCTCTCAAACGTAGTTTTTCAAATTAATATAGATTTCTTTCTCTTTGGGTTTCTCCTCTTAGAAAATAAAACCAAACAAAACTTCTGGATGGTTGAAGAACTGTGGGAAGAGTGTGTTTATGGAGTGAGAATGACGCAGGAACAGACTTCTCTGTATGGAAGTGAATCAGTTGCAGGCTCTTGAAATTTTCATTAATGACTGCATCACCCAGATTTCAAATTATACATAGTTCTGCTAGTAAAATGTCAGGCTTATAGGAACAAATCAATACATTATCATAAAGCCCTGTTAGTTGCTTTAAGAATGAGAGTTGAGCTTAATTCCATATAAAAAAAAAGATTAGAGGAAATAACTCACTGTGTACTTGTACAATGCAAACTACCTTTTGCATCCATGTAATCATTAGATGTTCTCTAAAGATAGACTCAATCTTAAATGTCACAAATGTCCCTGATGCACCTGAAAATGAATAGAGAAATAAGAGTTACTGTTTCCACAACTCAAGAAGGAAAAGACTAGTGAACAGTGGCTATAAGTAGGGTGAGGAAAGACCTTATGTGAAAATAAGCTTATTAGAGTGGATTAAAAATGAAGGTTGAGAAGCAGTATGAATGGTGAAGTATCTGTTTGTGTGAATCAGCAAATTCCAGGATATTTAACTTGGAAAGTACGCCTTAAAGCTTGAATGAGGTAGTTTAGAAATAGAATAAAGGAGGTTTTGATTGATAATAAGTTATAAATAAAGCATTAGTAATATTCAGGGGAAATTTTTCTCATTTTGAGTATATGCTTGAAATGTACATTCCATAAAACATTTCTTGGGGCTTTTATAACCTAAATCAAATTGTCTCTCTCCTCTGTTTAAACCCTTGCGGTAACTCCCCCAGATGGTCTATATAAGACCCTCTAAACAACCAGAAGGACCTACAGCTAGAATATGCAACTATGTACTGGAGGACTTTGGGGAGAACAAGAATTAAAAAAAAAGATTGGCAACAGATGTTAGCTCAGGTGCCAATCTTTAAACAAAAAAAAAAAGAGACCCTCCAAGATCTGCCTATCTGCCACACCCTATTTGCCTTGACTTCATCTCTTACTATCTCTCCGTGGCTCACTCTGCTCTGTCTTTGAATGAGCTAGATGTGGTCTGGTTTAACGCTAGCTTTTCTCTCTGCCTAGAATCTTTTTCCTCAGGTGGCTAACTCCCTTATTGGCTTTGCTCAAAGTATTTTCTCAAAGCTTACCTTCTTTTTCTTTGTGAGGAAGATTGGCCCTGAGCTAACATCTGTTCCCAATCTTCCCCTTTTTGCTTGAGGGATTGTTGCTGAGCTAACATCTGTGCCAGTCTTCCTCTATTTTGTATGTGGGATGCCACCACAGCATGGTTTGATGAGCAGTGCTAGGTCCGTGCTCCGAACTTGTGAACCCTGGGCCACTGAAGTGGAGCACACGAACTTCACTACGTCACTGGGCCGACCCAAAACTTACCTTCTTAATGAGGACTCCTATGCTTAAAATTGCAATACCTCCCTTTCCCCCCCCCCACAGCATTTATCATATTCTAGAATATGATATTATGTTTATTTTCTTCTCTCCTTGGCTTTGCCCCACCCTTGAAAGAATACAAGATGTCAAGGACAGGGATTATTGTCTTTTTTGGTTGCTCTTGTATCCCAAGCACCTACCACATATTAGACACTTGATAAATATTAGCTGAATGAATTAATTATCAACAATTGGTCAGGCAAGATAGATCATTGGTACATTAGGATAGTTTGTGTATGTGTGTATATATGTAAGGTTTCATTTACCTGTTACCAAATACTTTTGTATAGTAGAGAAAGCCTATATGGTCTTAGAATACGTTTTTTATCATAAATAGAATATTGGTAGAAATATGAACGGTAAAGGTTCTGGTGAATGCTCAAAAGGAAATGAGAAACATGATGTTGGAAACTGGAGAAGAAGTGATAGAGTTTTATAGTGACAGAAAACTGCTGAATTGTGTGCCACAGTTGTGTGGAAAGCATAACTCATAAGCAATGAACTCGGATATTTACCTGAGGGGATTTTGAAGCAAAGTGTTGAAAGTCTGGACTGGTTTCTTCTTGTTGCTTATGGTAAAGTGTGAGAGGAAAGAGTTGAATTGAACAAATAACCGCTAAGTGAAGAAACCAAGATTTAATGATTTAGGGAATTCTCAGGCTATCCATATTGCAAAAGAGGATAAAATATGGAGATTCATTTTTAGGACAACCTGCTATGGAGAGCAGGTCAAAGATGTGGCTAGGCAACTTCTGCTAGTGTTAAGCAGATTAGGTCTGGGACTCATGGGTCCATTCAGCTGTCACAGCAGAAGCCAGCAATAGAGATGAGATTATTCAGGAAAGTTAGGTGGAGGACCATCCTGACTAATGGCATGGATTCCTCTGTCTTACACAGGAGACCCACAAGGTTTTTGAAAATGTTATGTCAGCAGAAACACTACCAGCTTGGACTGAAAGGGACAGAGACAAGATGAAATAAAAGAAGACTGTCAGACTCTCAGAACTCTGTAGGCAGGAAACAGGCTGATAAAACTGCTCTGCTGCAAGCGTGTAACTACCTTTCAGGGAAAAGGAAGAATGACTTTCAGCTGGGAGCTGTGGGCCTCGAGGCCTGAGGCCAGGCCCACAGGCTGGAGTTGCAGGTGCAAAGGCCAGAGTCATGAGTGCAGGGGTTGGGGCTGCAGACTCAGAGGATGGAGCCTGAAGCCACAGAGGATTGTTCCCAGGTCTCGAAACCTAGTGGAATTTGCCCTGCTGGATTTTGAAATTGCATAGGATTAGTGACCCCTTTCTTCCTTCCGTTTCTCCTGTTTGGTATGGGAATGTCTGCAACTGTTACCCTGTGCTATTCCACCCTTGCATTTGGGAAGCAGATATAAGCTTATTTTCTAGTTTCTCAGGAAACTAGAAATGCCTTGCCCCAATTTATTGTCTACAAGATCTTTGCTCCTTAGATTCAAAACTTCTGAATTTATGCTTGAAGAGAATGCAATCCAAAAAGGAATGTGAGTATGCTAAGGAGATGCCCATGATGAGGCACTATGGTGCAGAAACCAAACTATTAGAAACAAAGAGTAGCAAAATGACATTAAGACAAACCTAAGACATGTGTTTTTTATCTTATCTTTTTAAAATGTCAATTTGGTGTATGTTTTGTAATACAGCTGTACATGTATATAGCTTATAAATTAATTGATAAACCTATACTAGGGAGTGTCTTTTTTTACCAATAGGGATGCACAGTCAAAAAGTGTAGATAGCACTGTTCCAGAACATGAATGTTGCCCAGTCATATTGTTAAGCGAAGTCCAAATCCCTGTTGCCCAAACCTAACTCTCTTTTGAACTCAGTCCTTAGCTTGTAATAATTTAATAACTAATTTTTCATAAAATGGCTTATAGGGGCTTTTAAATTTTGTCATATTTTGCAATGTGGCATTCTAAGAATTTATCATTTTTATTTTTCTAGTTGTAAACATAAAGAGCTGGATAATGATCTGTTACTGAGATAGACGTTAATTATGTGGCAAATATATAGTATAAAAATAATGCTTACTTGTAGATTAATATCTTACTATAGACTTTAAAATTTCGGCATTAATTTATTTAGGTATTAGTTAACGCTAATATTCTGTGCTGGAGTTAGCTAAGTAATGTGCTGGAGGTGGCTTGTACTGTTTTATGAGAGCTGATTTGTGTATCCCTTCTCCATTCCACAGCAGCCTGAAATTGGCTGTGATGGGAGTATTTACACCATGGAAATGGGAAGACGCTACAAATCAGAGCTTTCTTTTCCTGCCCACCCCCCCCCCCCCCCCCCCAAGGAGCTTATTTAGCACTAAAGTTTTTCAGGACTGATCTGTTTTTTCCAAATCACCCCATGGAACGTGAAACTTCCAAATCTTTTTGAAAAGGTTTTATATAGTCAAATGTGTTTCAGAAATATTAGCATATAGAAATGCAATCTCTTTATCAGAGAGTCACAATATGTATGAACATTCTAAAGTTTCTGATACTTTATGCTGTAAAGAAACGTATTTAACTTTATATAACTTAGCACTTATAAAACTTTATAAGTATATTCACAGAACTCATTTTTGTCTGTGTAATAACTCATTAAATTGATATTTTGTAGAGTACTCTTTGAGATATATAGAGATAGACCATGTTTATTACCTACTAACTTAAAATGTGTTTGATTTTCAGTGCGGCCAAGGTTACCCTGCTGGGGTCAATTATCTTCACGTTCCAGCACACCAAGCATCTGGCAATATCAAGGCATAATCTTATGTTCCTTTATACCATGTTTATTGTGACCACAAAGGTAAGAGTTCAAAGTAGCTATAAATCAGTATTACAAATTCTGTGTAACCAGAATTCTGCTCACTAGGCAAGTAAAAGGAACATTTATTTTTTACTGTTATTATAGTCTAAAAAGATAAATTTGGGGGACTTTGTTCAGCACGTCTATGATTTTCTGAAACACAGGTCTTCTATGTTTCCTCGTTTGATTTAGTCCAGGCTATCAGGAAGGGTTTGCAGATAGTCTAATAGTGTATTGGAGGCTAGAGAGTAGTGGAAATAACCAAAGCTGATCCGAGACTGCAAAGACAGTGTTGTCTCATTTGTAAAAGGAGATACTTGGG